>NC_090921.1:922531769-923232741 GCF_040938575.1 Ambystoma mexicanum
AGATGACTATACGTACAAATGTATATATTTTTTCTTTTTAGTGTGTTTTCAAATTCCCTTATGGCATTTTCTTTTCATTTTTCTTTTCATTTAATAAGCCTGGATTCGAAAAAGGCAGCTCTGCCGAAACACGTGTCATCCACAAAGGCTCTAACATCACAAAAATAAAAGAAATGTATTAATCATCACTACTTGCCATTCCATTATTTCTCGGCGCACTACCAAGGGATAGCTCAACACAACCATTATATATCATCAGGTGCATGATCAGCACCCAATGCCATAAAATAGAACTTCAACTTCCATCTCCTCCCATGGGATGGGGGATCACCAGGAGTGGGCAAGAAATTGGTGGTTGGTTCTAAATTCTGCATTTTTAATTAGTACCAACTGTGTTTGAACAAAGAGGCCTTAAGTGTGTTCCCTCCTTAGAGAAGATCACAATCCTTTAAAGAGCCACCAGGAAATGACCATAGGAGGCAAAGGTGCAGTCAAGAGAGCACCACTGCTCATGTCCACAGTAACCACTCACACCTCTAGTTGGTTTGAATTCATACTGGCATAGTAGACTAAAGTAAGTTCACCCTCCCATCAACCACTCCCTTATATTAGCATCATCGGTGAGGTGTGAGCCACTAATACGATCAAGAGGTTTCTAATTACCCACAACTATCACCGACTGCTCTCCTCTCCCCCCACCCCCACACTGCCAAAGTTGCTTCCAAATCTACCCAGAGTACCCATGGTGACTTAGGCAATCTCAGGAGGTAAACAAGGTATCATAATTCCGGTTCAGCCGAAGCTGCTTTAAATCGGCTGAGACATATCCCAGAGGCAGTAACTGTGAATGTTACATTTGCAGCCTTTTCTCCCAGGCTTGCAGAGCATGTTCGCACCCAGGATTGGAGAGCATGGGTCTTCTACACAGCCGCTCCTCCATATCTGATGGCATAGCGGATATGGAAGCCCCTCCCCTATGCCTGATGTACTCTGCGTCCTGTGGGTGGCAGTTCCTCCTCCTAGCAGGTGGCCTTGTAGTTGCAGGTTGCAGGAAGACCTCCGTGTGTGGAATTTGCCACTGAACTCCTCTCAGGTAGGCTGCTCCCACCTATATTTTTGGGGCACAGAGGTTGGCCTATCCCTGAGAACATGCAGGTGTTCCAGTGGCCTCGTGCACGTGTCCATAGGAGCAGAGGCCAGGGTGCTAATTTTCCTTATTGACAGTGGTCTAAGTGTACAAAAATAAGTAGTGGAACTATGCTCCCTGCTGGCCTGCCCCGGCTGCCCACAAACTCCAATGTCATGCCCACCCCCACACGCACTCCAAACCCCCAAACAAACACACCTGCTGTTTAAGTTAATGTTCAGTGCATTGCACTGACGTGCACATTTCAACTTCTTCCTACACTTTTATTTAAAAACGAAATCATTTCGGAATGGTTTCTGTTTAAAATTAAAAGTATAGGAACAGTACAACTTGTTTTACTAGAGGAGCTCCCAAACGCCCCCCGCCCACTTCGACCACTGCTTATTGCCACAATTGTCTGACAAAACCTGGTTTCCTCAATTTGGCAACATCAACGAGTCTTACATCAATCTGCCTACTTCAATTTAAGGAATCAAATCTTTCTTTCATCTATTCTGCCTTCCCCTTTATCTGTCCCCGCAACTCGCTCTCATTGTGATTAATATACTTTCAACCACCTAAGTAGATGGGACAAGCTAAGATGTTGGGGTGTGTTTTCCTTAGCACATCAAAAGGCAGTGCTTTGGTGGAATGGATTGTGATTATGTAAGCAGCTGAACTTCTACCAAACCCTTCCTGTCAATAATTATTCATGGCAGCCCTTACTGCTTCCATAAGAGTGACCCACTGCCTCACTGGTCTCAGGCAGCTATAATAATGTTCCACTGTGTTGAACACCAATGTGACTGAGATAGATATGCAACTTATTTATAGGAGTTCAACTGCACCCCAATATCCAGGTTTTTTTTTTTCCCTGAGAAGGTTCATCTAGATACTCTAAGATAGTCCCAGTGTCTGATTCTAGCACCACTTTCACCAGCATGCAGATCCATGAGCACAAGTACACATTTTCGCTTACCCGGCTTCATCCAAAGGCCCACGTGTCTCATGGCAATGTAGTCCCACTGCATTTTTGACAGCTCTAATGGCTTCAAAGTTTGAGTGTGAACCACCAACATCTTGTCATTCTACTGTTACTGTTGTCAGCCTTTCACCATTTCCATTTCCATAATCACCTTCGCCCAATTTAGCACACCAGTATTTACCTCTTAAACTCTCCTTGCTGTTATTCATGCCAAGGTGGCATTCGGGGCAGCATTCCAGAATTCTGCATTTGATCCCTGGGGTGGCACAAATGCTGTCCCCTTTACCTAGGAATTCATTAAAACCAGTTAATCTCCAGAACTACTTCAATTCTTTCCTCCATGTCTTGGCAATCCTTCCAGAGCAAACCTGCATTAGAACTTCAATAGAACTTCATTGAGCACTGGATACACCTCATGTACCTCTCTCCACTAACGCTCACTCACTATGGCACCTTGTATGGCAAATACCTCATCCTCCTTCACAGTACTCTCCATGCGTTTGGTCTCAATATTGACAACATATCTATGGGACAATGCATCAGCTAGGTTGTTATCTTTGCTGTCTACACCTTGTACTTCAAAATCCAAACCCTGGAGGTGGGTTGCATACATGGCTATTCTCCTGGGGTAGCCATCCAGTCCTTTTACTGCAGATATCCAGAAAATTAGCCTGATTATAAATAAAGGAACATACAGAACTTCATGAACACCCACACACTACTTCATGCTTCCTTCTCAATCACTGAGTATCTTAATTCTGCCCCCCTAGTGGATGTGACACAAAAGCAACTAGTCTCCTTAAAATGCTGAAGTAAGAGGGCTCCCTGCTCGCAATCAGAAGTATCCATCATAACCACACTGGAGGATGAGATATAACAGCTTGCCAGGCAATGTTCTGCCTGGCATTGCCTCATAACTGCTTTGTGATGCATTTCCCCACAATCGGACAAGCAACACAAGCAATGGCACATGTGGTTTTGTCACACAAGGTCACCAGGATTTCTTCCCCCCAGTACTGAGATGGCAGACTCATTTGCAGCCACTTGACATAATCTCTTTCAGCCATCAAATAATTCTTAATGTGCAAGCACAGGTTCGTTTTCCTCCACACCTGGGAACACCTACCGGGTATATTAGGAGGTGCTTACACGAGAAGTATAAGTGAATGGTGATACTCTTTAATAACACACTGGGGTGACCACCATCACGCCTTTTACCGCAAACATATTTGTATTCTTTTTATTAACAGACGTTTGGGCACAGGTGACCGGGTTTTAGCGCCGACATGCACTTAAGCATAAGTAAGAGATACAGGTGCTGGGAGACGCATGCGCTTAACAACTTGTTTTTTTTTAATATGATTTAACCATATAACAATCGTAATAATGATGTTAACAGACACGATGGGTAAGCCGCATTGCTACTTGTGCTTCACATTATCTTGGTTCTACACACACAATGCTAACAAACATACTGATGGATAGCAATGCTGATTATGCTTTTTGCTATCTTTTTTCATGTATGTGTTCTGATGTGTCTTGTGTTCGGTGGGCGCCCAATCATAAATATGTAATTGTGAACGACAACCATGTATCGTTCTACGTGGTGATGGCATGATGTAATGCTATGACTAATATTGACAAGATGTTTCTCTCTACCTGCACAACACAAGGTTTTTTTTGTAACATGCAAGTGTACAGTCCCTGACGAAGGACCAAAGGCCTGAAATGCATAGGCCTAATCTCAGATTTGCTATTATATTAGTACCATTGATTGGTTCACCTTATTACATTTTTTTACTTATACATTATTGACTGATCACATTTTATCTAACTTGAAGTATTTTGAGTATAGAATACATCACAAATTGTCTTGAAAAAAACAAAACCAAACCCATTTGTGGGTATCAGGGTGTGCAGCCCAGACTGACGGCTTAATTTTTTTTAATTGTGCATATTAGCCAAAACAAATTTCGACTTTTTACACAGCGTATAAAGAAAATAAAAGAACATATCAGCATAAAATATATCATTTCCATATTTTAACCACAAGATGAAAAGGAAAAAGGAAAAACAAAAGATATAAACAGAAAATATTAATTAAATAAACCTATCTCATAAAATACACAACAATCAATGAGAAAACCAGGGAGAAGGCAACTTTCCAATGGATAAATTCACCTCAACATTGTCTCACTTCACAAAGTTAGATAATGACATGATCAAACAGTTTTAGATCGTTAAGTAGTTTAACTACTTCCATTGACAGAAAGACTTTATCACCAGAAATAATTCTCTAACAAAGATCATCAAGGTCTGCCCATTTCTCCCTGTCAAAAAACCTCTACAATCTTCCCTGAATTAATTCCCTCATACCAGAACAGGATAACACACAATGTTTCATAGTCTGTTTGATATTCCCATCACACTCTTGGCATATGTCAGAAGGAAAAGCAAATTTATCACGAATATGTGGGATTTCCAAGGTTGGTAAAATGTTTAGTTTGAATCAAAGAAAATTCATCCTAACCTTAGGGTCCGGGAAATTTTGTAAATTAGTTGGAAGGACAGCTCTAGGTTTAACGTAGAGAGAGAAGTTTGTAGATAATTTAGCTAATCGTACCCTATCAACAGTCCTAGTCTAATAGTACTACTCCTTATTCTCTTAATTCTTGTTATGATGTGCTTGTCTATGTCTGCTGAAGCTGGTCATGTGCTTAGTGATGTCATGCCAGTGTCAAGTGGAATGTTAATGTATGAGTGTGAGAATGCTGTGTGTGTTCTGTAACAGGATCAGTTGGTCCCTCCCTCCCTGGGTGATGGGTGCCGGTGATCTATTGTCCTGGTACCTGATGTCTCAGTCTCATGTAACTGTAACTTAAGAAGCTGAATTAAACTTATAAAGAAGCTACATGTATCTGCCTGGACTGTGCCTTCTAACATTGGCGACGAGGATGGGATAAGAACCCACGCGTGCAACTGAAGCAGGGAAGGAAGGTGACTGAAGAGAACTGCTGCGGGGGTGCAGGAATCATCAGGAATATGTAAGGAGATGGACATCACCGCCCCCAAGTAAGAAAACCCATCACCCAGGGCGGACAAGGGAGGAGAGGGAGTAAGGGGACCATAGCAGAACTGGATTAGCAGCCCATAGCCTTGGGAGTGCTGGATCTTGGGACATAAGCGGTGGAAAGGATCCATGTGAGAAGGGTGCCCCTGGACTGCTGGATCTTGGGGCATAAGAAGTGGAAGTGATCCATGTAAGGAAAGTCCTCCTGAACTTATTTTGATGGGCCAGCAGGACCAGCAGCCCGTTTTCTAAGGGAGTGCTGTGTCTGGGGCTATAAGGCACATCTAGTCCTTTCCAAGTACAATGAAAAAGGACTAGATTGAATATGCAACCAGGGAGTGTTCATGGCATTAGTGCGAGAGAGTGAAATGAGCAGCCCAGGAGCGTTTGGTGGAAGGGTCAGTGAACTGACCGTTGGCCCCTCAGCCAGCTCTGGATTTCCTCTGCCCATCGCTGCATGTTGACACTGATGACGTCAGTTCGGGTGCTGAGGGAGTCGGCGAAGGAATGGAACGCTGTACCATTAGTGTTCCTGGATGGTGACTCAAGCGATGGAATTTTACATTGGTTGTTCCAGAAGCGAAAGGGCAACTGCATCGTTAAACACAGAGTTTATGTGGAGTGAACATTTGCGGTGTTCAAGTAAAGGGCATCTCTTTCAGGACGTAACGTGGTGATGTCACGTGACGGGGTCTGGAAGCGATATCATGAGACCCGGTCGTTGGATTGTGAAGCCGCTCTGCCTCCGTTAATGAGGCGCACAGAAGCAGCCAGTGATTAAGGAGAAAAGCCTTCATAAGGAAAGGCAAGAGGTGTGTAGGTGTGAGCGGCATGAAAGAGTAGTGGAACCTTCACAGATGAGAGGCTATTATCCCGTGACATGGTAATATCTTGAACTAATTTTGTTGTATGCGTCACGGAAGGAACACTCATCTGTCCGTATCCTTTCTAATTCTAAAAGCATTTTTAGAGTAAAATGTTGTGATGATGTTTCAGAGAACAATACTTTAATTTTTACTGGTGTGACAGGATGTGGATATGTTTTAGCTGCAAACGTTTTAAAGTATGATGTTACATTCGAAAATAACATTAACCCTTGTGAGGAATTCTTGGTAATCACACTACATTGAATAGGATAATAATATGGTTAATGCTGTGGGTGTCAAATAAGTGCGTGAAATGGTTTGGCATGGGTACGTATGAGGTGCTCATTTGTGTGAGTGAGCTAGATTAACCTTTTTGAGGATTTATAGGTGTTAGGAATGACTTCATGGACTTTTAGGAATTTATTATCTTCATTACGTGAGATTGGTTTGGTTATGGGATATGAATAAGCTACATTAACCGTTTGAGGATTTGTAGGATTTAGGTTGTTATTATAGAACAACATGGACTTTTAGGCATTTTGAGTGCAAATAGGCCACGGACAGGCCAATGGACTGTGCTGGAGATGATGCTATAGTTTCAAACTCTAAAAGCTGAAGAAATGCCTCATGTATTATCCATAGAGTTTAAGAAGTATGGGAATGAATGCAAGGCCCAATGTGACCGGTGTGAGAGACACATTAAAGTGTTATGCCGTCAGGTGTGTAAGCCATTCCATGTTAAGTTAGGTGTGTGCCTGTGAAGGGAGCAGGTACACCGGTTTAGTGTGAAGTTGAGAACAACTTACGTTAGTGTGTTTTAGTAGGCTTTGTGCACCACTAAGGTTAGGGAGGTAGTGCCTCCGTTTGAGAGAATGGGTGCTGAAATGTACCGTTTCCGATAGCAGTGTTTTGGTAAGGTGTGATATGCACCACTAAGGTTAGGGAGGTAGCGCCTCTGATAGTAGTGTTGTTGTAAGGTGTGGTATGCACCACTAAGGCTAGGGAGGTCGCGCCTCCGCATTGGTTAATACGTGCTGGGAGGTAGGTAGCGTCTCAGAAAGCAGTGTTTTGGTTTGGTGTGGTATGCACCACTAAGCTTAGGGTAGTAGCACTCTGCTTTAGTTAACATGTGTTTTGTATATTGAGGTAGCGCCTTGATATAAGTTAACTGTTGTGAGTTAGCTTCTCTTTTGGTTATTGTGTCGAGTGAGGTAAATCCTGGGGGTAGCGCCCTGTCAGGAATTTTGGTGAGTGGTAAGTGAGAAGTTCACTAAGGAGAATGGGAGTTGTAGGTCTGGTGAGTCTGGTGACTTTTGGATATAGCACTAGTGCACTGTTTGGATAAGCCGACTCTTATTGTTAGGGACAGCTGGTTAAGTTAGATGAAGTGTGTTGCTGGTAGGGGACGCCCTCTAGTTAATACTATGTTAAAGTTAAAGATGCTGTTCAAGATGAAGAGTCGCATGTTGATTTATTTATCTTTATGTGGTATATATTAATCTTGGCTATTGTTATCTGGTCAGGATTTGTTCATGGGACTTGTTAGTGCTGCCATTGAGATAAGTAGTCAGGTCAACCCCATGTTTTGTTGGTGGTCTTGGAGATGGATGGCCAGCATCTTCAAGGTGTTTGCAGGATCTGTATATCTTGGTGTGGTTGCGTGGGCTCTGTTGGCATGGTCCATTTATGTATCTTTTGTATGTTTGTGATGCAGGCAGAGATGGCAATATCTGGTAGCAGTGATTTTAATGGTTTATGGGGTCTCTTAACAGGTATGGTGATTCTGTTGTCATTCTGGATGACTAGTATTGCGTCAGGATGGCAAGCCGTGCTTCAGGGTGGCAGCCTGGAGGCTCGCCTGTGGCGGGGGAGAGCGGAAGGATATATGTTATTTTAGTCATGGTTTGGTTTGTAGGGTAGTATTTGCCTTGTGTGTGGGCTGGTATGTGTCTAGAGTGTGAGTCTAGAGTCTGTTCGTGGCAGGGACAGACAGAAGGTGATTTGCTGTTATTATTGAGGGTGACCTGGATTTGTAGGAGAAGTTTGGAATCGCATAGCTGTAAGAGTATCTTGTGAATTTTGTATGGTGGATGGTGGTGTGACTTGCCTGTATGTAATATGCTTGTTGTTTGTGTAGGTGTTCTGGTAAGGAGGGAGATGTGTTATGATGTGCTTGTCTATGTCTGCTGAAGCTGGTCATGTGCTTAGTGATGTCATGCCAGTGTCAAGTGGAATGTTGATGAATGAGTGTGAGAATGCTGTGTGAGTGTTCTGTAACAGGATCAGTTGATCCCTCCCTCCCTGGGTGATGGGTGCTGGTGATCTATTGTCCTGTACCTGATGTTTCAGTCTCATGTAACTGTAACTTAAGAAGCTGAAGTAAACTTATAAAGAAGCTACATGTATCTGCCTGGACTGTGCCTTCTAACAAAACTCCTTGGATTTTAAGGGGTTGCTGCTCATAGAATCAACATCCGAGTCTGCTGAGGCTAGAATATTGAAACATTTAGATTTAAGCGTTTCCAAAAAGATTTTGTCCCCCTTTATCATTTGCCAGCGAACATCCTCATAGAGGGTGTCATGTTGAGGGTCAATAATCAATCTAAACAATGAGACCCATCTCACTTCCATCGCTAGTAAGAGGTAAAGAAGAACCAACTCGTAACGAATAAAGGCCATGGGGAAAGAATTTGGAAGATTAAGAACTCTTTTTCCATATCCTTGCCTCAATACGTTCCCAGTTTATTTCAAACCCTTGAATATTGCACTCCAATCCAAACAGCAAGGTTGGTAAACTCTTCCTCACATGGTACTTTATCAAGGAAGTTAAGTGTGAATTTACAATATTTTAGATGGATCTTAACCCTATGGGAACCCAACCTTGCTGCTTCCAATTCTAAGGCACCATTCAGGTCCGATTTAGTTGGACAGTGAGTGATCTTCTAGCCAAGATAGATAAGTTCCCCACCAACGGGACAACACAGCCATCAATTCTCCAAGAGAATGGCTTTGTTTTCGTCAATGGGTGTGTAAAGATCATCACTCTCGAATATCTGGGTTTATTTTCAAATCATTAACTGACGCATAATCTCCCAGTGCCGTCATTAGCCTTTGTAGAACAATTTGCATGTAATCCAGGACTATAATACTGTCTGCATAGTTTAAGAATGGCAGTCTAATCTCTCCAATTTTGGGACTAGCCAGCTGAATGGTCAGGAAGCAGTCTAATATGTCTGACAGATAAAGATTAAATAAGAAGGGGGAAGCCAGGCAACCCTGTCGAACCTCTCTCTGGATTTGGATCATCTGCGATAAGTCTCCCGCAGTCGATAATTTACCTCTTAAAGTAGAAATATGACGTAATTCAATGAGGATAGCCAGAAAGGGTTCAGGAATACCCCAACTGTTCAGTTTCCACCAAAGGTGCTCCCTATTCACGGTGTCAAAGGCCTGGGATAGATCCACCCATGCCCCAAACAGTGGTCTCCCCCCTTAACTGTACTAGAGTTTAGACAGGTAAGAATGAGATTATTGAGTGTAGTGGAGAGACCTTTGCGCAATCTAATCTGGAATTTAGAAATTATTGTATTCGCCGTTGCCCACTCTTCAATATCTCTAAGGACAAGGCCTGCACATATTTCACTGTCTGCATCCAGAAGGGATATCGGATGATAATTAGCTGCCACTAGGCGATCACCATGCTTGAAAATTGGTATTATAATAGCACTTCTCCAAGAATTAGGAATGGTAGATGTTGCAATGATGTTGTCAAATAATGCCTTTAAAACCCTTGACCAAAGATCTGGGTTAGATTTCAGAATTGCATTGGAGAGTCAGTTCAGCCCTGCGACACGTGATACAGATGATTTGGTTATTATCAATCTAATCTCTTCCACAGAATAAAACAGAGTCCAATTCCCCAGAGGTATGTTAATCATCATGTTGCACTCCTGTGAGCCATAGATCTTAGTAAAGTGCTCCACCTAGAAGTGCTCCTGGATAATAGTTTCCTGACCTTGAACATTTCTTTTATTGATTAATGACCAGAAATTACGGGAGTTTTGGAGACAGACGGTTTTCAACATAATCTCTCCGTCCCTCTGTAATCTTATTGAGCGATGCGATCTCATCCAGTTTCCAAATGTATTATTTATTTGTCTAACCTCTAAAGAGTTTTGAGCCTTCGCCTTATTGGCTACTTTTAGAAGATAGAGCTCCCTTCTCCTTTCTCTTTCCTTTTCTTGGACACCCCTATCAAAACAATGGACATGACACAAGTTCTTTTTTACAGAACCTGCTTGGGAAGGGGCCAAATTCCATAGGAATTTTACAAAATTATTTGGTTCAAAGTGGAGCAAAAGCTCCCTGATCATTACAATCCGAGATCATTATCTCCAACCTGTCAATCAGGTTCTGACCCCCCCTTTTTAACTTGATCAACCTATTACCCGCAACGTTGGATGAAATTGTCTGTTTCATATATGCCACCTTTTGGTTCAGGGGGATACAGAAGGTGGCAATCAGCATAGCATGATCACTCATCCTTTCCTCCCCGGTCTTAAAGTGACTACATGCATCAAACAAGCCCTGAAAGGCAAAGATATAGTCAATGATTGAATGGGACGAACCCCTTCTCCATGTCGGGGCAACTCCCATATCCGTTTAAAAATTACCAATAAAGGCCAGCCATTCCCACTCCTTCATAAATTCAGCCCAGACTCTCCGATCCAATCTGCTTTGCTTTCTTTGACCCAAAGCAGACATGTTATCCATCAGACAATACGAATTAAAATCTTCCATCTTTAGTATGTCATCAGTTGGATATTGCATAGTAAGTATGGTCATACAGTCCCACAATTTATGTACAAATGGTATAATTGGGAACCGGGCAGGCTTCCAATACAAATTTACCAGTAGCCAACTCCTGTCCCCTTTTATATCCTTCAATACCGCTCTCACGATAATAATCCCTGAAGATTCGTTAACAAGGACATATGAGCTCCCAAAGATCTTATTTCTACAGAAAATGGCTAAACGGGCCATCGGGGGTCCCACCACCCCCTTCATTGACAATTGGTGGTAGGAGGAAAAGCCATCTATATCAAAAGACTTGGAGAGTCATGTTTCTTGATTAAAGATCAAGCCGTGAGAATGAAAGATATAGTGCTTTGTATCATCATTTAAAAGTGAATTAGAGCCCCTTGAGTTCCAGGATAGGGCTCTAACCCTCAATCTGATTAGAGATGCTGGTCAGCAAGCCCCAGTTTGAGTAGAATTTGAGAAACAATCTCCAGGACCATAGCCAGTGCTGATACTGGCGGTTTGGATTCCTTCAGTTGCCTCTCTTCAAACCTGCTATGAGGTAAATTAGAGTTAGCCAAAGTATTTCCAAAGGAGTCTTTAGGCTGGGTTTCTGACACACTTAGACCCCTATGAGACCAGTCAGCACGCGCCCACAAGATAGATGACCACCCAAGCTTAGATGTAAGAGTCAGTCTGGCAATGTTCATAGTGGGAAAACACGGGAACCCAACAACCTCAATATCTTCTGACGTAAAGAATTTCAGACTGGACATTTTCCTTGTTTCCGCCAAAATGGCAGCCCGATTCAGCTGGTCTTTTCCTTTTTGCGTTGACGGCAGTCGGGACAGATAGAGAACTAACCCATTGCCCAAATTTTTCATTTGGTTCTCCTTATGGTTACACTTTCACGCCTCCAAAGGGTGATATCCTCTTCTGTATTTTTCCGGTTGTCTTTTGTTATTCGTTCCAAAAGACGGACCAGTGGACTTCTCTTTTGAGGGTTTGAGAAACATTGTCTGTTTCACTTTATCTTTTAGATCTTGCCAGAGTATCTCATTTTGGTTGCACAAATCCCTATGCCCTCCCAATTCTGCCGCTGACACTAGTATGTTACCCACCTCCTTTCTCTTCAAGAATATTGGTGCAATTCTTAGGGATGGTTTTAGTTTTAGCAAAAAGATTGGAGTGATCTTTAGTGGAGGTTTAATGGGATCGGTCTGAATCTCCACTGTTAACATTCTTGCTTCATTTTTTTGGCCCAATATTTCCGATGCCACGGAATCAGCAACTTCCTTTACAGTTTCTTCATCCACCCCAACCCGTTTACTTTTCTTTTCCTCCGCCTTCTCTGCCAAGCTCGCTTGTTTTATTTTCAGATTCCGTAAAAATCGCGTAGTCTTTTTGGGTAAGTGAACCTCAATTTCTGAATCACCTAAAGACTCTTGTGAATCTATAGATATAGCAATGCCTTGCAATTGTCTTTTCCGCTTCTTTTTCATTTTTCCATTAGATTTTGTAGTTTTTCTTTTTTGATTTTTGCCTAACAGAGAAATTGCTATATTTCCAGTAGAGTCTTTTTCACTGTCCGCCTGCTGTGCTTGTGGCCTAAATCCTCTTCTATCTCGACCATTTGTGCCAAGCAAACAAATTACTTTCTACAAATATACTTTCTACAATTACATCTTCTACTACACATCATTACTGTCATGATCTCTGCTTCCAAAAGGTCAGGGTTTTCCCAACTCCCTTAGAAGCAGATCCATAACCCAGGTTCCGAGTGCCAACCAGTCCCAATTGGGACCTTTTGGACCCAGTCCTGGCGCCAGTGGCACCAGGCTCATAAATATGCCCAGTCCCAGCGCTGGAAGCGCCGGGCTCATAATGCTTGGGTGGACTTACCTGCAGCAGACCATGCTGCTTACTTGCCTGCCAGTTGAGCCTCTGATCCTCTTCTGTTTGGAACTACTTTTCCTGTTGGGTGGGGCAGGAGCCACTCCCTAGGTTCAGAACACTGGAACTCTTCTGGAAAGCAGGAACTCTTTTCTTACCTAGGCGTAGCTGTGGAAGGAGACAACTAAGCACTACAGGAGGCTATTTAAACCACACCCGATGGATGAATCTTGCTTTGCGTTATTCTGCATCCTCTGCAGCAGAACGGTCATCGTGTCTTCTGCATCTGATCCTGGGCCTAAGGAAAAAGGCTTACCATCCTGAATCCAGTCTTCAGCAACACCTATAAAGACAAGAAAGAACAGGTTAGCATCACTTACCTGGGCCATCGGCTGTCACCAACGCCTCGCGCTGCATTCTGAAAGACAAAGGCTTACCTACTCTTCGTGCGCTCCGGAGGTCTTCACACTGCATTCCGGCATCTGAAAGACAAAAGCTTACCAACTCTTCGCACGCTCCGGAGGCCTTCGGCGCTGCATCCCGCATCTGAAAGACAAAACAAGGTGCGTTTAAAGACATTGGGGAACTTTAATACTCACGTGCCATTACTCCTTTCCACATCTAACCCAGTGGGTATTCCGGCACCCTGCAGCCGCTCCGAACTTGTACCTGCAAAATAAAAAGACAGTTAGAGCGCATCGTGAAGCAGGCAACAAGCACTTACTTACGTGCTTCCAGGCGCTTCTATTCATCACACGGGCTCCATCTTCAACTCACTTCAGCCTGACATCCGCCATCGCCGGAACCCTGCAAAACAAGAGACATCATTACTAAAGACTTTTAAAAACATTAGAATTACTCGAAACTTACCGTTCGTGCAGTAAACGACGGACAGCAGTCCTCTGAAGTCAAGAGGCCTGCTCCCCTTATCCAGTGAAGAAACTGGTTACAGCACCCTGCCCCGAGGCAGATGGAGAGCACGGCGTTCACTTACCTAAGGTGAGAGCGTTAACCTTTGGGGTTCTACAGGAGAAGAGAAAGGGAAGAAGAGAGAGACATTCAATAACCCAGTTCATTAATCCCATATTTTCTATCTGCAGACATCTTACCCTTCGAGTCAGACATACAGTGCACAGAGGTCCAGCCCAAAGAGCCAGCCATGTGTTACACATCACCTTTGAAGATACGGTATACGCCCAGTCAAGACCGGCGCCTCTACGGGAATCAGGTGAGCGTTACAATTACATCTACTACTTAATTCCTACATAGTAGATGTAATGATGTGTAGTAGAAGATGTAATTGTAGAAAGTGGAGTATCATCTATCTCCTGAGGTCTCATCTTTTGATGAAGACAATTTCCACATTTATAGCTACTGTCTTTGGGGAATTCACCCTCCAGCCAATATTGATGGAGCTTGACCGTGTCATTTCTCATCTCCTCACATTTGGAACATATCTGATCTGATCTCTGTGATTGTGGGATGGCTTGTTGACTAAACGCTTGCCGCATTTCTTTAGTGAGGTCATTTATGGCCGATTTTAAGGCCACCACAGAAGAGTCATATGTTTCCTTGTCTTTTGTCATTTCCAACAGGTGACCAGTATTTATTTGTACTTCATTCTTTGTATCTTCGCAAACCTTTATAAGTGAGCCTAGAACAAAGCTGACAGCTGCCATGGACTGGGAATTCAGATATTCTTCCTGGGGAGGAATACCCCTCTTTTCTGCTTCTAAGGGAGACAGTTCTTTGTCCGCTCTTCTTTCCTGATAAACTCTGGCAACTCTTGATACCTCCACAAGAGCAAAGATAGCATTCAGCTCAAAAGATGAGTCCAAGTTTGGAAGAAAATCCATATGTATCAGATCTTATTCCGGAAGATCAATTCTCCCCTCCTCCCCAGTCATTGGGCATGATTGCGATTTAGCAGGCACCAAATTCTCTTTACCATTGATTTCTACCCTCGGGATCTTTATCTGTCCAAGATCCTGAGGAAAATAGTTCAAGATTGTATTTTTAGTAGAATGTGCCATTGATATACAGTCACTATTTGAAGACGTGCGGGAGGCCTGAGCCTGAGGCTATTTGGCCATCAACCAGAAAAATAATTTGTTTTCCAAAAAAAGGCACCATGTACCCCCTCACCCCCCGCGGTGGTGATTTGAAAATTGACCTGTTGATTTTTGATGTAATAGGACGATTGTTGCCAGATTCCTCCACTTCAGGTATGCAAATGTCCCAGCTCACTGACCACTTCTCAAATTGTAGGTCTTCATTCCGACCCTTAGAAGAGGGAAAGAAACTCTCACGTGTTCTTTCTCTATCCCCTTTCAATTCCCTTTAGCCTGTCCTTAAACAGAACAGGAGAGGCTTCATCCTTATCCACAGGATTCAAAAGGGAATATTGGGAAAAAAGGTGGAGCCCGCCCGAAACTCGGGGAAGCAAAAACACGAAAGCCCCACCCCCCAAAAAGGGCCCTTGGCTGTTCTCCTTAATCCGGAAAGGGCTTCCCGAAGAACCACTACCAAATCAAGGCACGTTGGGAGGGTCAAAGGTAAGGCTACCCGCAGTCCCCTCCCAATCAGCACCGCAGAGTCAAGCAATTTTCCTAGCGAACCAGCACTAGACCGCCGTATCGCAGTGTTGGTTCTTACTCGAGATGCCGCCACCGTAGCGTGGAACGATTCACGGCAAATTTCTGAGGAGGAATCATAACAGGTAGGAGGAATGAATAAATAAATAGAAAGGGGCATGATTTAGGATGACTGAACCCTATAGGCACCCAGATGCCGGGAAGTCATACAATCAGGCAGAAATAGCGAAAACCCGGATCGGGCACCCCAAAATGATTATCTCTGTAGTCCATGAGGGGGGCACTCCTTATTAGATGGAATGTTCAGAGCAAGTACTAATCCGGCCATGGAAGTTGCAATGCTGCAGATAGACCACGCAGGATTACAGTCAAAGAATATAATAAGCCTGTATCTCTTTATAAACCCCCCAGCCACCACAGTCTGCCAATGTCTGCAGCTACACTCTGCTGCCTCAATCCGCTGCCCGCTCTGTGGCCAGAATGGAGTTTTAAAGGTAGTGGCAAACAGCTCAGGTAACAGGCTCCACCTTCCACAATAGAGCCAGTGGAAAGACTCAGGTACAACAAACAGTCTGCCAATGTCTGCAGCTACACTCTGCTGCCTCACTCCGCGTCCCGAATGGAGTTTTAAAGGTAGTGACAAACAGCTCAGGTAACAGGCTCCACCTTCCACAATAGAGCCAGTGGAAAGACTCAGGTCCAACAAACGGTCTGCCATTGTCTGCAGCTACACTCTGCTCCCTCACTCCACGGCCCGCTGCGTGGCCACAATGGAGTTTTGAAGGTAGTGGCAAACAGCTCAGGTAACAGGCTCCACCTTCCACAACAGAGCCAGTGGAAAGACTCAGGTCCAACAAACAGTGTTTGCAGCTACACTCTGCTGCCTCACTCTGCGGCCCTCTCCATGGCCAGAATGGATTTTTAAAGGTATTGGCAAACAGCTCAGCTAACAGGCTCCACCTTCTATAATAGAGCCAGTGGAAAGTCTCAGGTCCAACAAACAGTGTTTGCAGCTTCACTCTGCTGCCTCACTCTTCGGCCCGCTCTGCGGCCAGAATGGAGTTTTAAGGTAGTGGCAAACAGCTCAGGTAACAGGGTCCACCTTCCACAATAGAGCCAGTGGAAAGACTCAGGCCCAACAAACAGTCTGCCAATGTTTGCAGCTACACTCTGCTGCCTCACTCCGCTAACAAACCCTGTCTCTTCCTTCTGCAGTAACATATAGTGCCCAGCACAGTGGCACTTGACAGTGGGCTGCACCCACGCACATCAGCAAAAACAATACTATAACTTGAAGTACAAACATCATACCTAATATTAGCAGTGCCCACTCGCCATCTGTATAAAGATCCACCGCTGCAAACCATTTCTCTAGAGGTACAAGGGGAGAGCAGCAGCAGTGATAGCGACCATGCAGCACTGCCCCAAGCCCCCCCCAGTCTGTTTCCTCAATCATCCACCACACCCATGTGCCCAGCCCATGTGAGAGAGCGCAGCCAGAGCCCACAGAGCTCACCACACCGCCAGCGCATACACACCCCCTCCTTTGCCTCTCCTGATGGCAGCCCATCCAGGCACTGCATCCCTTCTCTATCACAGCCTACATTCAATTTTGACATGTTCATGTGGTGACTCACTGATATGGAAACAAGGTAGAGGCAGATTGAGGTCATTGCCAATCCACACAGTGAACACATGCAGCCTTCCATTCATGGGGCCACAAGAAGGATGTCGTGCAAGAATGCCCGGACATGGAGAGTTGTCACAGCATGCACCGCTTCACTCACTGGGTTTAGACAAAGGGTGCGTGAGTTTTTTGAGGGCATCTCAGCCCTTGCAGAACAAATCCGGAGAGCAATGCCCTCCATCTGCACCAGGTGCAGGGGACAGCATCAATACCATTAACGTCAACCATGCCAACAGAGGATTTGCGCCAGAGCACCAAGGGCAAGGTCATTGTGAATAGCATGTCTCCTGTTGCCCTGATTGGACTTGCTATGCACACACTGGTGGGTGGGGGAAAGGGACAGTGTGCAGGGGTGTTGGGCAGGGGTAGGGAGAATAGTGTGCTGGGATGTTGGTGGTGGGCATGGGGGGATAGTGTGCTGGAGCATTCATTTCTGGTGGGGGAAGAGTGTAATTCAAGCAAAATGATACACACAATTTAGAGGAAGAACAAAAATGTGTGGAAATTTGTGATTGTGTTCATGTGCAGTTTATTCACAGTTCTGGTAGTAGACTGGGGTGGGGGATTGGTCTAGAAAGAATTGATGATTGCTGCCACCCAGGCCTATCTCCCTTTTCTCAATTCATCCCTTGGATTGGCTTGTATGGGTCCTGCTTCAGGCAGGCCATCTTCTTTTTCCTCAGGGTGTGGCATGTCCGCGTCTGGGGGTAGTGACACATTCCTCCTTAGGTAAAGATTATGGTGCATTGCACACAACAGCACAATTTTTCCAACCTTGTCCAGGGTGTACTTCAGGGCTCCGCCAGTACGATCTAGGAACTGGAATCGTGCCTTCAGGAATCCAAAGGTGCACTCAATGCAGACTTGTGTCTGACTGTGGGCAAGGTTTTAAACCGTCTCTTGTGGTGTACATGGGTCCCGCACAGGGGTCATCAGCCACTCCAACTGTGGAGATCCAGAGTCACCTGCATGGGGGGTTGCACATACATTGTTCACTGTGTCATGGTTGGGGGTGATGTCACAGAGTGTCGGCAATGGTCATCATGTGCATGCATGTGTTCATGCCACCCATGCAATGTGTATTTTTGACGAATGTGCACCCTTTGTGAATGCACATACACCCTGTGTTGCTGTAGATGTTGTTCAGTGGTGTGTCCCTGGTGGCTTTCTTGTGGCTGTGTGCTGCTCTCATGCATGGGACATGCTGGGTAGGCTGGTGTCCTACCCTATTCTACTAGGGGCAGTGAGTCGACATTCCAAAATGGATGTACCTGGGCACATGGCTGTGGCACTGGCTCTGCTGCTTTTGGGTGCTGTATTGGGGTTGTTTGCTGTGCCTCATTACAGATGCATTGTGGTACATGTGGTCATGTATGTCGTTGAAATTGTGGCAGTATGTGTACCTGTGCATATGTGTCAAGGTGTGTTCAACATGTGCTTGCTCCCTTGGCTATCCCCTGTCATGGGTCCTGGTGCAAGATGGGTGTTGCGAGTGCCTTCACTTGTCATGCCATGCTTTGTGTCACTGTTAACAACGCCACCCCCCATTTTGGTCAGATGCTTCACTGTGCATATGTGGCAGAAATTGTACTCACCCAATATCCATGTCCATTGTACTCTGTGCCTCTCCATGTATCCTGGCAGGGTGTTGTTGCATAGGATCATGGAGTCCATGGGTGGAACCAGGGTAGTGGGCACTGCAGTGGGTTAGGATGAGGTCAGGGTTGCAGGTCATCTGCATGCTCATGGAGTGGTAGTGCTTCCTGTTTCTGTATATGGCCTCATGGGGATGGGGTGCACCCAATGCCACCTGGTTGCAGTCAATGACTGCAATGACGTTTGGCAGATGGACGTTGGCATAAAACCTTGCCTTCATGTGATTGAGCTGTGTCCGGTGGTGGTAAGGAAATGTGGTTGTTGATATGCCACAGGAGGGCATCCAGCACATGGGCAAGGAGTGCACGGAATGGCACAGCCACCATTCTGTCATGAATGTGCCTGTCCTGTCAAACTGCACCACTGGCATAACAAGGGCCCCCGCAGCCCCTGCACTGCGGGGGGCCCCGCTATCACATGTCCTGGGAGAGGGCCCCACTTGAAAAAAAATGAAAAAAACATATTTTTTTCAAAATCTTTTTTTTTTACATTTCTTTTTTAAATCACTTTGCCTTCATAAAGAAATTATTTCTGTAACAGAAATAATGTCTTTATGAAGTCAGAGTGACTTCAAAAAGAAACAATCAGCATCATTACAAGTTTGGCTGTAGCCTTGCCGGTCAAACCGCCAGGCTGCCGCCAAACTTGCATTTTTTTCCAGCATCCGCGAATGGGCAATTACCGGGTCATTACGGTCCCGCCGGACCTGGTAATTGCCCATTTGCGGGCAGCGGAAACAAATGCTCCCCATTCCCATTTGATCCCCATAGGGTTCAATGGGAATGAGGAGATCGGATGCACCGGTACCATTCATAATGGTGCCTGTGCACCCGACATGCTCTGCTCACGGGTGCCGGTACGCCCGCCACATCCGACCTGGCGGGCGGAAAGGCACCCTCGAGCAGAACTCATAGTTTGCCGGTCTGGTAGCAACAGTACCGGCAAGCTTACCGGTACCATTGTTACCGGACCGGCAAACTTATACTGAGGCCCAATTTCTTTTTGAAGTAATAGGGCTCCCCTCAACCCCATGACGTGTGTCTGTGAGTGTATGGTGAAAGGGTGTCCACAAATGTATGGGTGACTCGGTGTGCGTACGGTGAAAGTGTGCACACTTAAATGTATGGGGGGCTGCCTGGGTGTGCCTGCATGGTGAAAGAATCCACACTTAAATGTAAGGATGGCTGGTGTGCATGCGTGTATATGGTGTATGGTGTTTGTGCTTGTGCTCAGGGGCTCAGGGGCGCAACAAAACCTACATTTCAGGGAGCTGATGCTTCAAATGTTGGGGGAGGCGCTAACTTCACGGGTGGTGGGGGAGGCAAACTTTTTTGTGTGGGTGCATCTAACTTCTTCACGCATTTTAATGAGACTATTTTAGTGCAGCTTCAATGTTACAAGCATTTAACTCTCTCCTTTAAGTGTGAAAGCACCCACTTATGAACTGTTGTGAGAATGAACGGTCTCCTGTTCCCTTTCTACACTTCCAATCACTTCCTTGCCATGAAAGTGCTAAACACACATCACAATTTCAATTGCCTAAAAGATTTGGCATTTGAATGCAGGTACTAACAGTGAAATGCTTTACGTTAGTAACTGCTTGGCCCTTGTTAACCCAGGTGCCCTTTAACATTGGGGTCCTGTTCTGTCCGGCAACTGCTCTGAAGGTCAGCCAGGTTGAGTCAACATAGCCCAAAATTACTGGGGGCGAGTGCTGCAGCCCAGTCAACTGAATATTGTTAAGACCCTACTTGTGTTCAATGCCTTAATTACTTATTGGTAATCGTCATTACTCCTAGCCCTATTCTTCCTTGTCCCTGTAATTGTGTATGAGGCAGTACTTGCCTCATACACAAGCACTGGGATGAGGTAGAGGTACATGAGGTAATGCCTGACTTAGCTACCTGTATCTTCTTTACTCCTAATCCCACTCTTTCTCATCCCAGTACTTACTTATGAGGCCAGGAGCCTCAAACATAAGCTCTAGGACAAGGAGGAGGGACGTTAAGGTCATTCTGGGCCAAGGAGCTGATTTTGGAAGTTGAGGTAGGGCATGGGAGGGAGAGGGAATGTGTGGGAGGTGGGATTGTGCGATAAATCATAATGGTTGTCCATGTCCAGGCTAAGCAGGCATGATATGTGGTATTAGTGGCTAGAGGGGCCTTTTGGTGCAGCCAGTCTAGTTATTCCTCAATTTGGTATGACTTTTTTTAACTGTGCATTTCTGATAAAGCAGTCCTGCTAAGTGTAATTACCTAGCTAGATTGCCATTTGTGTGCTGCCAGTCTAGCCATTTCTTACTGCAGCATTGTATATTTTTTTGAGCATCTGTGATAAAATGATATGATAGAAGTCTATTATAACGCGCCTGTACACAAATGATTCTTGGCGTGACAAGCAATGGAGTGAAGATAGAGGTTGTGACAAGACAAATGATCTTACTAGGCCTTGTGTCATTCAAATCGTGCAAGTGCGAGAATGAGAAATGCAAGGGGAAAGGGAGGGGGAGTGCAAGGAAGAAGGGCGGGGAAAACAGGGCTGTAATACTATGAGTAAGTGCAGCCAGGACAGTGCAGCTCTGGGTAGTGCAAGAAGAACAAGGGACTGTAGGGTTACAGTTACAGTTCCTAAGTGCATGGTAGGCCATCGGCAGTGCAAGGGTGACTGATCAAGAAAGAGCCTGGACTCAGTGAGACTCTGAGGGTAGCCAAGCAAACAGTCGGTACATCAGACAGGTAGGTCAGGTAGGTCAGCAGGGGAGGGAGAGAACAAAAGCAGAGAAGAGGAACGTTTTGAGCTGCTTCCGGACATCAGGTGGTCCGTTAAAGTTTGAGAGGGGCAGGGAGGCCATTCCAGAGGGAGGCATCTGCAGAGGAGAGAGATCTACCACCCCCACCCTCTGCCTGAAGAAGCATCTAGCCCTTAGAGAGTTGGAGGTAGCCGGTGGAAGGGCTAGAGAAACAATGTATTTTGGAAGAGAGCATTGGTTGTAGTGTGGGCCCGACCCCAGAAAGCCTTGTGGACAATGCAAAGGGCCTTGAACTTTATTCTTGCAACCACCGAGAGCCAGTGGAGTGATTTCAGGGCTGTAGAGATATGATCCCTGGGCTTGTGGCAAAGGACAAGTCTCGCTGTCCTGTTCTGGATAAGTTTCAGAGGGTGGAGGGTGGAGGGTGGAGGGTGGAGGGTGGAGAGTAGAGGAAGGCAGCTTGAGAAAGAGGCTGTTGCAGTAGTCCAGCCTAGTGAGAAACATGGCTCTGGAGACAGTGAGCTTCTGCGGGAAGTGAGAAAGGGAAGAGTCCCTTTGAGGAGGAGCAGCTGGTAGGTAGTGGGACCTCTTGGTGACGCCTGAGATGCGAGGAGAGAAAGAGAGAGTAGAGTCGAAGATGACACAAAAGGTTTTTTGCCTCGCAGGAAGGCGAAGGAAGAGGGCCCAAGGTGGGTGGCCAGAGTGAGAGAGGGAAAGCAGGGGCAGGGGTCCCAATGAGAAGGATCTCCATCTTAATGGCACTAATGTCCAACAATCCTGAATCACGGATAGACAGTCACGAATGAGCAAGAGATGAGAGGAGCCTGAAGGAAAGCTGAGTGCCATTCGCATAACACTGAAAGTTAGAGGAGAAGGTAGAGATCAGGTGGGCCAAAGGTGCCAACTAGAGGTTGAAAAACCAGGGTGAGAGGCTAGAGCCCTGGGGAATGCCACAGGAGGAGAGAGAGAGGTGATGGAAAAAAAACGGACCAAGTTGGACCTGGGAGGGGCAGTCCAAGAGGAAGGAGGTCAGCAACTCCAGACCCTGATACGTGATGCCCAGGTTCTCACGTAGTCGATTGATCAGGATGGCGTGGTTGACTGTGTTGAAAGTCGAGGAAAGATCACGGAGGATTGGGAATGCTGGAATCAAGGGTAGAGAGCAGATCATCACAGGTATTCAGGAGAGATGTTTCCGTGCCACTGGCAGCTCTGGTGCTAGACCTATGGTCATGGAGACAACCAACAGATTCAACGTGGAGAGTAAGCTGGGAGTAAGCTGGGAGATACCCAGCTTTTTTCCAAGAGTTTTCCCAGGAAAGGTGTGATGGAGATTGGGCGATAGTTTGCCGGACAGGTAGGATCAGCAGACTGCTTCTTGAGGAGTGGGTGCACAAGGGAGTGCTTAAGGGGAGAGCGGAACGTTTCAGTGGTGAAAGATTGATTACAGAAATTGGCCAAGGTGCAGCGCGGGTGTCAATATGGCCCTTGATGGTTCTGGAGGAGCAGGGGAGCACCTGTTTGGACGACACTTTCATGGATCGGACTTGTCTAGAAACCTTGTCAGGTGTTATCAGAGAGAAAGAGGAGAAAGGAGGAGGAGATGTGGAGATGGGGGGCCGAGAAAGGAAGAGGGAGAGGAAGAGGAGATAGTGGACAGGATGTCCTGAGTTTTAGCTGAGAAGTGAGAGGCCAGAGCCATACAGAGGGCCTGGGAGGGAACCAGAGAGGTGGAGACCGCAACAGGATTGACCAGTTCCATGAAGATTTTAAAGCCTTCCTGCCTCCCTGAAACTTGAGGAGACCCATCTCCGGTTCCGGAATCACCTCAAAACCTTCCTCTTTGCTTCTGCTTTCTCTCTCCCTCTCCCCTGCTGAACAGCTAATTAATTGTTCACTGAAACTGCACTGATCCTGCAACTGGACCACTCTAAACGGCCTCGGTCCTGGGCCCAGCCACTCTCCACTTGCACTGATGCCCTGGAACCCCTTTGCACTGCGGGACTGTCTCTGTATCCCTACAGCCCCCCCCTTCCCCAGCACTTGCTCTGCACTTACCTCGCACTTGCCACCAGCTGGCCCTATTTATTTATTTATTACTTTACGCCACTTACCTTGTACTGCACTTCCCCCCCTCCCCTTCCCCTTGCACTTTTCCCCCTCCCCCACCCCTGCACTTGCGCGATCTGAATGACACCTGGCCTAGTAGGATCGTTGTCTGTGTCCCCTTGTCCCTCCCCTCCCTGCCTCGTCGCGCCTTGAAACACCTGTGTATAGGCGCGTTACAAATACCATATCATATCATATCATATCATATCAAAGAGTTTGGCCGTGTTGTTCGAGGCAGCAGAGACCCGGGCTTCAATGTGTGCTCTCTTCTTGATGATTGTTATTGCTTCGACTGGCATTTT
Organism: Ambystoma mexicanum; assembly: GCF_040938575.1. NCBI lineage: Eukaryota > Metazoa > Chordata > Amphibia > Caudata > Ambystomatidae > Ambystoma > Ambystoma mexicanum. Next base: position 922,555,607 of record NC_090921.1, read on the forward strand.
TTTCCATCCAGTCTAGGTCTGTATAAATGTGGCCTGGCATGCTTTACTGTAATTTCATAACGCGTCTACACTGGTCTACATTGTGCAGCCAGTGGGAAATGTTTTCAATGTGGCATGGCATTTTTAATAGCAAAGCATTAATGTTCCTGTGCACCGTTGGTGACTTGCATATATTGGATTGGTGTTACCCTACAAAACAATTGCAAACACTCTGGCTTTTTGGCCAATTATTCTCAGAAAGTGTGCTCTATATTGCTTTAAAACACATATTTATATCTTTCTCCTAGTACAGTGTGCGGCATACCCTTCAGCAGCACATTCATGCGTATTGTGCAAACGTGATAATCTCAGCCGGCCCAGAGTGTGGCATGACCGTGATTTGTTGACGAGATGGGGGGCCCCCTCAGCATGGCTCGCAGGGGGGCCCCCACATTTTGTGTTACGCCACTGAACTGCACCAGTGGGGGCACAGCTGTGTGGATGATTATCCTGCTTCAAATGTCTTCATGGATGGTGGCTATGAGGTCAGTGATGGTCTCCCTGTTCAGATAGTACAGGTTGACCAACTGGGTGTCAGTGAGGTACCAGGATGATTGCAGGGACAATCTGCCTCCTCCTCCTCTGCCTCCTCCACCACTCCCCCCCCCCGTGATCCCTGTGCCTTAACCTGAATGTCCAGCATCTCGAGATCCAGGCACAGCATCAGCCTTTTTAATTAATTTTTATTAAAAGATTGAACGTATCAAGGCTGACATTGTTCAGGTTACTACGCCAAGGCCACCTTCATCATCTGATACTCAATCTGTGGCCATCTTGAAGGATTCACATAGTCAGATGGTCGCAACTTTGAATTTTCATCCTGTAGGAGAAGAAGATACACACCAACTATTGATTACTATCAAGCCCACTATTTATTCCTTGTCCCCACTTCCTGCATAAGCTGCAAAGCGCTTTGCTCAGGACCTGACTCCTTTTATGACCAAATTTGTGAACAAATCATTGACACAAGGAATTGTACCCAACAGCTTAAAGCATTCTATAGTTACTCTGCTATTCAAAAAGTCTATGTTGGATTCAGAGCTTCTCCAGCACTATCGTCCCATTGCAGGGCTACCTTGGCCAGCTAACATTCTTAAGAAGGTGATCACAAGCCAACTTCAGAAATGTGTAGAACACAAATTGCTACTGGATACATTTCAATCAGGTTTCAGACCAGGGTGAACTTTCCTTACTGGTGATGTTGGACTTGTCCGCAGCCTTTGATACAGTGAATCATCGTAGCCTCCTCGAGTGGCTGCAAGAAGTAGGAAAACTCGCTAATCGTGCAATAGACTGGTTTAGGTCATTTTTAACTAACCGACTACAACAGGTGAGACTATGTGAATTTATTTCAGATGTGATCAGGTTGAATTGTGGAGGCCCGCAGGGATCATCCCTTTCAACACATTTGTTCAATCTGTACATTTGTCCTCTTCTGGAGATCTTAAGACGCCATGGGTACAATTTTCATTTTAATGCAGACAATACCCAGATCTTCCATAGGGTTGTCAATTCTGAGGAAACATTTAGTAGATTGGGGCACTTCCTGGATGAAATAAGTGACTGGAGGTCCAAAAACCAATTAGAACTTAATGCAGCAAAGACCAAACTTATTTTGTTCGGACCTAGACATCTACTGACTGTAGATAAGACACTGCCCATCCCAACTCTTTTGGGTAAGAGTTTAAACTTTGTATCCAAGGTAAAGAACTTGGGCTATGTGTGGCAAGATGATCTTGGCAGTAAAGGACAGGTGGGGGCAAAGGTCCAGGCGGTGCACTTTGTGTTAAGACTTCTATGCCAGGCACTCCCTTACATTCCCAAGGAAGATCATGCGTCTGTGGTTGGGGCAATGACCAGTGCCCATTTGGACTACTTTAACAGCGATTTTCTGGGAATCCCATCTAAACAGATCCACAGACTCAAAAAAACACAAAATGCAGCAATCAGGATGATCTTTAAGCTGAGCAGAACTTCTCACTTGTCTTCATTTCGGCAAGACCTACACTGGTTGCGGATAGAGGATCGCATTAGATTCAAGGCAGCCTGCCTTATCTTTAAATGCGTCAACGGTATTGCCCCTCAATATTTCAGGGACCTGATCTACCCATACCAGTTTGCAAGACTGCTGCACTCTAATGATCACCACCTTCTCTCTCTCTATCCCTCCCTCAGCGTTCAAGTCTCAGGGGGACAGAAGATTCTCTATTTCTGGTCCAAAGTTGTGGCATTCTCTACCACTTGAATTGAGGACCCTTAACTCACTCTACCAATTTCATAGAGCATTAAACACATGTTTATTTAAATAGGGTTCTTCTAGGTTTGTGGTTGTCCAATAGCTGGGCCTAGCTATGTTCTATTTGAATCATGTTTTGTCATCAGTGCCATTATACAGTTGGGTCCGTTCTGTGTGTGTTAGAAATTCAAAAATACAAATGCAAATACAAACCTTCCTGTACATGCATGCTGGAGCGAAGTGCCTCTCTTATGCCACCCTTGGACCCTGGATGTGCAAGGAGGCAAAATAAAACCTGCTTGTTCATTCAACCCTACAGTGCTGCAGCCGGTAATCCCAATGGGCCATTGAAAGCTAGGGAAGAAAACACCCTCTACCTTGCAAATCTCATAGGACATGCGCACTGTAGTGCTATCAGGCTTCACTTTGCCAGTTCAATGAAAGCCAACCAGCAGCACTCGCTCAGGTACTTGCAGCAGCTTGGGGTGCATTCAGTCGTTTCACTGGTCTGTCTTGGTTCGTCCTTATTAAGTGGCGGGTTGTCATTCTATTAGCCATTATAAACGAGTGACCCCTGTCCCACACACATTCTCCCCAAGCAATTAAACACTCTCACAGCCACAGCTTCTCTCTTACAATCTGGTAGCACCCTCTATCACACTGAATACTTTAACATCACTCCCCTCTGCATTCTATCCTCCTCATGGTCTCTCGGTCTGCCTCCATACCACCTGACCTCATCCAAATACACTTTACTCTTCTTTGTCTCTGTGAGTTTGTTATACCATAGATTCCACTTCCTTTATTCTGCCCCCATTCTATTGGTTATGTGACTCCTCTGACTTTAATGGCCAATGTAATCCTGCACTTCTCCCCTTGGGTGAGCCAAAACAGAATAATATGTCATAAACCCGTTTTAGCCCCACCCCCTCTTTTTGTGGCCATTTCAGCTCTGTATGTTTGGTTTTTGCTCTTCTGTTTTTGTCACAGCAATTGGTATCCAGTTCCTAAATCCTGAATGCTGATATTCAAGGGAGCCACAGGGGTTTTGGCATTAACAGTCACTCTATTTAACTCTTTTTTTTATGTTTTCAATACCACATTGCATTCTGGTACCTGAGGTCCAGCAACAAATTGGACGGAGTATAGGTCAGAATTGGACTTGTAAGGTAGTGTGTGAGAGACAGTGGTACCAATGTTATCATTCAAGGCACATTCAGGTATTTCAGGGACAGGCAACTTACCCCAGATGCGGAGGGGTCCCCATTCCCCATCCCCTCCTGACAGGGTCCACTGAAACACTCACTAATGTGCTCTCATTCAAACTCTGTCAAAAATAAATATACATACAGATATACTTGTATGCACATCTACTCCCTCATGAATGCTCCATCATTGAAATGAACACTCACACAGCCATGCATAATCATACAAGAATGTATGCAAACATGCACTGATTTTAAACACCTTGATACTGTGGCAGTACAGAGTCCCCTTAGGTATTGGTCTGGCATCAGCATGCAGCACAGACAATGCCCCATGTTACCAATAGCTCCGCTCAACGAACCACGGCAGGTTTATTTATTTATTTATTTGGCATTTATAAAGCGCGATATGGCGAAGCGTTACATAGAAGGCAGGTCAGTACTTGCAAACTTAACGCATTATGGGAAAGCTTTATTGAGAATATGTGTCTAGCAAGCTGGAATAACGGCCATCTCTGATTTCTTGATCTTGTGAGAAGCGTCGAGCTTTCAAGTGCTTGTGCTCTGATCTTAAGGTAGGTGAGTGTGTTCCAGTTCTTTGCTTCTATAACCGGGAAGCTGAGAACTCCTGATCTGTGAAGTTTATATGCCGCTGTGGTAAGGCGGTGCATGTCGGTCGAGTGGGTAGGTCTGGTGGTGTGGTCTTTGTTGAACCTTTGTGACAAGTATTTTGGGGCAGTTTTAGAGATACATTTATGGGTGATAGTTAAGGTTTTGAAATGTATACGCTTGCAGATAGGCAGCCAGAGAGCATTTCTTCTGGCTGTGGAGATGTGGTCCTTTTTTGGGATGTTCAGTGCTTCTGTCAATGCATTGTTTTGTATAATTTGCAGCTTTTTGATGTTACGCATACTAGTGCCAGCGAATAAGGAGTTAGAATAATCAAGTCTGGACCCTATAAGTGCTCTAGAAATGGTAATGCAACTGTCAGATGAGAGGAATGGCCTGCGGGCGTTAATTAGCTTAGCTGTGTAGACGACTGAAGAGGCTATTTCATTAACTTGCTTAGTTAAAGTCAGATTGGAATCCAAGTAGATGCTGAGGGTTTTGACTTCCTGTGAGACTGGGATGGGATTGCCGTTGATAAGGAAGAATTTGTAGTTTGCATGAAGTTTATTTAGGTGAGCTTGTCACTCAACCAGCAGCAACTCGGTCTTGTCATCATTGAGGCACAGAGAGTATTGCGCCTTTCCCTCCTGGATAGTGAGGTAGATCGCACCTAAGGTTTTGGTGTCCTTCTCGTAGTCTCCTGTGACTCTTTTGATAGGTGAGAGGATCTGAGTATTGTCCACATAGTTTGTGTAGGAGATACCCTTTATGTCAAGAAGGTCATAGAGTGGTTTTGCGAAAACATTATAAAGTGTAGGTGAGAAAAAAGAGCCCTGAGGGACACCACAAGTGACAGGTGCTGGAGGAGCAGAGGCTGATGAGGAAAATATTCTCATGGTTCCATTGGTCATTGAGATCCAGATGGTTGCCTCAGACGCAAAGTGGGCTGCTGAGGAAAGGTGTTCTCAAAGGATTGGTGATCTACCAAATCTAAGGCAGCTGAGAGGTCTAGCAACAGAAAGAGAGCAATCTTGCCAGCATCCTTGGATTCATCCATTTGATTCTTTAGATCCAGTAGTGCTGATTCAGTGCCGTGGCAAGGTCGGAACCCAGATTGTCGCAGTCCTAGGCGATTGTAAGATTCCAGGTGTGCCTGTATCTGAAGATTCGCGGCTCTGTCCAAGATTTTGAGGAGGAAGGGGATTGTTGTGATGGGATAGTATTTAGTGGGAGTGTTAGGGTCTAGTGTCATTTTTTTAGTAAGGGTAGAAGCCAAGTATCTTTTAAATTAGCTGGCACAGAGTTAGTAGCAAAATAGGAATTGATGAGTGAAGAATGTAAAGCTGCTAGAGCTTCCACACAGTCTTTGATAACAGAGGCAGGGCAGATGTCTCTTTGAAATATTGAAAGTTTAAGGTCTTTGATAATTTGTATTACTTTGGGTACTGAAACTGGTTTGAAATTGAAACTGTGTGTGATGTGTTGGGAGCGTAGTGCGAGGGCATCTGGTGTGGTCACATTGTTTAAACAGAAGGTGTTGTCTTTCAGGACATTATCAGGCATGGGGACTGGGGATTGAAGTTTGCGTAATATGGTAACATTTTCTTGGGTGGATGAATTGGCTTTGTTAATTCTGGCATAGTACGTGGCACTTTTGGCTTCAAGTTTTGCTAGTGTGTAGACTTTTGCTGATGTAGTGAATCGTACTTTGTTAGCAGCTATTGTGTCATATCTCCAGGTGATTTCTGTGGCCAAGTAGTCATTTGAGGGCAGATGTGAACCATGCGTTAAGGTGAGCCAAGGGTTTATCTTTGAGTTTCTCCATGGGACCAACAGTGTAGATCGACCGCAGTAGGAACTGGTTGTAGGTATCGACCAACTCAATTAGGACATGTCTATCTGGGGGAACCCATACGTGGTCCCCTTTCTCACTGTGCTCCGAGAGGCACAGCTCCATGTTACTGATGAGGCCCAAAAGGGCTGAAACACATGTCTGTGATTGCTGTTGTTACTCTTGTTCAAAAGAGGTTTGCCTGGCATTATGGTGCTGGACTGCCCTTGTGGGTGAACAAAGACTGATATGCAAATTGTTATTCCTCCTTTGTGAAAAGTACAGTGAGCAAAAGCGAAGGCTGCAGGCTCTCAAAGTAGGAAAATACAACAGAACAGGTTATCACACCATGTTCTTTCTAGAGAGGGCTGCCTGCAACCTTTTTTGTATTTTTGCAAGGCACTTGGGGTTGGTCACCTTAAGTTACATGGGGGAACCCAGATGTGGACCCCTTGCTCACTGTCCTCTGAGAGCCACAGCTCCACCTCACTGATGAGGCCCAACAAGGCAGAAACATGTGTCTGGGGTGCCTATGGTGCTCTTGCACAAAGGAGGCTTGCCTGGCATTTCGTTGCTAAACTGCACTTGTGGGCGGGACAAAGACTTCTATACAAATGGTTATTTCTCCTTAGTGAAAAGTACAGTGAACAAAAATGATGGCTACAGAATTTCAAAATGGGAAAATACAACATAACATGTTATGAAGCCATGTTCTTTCTAGAGAGGGGTGCCTGCTACCTTTTTTGTATTGTTGCAAGGAACTTGGGGTTGGTCACCCTAGGTCACCTGGGGGAACCCAGACATGGACCCCTTGCTCACTATGCTCAGAGAGGCACAGCTCCACCTCAATGATGAGGCCCATCAAGGCTGAAACACATGTCAGGGTTGCTGTTGGTACTCTTTTCAAAGGAGGTTTGCCTGGAAATTAGGTACTGGACTGCCCTTGTGGGCAGAACAAAGACTGATATGCAAATGGATATTCCCCCTTTGTGAAAAGTACAGTGAGCAAAAAGAGATGACTGTGGACTCTCAAAGTGGTGAAAAACCACAGAACAGGTTATCATGCCATGTTCTTTCTAGAGAGAGGCTCCTGCTACTTTTTTTGTATTTTTGCAATGAACTTGGGGTTGGTCACCCCAAGTTACCTGGGGGAACCCAGACGTGTACCCCTTGCTCACTGTTCTCAGAGAGGCACAGCTCCACCTGACTGAAGAGGCCCAACAAGGCAGAAAGACGAGTCTGGGGTTGCTGTTAGTACACCTGTTCAAAGGAGCTTTGCCTGGCATTGTGTTGCTGGACTGCTCTTGTGTGCAGGACTAAGACTGATAAGCAAATGGATATACCTCCTTTGTGAAAAGTACAGTGAGCAAAAAGCGATGGCTGTGGACTCTCAAAGTGGGAAAATACCACAGAACAGGTTATCATGCCATATTCTCTCTAGAGAGGGTGCTTGCTACCTTTTTTGTATTGTTGCAAGGAACTTGGGGTTGGTCACACTCAGTTACCTAGGGGAACCCAGAGGAGGACCCGTTTCTCATTGTGCTCAGAGAGGCAAAGCTCCAACTCACTGATGAGGCTCAACAAGGCTGAAACATATGTCTGGGGTCGCTGTTGGAACTCTCGTTCAAAGGAGGTTTGACTGGCATATTGGTGCTGAGTTGCCCTTGTCGGCAGAACAAAGACTGATATGCAAATGGATGTTCCTCCTTTGTAAAATGTAAAGTGAGCAAAAAGTGATGGCTGTGGACTCTCAAATTGAGAGAAAAAAAAACACGGAACAGGTTATCATGCCATGTTCTTACTTGAGAGGGACGCCTGCTACCTTTTTTGTATTTTTGCAAGGAACTTGGGGTTGGTCACCCTAAGTTACTTTGGGGAAACCAGACATGGACGGCATGCTCACTGTGCTCAGAGTTACCTGGAGGGAACCAGAAGTGGACCCCTTGCTCACTTTGCTCAGAGAGGCAAAGCTCAACCTCACTGATGAGGCCCAACAAGGCTGAAACACATATCTGGGATTGCAATTGGTATTCTTATTCAAAGGAGGTTTGCGTGGCATTTCAGTGGTGGACTGCCCTTGTGAGCGGGACAAAGCATGATATGCAAATTAATATTCCTCCTTTGTGAAAAGGACAGTGAAAATAAAGTGATGGCTGTGGTCTCTCAAAATGGGAAAAAACAAGAGAACAGGTTATCATGCCATGTTCTTTCTTGAGATGGGCGCCTGCTACTTTTTTGTATTTTTGCAAGGCACTTGGGGTTGGTCACCCTAAGTTGCCAGGAGGAACCCAGACTTGCACCCCTTGTTCACTGTGCTCAGAAGAGCACAGCTCCACTTCACTGATGATGCCCAACAATGCTGAACCACATGTCTGGAGTTGCTGTTGGTGCTCTCACTCACAGGAGGCTTGCCTGGCATTTCGGTGCTGAACTGCCCTTGTGGGCGGGACAAAGACTGATATGCACATGGCTATTACTTCTATGTGTAAAGTTCAGTAAGTAAAAAGTGATGGCTGTGGACTCCCAAAGTGGGAAAAAAACATAGAATAGGTTGTCATGCCATGTTCTTTCTAGAGGAGGGCGACTGCTACCTTTTTAGTCTTTTTGCAAGAAACTTGGGGTTGGTTACCGTAAATTACTTGGTGGAACCCAGATGTGGACCCATGGCACACTGTGCTCAGAGAGGCACAGCTCAACCTCACTGATGAAGCCCAACAAGGCTGAAACACTTGTCTGGGGATGCTGCTTGGTACTCTTGTTCAAAGGAGTTTTGCCTGGCATTTCGATGCTGGATTATCCTTGTGTGTGGGACAAAGAGTGATATGCAAATGGATTGTCCTCCTTTGTGAAAAGTACAATGAGCAAAAATCGATGGCTGCGGACTCTTCAATTGGGAAGAAAAAACACAGAACAGGTTATCATGCCACATTCTTTCTAGAGAGGGGTGACTGCTACCTTTTTTGTTTTTTTGCAAGGAACTTGGGGTTGCTCACTGTAAGTTACTGGGGGAACCCAGATGTGGACTCCTTGCTCACTGTACTCAGAGAGGCACAGCTCCACCTAACTGATGAGGCCCAACAAGGCTGAAACACGTGTCTCTGGTTGCTGTTGGTACTCTTCTTCAAAGAAGGTCTGCCTGGCATTTCGGTGCTGGACTGTCCTTCTGGGCGGCACAGAGACTGATATGAAAATGGATATTCCTCCTTTGTGAAAAGTACAGTGAGCAAAAATCAATTCATGTGAATGTAAATAGGAAGGAAATGAACATCCCTTTTCTCACACTCCAATCCTAACCCAACACACTCTAACTAATACATCCCATTCCCTGATGGAACACAACCTTAAAAACATCATTGATGCCCACCTCTCATACCACGCAATAAATATCATAGATCCTCATCTGTCCTATCTCCACTCTAAACAAACCCCAACCCACCACCCCATGTGCAAGTCTCATTTGTTGTAGCTCTGTTTCATGGATCTAATGCCCTAGCTTATCACCTCAAAATGTGACTGCCCAACACAGCTCACCACATAGCTCACCACACAGTTTACCACACTGCAGATGATGCTTGGATGTGGAAGAAGGGCTGGAATTCCTGACTTATCACGGAATCATCTGTGCTGAGGTCTATTCAAGGCAATCGAGTATGAGAATTATTCCTATAGAGCCTTACATGTCCACATACCAGGTTCAACCTCCCAGGGGCTGTCTCCCATACTTGATGCATCCAGTCAATTATTAACTATGCACATGATTTGAGGCTCACATTCTGGATGAAAGCAGTAACCTTGCCATAATCCTTATCTAAGTCAGAGGATGGAATTGATGCATGTCAAATTCTTTAAATTGGGTATTCCTTCAGCACCTGGCACATGCTATTATATATTATATATGAGATAAAGAACCCCCTAGCGTAGGTTATGAGGATATTGCAAGCCACTGATGATTTAAGCGTCCAAATAGAGGAATGAGACCGAAGGCAGAGTTCCTTTATAAGGTCACAGAATTCCAAGGTGACTTTCAGTATTCTTTTTTTACGTACAAAAGAGGGTATTGTATTAAATATAATACATGACCACACAATGTCATCCCCTTTAATACCTGGACTTTTGCTTAATCTAATGTAAGAGCTCTTCAATTTTCTGATTCATATAATCAGTAAAGAATCTGTTTGGATTTTTAAAAGTCAATAGGCAGATTTGAATGTATTGCAGAACAATAGTTTAAACATTTTAACAACATGCATTGAAAAAACGTTTTAATTTTGTACTTTAAGTCATAACATCCAGCTCATTAAACTTTCCACCATAAACAGTTCCTTGGCAATTCTTTGCAAGGAATTTAAAAGGCCTGTAAGGGCCTTAATTAACTGCTGTAGTGACAGCTGGAATTCTGACCTTTGCTTGCTCAGGCAGCAGGCAGGCTTTGTGACATCACAACTGCAACTGATGAGTAATAACTGATTAGGGAGCAGCTGTGATGCCGTTTTCTTATTAGAGATCAGTTGTGATTTCACAGCTATCCCATAATAACAACATTATTTGTAGGATTGTATATGGATATTGCTGGCTGCTATGTATTATAGAACAATACGCTTCAGCAGTTGCCACAGCATATAACTCATTGTTCAGAGAGCTGCCTTTATCCTGCCCTATACACACATACCCGAGGGCTTGGAACATCCTCAATGTCTCTGCCATCAAGTATCTCAGTGGCCCTTGATGGAGTGGCAACCCGCCTACTCCCCTAGGCTGCTGGTGATATTTCTGTCCCAATGGGACTGTGCTTCCCTTGTTTAAAGCATGTTGCCTGACAGATGTATGCGCATGTTGCTGTTAGTGACAGCAGGTAGAGGGAACACACTGCTACCACTCCTGGTGTCCTTGTCAATAAAGCAATAGTAGTAGATGAGGTGGCAAAGGCTTAAGTGGAGGAGGTAGAAAATTGGTGCAGTGGCTCTGGTTCTTGCTAAATTGACTCTGGTGTTGGTCACAGCGGCTGTGGGAGGCTGTGGTGTGAGCTACAGTATTTAAGTCCACGCATGTAGCACTGCATTTTGCACCACCACCTTCAGCGTTGCTGACTTCCTTAACCTACCCCCCAATTCCTCCTCCCATCGTCCTCCTCACTTCCCTCACATCCTGATGTCTTAGCAATTGCACTGAGATAATATGTGTGATAATAGTGTAATAGTTTCATTAGTCAAATTCAGTCAGAACACAGTAAGTCATTGGAACAAAGATGCAGCATGTTTGCAATGCTCCCCATGCAACTTGAAGTGCACTCCCTGCATCTAGCGATTTGCTTCCCAGACCAGACACGCAGGGTTTGGGCTTCCCGAGACAGTTTTATATGAATGCCCATTTTTAAACACATGATAACAGTCTGTGGTGCATTTGGAAATTGGGTTTTCCAGTGCATATAATGTCATGGTGCAGACTATTAAGTGCCCATTTTCCCCTGATAGATGGGTCGTATGTATTATACATATCAAGCCACCAGATTGGAACTTTAAAACGTGTATTTGACCCTCAGCACAGAAAAGAAAATTTCCGAGGAAGTTACAAAATAAGGAAAGTGGCTGATGAGATGTATAGTAATACAGCATCCTTTTACAACATGTGATTGGAACATCATGAACAATGGAAAGAGACAGACAAAACAAGTACCTGAATGACAAGCTTAAAGGTACAATGGGTACTTTTTAACATTCACACAGATTGATATGTTTATTTATAAGTTGTAGAACAATTGAGTTAATGCGAGAGAAGGTGAATGGGTGATTTACTGGTGGGTGAATGGGCATGCATGGGATTATGTCTGCGTAAATCGTGCTGAGGGGCCCAGGGAACATTGGACCGTTATTAAGTGGGTAAACAAATCTGACGAAGTCGTCACTGACTCCCCAGGGAAATCTTCCCCTATCTGGCCTGGGAAGGGCAGAAGCTACCTGACTTCAGCCCTGGCGGTGGCTATCTGTGAGAGAACCACAGGATAGGAGACCAACCTCGGGAGAGTGGGGGCGGTTTAGCATGGAAAACACATAATAAACCCCTACCCCTTGAAAGGACTGATAATAATAATGCTCTATGTGCATCTCAAACCTGTATGCCATACAGTGCAGTAGAAGATATTGAAAGCCATGGGCAAATACATCTTCATTTCCATGAATCCATTGGGACAAGGAAGAGTACAAGAGCAATGAAGATTAACAACAAGAAGAAGCGTGTGATGCGGTAAAGATAGAGAACACCTGAAAGATGAAGAATCTTCATTCATGATGCAGTTCAGAAAGCAGTCAGGTCGTGTCATACAGCAGAGCAGAAGAACGGTCGGGAAGACATTGGTAGGAGAACTCGAGACCGGCAAGACCGCTGTCGCAATACATAGAGCAGTGGAAGCACTGACATGAATGGCAGAGTGGTGAGAAGACGGTACAGTGTGAAGAGAAGGAAGACTGCTTCAGCAAACGCCACCTGCGGAGTACACCGTATCAGCTAGAAATGACTGGTGAGCCCGCCCAGGCTAGCAATGTGGGCCACAGGGGTGCTTCGCTGTGTGAACCACAAAGTGATTGAGACCAGAGGGCTCCATTCAGAGAACATGAAAAAGTCATCTTGAACATTTAAGCATGCAAATTTGTAACGCAAGCAAGACATTGGGAACACCAGGAAATCCGGAGCAGGGGAAGCAGTGAAAAGAACAAGCTTTGATAAGAGCCTACAGGAAAGGAGCAAGAACCCAATATTGGTAGAAGGGAAAACTCAATGTAGTTTTGCAAGGTCCTGACAGGAGAGTGTACCAGGCACATTGAAAGCGGGTGTCGGACTCGTACCCTAATTTACAAACATGCACATATGAGAAGCGCTTGCAAGAAAGTACACCAGTCATGTGAACAGAATATAAGGCTGTAAAATATAATACAAATAAACTTGAGTAATACTTGACAGGAGAGTATACCAGGTACATTGTTTTGAGAATGATGAACTAAGATGTTTGAATAAAACCTGTCAGGAGAGTATGCCTGGTGTGTTGTTTTAGAGACTTGTGAGCTGATATGCTTAGATAAAACCGAGCTGGAGAGTACACCCAGTAGACTGTTTTGAAAGACAATAAAACTGTACATGTTTGAATCCTTCCGACAAGAGAGGGGAAGCAATCTCTTGACCCTGTGCAGTCTGCAAACAAGAAAGACAAAGTCCTGTTCATTGAGATAGAAGGAGCAACCTCTTGGTGTTGTGAGCCATATAAACGGATGCATTAAAACTTGTGGTTTTCAAGAGAGCAGAAGCTATATCTTCACTCTGCAAGCATTGCGAAAAAGAGGAACATATATTTCTTTATTTTGTGGAAACATTGGGAAATCAAAAGTAGGAAGTGAAGACCTGTTGCTAACTTGAGACCGTGTGTTAAAAAGGAACTGTGGAATTCTAGGGGAAGGGATCCCCTTTCATATCCTTGTGGATCATTGGTTATTTGCTTCCTTTCTGTACCATTTTGGTACTTTAAGTTGAACTTGCAAAGTGCAGTTGCAAGGATGCAGCCAAAACAACATGTACGCTTCAAAAGCGGGGAAACCACTCATAACTATAAGGAAAGGTTTTTTTTTTTTTTTTCTCCAACCCATTTTTCTTGAATAAAGGTTTACAGCAATCAAAGTATGCTTCTGTGTCCGCCTCTTACTCCTGAACCATTACAGTGGCTAGACTGGCATTTTGCTGCAACCAGGCTAGCTATTGCTTACTAAGGTATGATTTTTTTTTTTTATGGGCATCTATGATAAAGCAAGTGGATAAGTGCTATTATGTAGATTGCATGGTTTTATTACACGGCACACTCCAGGCAGGGACTCCTTCCCCGACAATGAATGTGGTGTACAATAAAGCACCTTTTATTTTTAATAAACCACAGGTTATTTTATTTGAGTAGGCCTCCAACCCGTCTTGCACCCAACCTCCACAAACACCCTGTGTCACAATCAAACAGTAATCAGGCCTTTGTGTATAAATAAGATATTTATTAATGAATTATTTCATGGAAAAGGAAAAACAAACAATTTTACAGCCACTACTGTTGTGGTACACAATTGCACTAATCTCTACAAAACAATTCAGTGAATATATACTGTTACAATTCTCACAATCTTTAACGGCAACACAGAAAAAAAATCAACTTTTAGAAAGTGATAACCCCAATGGTTTAGCACTCCCCTCGAACACTCACCCTCAAACATTAGCTAACTTGATTCCTTTGAATGGGAGGCAGTGGCAAGGAGTAGTGATAGAGAGAGAAAATCGGATTTTGGGTAAATCCCATAATACCAGGATGGGAGGCCTGCTAAGAAAGTAAAAACCTGTTTTTGGAGCAAAACAGCAAAATCAGATTTTGATTATTTCTCACACGGCTCCTCACAACTGCTATGGGACAGAATAAAAGGGAATTTGTGTTGCTACACTTGAGGAGATAGGGAAGCTTAGGGACTACTAATCAGCACACCAGGAAAATCGGTTTTGGGGAGTAAACAAATGCAAAAGTAAAAATACAAACAACAAATGGAAATTTGTTTTACACTTGACTTACAATGAAAGGCAGCTCAGGGAAGGGGTGTAGTTCAGAATAGGCAAATCGGTTTTCATTGCCATGGACAGAGACACATGATAGATAGACTTGCAGGCAAAAGGTATTGCTCTCAATGGGTCTATGGTTTGGGGTTTTAATAGGACAGATGCAACTAAGAATTCATGGGGTAAAGGCACACAATACACAGGCAAATTCGGTTTTCAGTTGCAAGGAGATGAATTATTTTGAGGCTATACTTTAATGACTATAATTATTAAAGAAAGACACTAGGGACAAGGGGGTTCATTTAGAATTGTATCCAACTTGTACCATGAATTTCAATGGGAAAATAATTGATTTACTTAAGAATATGCTAAGGATTTACACAGACACTGAAAGATTTACCTAAGGGAATATGTTAACATACACAGGCTAAACACAGATTCTTCTATGGGAAGGTGACTGAATTGCACTAGCAATGTGAGGTTGTCAATAGGGTTTTCAATTGGGGTTTTCAATGAGCTTTCACTGGGTTTTCAAAGGGTGCAATGATGCAAAAGGAAGGGCTTATGCAATTTAGGGCTTCAATTATTTGCTAATTACAAAGTAAGCCTTGGTTTGGGATTCTGGAAAGTCAGCTGGAACTCAAGGACCCTCTGGACAGCTAGACAATGGGTCTGATCACTGCACTCTCCTTAGTTTGGGATTCCGGACATCTAGGCAATGGGTCTGGTCACTGCACTCTCCTTGGTATGGTTCAGCTGTGTCCTCTCTGTCCTCCTTCTCCTGTCTCCCTGGATATTTGTGTGTCCTGACCTAGTACAGTGCCCTTATAGCCCAAATGACATCACTCACTTAACAATCTAAGGGGAGTACTCTTTAATTACCCTCACCCCTTGGATACAACAGTTTACCATTCCTCTCTCCACCCCGTGGCCTGATTGGTCCATGGTAAGAGAGCGCCATCTGTCTATTTGCATTTTATTACCCTTCTTTGTTCTCTTGGCCACTTTTTGACAAAAACCCAGCTATGTCTCACAACTTCATATGTCTACTAGCCCCTGACATATGCATTAGATATACGGTTTGAGGGGGTCATAGGGAATTAAGTAAATGGATCGCCAACTCTGTATAGGTAGCATGGCCCTTTGGCAAATTTTTGTCATTTTCATTAAATTTATAACAGATATGATTTTGCAAATGAACAAGCATATTGCTAATTTCACCTTCCCTCTTTCGATCAAATCTTATACTTGTCACATCTTCTGAGAAACTAGCCTTATCTGGCCATTTCAGTCCCCAAAGTCATAGGAAAATGCACTATAGTTCTTAAAAACACCAGGAAATTACATTAAAACTTAACATAAAAGGAAATTATTTTTAATTCTAATTTTTACAAAAATGCCTTAAAACTGACTAATTCCTTTAATTTCAATTTGGAAGATCTGTCCCCCTCTGCCAGACGAGTGCTTTATCCCCCACAGCCGTAAAACAGAGATGTTTATTACCCCCTTCCAAAGTTGTCAGTTTGTCCATGGTAGTGGGTGCAGGAGGAACTCACACCTCTCAGTCAAGTTTTTTGACACACTTGCTTTCCTTGAAGTCCCTGAGCCCCTGCCTTCAAGTCTGGCAGAGCAGGGAATGAAAACACCCTCAGTACATCACATGTCATTGCAGGCTGATTCACTAGTAGGTGCTACTTTCAGTGGAGAGCGGGGCTTTCACTTAGGAGGTTTCCTGTCTGAGCCCAAAAACTTTTTTTTTTCTGGTATTGTGAGCCTCTACAAGGTATTTGAAGTCTTGTGGTTGGGAACATAATGTACATGGTTTAGCCAATCCCCTCGCCGTAGCATTTTTCATTGACATTTCTCTGGCAGCAAAGCTATCCTTTCACAGTGGCTTTTTAAAGCCATTGCTTAATTGTTTTACACATGTGCAAGCCGTTTCTGCGTCTGCTGTTTGAACTCCTATCTTGCATGCCAGGTTATTCTTTAATTTGTCCTTTTAGAGTGAGTTGGCATTTTCTGTCGGTCCGTTGAGAATGAGAGGTAGGCCTCCTTCCACGGCATTCTTTGATTTGGCTCTGAATAAAAGAAAAAAAAGACATTTTTCTTTTGCAATGTTTAAAGGGCAGATGTTCAAGTGAAATGGAAAGCAAAATATGTGTCTGGTTGTAGGATTGCAATTCCTGCTCCTCATGTTAATGAAAAGTACAATAAAGCTGTTGTTGATGCAATGCAGGACTTCCTGTCATTCAAGTTAAACAAAAGCAATGCAGGGCCGTTTTGGATTGCAAGGTTGAACTGTTTGCCACTCATGTGAATGAACAATACAATTAGGCGGTTTTTGATGCAATGCATGACTTCATGTCATTCAGGTGAAACAAAAGCAATGCGAGGCCGTGTTTGGATTGTAAGGTTCAACTGCTTGCCCCGCATGTGACAGGGAAAGCAAAGCACAGCCGTTTTTTGATGCAGAGTTTCAATGGGGTTTTTCAAATAAAAGAGATGTCTGTTTAGGGCCATTAATGCACCCAAGATAGACTGACATTTTGGTTCAGCTACGCTAACCATTTCCTACTATGGCTTGACATTTGTACCAAGCATATATGGTAAAGCAAGTAAGCAGGATAAGCACTACTATGTGGATAGACCAGCATTTGGTGCAGCCAATCTTGCCATGGCTTACTCTGGCATGGCATATTTGTCTTGTCTTGTTGGATAAAGCAAGCATGAAAAGTGTAATTACATGGCTAGACTGTCATTAGTTGCAGTCGTCCTAACTATTTCTCATCTAGGAACAAGCAAGCATGATACGTGTTCTTACATGTATAGACTGCTATACATTAGTTGGGCATGTTTTCTTATTGTGGCAGGAGTATGTTCTTACTTAGGGATACTGGGATAAACTGGGAGAGCCAGCTTAGAAATGTTTTCTTATAGTGTCTTCTATACACAATATTCATAAGCCTCTAAAACCACACTATCTCCTTTGCTGAGCTCCACTTTTGTTTTGCTTGCTACTTTCATGTTGGTACAAGACATTGCCGAACACTATCATCAAACTTTATTGATTACAATTGACTGCATGGCTCCACTTACAGATAATAGGACCTGTATTAGGGCTAACAAACACAATGGGTTCATGCCAGAGCTATTTAAATTGCAAGCTGTCAAAAATAAGCTTCCTCAAAGTTTGTTTAGAACACTATGCGATGTTTATAAGGAAAGTTATATGTTTATCTCTAAACAATACAAGAGTTCTCTCATAAAAAAAAACAAAAAAGGATCACTATAAATCTTGTATTGCCTCTTCAGGTTCTGACTCAAAAAGATTTGTTAAACCCATAGGGAATTGGAGTCTCCAGATATGAAGTCGTACAACACCATTTTGAAAGATAAAACATGGTGTACATCAATACAGGAGGAACTCATGAGTAACATTCATATTTTACAGCATGCAACATCCCCAGAAATTCAGACCTACTCATACGCCATCCGGATTTAGAGATCCCCTTTTACCAGGCTTTCCAAAATTTGAATTTAAAGTGGTCTTGGAACAAGATATCACAGCCATTATTAGGTCTCTCAGACCTGCAGAATGTAAAGAGGAACCCTGCCCCGCAGTAATTGTTATGGAATTTGCCATTGTCCTGGTCGGTCCCATAACTGAGGTTATAAATGCTTCCCTTGCGCCTGTTACAATTCCATCATCAATTAAACAGACTTGGATCAACCCACTGTTGAAGAAAACATCTCTTGATTCCAGGGTGGCTACTAACTATCGGCCATAATGAGCATTCAATTTTTTTATTAAAATTAATTGATAGGACTGCTTATTTGAGGCTAAAGCCCTACTAGAAATGCATCATCTGTTTGGTCATAATCAGTCGGGATTAAGAGTGGAACACTGTACAGAGACTGCCCTGTGGGATCTTAAATCCGGTTTGTTGCAGGCTATGGATAATGGGGGAATAGCATTGCGTATGCTCCTTGATCTCTTAGCTGCTTTTGATCTGGTCAACTAAAGATTTGCAGATCGATTATGTTCTACAGCTAACCTTTCATTTGATGCGGTTAGATGGATTCTTCCTTTCTTATCTTATCTTAGCTCTCCGCTAGAGGGGCCGATTCATGGAACAAACGTGCGCCGAAAATCATTGTGCAAGCAGGCGCAAGCAGGCGCAAGCCCAAAAGCGTGCGATTCATGGAAGTCCCTGCGCGTGTTTACCTCGGGATGTGCGCCAAACCCGTGCATGGCGCACAAGTCACTGCAACATCCCGAAAGGCGTGCGCAACGCGCACAGTGAAAGCGCACAACCTCGGCGCATACACCAGAAAGTGGGCAGGACACGGGGCGTAACGCGCGGAATGGGGAACAACGCGCGAAAATAAGGGCGTAACTGGGGATGTACTGCAGGGAAGCAGATGGAACGCCCACACGCACTCGAACCACACGTATTCATGGAATCGAATAGGGCAAAGCCACGCACAGCCAAAGACACGCACAAGCTGAAACACGTCCGCCACACGAAGGCAGGCGGTAGAGTCCCAGCGCATCACAAAAGTGGCAACATACAGCAATTGGGCCTGTGCGAGCGGGGCACGTGTATTGCGGGGGTGCATGGGAAGTAACACACGCGATCGAGCGGGGTACGTGTATTACGGGGATGCGCGGGAGGTTACACACGCGATTGAGCGGGTACGTGTACATCGGGGGTGTGCGGGAAGTTACACACGCGATTGAGCGGGGTACGTGTATTTCGGGGGCGCGCGGGAAGTTACACACGCGATTGAGCGGGGTACGTGTATTTCGGGGGCACGCGGAAAGTTACACACGCGATTGAGCGGGGTACGTGTATTTCAGGGGTGCGCGGGAAGTTACACACGCGATTGAGCGGGGTACGTGTATTTCGGGGGTGCGCCGCAAGTTACACACGCGATTGAGCGGGGTACGTGTATTTCGGGGGTGCGCGGGAAGTTACACACGCGATTGAACGGGGTACGTGTATTTCTGGGGTGCGCGGGAAGTTACACACGCGATTGTGCGGGGTACGTGTATTTCGGGGATGCGCGGGAAGTTACACACGCGATCTCATCAGGGTACGTGTATTTCGGGGTACGGGGAAGTATCACACGCAACATCAGCAGGGTACGTGTATTCCAGGGGTGTGCGGGAAGTTCCACACACAATTCCATCACAGTATGTGTATTACAGGGGTGCGCGGGAAGTTCCACAAGCAATCTCATCAGGGTACGTGTATTACAGTGGTGCGCGGGGAGCACCACACGTGAATTGCACGTGTGGGTCCTCCCAGGTGTTCCCTCTACACCCTCCACGGCCCCTGCAGGTGGCTCACAGCACAGGGGCCTACCCTGCACATGTCCTGCAGGCACCCCATCCGCCATGGCCATGCCCCCCAGCCAACCCACATGTCAACTTGCACTACTGCCCACCAACGCATGTCCCCCTGCACCCCCAGCCACCAGGGGCACCACCCACCAGGCCCCCACCCATGTCTCCCACCACCCCCAGCAGTGCAGGGGCACCCTCCACCAGGCCCCCACCCATGTCTCCCACCACCCCCACCCCCCAACAGTGCAGGGGCACCCTCCACCAGGCCCCCTCCCATGTCTCCCACCACCCCACCCCCCAGCAGTGCAGGGGCACCCTCCACCAGGCCCCCACCCATGTCTCCCACCACCCCCACCCCCAGCACTGTGGTGCACCTGCCAGCAGGTCCCCACCTATGTCCAACTCATGTTCCCCACCACCCCCACCACTCCAGCAGTGCAGGGGCACCCTCCACCAGGCCCCCACCCATGTCTCCCACCACCCCCACCCCCCAGCAGTGCAGGGGCACCCTCCACCAGGCCCCCACCCATGTCTCCCACCACCCCCACCCCCCAGCAGTGCAGGGGCACCATCCCATGTCTCCCACCACCCCACCCCCCAGCAGTGCAGGGGCACCCTCCACCAGGCCCCCACCCATGTCTCCCACAACCCCCACCCCCCAGCCACTAGGGGCAGCCTCCACCAGGCCCCCACCCATGTCTCCCACCACCCCCACACCCCCAGCAGTGCAGGGGCACCCTCCACCAGGCCCCCACCCATGTCTCCCACCACCCCCACCCCCAGCAGTGCAGGGGCACCCTCCACCAGGCCCCCACCCATGTCTCCCACCACCCCCACCCCCCAGCAGTGCAGGGGCACCCTCCACCAGGCCCCCACCCATGTCTCCCACCACCCCCAGCAGTGCAGGGGCAGCCTCCACCAGGCCCCCACCCATGTCTCCCACCACCCCCACCCCCCCAGTACTGTGGGGCACCTGCCAGCAGGCCCACACCCATGTCCAACTCATGTTCCCCACCACCCCCACCCCCCAGCACTGTGGGGCACCTGCCAGCAGGCCCACACCCATGTCCAACTCATGTTCCCCACCACCCCCACCCCCACCCCCCAGCACTGTGGGGCATCTGCCAGCAGGCCCCCACCCATGTCCAATTCATGTCTCCCACCACCCCCACCCCCCAGCACTGTGGGGCACCTGCCAGCAGGCCCACACCCATGTCCAACTCATGTTCCCCAGCCAGCATGTCATCACAATCTAGATCCCTGGTCCCTATGGTCAGCCTCCAAATGCAAAACACCCACCCGAGTATTGCATCCACCCACTCATAATTTGCAATTACATCACAGAACACCAATTGCAAGTTCCCAAACAAACACATTTCCCTCACATACACCCAATGGGTGTCAGTGAATCTCAAAACCCATATCATGAAATGCATGAAACCAATGAGATACCACACATTGAAGTCCACCAAAAAAAATATGTATTAAAGGAAACATGAATATAATCAAAAATAAAGAAACAGAAATGTGAATGTACAGAAATCAAAAGAAGCATGTCCGTGAAAAAAAGCAAAACCAAAAATAAAATTCCAAAGTAATGGTGTCTAAAGTCACTGTCCACAAAACAAAATACAATGGGAAATAAAAAAGAAAGCCATTGCTCCATGGTTAAAATGTGAAAAAAAATACAATCCAACAGTGAACTATGTACATGGGAACAAGCCAGGGTCCATTATCCCAACAAAACAAAGGAAACCTATCTAACTACACTAACTAATAAAATAAACTATATACAAAAATGTGGCCAATGTCCGAAAGGTCCAAATAAAATCAAAACAAAAATGAAACCTAACACTACCTACATAACTATGTACAAGGGCAGCGGGCTAGTTTCACGGCTCACTTGCGGATGTCCCGGGCCAGGGCATCATCGAACTCCTGCTCAATGTCCCAGAGGCGGTCCTCCTCCATGGCCCCGAGGGTCCGCAGGGCCGTCGATGTGTCCACCTCCAAACCCCTGCGGATTGCCTCGAGGCACTCGGCCCGCCTCAGGGTCCTCCGCATGGAGTTCTCCGCCCTGACCATTGTGAGCCGTGCCTCTTCCGCCCGCTGCCGCTCCGCATCTATGGCGTGGCCCAACCGCTGCCACACGGAAGACACTCTCTGTCCTGGGTCCTCCTGCCCTCCGGCCGATGCCTGCCCCTCCGATGTTGAAGGCCCCGAGCCTTCATGGCTCCCACCAGGTTGCTGCTGCTGCTGTGCCTCTGCCCGTGCACTGACTCCTGCTGCCTGCACATCCTCCGCCGGCTGGGGTGCAGTCGTTTATGTGGCCACCCCTGCTGGACGTCCGACTCCCGACTGTGGCAGGGATGCCTCCTCCACCAGTCTGGCCGCACCGTCAGAGGCAGCTCCACAGGGCACCCAGGTGACTGATGGGTGGGAAGATGGCACTGAGGACTACTGGCGCGTAGGGGGTCCAGTTGAGGAGGGGGTCGTAGCAAGCCCCATCATACGGAGGAATCCGGCCTGGGTGACCTGTCCCAGCAGGCTGACGTGGTCAACGAGCCATTCGAGATGACGTGCAGTCTCCTCATGAAAAGACTGCAGGTCACCTCGCATGGCCCATTGATGCAACGCCACACCAGTCAGGACAGGCTCAACCCGGACCCGGATAGCCACATCCGCAGGCAGAGGAAGGCCAGTTGACGTGAGCTCATCCCCTGCCTGAAAACGGGTCTGGATGTAGGCATCCCTGCTGGTGCAAGATGATGCAGGGACAGGATCAGGGACAGGATTGCACACAGGCACCTCCGCGGCGGCCTGTGCTGCCTCCCGTCCCTGGTCCTGCACTGCACCACTAGCACCAGTTGGATCCCCACCTCCAGACCCGTCTCTGGTGCTTGCACGGCCTCCTCCTCCACCAAACCCCCCACCAACCTAGATGACTCCGTGCCATCTTCTCCTGTTGGGCCCTGTGGGGTCCCAGCTGCCCCTTCTGCTGCCGAGGAGTCCAACTCCAACCTCCGCCTCTTGGACCTCCCCCCGGAAGCTGCGGCCTGGGACGCGGCACCGGACTCCTCACTCCCCGACGAGATGACAACATGGGAGGGGAGCCGGGCCTTGCGTCTCCGGCTGGGGGTGGGATCCCCGCCGCTGTGCTCCAAAGCACCTTCTCCGCCCTCTTCATCAGTTGACGCTGCAGACAGGGAGAAACAAAACACAGGTATCAGGGCACTGTACAATGGACACATACACACATGACAGTTGTACATGAGTGGCATTGGCAAAACTCAGACATGTCATCACAATCCCCAACACACATGTCATTTCAACTCGCACACATGAGCCATACCACAGCCATATCGCAACTGCCAGCACCATCCATACACACACAACAGCATGAGCAGCCAAAGGTGAGCCAGACATCACATGCAACACAGGAAGTGCACCACACATGTACACACACCACCACACTTGCATGCATGTGTACACCTCTGCCAATTGTCGCAGTGTTCAGATGGGCATCCATGTCACATCTGCCAATCAGGCTTCCACATACCGCTGTCACATGCATCCATGTTGCATCACTGTTGCACCCTTGTCAAATACACACACATGCACATGTACACAGTGCTGATACAAGCAGCCGAAAACAACATACATGCGTGACATCACGGACATGCCTACTTACATACACATTCATCCAAACATGTGTGCCCACACAACTGCATTTGGCATGCAAGCCTACACACACAAGCACCATCCATGTCTTACACATTCAAGCCCTCGCATGTGTTAGCCCCACGGCCCTGTACACCCCACCCATACTCGACCCCATACAAACAGATGTGCAACCTGCACACTACTGAAAAATCACCACACGCACTGCTCACAATCAGGATGCATGTACACTTACCGCTCAACTCCAGATGGGTCTGCCTCTCAAGGACCTGGACGTGGAGCGCTGGGGATATTCGTTCCAGGACCCTCATCTGTTCTTCCGACAAGTGGCCCCGGCGCCCCTTGGCATCCGCTGCCTTCAAGAGGCGCCGGGCCTTGTTCAGGGTCGTGGACCTGAAGTCCTCCCAGCACTTCTTGACATGTTGTAAGTCGCGGACTGCCACCCCCTCCGCGTTGATGGCAGTCACGATGTCAGTCCAGATCCGAGTCCGTCCTTCCTTGTCGGCGCGGGAACTTCCGAAGAGGGCATCATACTGCCCCAGGACTTGCTCCACCAGGACACCAACTTCGGTGGCACTGAAGCTGGTGCCCCTCTGCCTCTCTGGCCGGGGGTTGTCAGTGGTCTCAGATGGTGTTTGCCCCGACATGACAACCCCAGAGGCAGGAGTGGGTGAGCAACTGGGTCCTGGGGCTGGGCTGTGGAGCGATGGAATCCCAGTCGGGAGTCTTCGGTTCCAGCAGGGGTGGTCACAGCAACAGCACCCCTGGCTGATGTGCAGGCAGCAAATGGCAGGGCACGTGGGCATCAGGCAGTCAGGCAGCAGCAGATGGCAGGTGGGAGCGTGCTCGGGGATCTGGGGGGCATTAGTTCGGCCTTCTGGGCAGGAGCGTGGTCTTCCATGTGCTTACGTGGGCCAGCTTGATACGGAGTGATTTTGCACATGAAAAATCTGCACGTCAGCGTGTAATTCGAGGAAAGGCCCTTAGCGCGTATGCACGGCAGCACGCATATGCGATTTCATTGGACCATTGGCCCTTAGCGCGTGAGCGCGTCTGTGACGTGACACGCGCGGGTGTTTCCCTCATTGCACGTGATGACAGAACACACGTGGATTTCCACCAATCGCGTGTGAAGGTTCCCGGCACCCCGGAACACACGTACCCAGGCTAATCGCGTGTGAAACTTCCCCCGCACCCCAAAATACACGTACCATGATGAAATCGCGTGTGGAAATTCCCGCGCACCCCTGAAATACACGTACCCTGCTGCAATCGCATGTGGCACATCCCGCGCACCCCTGAGATGCGCGTACCGTTCTCGCACGGGCCCAATCGCGTGTGGAATTTCCTGCGCACCCCTGAAATACACGTACCCTGCTGAAATCGCATGTGAAACTTGCCCCGCACCCCGAAATACACGTACCCTGCTGAAATCGCGTGTGGCACTTCCCATGCACCCCTGAGATACGCGTACCCTGCGGAAATCGCGCGTGGAACTTCCCGCGCACCCCTGAAATACGCGTACCCTGCTCGCACGGGGCCAATCGCGTGAGGTACTTCCCGCGCACCCCAGTGATACACGTAGCCCGCTTGCCGTGCTGGTACAGGGTTAGCGCAGCCCTTTGCTCTGGATTGGGTATATTGATGGCTTTTCCATGCGCGAGAGGCGTTCTTGGGGGCGTAACTGGCGCGGCTGCATGGTCGCTGCGCCACTGTGCGCCACGGCTGGTTTTGGTGGCTGGAATCCATGAATACGCTGTGCGCGGAAATGGATTTTAGCGCACGCGGCTGGCGCAGGGATTCGCACGCGCACACTGTGTGCCAGCCGCGTGCGCCACTTGTGCGCTGAATTCTATGAATTATCCCCAGAGTCTTTAGTGACTCAGCAGACGCTGCCCCAGTTACACTTGGTTGTGGAGTCCCCCAACAATCTGGCTTATCTCCTATGTTTTATAACATATTTACCAAGCCCTTATTTTAAATTTTTGATGATTTAGGTGTCTTCCAATTATGCAGATGATGCTCAGGTACCACTTCAATTATCTGAGGTCAATATGCAGGATGCTGTTTACATCAATAAATTGTATAATACTATTCAGAATTGGATGGCATGTAATTACTTGACCCTCAGCAATTCTAAAACCGAACCTCTGATTGTTGGTACACAGCACAGGTTAAATACGCTTTTGCCTGAATATAAGGAGTTCACAATTGCTGGGTGCATTATGTCAGTGGCAGCCAAAGTTAAGACCTTGGGGGGTCTATTTCAATGCCCATTGTATATGAAAACACAAACTAGTTATATTGTCTCAACAACTTCTTACTATTTGAAGCTTCTCTGTCACAATCGCCCCTTCTTATCCAAAGGGAATTGGATCCATCAGCATGTGCCATCATCGAGTCTAAAATAGACTATTTCAGCAGCCTCTTAATTGGCTCATCTCTGGGTAACATGATGAAATAGCAAACATTGCAAACTAGCGCAGTGCAGATCGTTAACCATCTTAAGAACAGGGACCATGTGAGTAAGGCCTGTTCTGCACTTCATTCACATCCTGTAAGGGAGTGTATTGCTGTCCATTTAGTCACCCATAAATGTTTGTACAGTAATGCTTCTGCTTACTTTCAACAGACTAGCCTTTAAACCCAGTCCTCGTGTATTGAGATCCAACAACTGTAACCTTTTGGTTAAACCACGTGTTAGACTTGATAGAGCCGGGAAGTTAGCATTTGATTCCATAGCACCTTGTCTCTGTAACAGACTTCCATCTAATCTTAGAGAAACATGCTCTTTGCTAATTTTCAAAAAGACATTGACTTTCTCCTTTACTTGAATTCTAGCTTTTTGGCCATCTTGAAAATGGTAGCATGACCCAACCCCATCCATAGGTAGTTGGACCGTATCTGTCTTGCTCCACTTGTTTATGAAGTTTATGGTTGTCTTGTTTTATAAGTATGTCTTTTTCCCAACGGGCCTCTGACGCGTTATAAATATTAAACTAAACAAAACTATCATTACTGGCATTCTGTGCACATCAAACATGAGTATGTTCTTATATGGTTACTCTGGCATATGTTGGTAGAGCCAGCATGGAAACGGATGGGCACAACCAGCGTGAACATGTTTTTTACACTGGCATATATTGTGGAGGAATTCACGAAAATGCGTTGAGAAATTCCCCTGTGCACTGTTGATGACTTGCATCTATTTGGATTGTTTCATGAATGACACTACAAAACCGACTGCAATCGGTTTGGTTTATACCCAATTGTTCACAGAATGTGCTGTACAATTCACCATTTGAAACCTTTATTCAAAATATTTTCTCAGGGAGAGAACCACTTTGGTTTGGGCTAACTCCCTGGGCTCGGTCGCTCTTGCATACTTGTCGCAACAATGTACTCCCTCTAATCAAAAAAATGAATCAGCTGACAATGGTGGCTGGTACATTTGGGTGCCAGGGGCCAGGAACCATTCCATTGTTTCAACACAAGGTGAAAGATGTAAGCTTTCATTACAAAACATCATTTGTAAACTGTGCTTGCGTGCTCCTGCAGCGGCATGATTATCATGGACATTGCACACGTGTGGTGGTCCAGGTCGGCCCAGAGTGTCGTGCAGCCAATGCATTTTTGGGATCTTGGTTTGACTTCCTACACCTGGCCTGCAGGGTAGCCACAAATGCTGTGTTACGCCACCTGATTCACAGAACATTTTCCTATGGGATTGCGCCATTATAAAACGCGTCTCTGAATCAGGCCCTTAGTGTCTGAAATCATTAGATTTGTCTAACAATCTAATCTGTGCAACTATAGAATATGAGCCTTAGACATTCCAAAAAGTTACCTGCGACCCTGTAAAGACTCTCTGGGCCTCATTACACGGATGGCGGAGAACCATGGCGCTATTAGCGCCATGGTTCATGCCGGTAAAATACCGGCACCGCCTTGGCGGAAAGGGGAATTACCGCCCCATTCCAAGGTTGGCGGGGCGGTAATTCCCCCTTCCACCATTGCCCTTCCCCATTCCCATTTTTGCCCCATAGGGCTCAATGAGAATGGGGAAGGCGCTAATTACGGTACCGCAAATTACGGTACCGTAATTAGCTCCCTGGGTCCCTTTGCGGGTTGGTTTTTAACGCCTGCAAAAAGCAGGCGTTAAATCCCCCAACCCGCAAAGGGACCTCGTAGTAAGGCGGTAAGGATTTACCGGTACCGGTATTTTACCGGTACCGGTAAATCCTTACCGCCATCTGTGTAATGAGGCCCTCTGTATTCCATCTACTCTTCCTGATTACCCCATGTGGCAAAAGTACTGGTACCATTCAAGTGCCTGCAGTGTCTACAAAACCTAGGGTGTCTGCTTGAGACAGCCCACCTCTCTATCCCACTACTGCATCTGAGGTTCCCTTGAAAATATGTTACAAATATTTCGCCACGTCACAGCAAAACTGTTAACCAATTACCAGTGCTAAAAACAAAACGAAGAAGAATTGCCTAACAGCGTCACCAGTATAAAACAAGTCGTGCATTGCTAACAGCCAGCGATAACGCCAGAACAGAAAACACAAGGAAATCCTTAGAAAAAGCGAAATACATTTCTGCACACATGCCAGAAGTGCAAGTGTGCTGCATACACATACATTAGTGCAACCTTTATAATCAAAATGCATCTAATTTTGACTGTAAACTGCACACAAATAAAGTCTACAAGGCTAAAATCACACTAACACACATTCCACTCGTCTCTATGATGCTTAAACAGTTGTTCTGAATAAAATGATGCATACCGCAACACATGCACAAGTGGCAGATTTCTAAATGTACAACACATTAGCATATCAAAAAATATGGTGCATAGGCGAAATGAACATTAACTTGGTATTCCCTATTATTTGCAAGTGAACTAGCTTTGCTCATTGTCCAGGGCCTGAGTCTGTTCTAATGACTTTATTTGACATGTGCAGCGAACGTTATTTCACTGCATGGACTTCACCCCTTGTTCCCGTGCTTTGATAGCCAAACAAAATTCAGGAGCACAGCACTTGGCATCAAAGTGCAATAAGAAGTGTTTCTTCATGCAGCTCATCCTAAAGTGTGTGTAATGGCTAAAACGTATCAAAGAAAGGAGATATACATGAGTATATATATATTATGTATTACCCTATGCAGAGTTGATCTTTTCCTGTTCTAATCTAATTACATCCAATATTAGTATATGGTTCAAAACATGAAGAAATGTGAATTGTACTAAAATTGGTGACTAAAGCTGCTTAACCAAAAAGTACAACATGTGTTAACAGGAAAGGAAGTGAGTGAAAAAAAAACTATTTAACACTTTGACCCACTCCTTAAATATGAAAGAACAAGACATGGCAACAAGGAGTAGTCTTCACATACTCCCTAAGGATTTCGCTAATTCATTTACTCTGGGTGTACAGAACTTAAATACATTCTGTTTTTTATGTCTTCCAGTTTCAGTGGAATTCTTAAATTGTATACCACCTTAATCAGGACAAGGTGTCCTTTTTGGTTATCCCCCCATAGTTCTTCTGCCATGTAAGGACACAGCACAAGCTTCGTGCTACACTTGGCACGATCAGCGCAGTGTCTGAACTTCAGCCTGCACGTGATATAGTGGCATAGTTGGCCCGATTAGAGTGATCACCAGGAGAAAGCACCCTGTGTGAGCCCGTAGTTGTGCTTGCTCAAAACAGTGTTTTTTGTGAGTTCAACGCTCCTGGACTCTTTGAGCGGTACACACCCGGCAGGACCATTCTCAGCAGTTCTCCCAGCTTCAGCCTTGCCTGTGTCTGCAGGGACATTTGTACTAGGCCTTGCAGAATATACATTAAGTGGGTCTCCTCTCTCTTCTATTTTATTGCATTGCTCAGTGGGTATTAGAGAGGAACATATAACCCAAATAGGCCCTTTCGTGGTATACTGTAAAGGCTAGAGACCAGGGCCACAGTGTAACTGTTAGGGAGATTTCTCACACAAGTGCTTTTACTTTTGTGTTATTTGGTTATGAGGTTTTAAAACAATTCCATAGACATCATCTTTTTCTGTGTGTCACACAGCATCTTCAGTGCAGTGGCACAGGGATGTCTTTCAGACTTCCCAAGTTTAAAAATACCTTCTCTGGGACTGACTACTGTCTCTCAGAGCATGTAAAGTTAAATTGACTTTACTAATCTCTTTAAATGTACAGACCCAGCACACACTATCTTCCTATAGAGTGCTGGAGGGGTTGCCTAGCGACCCCTGAGTCAAAACACTCATGTAACAGTCAAATGTTACACTTTCCTACTTTAAATGGCTGGTGGCAGTGGTTTAGATCAAACCACAATGATTTTTCCCGACTGCAAACAACGGTAGCTAAAAATTGCCATGTTTTTCAATATGGCGCCCAAGACCTATCTGTAAAAACAGACTCTGGTTGTAAAGACGCCAGGGGGGGTGTCTGTACTTCCGCTCTCTATATGGCAGAGGAAAGGCACAGAGGACCCCAGCCAAGATTCTCTATTATTGGTACGTGGTCGAGCAATTAAGGCCTAGCTTCTCAGGAAGGTGATGCGGGCTGGTTCTTAACTACAGTGTAGTCCCCAAGCACCCACAAAGGAATGTCCGCACACTGTATCGGTTAAAACACATTCTTTATATAATTAATATCCAAAGGTATATACAATTTCACGATAATGCACTGTGTGCTCGGAAAATCAACAATGGTAAATATATACAGTTCTAAAGTGGTACCACAACGATTATTAGATCTCATTAAAGTGCATCAACTATACAGTAAAATGTCACACAGATCAATAAAGAGGAAACCAGCAGTAGAGAGAGGAAGGAAAGCAAGATGGTTGAACAATTGGCATAATACTAGTCACTACCGTTAAACACAGCTCTGTGTGGCGATCCCCCACCTGGGCAACCAGTAGAATAAAGATACAACCCCAGTTCATATATTGTTCACACAAGACTTCCCAATAGTTCTGCAACTCCAAAGTACCTGGCGTTGTAGTAATCTTCGTCGGAGAATCAACAGCCCTTCTTGAGTGCCCTCCCTTCAAGGCAGGAGTCACGGGTCGTCCATGTACATCCTGTACTTTACTGGGGAGAGGTTGGATTTGACCCCCTTCTACCTCATGACCAAGATATGTGACTTTCCCTTGAGCTATCTGGCACTTGGTGGCATTGATAGTGAGGTGAACCCTTTTCAAGGCCTGCAACACTTTATACAGATGTGTCAAATGCTCTTCAAAGGTGGAACTGTAGACGGCAATGTTGTCTAAGTAAGCCACACAAAAGGCTTCCAGCCCACTGAGCGCATGGTTGACCAATCTCTGGAAAGTGGCAGGTGGCATTCTTCAACCCAAAAGGCATGACCCTAAACTGGTAGAGTCCTTCTGGTGTTGAGAATGCCGTCTTTTCCTTGGCATGGTCCGTCAGAGCTATTTGCCAATAGCCTGAGGTAAGGTCAAAGATGCTCACAAATTTGGCAGCACTTATGGTGTCCACGAGCTCATCAGCCCGGGGCAATGGGTGCGCGTCAGTTTTGGTGACGGCATTGACTCCTCAGAAGTCCACACAGAACCTCCAATCCTTGGTACCTGCCTGGGAACTTGCCTTGGGGACAAGGACCACTGGACTGGACCAGGGACTGGTTGAGGGTTCAATAACACCCAGATCCAGCATCTTGGCGACCTCAGCCTGGATGTAGTTCTTAACTGTATCTGACATACGGTAGCACCTGCTTTTGACAGGCACACTGTCACCAGTGTCAATTTCGTGCCTACACCACGGTGTAAGGCCTGGAGTCAGGGAAAGCAGAGAGGCATACTGCTGGAGCAAAACCCTGCAGGCCCTCTGATGCTCTGTCGTCAGATCTGGAGAGAGATGTACTCCCCCACTGAGCCATCCTGTGGGTTGCTATGCAGCAAATCAGGAAGGGGCTCACTCTCATCCTCTTCTTGCTCCCAAGCTAGCAAGAGACATGAGACTTCTGCACACCTGTGAAAAGGCTTGAGCCTGTTAACATGGAATACCTGAGGGGCTACCCCAGAGGCTCCCATGTCAACCAGATAATTGACTTTGCCCACCTTGGAGATTATCCTGAAGGGTCCAGTCCATTTATCTGCCAAAGCTCGTGACTTGGTTAGCTCCATCACGAGGACCTCCTGTCCCGGAGTCCAATCCACTTGCGATGCTTTAAGGTCATGCCAGTACTTGTTCAATTCCTGGCTGGCCTTGAGATTTGCTGTTGCCTGACCCATCATCTGTGTCATCCTTTGTCTGAGGCCTAACACATAGTCCCCTACTTGCAGGGCGGGACCTGGAGGGGTGGCCTCCAAACCATCTCTGATTAAGGCAAGGGGCCCCCTCACAGGATGTTCAAAGAGTAACTCAAAGGGGCTGAAACCAACACCCTCTTGAGGTACCTCTCTGTAAGCAAACATCAGGCATGGCAGGAGGAGATCCCATTTCATCCTTAGGGGCTCTTCCAAAGTGCCTAGCATGCCCTTGAGAGTTTCATTAAATCTCTCAACCAGACCATTGGTCTGGGGATGGTAAGAGGTGGAGAACTTATAGGTTACCCCACACTCTTTCCATATGGTTTTCATGTAACTAGACATGAAGTTGGATCCTCTTTCAGAAACAACCTCCTTATGGAATCCAACATGGGTGAACATGCCCAGGAGAGCCCTGACAACCACTTTGGGAGTAATAGTCCAAAAGGGTATAGCCTCAGGGTACCTGGTGGCATGATCGACCAAGACCAGGATGAACCGATGTCCACCTGACGTGGAAGGGTCAAGGGGACCGACAATGTCGATGCCCACCCTCTCAAATGGTGTTCCAACCACTGGCAATGGTTGCAGTGGGGCAATGACACTGCTTCCAGTCTTGCCAGACAACTGACAAGTTGGGCAGGTCCTGCAGTGGGATTCCACTTCTACTCACATCCGGGGCCAGTAGAATTGGGCAGAGAGCCTCTGCTTAGTCTTCTTGGTACCAAGATGACCAGCCAAGGGCACCTCATGAGCCAACTGCAGCAGGAAGGGCCTGTAGACCTGGGGTACCACCAACCTCTTGAGGGCACCAGGTTCAGGCTTAGTGGGCTCACTAACAAGGAGCTCACTCTCCCAATAAATATGGAATGTCCTAGGCACTTCTCCTTGTGCCTGGGACAGGGCCTGTTTCCTCAGACCCTCGAGAGAGTGGCACTCTCTGTGTCCCTTAGAGAAGTCTGCCCGGGAGGGTCCACCTTCAGCCAACAAGCATTGAAGGTCGGGATGATACTCCGGGTTGAGAGCCTCTCCTACAGGAAAGTCTTCTGGCTCTTCTCCCACAGGAGTTGAGAAAGAATTCAACACCGGACCCAGCCCGTCCGGAGCATGGATCCCAATGGGTGCTGTCGGAACAGCCGGAAGAGCAGGGGCTCCCTCCACATAGGTGGCCTTCTTACTCTTCCGTTTTCTTCGTGCCTTTGGTTTCCCCATTGGCAAGGATACTGGGCTCGCAGCCAGACCCTGGGTGACCTGCGATCGGGTGACTGCCACAGCAGCCATGGGTAGACCATCCGTGATCATCCCCAACTCGACCAAATAATTTCCCAACAAAATGTTCGCAGGCACGTTGTCCTGAACCAGGACCGGAGCTTTGCTGTCTTGTCTCCAATCGTAATGTTGACTAAGGCTACAGGCGATAATTTGGGAGGCCCACCAGCTAACCTGGTGGTTCTCAGAGGAGCACCTACATAGTCCTCTGGCTTGAGCAGGGTGCTGTCCACCACTGTCATGCTTGCCCTAGTGTCTCTCAAACCAGTAGAAGGCTGAACATTCAAGAGGACACTTCTCAAAAACCTACGAGTGTCCTGTGGGATAGTCGCCAGTACTTCCGCATACTGGTGCCAGGCCCCAAGGGACACTAAGGAAATCTCTATGGGAGCACCGAAGGTGATCCCAGTAGAGGAGGGGAGGACAGTGACCTCCACCTCAGGTACGGAGTAGGGATAGGTCAGGCTGACAGCCTGGACTCCAAGTGCCTTAACCTTACACTTGGGATCACCCCTTCGGTGGTCCAGAGCCCCACAATCCCAACAAGTGCCAGGAGTGCGGGGTACAGTACTGGAACCTCTGGGACCCTGCTTTGCAGCAGCGTCCACTACTCTTACTCCCGCCCACAACAGACTTATCCCCACTACGTTTGTGGGTCTTCGGAGAGGAAGGTTTTGATTTACCTGACTGTGACTGCTTTTGGGACTCCTCAGCTTTCTGAGAGGCCCCCTTTTCTTTGTCCTTGTCCTTCCCACTGGAGTCCTTAGGGGACACCCGGTGGGAGACCCACTTGTCAGCCAACCTAGCCAGCTTAAAGGGGTACAAAATGTTCTGGTCAGCAACATACTGACACAGGTCTGGTGAACAGGCTTCTGTAAAATGCTCAAAAAACAAGAGGTGGGACAATTGAACAAACTTTTTCACTTTGTAACCATCAATCCACCCTATCATGTTCATGTGCGCAGCACTCACCCAGTCAATCCAAGACACATTCTCTCATTTCTTAAAATCCCTGAACCGTTTAAGGTATTGGGTAGGCGTCTTGCCAAACTTGGCAATTAAAGCAGACTTCATGCACTCATACTGACCCCTTTCTTCCACACTCAGTTTCAGAATACAGTCATGTCCAGTTTGAGGCACTCTGCTTAACAAACACTTAGCCCAATCTCTCTTATCAACATCATGAATTGCACAAGCCATTTCAAGCGCTTCAATCCATTGGAGGATATCAGAACCCTCTGCATACACACCAACCAAATCTTTCATAAACTAGGTTGCTGGGGACCTGACACACTCAACTGGTTTAGCTGAAGTCTCCACTCGAGCTTTCTCTAACTGAATTCGCTGACATTCAGTGTCTTTGTCTTTGAGTTCAAGATCCCTATTCTTGAGTTCCACTTGCTGTGCCAACTCCTCTTTCTTAAACTCAGCATCTATTTCCAACTTGCGAGATTCAAAGGCAAATTTCAACCTTAATAACTCAAGCTCCAAGGAATTGCTGGGGCTCGGAACAGAGGCAGCAGGAATGGTGGCGTTCCCAGAATCAGATTCGGCAACAACCCTCGGGGTAGAGTCCTCATTGGTTGCACCCCCCCCTTCAAGAGTTTCACAATCAGTCTGGTAGTCCACCAGGGCATCTATCAGCTCAGCCCTAGACTTATCCACAAAGTCTAACTCCCTGGCTTCACAAGCACTCTGGAGAACCTCTAAGCTCATCCGAGTCAATTTATCATTTGCAATAGATTTCATTGCTTGTAATGCAGTTATCTTGTACACAACTAAACCTTAATTTAATAAAGTGCAGATATCCTTTGTAAGTGGCACGGTTATACACTGACTCTTAAAACCATAAGCATCCTACCGCTGCCACCAGTGTAAAGACGCTGGTGGGGGGTGTCTGTACTTCCACTCTCTATATGGTAGAGGAGAGGCACACAGGACTCCAGCCAAGATTCTCGATTATTGGTACGTAGTCGAGCAATCAAGGCATAGCTTCTCAGGAAGGTGATGCGGGCTGGTTCTTAAGTGTAGTGTAGTCCCCAAGCACCCACAAAGGAATGTCTGCATACTGTATCAGCTAAAACACAGTCTTTATATAATTAATATCCAAAGGTATATACAATATCAGGATAATGCACTGTGTGCTCGTAAAATCAACAATGGGAAATATATACAGTTCTAAAGCTGTACCACAACAATTATTAGATCTCAGTAAAGTGCATCAACTATACGGTAAAATGTCACACAGATCAATAAAGAGGAAGCCAGCAATAGAGAGAGGAAGGAAAGCAAGATGGTTGAACAATTGGCAGAATACTGGTCACTACCATTAAACACAGCTCTGTGTGGAGATCCCCCCACCTGGGCAACCTGTAGAATAAAGATACAAGCCCAGTCCATATGTTGTTCACACAAGACTTCCCAATAGTTCTGCAACCCCAAAATACCTGGCATTTTAGCGTTCCTTGTCGTGGATTTAACGGCCCTTCTTGAGTGCCCTCCCTTTAAGGCAGGAGTCACGGGTCATCAAACGTCCGACGGAGAACAGGTTGAGCTACTACGGTGAAGTGGCAGCTACATTCCTAGCGGTACTCCTTGACAGGGAAGCGTAAACATCCTGCAAGGAAGAGGCATGCGGGGCACCTTGATGTCAATAGTTCTGGACCTCAAAGAGTTTGAAGAACTGTGGCCCAGCAAGGGTGCCGAGTCGTCAGCGTCCCAGTGGTCTTTGGGTGGCGGGAAACCCACCGGCGGATGCTCCTTGGCGCGACGGTCAGGCCTTCTCCAGCAGGATACAGCAGTGATGATGCAGACGATGCAACGAGAACATCCTTGGATCAATGAAGTTCTTAGGCAACGGGAGCCTTTTGAAGGTCTGTCTAACAGAGAGCTTTGGCATAGATCAGCTTGTGCACAATGGTCCCTCGTAGCTCAGGAAGAGGTCCTCTCTGGGTCAGTCCTTGGAGGCACAACAGCTTTCAGATTGTGAAAGAGAGCAACAGCAATTCTTCTCGTCCAGCAGGGCTTCAAGGTCAAGCTTCAGTTACTCCAGTTACTCTTCGCAGTGGACTTCAGCTTCTGGACATGATTTCTAGCAGTGAGAGGTCCCCAGATATACTGTTGATCTCCCATTCATTCCGCTGGGTCATACTCAAGCATCCAATCACGGCGAAGGGCATTCATGCAGGCAGGCAGCCGATCAGCACACAGTGCATTCAGGCCATTCACTTCTCTCCAGACACTCACAACAAGTTATGTGTATTGGTACAAGTACCAAGCCATTCAACACTCCACACTGCATTCATAACAGTTTCGGGCAGGGCTGTCTTAGTCATTGTGTCAACCACTAGAGACTAGACACCCACAACAGAGAATGCGTATTCGTCACACACTCCATTCACTCAGGTCCCACCCACAGGCGTACCCACAACATACGGTCATTGGGAAGGCTCCAGCCAGTCTGGTCAGCACTTCCCCATACTACCATATATGGAACTTCCACCCAACAGCCAGTCAGGGAGAAGGGACAGAGTCAGGGCTGCCTGGGACTTCAGGAAGATCAAGTTAACAGGCGATGGAAGGCAAGAGGCCATGGGGGCCATTTTGTCTCCATCAGGAATCTACCGATTCCAATGACAGGGCCTGGGAATTCCAAAATGGAGGACGCTCAGGGCACCAGTCAATTCAGCACAGAGCTGCCACCAGCCCGTACCCTGCTCTGTGGGCTACACACAGGTGAGGAAAAACATACACTAGGGGCTCAGGGTTGCACCCCTTCCCATGGGTGCCATAAGGGTATCCCATGGGTCTGTTCACCAAAACCAAAGGAGAGAGCTGCACCGCCAGGAGTCCCACATGAACTCCTGCGCAGAAAACACAACAGAACACACGATAAAAAGCAATAAAGGACAAGGAAACGGAAGCCCTGTCAATCCGATGCATTTCCAGCATCACACTGGTCGACTTTTTTGCCATTTCCTTTAGGAAAGGTCCCATCTTGTGTTTATTTGTACGCCAAACCAGGTTTGGTCCCTTTGTTTGTTGGCCTTTGCCGGGCTTCAGTGCTGAAGCCCTCGTCTGGTGCCCGGGTGTCTGGGGTGGACAGGATGTGAGGGAGGTGCCTGAAACTCCCTGTGCTTAGTCTCCTAGGAGGCCTGAATGCACTCTGGCATGATTGGCTGGCTGGCTGTCCGGCAAGAACAGCCTCCCTGCTGTTTAAGTGACAGCCAGGCTGGAATGAATGGGGGAAATCTGATTAAAAGCAGGTCTCTGGGACTTGGAAAGGAGAGTCGACCACTGGAACGAAAGAATCGAAGACGAGCTGAAGGAAGAGGACTGCTGCAACTCCTGGATGACCGGTGAAGCTCTGCTGCAGGTCCGAATTGCCTGAAACTCCATTGACAGAGAAGCCCTTCAAGGTAGACTTCTTCCCTTGAGTTTGGTGGAAACAACCAACTCATAAGCCACCTGGATACCGTCCCCTCCTCTTTCTACAGAGTGCTGTGGAAAAGCAGATAGCCAGTGGGAAGGATACCAGTTTGTGGACTTTAAGGCACTCACACCTTAAATCAATGTTTTGCTAAGCTTGTGGCCTCATCCCTGGGCAGTGCAGGAACCTCCCAATGTCCTCCTTCTTGTCCCCATGACTGAAGCTCAGGAACAGCGAGATCTGCTCGAACTGCCAGGAACAGCTGCCTCAGCACCAACTCTTCTTCATTTACAAGGTACTGTGCAAACGCGGTCCGGAAATCTTTTCGGCCATTGCGAAAGTTCATGGAACTTTCCCACCTTCAAAGGCTTGTCCTTCCCTAAACATTTGTCAAACTTTTCGCCTAGCCAAATTCTTCCAAACCCCGAGGCAAAGACTTAACCGTTTACTACCAGAACTGTGCTATCCTATACAAAGACTCTGAACCATTGACTTTGGCCCAGGCCTATTAACTGAATTGCTGGTTGTAGTTTACTGAAACTCTTTGCCCTGCCTATGAAAGTATTTGAGCTGTCTATTCTTATAACCTTGTCTTTTTACCCCTTTATTAAGTATCTGAAGCGCCATTTTGCTCCCACTTCAGGGGAGCTGAACTTGTTCAGTAACTTATAGGTTGTGTATTTGTAGTATACTAGTGTGTGATATTGAGCTGCTTTTGCTAGTGTAATGTTTTCAAACTGTGTAAATAAAAGCTCTGTCTTTTACCAAAAAACCTTCAGTAAGTGTTTGTTTGAATCACTGTATTTGTTGGCCCCATGTGTACCTTGTTCTACTGCTCACTCAACTCTTGAGATAGGTCTGGCTGCTCAGCCACTGCTACCACATAACTGTGTAGTACATGCTTGTACCAAAGGTGAAATTATACTGACACATGTAGTCTTAATTGCATGTAGTGTTCCCAAAGGGTACTGCATGTGATTCTGCCTAACAGTAATACTTCTCAGAAAGGTTCATGTGCTATTAAACGGACAGCTCTGATGTCACTAGTGTCTGCCATTCTAACTTCTAAGGGTACCAGGTTGTCCACAACTTGTTTTTTATCCAGTAGCCCCATGGCAAAGGACGACACGCCACCAATGGTTCTGCTGATGGCTGTGACAGTTTCTCCATAGGGGCTTTAAATGCAGACGCATAGTAATTCAAATAAAGAGAAAAATCTAAGTGTAGATTGGAATATACTTGTTACTCAAACTTAAAAGAAATACTAGTAAAAAATCACTCCATCGATTATGAATAGAACTTTAGTGCACGCTTCAAATTGTGATCTCAGAGTAAACATATTGGTTTCTTGTTTCCAAAGGGTGATTAGCATTTGATGTTAAACAAAAAGTGAAAGCACGGCTATAGCTGTGACTTTCTGAAATTGACCATAGCCCCACCAAAGGATTCACCAAAGGATCCACCAATGGGTCCACAAATGGGTCCACCAATGGGTCCATTGCCAACACAGCATTGAAGACAACACCCATAGCAGTGCCTTTTGCAATGGGCACATACTTCTGAATGGGTGGTGAGTTTTAGAGAATATGATAAAAATATGGGCTCTGGGAGAGGATGAGGAAAACAGTTTCCTCAGCATTGAGCACTTGTCCATCTGTGTGAACCAATCAAGTAAGTCGATTAGTGCATTTTAGTGGGTACAAAATTAATGTGTAAATATATAAGTGCTGGGGGGTAGCTCGCCCCTCACTGCTGCCCCTGCCAACAGCTGCTCCCTGTCGTGTAATCATATTTAAGAAGCAGCTGCAACTCCCAATGGCTCACTGGATGGAGGTGATGTGCGCACTACCCAAGACACATTTGTTATTTACAAATAGCAATCAAATTTGTATAACATAGTGGCCGTAACTTAAAAAAATACACATTTTAGCTGCTTCTTCAAGCATGCCATTCTTGGTATCAATTCCCTCTGATTGTATATATGGCAAGGCACTTGATTGGATCTTCTCTATCCATGGAAATTAAAGCAAAAGTGGTTCCTTTCTGTAATAAACGTATGGGTAAATGCAAACAAAACAAATCAGCAGCTTGCCTGTCACACACCTCAACAAGTTCTTCTTCTATAGGGCTGCACTCAGCACAGTCACTCCCCCGTTGCAGTAGCCATTTCCCTGACCGTGACCGTGCCCTCTGGTGGGGCTATTGATGGGTAACTGTCCTATTATTGTTCTGTATGGACCGGGTGACCCTCTGCCCCTCTAATGGCACTGGCAGCTGCGCGGCACAAATCAAAGGCATGAGACCATGTTTGTATAGGGCTCAGTGAGTTGGGGGTCTGGCTACGCCTGCACATTTGCACGCCCATTGCTGGCTGCCTAACAGACGAAAAAGGGGAATTGCCCAGCTTATCAAGTCCCCACATCTTCGCACTGAGTGTCCGTGGCTGCAGAGGCTGAGCAAAGCCAGCATCATACTGACACAAGCACATACATGTGCATGCCTGCTTGCTCGCTGTACTAGTCAACGACACCTAATATTATTGCTACATGTCTTCTGCCTACACAAAGCACACAAGCACTCACCCTGCTGCGGCAGTATTGGCAGTGTTGCCAGTTATCCCAGTAGCAGAGCAGTGACAATTTCACTTAGGCTGAACAGATTAGCGGGCCAGCCTCAGCAGCAGACGTGTCCTCCACTGTCACCTTCCGGCTCATTTTTATTAATGAAAATTGATAAATGCCCCAGCCCTGCCAGCATGTCTCATGCTGGTGTTGCTTATCTTTACTAAGGATACCTCAAAGCTAAAAACATAAATAATAATAATCATAATAATCATAATAATAATAATAATAATAATAATAATAATAATAATAATAATAATAATAATAATAATAATAATAGTAATTGAGCTGAGTCGGAAATATAAGTGCCGGTGCTCGGATCTAAGTCATAGGCCTGGCGAACACTGACACAAATTAAGCACTGATTGGCTACGATATCTGGTGTGATGGGTGTGCAGTTGGTATCATCAACAGAGTGAAACTGCCTGACAGACTGTTCGGGAGCTCACTTTGAATGTTGTAACAATGTTGTGAGTACTGGGATGTAATAAGCCACATACTTGCTTATCAGGAAGATATTTGAGCAGAACTGCATTGGCGTCCTATATATTCAGCCTTTAACAGGAAAGTTGCAAGAACTGTAAACGCAATTGTGAGCGAAGAAAGTGACATTTGATCTGATCACCTTTACTGGACTTTATCCATTTTACTGTAATGCTTGCGAGGGAATATTCTAAGTAAGAATATTTTGCTAGTGTTTTTTTAATCACTTTCCAACAATACCTAAACAACATTTAGTTGTAACGACAAATACACGGGAGTATCCACAAATAAACAATTAATATGTGACAAATAAAAAACATCGTCTACGGAAATACGCATGGCCTGATTTACAAAGCGTTTTCCATTGGGGATTTCCCATTCAATAACGCGTTTTTAAATCAGGCTCTTCATCTAGTTTAAAAACGCATAACATTCGTACCGAAAATACCAAGTCATACAAAGTGGGGCTTTGGTTGGTGCACAGTTATCAATATATGATCTGAATATGAAACTAGTGCAGTGAATTGAAATACACAAATTACCTACAAATCCCTGCTTTCTTTTAGTTCATGCGTTTGCACTTAATTTATTTGCTCATTTCAGCAGAAGTTTCTTGATTCCAAATTTATGATGCATAATCATGTCTTGCATGACCAGGGCTTAAGGTATTTCATTAGTCACGAACAGTAATTGTTGTTGTGTATGTTTACACATCTAGAAATTATTATTAATCACACGCTGAAAGGTCATATTTAATCCTGAAAGACACACCGTGTATGCTTTCGA
Organism: Ambystoma mexicanum; assembly: GCF_040938575.1. Classification (NCBI taxonomy): domain Eukaryota; kingdom Metazoa; phylum Chordata; class Amphibia; order Caudata; family Ambystomatidae; genus Ambystoma; species Ambystoma mexicanum. The sequence goes on from NC_090921.1 coordinate 922,597,005, forward strand.
GATTTCCGTCTGGAGCGAGATGCGGGAATCTGATTAATTAGAGACGCTCGGTGTGTCGCGTCGACAGCTGAAGCACAAAAGGGTCATATATCTTGACCAGAAATAATTGTTTCCACTTAACTGGTTGTCCGTCAAATAATGCAGCTCTAGACAGACCTTGGGCCTTCGAGGGCTAGCTGATTTAGATAGACATTGATATTCTTAGAATGTTTTCCTGCCTACATGTGGGGTATGTGACAAATTGACCTCTGCCCTGCTGCAGTACAAGGACGAGTAGAGACTAAAATGCCCTTTCAGCTCTCACACTTCTACAAGCATCAAAGAAAAACAATCACAGTCAAGAGATATACCTCCTTCGCCTTTTGTGGTAACGAGGCCCAAGGAAAGGATATGCTCTTAAGAAGGGTGTCAATGTGATCCAGTCGTGACCAAAACACCACAGCAGCGCAATCCAAAATAAATGGAATGTCCTATCAACTATAATAAGGTACATTTTAATCAGATACACTGTCTGCAAGAAAACTTAATAGAACACATTGTACAATGCCCCCCACCCCCCATGTATAAAACAGTGAAGATGCACACAGTGGAAGAACGTAGCACTGTGAGCATTAATACAGGGGTGATAGGCAAATTATAAACCACAAAAAGGATGTGTTGTTTGACGAAAAAGGTGCACAAGTGACAGCCAGTCTTTAGGGGCCAAAATGGACCAAGAGGAGATGGTAATGGTTGATAGTACAGTATATCGGGTCTTTTAGTGGGTTGACGATGTCAAACTGGGCTTTGAGCAATGATGCAAGTGAATTTAACGTATTTTGGGTACATTGGACCATGTGTGCCCAAGCGATAGGTTTCAAGCAAGTTTGAATGATTAGCTATGTGCTGTTCGAAATCAGCTTTTTTCAAGCTCATTGGGATGCTAACCGGCATCTGTTGGAGGTCGAACTGGGTTGTAACCGCTGGGGAAGGGTCGATGAGTGACGCTCAAGTGGGTCGAGTCAGCTGAGTTTGAGGGTTCGAAGTGGTGATCCTGTTGGTCTGCTGTGTGGTTTAACAAAGCAGCAGTTTGTGGGCGATTTGGGTCAAGTCATGGCTTGACACCCCTGCTTCAAGTTTGCAGTTGACTGTCCAGTAGTTTGAGTCTGGTCACAGTGTTGTTATTGATTAGATCCTAGTAAGTGACTGTTTCAGCAAGGACACATTGGCTTGAGATGCAGGCCCCCTGTAGTTTGAAGGTTCACTGGAGTGCCAAAAAGGAGCACCATCAGGATCCCTCATCCTCGAAAGCGGCTCAAAGTCAGTTCAATCATTTTTTTAGGTGGCAGAATAGGGAGCCTTAGCTGATTTGGTCCTCCAGTGGCTGCAAGACCCACTTCAGGGGTCCTTTCAGGGTCTGCTCTTGCAAGCCTTGGGAGAATGTGATGTAGAGTGGCAGGTTCCGGATCACAGCAAGAGTCACACCCAATGTGCCTTGGTATTGGTTAGGGAGGCTCCTTCTTTATCTCATTGGTTGATGGCTTTGGAAAGGGCAACTCTCCTTAAATAGGTACAGTGCATTTTGCTCAAGTGTTTGTTCCAAAGTGAATTAATGAAGTGCTAGGAGGCCCCTTCTTTTGAAAGTCAAATAGCTGATTGAACTAAAGATAGCCTGCTTCATGTGTGCAATTTCTGCTCCTGAATGCAGTGGATGTTGCCTTCTGACAGCACACCCAAAATGCTTTGTTTTACAAGAAGGACAGGGAAAAGGAAGGAGATATAAAAGTAGAGAGAATAAAGAAGGAGGAACCTTTCTTCAGTTGTCAAGAACTCCCACTTTCTACACTAATCCTGCCCCCTCCCTTCACAATACATACTAATCCTGCCCCCTCCCTTCACAATACAATCAAAAGTCGTTGTCAGCACTCTGCTGTGAGACTTCTCCTTTGTAATGGGTGTCTTCCTTTAATCCCTGTTCCTAAGTGGCCTTCCTGTGGGGTGGCTGGCTCTCTCTGGAAGGATTACCAGCCTTCACAATGGAATAAAAGAGAGGTACACCCCAGGGATGCAGTCTTGATACCAGTCTAGTGACAACCCTGTCTGGGTATAATACAGATAACCCCTTTAGAGTTTAGGTAGGTTCACAAGGCTCACACGTGTGTGATATAAAACTGTGGTAATAATTATGGGAATTCCATTGACCATACCCTAACTAAGGCATGGCTTAATTTTAGAGATTATTCTGACACCAGGATAATAGATTCATAACTATGCGTTTTGGTACAGGGGTTCATGCCCAGGCTTTCACTGGAGGCTGGGTTGTAGGGATGTCCCAATCCTCCACTGCCTTCCGCATTGCCTGCAGCACATGTTTCAGATGGGATAGGTGGTCTTTTCAGGTTTGGCTTAATACTGCAATGCCATCTAGATAGGTGATGCTGAAGACCTACAGCCCTGATATCCCTGGTTTACCATCCTCTGAAAGATGGCAGGGGCATTCTGTAATCCAAAAGGCATGACCCTGAACTTGTAGTACTGTTCTGGAGTGGGGAATGCTGACCTCTCTCTTACTTGATCAGTCAGACCAACCTGCCAGTACCCTGCCATTAGGTCAAAGGTACTCCTTAACTTGGCAGCATCTAATCTGCAGTTTGTCTATGCTAGGGATGGGGTGTTCATCTGTCTTGGTGACAGAGTTGTGCCCCCATTAGTTCACAGAAAAGTAGACGTTTGTTTTCCCACTACTGGACATTTTAGGGACAGTCCCACTGGGCTAGCCCAGGGGCTCTAAGATAGCTCAATAACCCCCAAGGACAATATCTCAGAGAATTCCTCCTTTCTGGTGCCCCCTTGAACATGTGAAACATCTGCTGAATACTATTTGTCACCCACTTGCTCTCTTCATTGTCAATATAGGAAACCCTTTTCGTTATTGATGGACGTGATCACATGGAGATTTTGTGATAAAAGTTTGTACAAACTAAAGATCACAATAAAAAAAATAAAAATAGTCAATATCATGGACAATCTTAACTGGAGTCTGGGTCTGGGTAGTCAGATTGGGAATTTACTGGGTCATTCCAACCTTGGAGGACCCAGTAAGTCCCCATTCTGAAAACCATTCCCCATTCCCATTCGAGCCCCATAGGGCTCAATGGGAATGGGTAAGGAGCTCATAATGGGCCCACAAATAGCGGGCCGGATATTAGCTCCCTGGTCCCTTAGCGGCTCCTGTTAAGGGCGGCTGGTAAAACCAACTGGCCTTAGTGGGACCCGCTAAGGGACCTCGGAATGCGGAGGTAGGGGGTTAACGGCACCGGCATTCTTACCGGTGCCGTTAACCCCTTACCGCCGGCCTCGTAATGAGGCCCTTTGTCTTTCTGAATCATACTGTCATGGGGGAGTCCCCTCCCTTGACGGAGTTCACATATGAGACATGCTTTCAAGATATGCATGATGCTTATGTCAAGTTCCACGTTTGTAAAAATACCTTGGCAGTTAAAACTAACTGTAACTGCACAATTTTCTTTTGGCTGGCTGAGCTGTAAGCACAGTCTGTCTCAAATCCCAACCACTGACAACAGTTTGACATATTGGACCTCATTCCGAGTATGGTGGTAGCCATGGAGCAATTAGCTCCATGGCTGCCTCCTATACCGGTACCGCCTCCGGGTTGGTTCAATGGGGACTTACTGGTCCATTCCAACCTTGGAGGGACTGGTAAGTCCCCATTGAAAAAAACATTCCCCATTCCCATTTCAGCCTGCATAGGGCTAATTGGGAATGGGGAAGTAGCTAAGAACGGTACCGCAATTTGCGGTACCGTTATTAGCTCCGAAGTCCCTTAACGGGTCCCGTCCACAATGCCTGGTCAGACCAGGCATTAAAGGAGGGACCCGCTAAGGGACCTCGGAAAAGGGCGCAAAGGGTTTACCGGCACCAGTGTCCTTACCGGTGCCGTTAATCCCTTTGCACCCAACTTGGAATGAGGCCCATTGACTTCTGGCCTGCAGGAGTACAAAGGTGAATAGAGGATAATATACCCACTCAGTCCTCACCATTCTACAAACCATGAGCCAACTCAATTAGAACAGAAGAGACATACCAGTGTTGCCTTTTTTGTTGTAAGGTGGGCCAAGGAAAGGCTCTGCTCTTAAGAGGGGTGGGATTGTGATTCAACAGTGAACCCAACAACACACTAACACAGTTGAAAATAAAAATAATGTTCAATCAAGTTTCTTTAAAAATACATACTTTAATCAGACACACCTTCTGCAAGAAAATGCTATAGGACACACTGTACAAAACCCACTGCTGTGGAAAGAACAGCAAAAATCCAACAGATTGAAAAGTGTAGCTTTCTGAACATGAATATAATGATGTGATATGATAGTTTATTTATATAGCAACAAAACAGGCGACTACAGTACTAGGCCTGATGACATTTCTGGTAGAGCCGGAGAATTACACAAGGTGAAGGAGAGGGGAGGAGAGAGGAGGGAGAGGAACAAAACAAGCGACTATCGTACTAGGTCTGATGACATTTCAGATAGTGCTGGAGGGGGCAGAGGGATAACAAGTAAGGGGTGGAAAACAGTTGTTACTACCATACTAGGTCCAGGGACAATTCTGGTAGAGTAAGTGCACAGAAAAAAGTAGGAGAGGGGGGTGGAGAGAGAGAGGGAAGGGATAGGAGAAGATAGGCAAATTATAAACCACAAAACAGATATTTATTTGCATAAAAAAGGAGTAAAAGTGACCTAACCAGAGTCTAGGTCCCAGAATGGAACAAGGGGCCGTCATATCTTGATAGTACCTCATTTCAGGATTTTGCCGGCTCAACAGTGTCCAAGCAGTGATGCGAGTTTATTGAGCTAAGATATAGTACATTGAATCATGTGTGCCGAAGTGGCAAGTGGGCATCAAGCAGGTTGAAATGTCATAGCTCTGTGTTTTTCAAAGGCGGCATTCAACTAAGCAGATCGGGCACTCAGCAGGATCTCATCAAGGTCAGGCCAGGTCGAGTCAGGTTGTAACTGTGAGGAAGTGTCGATGAGTGATGCTCCAGCGGTTCAAGTCAGAGGGTGGCAATGGTTTGCAATGGTGATCCTGCTGCTCTGGTGTTTGGTTTGACGAGGCAGCAGTTCAAGGGTTAGTTGGGTCGAGTCATGGCATAAACCCTGCTTCATGTCAGCAAGTGACTCTCCTGTTGTTCCAGTCGATTATTGGAGACTAGCAGGTCCCTTGCTCAGAAAGGACACAATGAAGCTGCAGCGTCAAGTTGGCTTGAGATGCATGCATTGTAGTTTGAAGGATCAGAGCAGTGCCAAAAAGCGGGACCAGCAGAATCCCTCAAACACAGCTCAATGTCAGATTACATGATTTTGAGATGGTAGACTGGTGAGCCTTATCTGATTTGGTCCGCCTGTTGCTGTGAGACCCACTTTAGGGGCTAAAAGACAAGATGTGTCCTTTCAGGGTTTTATACTCCCAGCCTTGGGAGGTCCTGGTGCAGAGTGGCAGGTCCTGGTCCACATCAAGAGACACAACCAATATACCCTGGGAGTGGTTTGGGGGAAGATCTCTCCTCTGCCTTGGATGGCTACTTCTTCAGCGCAGTGGCTGTGGGCTTTGGAAAGTGCAACTCTCTCAAAAGACATTCAATGAATCCATCTTAGGTATTAGTTCCAGAGTGTAAGAAGTGGTGGAAGACCCCTTCTTTTAAAGGTAAAAGGCCAGAGGATTGAACTAAAGCTACCCAGCTTTAGGTGTCAAATCCCTACTCCTGGAATCAGTGGACTTTCCCTTCTTACATCACACTGAAATGTTTTGTGCTACAGGACGTGGAAGGGGCTGTAAGTAGAGATAAAGAGAAACAAGATGGTGTAACCTTCTTCAAGTTGCTAAGAAGTCCCTCTTCCAACACTATCCCGCCCTTCACTTCTCATCAGAATCAAATGTCTTTGGTTATGCAGCACTCTGTTGTGAGACTACTCCTGTGCGAATGAACATACCCCTTAGATCCCTGATCACAGGCTGGCTTCCTGAGGAGTGGCTATCTCTCTGTGGAGGGGTTACCAGCCCTCACAATGGAATCAAGGAGAGATTCAATTGGGAGAGGTTACCAGCCCTCACGATTGAATCAAGGAGACATTCTCCTCAGGGCTACTCTCCTGTTGCCAGTGTAGTGAAAGCCCTGTCAGAGGAGAATACACAGCATGTTCACAGCTGTGCTAGATTCAAAGGGTTGGCACATGTGTGATATAAACTGCTGTGACTGTAATAATTAGACAATAAGGCCCTTGATGGTGGACCATCACCACATATGGTAATGCCCCCGGAGCCATAGTTACCCGGGGCCATTACCATATGCGGTAATGGCCCGCCAGCGAGGGGCTTATTGCCATTAGTATTTCGAGGTTGGGAGCCCAGAATAGCCATGTTTTTTTTCTTTTTGCTCCGCCATCCGTATATTACGACAGCAGTTGCAGTACGTGTTAGTGGAACAGCAGCAATCCATTTTGAACTCTGCTGTTTCATAGCAATGCATAAGAAACAACTAGGATGCCATGCAGGCACAGAGGAAGTCAGATTTGTCAATGCCATGGATGTAAACATTTTTCTTTTATGTTTTGGTGGAAATTCTTTTGGAATAAAACAGACAGGCTGCCAGTCTATGAAGGAAACAGAGTGATGCGTGGGTTGAACGCAGAAAATGGCAGTGTCGGATTGCGAGGTTAGTAATAAGTGGCACCGGCGCAAGGTGTACGTAGTTGCATGGCTAGCCTTACCATGCAGTAAGGCTCGGAAAATAGCCAATCAGCAAGAAGATCATCTCGCTTTATATGCAGACTATATACTAATTATGAGAATACCATCCATCATACCCTAAATCAGGTGTGACTTATTTTTAGAGAGTATGCTGACACCCCGGTTAATGGATTTATAATGATGAGATTTGGTACGAGGGTGCATGTCTGAAATGCAGCTCCTGTGCTTCAGAGGCTTTTCTGTCAATGCAGCCATCAAATGGGCTCTTTTGTCCTCTGAATCTGCTCTGTGCCACAGATAGAGCAGGTGCTGCAGATCAGGATACTGATGCAGCAGTGTACAAGGGTGCACTATGATTTTAGCATTGAGCTTATGCACGGGGAATTTGATCAGCGGATTGCCCTTTCAGAGATGAATTAACCCCTCATTCATTCAAAACATCAAAAAGCCAGGGCTTCTACACCCTTGTCAGATGGCAATTCCTCTCAGGGGCTCTTTATTGTTTATGTATGTATGTTGGTTCTTACACATTTAAGTCATGATTATATTGTTAACATTGCACATTATGCCAACTTTAGTAGAGTAAAATCTTTGTTTCTTGTCACCCTTGAGAAGCGAATGGTACAGGATTACAAACGTTGTGGGATCACAGGTGCAGAGGCAGGAAGCAGCGCTGAAAGTCTGATCAGCAAACCATCTTGGACGCCTCCATTTACAGTCAATCAATCAATCACCCGGAATGGTATAAACTTTATAAAGGCACTTGCCTAAATCAAAGTCACAACATGTATTGTACGGGAGCATGTATCTTCTGTTTGCCATTGTTAAGCAAGGTTCTTAAATGTCACTAATCAACTGCCTAGTAAGGGAAGTGTATTTTAGCTGGTGGAGTAGCCACAATGATTACAATAGTGTATCAAAACTCAATAACATGACTGCCATATCAAAGATGATGTTAATTCAAGAATCAAATGGCAGGGCCGTGGCTAGGCGCCGTAACGGATGGCAGCCTGATTTCAAGCTCCCATCATGGCTTCAATATTTACTGTTCCGTTGCAGTAGTAAGACTGTAATTATATGGAAACAGCTTACTAACTCTATTCTTACATGGATGGTGGTGTTCAGGAAGCCGAAGGAGTGTATTTCCGTGTTCACTGTGGAGATTGGAACTGCTGTGCAGTTCCAGAGGCGCAGCCTTCGCATCAGCAGACTTGCATAGGGGAGGAGGCCGTCACGCCCAGTCAGCTGTTCGGCGGACACGGCGAGGATACTCTGCTAGTATAGGGGAACATGTTTCCTTCACAACAAAGTAGGAATATCACACGCAAAGTAATTCAGGCTGGAAAGCTAACTTCTTTTCTGTCATACGTTGAGCAGCCCCATGTGACATTAACACACTTTATTGTAATTGTGACTGATTATCTAACACTGGAATTGGTAAAGGGAGATTCTTCTTTTCTCTAACACACTGCTGTTATCCATATTAATGACATTCTCCATGTAATTTACCCTGTATATGGGCTGTCGGTCTCCTATGAATACTGAAATACATGGATACTCTAATTTGAAACGTGGCATAATTGATAATTGTATAGGCATGAGAGACTCCCAAGGTAAAATGAGGACATGATACATGACTCACAACATCAGAAATGCTTATATTATAGGACATACTCTGCTTGCCATAATAATTCTGCAAGATGCAATGGTTTATCCAGCGCTGTTGACCCCTGGAATGTGAATGCAGGCTATAGCTGTTTTAGATGGGAAAGATTCAGGACCCTTTCTTGTGACCTCTGACATTGGATCATTTTGCCTTATAAGATCAATACTGAGGTGCGCTACACATTGGTAATAAAATACAGCATTGAGCTCTCAGCTCTGCTAGTGGAAGGACTAACTGAAACAAGGCATAGCTTCTATTCAGTGATACAGCTTCTGTCTCAGTATGCATCAAAGAAGGGGCAATTCAAAGAAATGGTATCAACACCTATCAATAAAACCCCAAAAGAAGGAAAAGTGACTCTCCCAGGCCTAAAGAAGATATGCAGAATCCAGTTATGCAAGAATTCCTAATGTAAATAAAATCCCTCAAACCCTTTATGGAAGCCACTACTGCTAAATTACAAATGCTTGATGACAAATGGTCCACATTTGAATCCATAATTAATGAAGTGGAAAGAAGGGTCAGTGATGCTGAAGATGTTACAGCAAGGGTGCAGTCTTTGGAAAATGCAGTCATATCTCTGCAAAAGCAGACAGAACACTTAGAAAAAAGGATTAGGAGGAACAACAAACGTATTGTTGGTCTTCCTGAGAAGACTGAAAATGACATGTATCATATTAGTTGCAAAAAATTATAATTCAACGATTGTATAAGAATTGGTCGCTTTATTGCAAAAACAAAGTAATAATATATACGTAATGTGTTGAACGAACCAAATCACATTAAAAAATGGCCGCTGCGTGTCCTTACGCGTATGACGTCATCACGGCATGTTAACGTGATGATGTCATTACGCGCAATGCAGAAGGGCGCATAAATGGAAAGATCAGACAGTGCTCGATCCATCTAGCATCGTGGAGCAAACAAGGCAATCATACCTTGTTGATGGATCTGCACCAACTGAAACCAAAAGGTAAAACTTTGATTGTTGATGCTTCAATTATTGGTAAACACTAATGGATATCACATCCTAGACTTTGTTAAACTTGACAAGTTGTATCTTTTTTTAAACAATTGTCATATATAGTATAAAGCACTAAAATGCTATGACGCCCAGCAAAATAGAGTTTTAGAAAAATAATTAGATGATAAAAAGCTCTGTGTATATTATACTCGCATGGAAATGAAGTTATCTCTAGCTATTCAATAGAAAATAACTGGAACCAAAAACTAAACATACTAAAAAAACACTGTGCACTCATTTTTTCAGATCTTTGATTGATAATCTGAAATTTTCTGTAAAACAATGAAGGACAACCAAGGAATCTAAACTAAATTGTGGAGGGAAGAAAATATTGATAAGGGTGAGTTGTCCTCTTCCATATGGATATGAAATGTGTGGTATTGCAGTATAAGGCAACTGCTATTAAAAAATAGAGAATATCTTCTTGTATGAAAAAATATTATAATCTTTCTTTGTTGTCTATTTAGACATCTCTCCTGAAGAACCATGGCTAAAGCTATGGGGAAACACGTGTTGGGAGATCAATAGGAGATTAACTAAAATGTTAGAAGGATCATCTATGTATGAAACTAATACATGGAATGGAAAACTAACCAGAATCAGAAGGATGATCAATGTATGGAACCAATACATGGAATAAATTGATGATTTATGTATTGAACTAACACATGGAATAAATTGAAATATTTACAACTTTGACTATTATATTTTCTTTAAGGATCGGACCAGGAGTACCAACTTCTTTTTCAGTTATTGTTTCAGCCACAATATAGGCACTCCAAGTGCAGACCATGGAATTTGTAACCTGAAAGTAAAGCACATAGGATTCGCTCTGGAGAGGTGTTTAAAGCTGGAATAGGCTAAAAAATTCTTCAAGTTAATAATTAGAGGCTTCCATTCGAGCAGAACCAGTGCCTAAACTAGAAATGATGGACATTTTTGATAAAAGGGAAGCAGAAGCGGAAGAGCTTTTTTTAAGACACAGACAAACAGTAGGGGAAGCATCATCATCTCAAACATCAACCTCATTAAGGAATCTTTTTGAAAAATTGGAAGCAGCTTCCAAGAAAGAACTGTCTAAATGGTGGGAGATAAAAACATTGAAGATGTACATGGAGGTGGGGAGGATACCCCGTGGATTAAGAATATGCATATTCCCATCATTCGATGAAGAGGACACAGAAGCACTACAAGACTGGGAGGCTTTACTAACACAGACCTCCAAAGAAATGATGATCCGGATCATAAATCAATCAGCACAAGTTCATGGAAAAACAATGAAAGAAATTAATGAACTCAAAGAAACAATTGCAAAATTAAACCTAACAGACCTAACATTTAAAAATTACCATATCTTAGATGATTACCTTAATAAGTACACAGAAGAAATTAAAAACAAGAAACAGAAAACCTTCATAAGGGATGACATAGACTATAAAATTGGAAGAATGTATACCTATCAGAGGAAATATGATACTAAGTGTAACCAAAGATGTAAATCTAAAGCAAGTGCAACAACAAATGCGGACACTACCACACAATCGTCAGATACTGAAACCAATAGTGAATCAGAAAATGATAGCAGTTCAAAACCAAGTACGTCTACAGACCTTCCTTTTTTAGAAGAATTCCGACGATACAAATCAATAAACTGGTCATATACTCAACAAACAATGTTCCCAAGAACAATTTCAGAACCGAACACCGGCGGAAATATTGGATCCAGTTCCACAAAACCAAGAGGGGGAATAGAGGAGGATCAAACAAACATAGGTACAGGACAAAGAGGAATGCAAACGAGATCAAAGACCAGGGAAAACAGAGGGAATCAGTAAATCTGGTCCTGAACCTATCGAAACATGATGTAGATCAAACACTCACTACAGCATTGAATAGAGGACTAAATTTCAGTCCCTCCAACAGAGCAGACTACTTTCAAACATAAGTAGATCTCTTTAAATTCTGTCAAAAATTGAAACTTAAAAAATGCTTTGCAGAAACCCCAATGAAACCAAAAGAACGTAACATCAAAGACATTTCACCCCTAACTGTGGAACTAGTGGAAGGATCAGTAAACATCATGAATTTAACAGAGGAAGAGTATTCGATGGACAACTTCATGGCAGGACAAAACATACATCTTTTCAGACAGAAGAAACATATTTGAAACCGAAATCGAAATTCACACCAACTCTAATGGAAAACAATGCTATAGATCTTTTTCATGAAGCGGTAAGCACAGATCTGAGGATAAACTATCTAAACAACAAAAAAACAAATATCAAATATAATTTGACAAAGGCAGAAATGAAAGCAATTGATGTACTAGCCAAAAATTAGGATATTGTTGTAAAATCAGCAGACAAAGGTGGGAACATTGTCCTTATGCAAAAATCAGACTACATCGCTGAAGGCACGCAACAACTGAAAAACACCAAATGCTACTCAGTACTGCAAAACAACCCAATTAAAACCTTGCAAGCAGAATGGCACCAGATGGTGAAACATTGGGAAGAAATAGGTTTACTATCAGAAGAAGAAACAAACTACTTGGACATTGACAAACCAGTCATGCCCATCATCTATTTTCTTCCAAAAATACACAAAAAGTACAAGACTTTTCTGCCATGCAGACTTATCATAAATGGGATAGGTTCTTTAATAGAAAGAATTTCTCAATACATAGATTTACATTTACAGCCTTTAACAACAGGACTAGCCTCATACCTACACGACACAAAACATGTGATACAGCAAATGGAATGTATCCCTTGGTAGACGGAATACTTATTTGTAACTCTTGATGTGGTGTCATTGTACACCAGCATCCAACATACCAAGGCACTGGAAACAACAGAATATTTTCTGAAAATACGATCTATTTCATTCCTTAATCAAAATAATATGATCTTAGAGATGTTAAATTTTGTTCTATCAAATAATCTTTGTGTTCAACGAAACCATCTACAGACAAGAACAGGGGACGGCCCTGGGTGCTAAATTCGCCCCTTATACGCAAACTTATTCATGGGTCATTTCGAACTGAATCACGCCTGGCAGCACCAAGCATTTAGTGAAAAAAAATTGTATATTGGGGCCGCTACATCAATGATGTACTTGTAATATGGAATGGGAATAAATTGAGTCTTAACAACTACATGTCATACCTTAACGATAACAAGTACAACATCAAATTTACAGAAAAAATCAGTACCAAAGAAATAAAATGTTTAGATCTATTACTATACACAGATGGGGAAAAGATATTAACGGATCTATACATCAAATCAACAGCTGTCAACAATAAGCTGCATGCACAGAGAAACCATGCAAAACACACTATAAAGAACATACCATATGGAGAAATACTCAGAGTCAAACAAAACTGTAGTCTGGACACAAAGTACCAAATACACCTAACTGAGTTAAAAGAAAACTTCCTACAAAGAGGATACAATGAAGATTCTTTAAACTATGCAATAAAGAAAGCCAAAAAAGTATCAAGAACCAGCCTCCTAACGGAAAAACAAAAAACTGGAAAGAAAGAAACTAAAATGAATTTTATTACAACATATAGCAGTGAAATTACCAGTGTGAAGAAAATACTTAACAAACATTGGAATATTTTACAAATAGATGACACACTAAAAACCTTCATTGAAGAAAAACCCACAATGGTTTATAGAAAGGTGCCAACTCTAAACAAAAAACTAAGCCCAGGTCACTTAAGGAATCCAGTGAAAAATAATCTAAGTGGCTATTTGAAAGTGCCGGCACCAACGGGATCATACAAATGCAGCAAGTGCACCATCTGCCCTCAAATGATTAATGGTACCAAAGAATTTAAGCTACCTAATGGGAAAATGCATGACATAAAACAATTCATTAATTGCAGAAGTAAATATGTAATTTATGCAATACAATGTATCTGTGAAAAGAAATACATAGGTAGCACTATAAGGGAACTCAAGACACGTATATTGGAACACTTCAGAGCAATCAAACATGGGGATACCAGGTATCCAATGGCTACTCATTTTACCAAAGAACACAGCCAATAAGACGCGAAGGACATCAGATTCTTTGGAATTGAAAAAATAGATCAACCAGAAAGAGGAGGAGATAGAGAATTTGTATTACGGAGAATGGAATCAAAATGGATTTGCCTTATGGACACATGCCATACTGGACTCAACACGGAACCAGAGATGGCATATTGGCTCTAAAAACATTAACCTGCATGAACACACCAAGAATTCTATCAAGTAGAAAATCTTATTTTGGATTATACTAAATAGCTCCTTTGTTTCAAAAAATCTTTTTCTATTCTTTATTTAAATCCTTTTTTCATACTTTCCACTTGCTCTTTTCTATATACATTATTGATATGTAATAGCCGTCACTTATAGGCTTGACAATTACAAAGGGCCTCATTACGACCCTGGCGGAGAACCATGGTGCAATTTGCACCATGGTCCATGGCGCAAAGCTGCCAACTCCGCCATGGGGGTTGGCGGACTTACCGCCCCATTCCGAGGTTGGCGGGGCGGTAAGTCCCCAATCCCCATTTACCCTTCCCCATTCCCATTTTTGCCCCATAGGGTATAATGGGAGTGGGGAAGGCGTTAATTACGCCACCGTAAATTACGGTGGCGTAATTAACGACAAGTCCCGTAGCGCCATGGATTTTTCCGCCTGCAAAAAGCAGGCGTAAAAATCACCATGGCGCTACGGGAACTCGTAGTCGGGCGGAAAGGTACGCCATGGTTTACGCCGGCGTAAACCCCTTTCCGCCAGGGTCGTAATGAGGGCCAAAGAAATTGTCTTCTTATTCAGTGGTTTTGCATCTCATCCAGAATTTATTATGAGCAAAATTGTCGATATTTGAACTTTCTTGTATTTTTGTTCATCCAATTTCAAAATATCATAATGATTTATTTTAAAAATAATGAGAATTCTAAAAACAGGTGTAATATTTACTAAAGATAGCCATGACTACCCAATAGACAAGATTGTAGCTACTAGGGTCTTTCATGGGGACGCACTAATTGGTGCCGATAGACATAGTTTTATGAAGCCAATCAATATACAGACATGTGTATCATATTAGTTGCAAAAAGATATAATTTAACGATTATATAAGAATTGGTCGCTTTATTGCAAGAACAAAGTAATAATATATACGTAGTGTGTTGAACGAACCAAATCACATTAAGAAATGGCAGCTGCGCGTCCTTACGCGTATGACATCATCACGGCACGTTAATGTGATGACGTCATTACGCGCGACACAGAACGGCGCATAAATGGAAAGATCAGACAGTGCTCGATCCATCTAGCATCGTGGAGAGAACAAGGCAATCATACCTTGTTGATGTATCTGCACCAACTGAAACCAAAAGGTAAAACTTTGATTGTAGATGCTTCAATTATTGGTAAACACTAATGGATATCACATCATAGACTTTGTTAAACTTGACAAGTTGTATCTTTTTTTTTAAACAATTGTCATATATAGTATAAAGCACTAAAATGCTATGAAGCCCAGCAAAATAGAGTTTTAGAAAAATAATTAGATGATAAAAAAGCTCTGTGTATATTATACTCGCATGGAAATGAAGTTATCTGTAGCTATTCAATAGAAAATAACTGGAACCAAAAACTAAACATACAAAAAAACACTGTGCACTCATTTTTTTAGATTTTTTATTGATAATCTGAACTTTTCTGTAAAACAATGAAGGACAACCAAGGAATCTAAACTAAATTGTGGAGGGAAGAAAATATTGATAAGGGTGAGTTGTTGCAGTATAAGGCAACTGCTATTAAAAAATAGAGAATATCTTCTTGTATGAAAAAATATTGTAATCTTTCTTTGTTGTCTATTTAGACATCTCTCCTGAAGAACCATGGCTAAAGCTATGGGGAAACACGTGTTGGGAGATCAATAGGAGATTAACTAAAATGTTAGAAGGATCATCTATGTATGAAACTAATACATGGAATGGAAAACTAACCAGAATCAGAAGGATGATCAATGTATGGAACCAATACATGGAATACATTGATGATTTATGTAAGGAACTAATACATGGAATAAATTGAAATATTTACAACTTTGACTAATATATTTTCTTTAAGGATCGCACTAGGAGTACCAACTTCTTTTTCACTTTGACTCACATATTGTTTCAGCCACAATATAGGCACTCCAAGTGCAGACCCTAGAATCTGTAACCTGAAAGTAAAGCACATAGGATTCGCTCTGGAGAGGTGTTTAAAGCTGGAATTGGCGGCAAAAATTCTTCAAGTTAACTTCAGCCCTTACATCAAAAAATAATTAAACTCAGAATACAATATAATAATTTAACTACAGAATATGTGTGTTCTAATCTCTTAAAATAGAAATCCAATATGTATCAGTTCTCCAGTAAATCTGGCATGGCATTGGTTTCATACCTCAAATTTAAAAAAGATAAGGCAAGGATTGCCATCATAAAAGAGCACAATGGTAATAGAGTCCTTACTGACAAGGCCATTCTACAAGTATTCTCCAAATTTTATCAAAAATGATATACATCTGAAATTGTACCTAATAGCACTCATGCATCAGACTTTCTCAAACATATACATCGCAATACATATGCTAATTCTAATCCCCTGTCTACGAGTGAAATCTACAAAGCTATTAAAAATCTCAAAAAAGGCAGAGCCGCAGATCCTGATGGTTTCTATATTGATTATTTTGCCCATTTTAAAGAAATGTTAGTCCCCAAGCTTAATGAACTATATACATCCTTCATCGATAGTAAAAAAAAAAGCCACTGGCTCCTTTTCTGAAGCAATACTTTTAATATTTCCGAAACCCAATAAAGATCCTGAATTAGCCCAAAATTGTAGACCCACATCCTTAATTATTACTGATTGTAAGATATTTGCCAACAATTTAGCCAATAGACTAATTTCCCTTCTTCCAAATCTAATTAAAAATGAGCAGGTAGGGTATGTCAAAGGGAGAATGTCCTCAGCTAATATTAGAGTATTCACAGACATTATTAATATTCAAAATTCCCCTAACCCCTATGTGGCAACAGCATTAGATGGTGAAAAGGCCTTTGATGGGGTTGAATGGAGAATTATGTTTGACACTCTGGCCTGGCATGTAATCCCTGATTTGTTCATATCAATGGTTAAAGTATTATATTCCAAGCCTACAACATCAATTTTGATAAATAATCGGATGTCTCCATTATTCCCCCTTCATAGAGGTATTCATCAGGGCTGTCCTTGTTCCACTCTTCTGTTTATTTTGGTATTAGAACCTTTTTTAGAAGACATTAGACAAGAAGATAACTTAATAGGTATTCAGTATACAGATATTGATATCAAAACGGTTGCATATGCAGATGATGTACTACTTTTATTAAATGTATCAACGTTATGTCTACCGCATCTGAACCTTATCATTAGACAATTCTCCCTTGCATCAGGGTACAAACTTAACGTAGACAAGTCTGAAGGGTTACCACTTGATATACACTGCACAAACCATCACTGTTCTAGCCTGGGAATGAAATGGTGCCCAATAAGTATTAAGTATCTAGGCATCCAAATCTCACCATCAATTAAGCATATTGTTCACCAGAACACAGCTAACATCACCACCAGAGTAAAGGAACTAACAAATACTTGGTCACCTCTCTATTTTTCCTGGTGGGGGAAATTGGAGGCTCCCTAAATGATGATTTCACCTATTATATTGTATTTGTTGTATATGCTTCCTAGTCCGTTCCCTACATCTTTTTTTCAATTCTTTAGACTCCTGTATTCTCAATTTATTTTCTACAGGGGGAAAAGAAGAGAAGGATCTCATTGTGCAAAAATAAAAAACCCAGATCTGAGGGCGGAGTGGGCTTTCCAGATCATAAAAAATATCATGCTGCCTTTGTTCTAAGACAAACACATTTATGATTTTTCCCTGACAATAAGGATATGCCAAATTGGCTACTCATAGAGAGAGCGATGGTTTCCCCTCATGCGCTCCCTGACTGCCTATATATCAATTATAAGAATATAAGCTTTGCTAGCATAAGTGTTAATACATCTATTAAGTATTTTTGGAAGAACCCTTAATACAAATGAATAGGAGAGCTATCTGTTGGAGAACATGGCTTTCTCTTGGAATCCAATATATAGAACAGCTGTTTATTCAAGGTAACCAATTAACTTTTGATGAATGTACAACTACATTTCAAGTCCCAAGGTTTTTTCTCCAGAAATATGTTAGTTTAAAAAATGCTATTATGGAAAATTATGAATTGTTAGTTCCCAATCCTTATAGCTTTAGTGCTCAAAGAAAACTCCATTTATCAAATCCTCCTGTTACAGTGTCCATGTTTTATAAAGTATGCTCATCTACATCAACAGATGAAACTCTGCGTATATGTCAAGAAGCATGTAATCAAGACTGTTCCCTCAACATCACACAATTTAGATGGCCATGTTCATGGATCAGGATTTCTAAAGTAATCGTCTCAGCTAGCCTGTTGCAAACACTGTATTTATTCCACCATAGGGCTTTCATAGCCCCACTCAAGCTCTTTAAAAGTGTAATATCTCAAAAAATGACAATTGTTGGAGTTGTCTAAATTCTCAAGGATCCTTCAAGTATATGATTTTTGAATGTCTGTATGTAAAAATGTATTGGGAAAGGACTGGGGACATTCTTAGAAGTATATTCCAGATACAGCTGACTATCTAGTTTGATGTTATATGTCAAGGAAGTGAAATGATTCAAACTGCAATTGTTAAACATAAAGGTTATCTGATTGACTTATTTATCACCTTAGCTGTTCAAACAATTACTTCGAATTGGAAGAATCTTAAAGGTGTACACTTTAATGTGTGGTGGAATTCAGTGTGCAATCTTCATAGGATGGAAAATGTAATGCAATCCCCACTCTTGACACATAATTATCTATTAAAATGGCAATTTTTCCTAGAATATTTGAATGATGGAATACCTAGTCGAGATTAGAGAATACTATTAACTGTTATTAGCTCCTACTTCTATATACAATGATCCCTCCCTGCCCCTCCCTATGTTCATGTTAGTCTTGTGAGTATTGTATGTCCATATATGCATTTTACAAAGAAGTTATATAATTATTAGCTTATTAGAAACTGCATTTTAGGCATTAAAATAGAACATTATATATACATTATGTAAGGTTCCACTATTGCTTAGATGAGTATTCATGAACTTTTACTACTATAGCCAATTGTGACACTAGTATCATTCCATTTTCTGTTTGAATTGGTATATGAACCTTATATATTTACTGTATTTAATAAAATATGTAAACACAAAAGAACCCAATGCCAAGCAGATGATGCATTTTACCATCCAGAATGTTGTTGTTATTTGCCATGTCAGGAATTGATTAAGTCTGATTTTTGGATACAAAAAGTGCTGGATAACAAAACATATTCATTACTTACTTCTAAGCAATGCAGCAAAAACTGGGTATTCATGGAGTGGAGCAGCAGGGAAATGCATTGCATGTTAATGTTGAACAGTTAAAAAGCTTCATTTTTACAAATGAAAGGTCTAGGAAATTCGAATTCAGAGAAGACAGCTACTTAATATGGAATTAATAATTGATCACAAACAATAAATGCTTATGATTTTGTGATCACCGAAGAAATGACAAGACTAGTTGGTAATTTTGCAACATGATGGAAAACTTCTGTCCACAAGGATATATTTGAAGCTCATCCATCGTGACGCATGCTGTAATCGTGTATTCAGAAACATAAACAAAAGGTTCATTGGATATGCTCCTATTTCTCTTATTTTACAGCCTAATAAATCTGGACGCAGACAACTAGACTTAAAGCTGATGAAGCATATGGATCATGGCAAACGATAATGTATACATATCATGAGATGTTAACACATACCCTTATGGCATCTTTAGACACTTTTGGGATAAGGAGATGCCTATGGTAGTGGCTAATGCAACTATTTGCTCAAATATGCTCAATGTCTGGTGCATATAAATACTTTACCAGCACGCCCCAACATTTCAGCATTTGTGTGACCAGACCGTAAACCTCAATGCCAGTACACCCCATTCCTGACCATAATCCCCCTGAAACTCCAGTGTGGGGATATAGAAAATGAATTTCAGCCCTGGCCTGCAGACACGGCTTTGACAGTAGTGGGATGCATACACACACACACACCCTCACACACCCACACACACACCCCTTGTGCTATGCCACTTTTTCCCACCTGCAAGCCCACTTCTACTCCAATACGAAGGAATTCAGCCTTGCAATTTCCTGCTCTTTCCATTCCAATGGAACGTGATTTTTTGATTGTTTTTATTTTGTATAAATGTCTCAACTTAAAAAAGCAGTGATTTGTAAAACGTTTAGGGATTTTTTTAAATATGTTACTATGAATGATATCTATCATATCTCCTAATCTGCAACCTATGGAAGATTCAGTTTTTATGCCGGATATGGCAGTGTGAATTCTGCAAAGCAATATTGTCTTCTGTCCATTTGTTAGCCAGGAGGAGGATGAGGGTATGATTCTCATCCAAAACCCCTATGCCGCTCAATAAATGTAGCCTCTTTATTTATGGAGCCCTAGGCGGGGTATAGATCTGGAAAAATAAGAAGAGGCTTACACATGATGTCAGTCTTAGGTTCATGAAGAACGGCAGCTATCAATAATGCTTGCAACTCTGTATTTGACTTGACATACTGTATGATAGGTGGCCAGTTGCTTAACACACTGAATGTTCCCAAATGTATATTTGGTAATATTTTGAGGTTTGTGAATAAGATGGATTCTGTTCACACAATGTCCAGGTTGAAATTTGGCAGATTTGAGGTTTCCTAGTGTTTTGTTATTCCCATATACTGCATACATTTCCTGGAACTCTTTGACTTTATAGTCCAACCCCGAATGTGTGACTTTTTCTTCTTGCGAAGAATCGGCTGTGCATACACAAATGTGCCCCCTGAGTAAAGCTTTGTATGCATCCTAAGAGACTTTAAAATGCCGTTCAAAACTTTGATAAAACTCTGGCCTTCTCAGATGAGGTGTTTTACTGTTTTCAGTAGAGCTTGTAAATGAAATACTACACTGGTGAGGTTGTTCGCTAACAGAATATTCCACCAACGTCTGCCTGCACTAGGGATTTAGTAACACACATGTTCACAAAAAAGCCATGGATCAGAGTGAGTGTGGAGCATGCACTTGAATGTGCTAGTGACATTCATTCTTTCCTTGGGTAAACTATATTGTGACATTCCCTTTATTTAACAAGAACATCTGCACATTGAGTGCAAATTAGATGGTTATTGATCCTTTATGAACACTGAAAGTAACAGGAAAAAAGTTTGTGTTCCCTGAAGGATTTCTGATCGAAACACGTTGGGCATGATTAGGACTGAAGATATGTCATATATTTGAATTGGTCCTGTGAAAATAACTTTTGTGCATAATTTAAGTTCAAGTGATCAAACTATTTTGTTTATAAATGTGATTTATGTTGGAATTATGATCATATGTGTAATGTTCTAAAGTCTAGTTAAAAAAAATGAAAACATATAAACTGATTATAATATGTACTGTATTATGTATTTAGGCAATTTGCCATTAAAACGAATATCCATTTGTGTTTTTGAGTTTTCATGAAAAGCATAGTCGATTGGCATACTAATGAGCTTCTCATTCTCATTAGCTGTAAGTGAGTTTGGCCAATGAGGAATGCAGACCACCTAAAGTGTTAAAAAAATGTGCTTAAAAAATCGTTGAAAGTAGAATTTGTTGAAAATGTATTGAACACCCAATCTATATTATTTCTTTCAGGATGATTCTGTACAATTTCATGGTAAAAAATCAGATTGCAAATTGGCCAAACGCGTGGATGTTTACAGCAATTTAGTCTTGAAGGACAATCCAGCAATATGGCTATCTTTTTAATAATGTATCAGTCTATGGAGGATTATTTTTAAAAGGGGCAATACCACAGCTTGTTTTATTGAAGGAGGGTCCACACTCTGTGCATACAGTAGACTAATAGTACTAGTAACAGGAACAGTTACATTATCAGCATGCCACATACAGAAAAGCCTGGTAAAGTGTCTTTGGGCATCATCGTGAGTAGGCGAAGCAGTAAAATGCATTGGCAACGCTATTCCCACCTCATTTACCCCTACGCCCTATATCGAGTTGGACAGATAGTGGGAGTTTTACCTCCACCTTTTTGCTGTAGGTAAAAATCTCCCCGTTCTGCCAATTTTTGCCACTTGTAACGTGGCGCCAAGAAACCCCCATTGGATCCAATGAGAATGGGGATTTACTTCCTCACTACAACTCGGGATCCGAGCTGTTGCAATGCTAATAGAGTTGGGCAATATGCCGGCACAATTGGTGCTGGAATACTGTCCGACTCAGGATGAGGCCCTTTGTCTTTACAGGTTGCTTACAGAAATTCAAAAAAAATAATTAATTAACTACAACAAGAGAGATACAGTGATACTGAAACTGGGGTACATGTGTACATGTTTGCAGACCAGTGAGAACATTATGGGTGCTGTCCTATTGAAGCATCCATGCAAAAAAAAAGAAAGAAACAGCGACCATCTGCAGGTTTGCTTGATGACTATTGTTGCACAATCCGCAAAATTCCATTCTAAGATGATGACTCCTTAAATGAAAAGATCATTGATCTGAAGTGTGTTGATATTTTGGATAGCCAAGTAATATTTTTAGAATTGAATTTCGAATTATTGAATAGAAAGAGAAATGTGTGCTTGATTGATAAGACAAGACAATTTCTTGAACAGCAGAGCCAGTCAGTATGAGACTTGGGGCCGAATTCACAGAAGCGTTTTATAATGGCAAAACCCCATTGGACAATGCTCGGTGAATAAGGGCCAATGTGTCAATTGTTGATGTATGCTGAGCACAACTTCAACATAGAGATTAGACTTGTAGATGGTATTGTGGGAACAGTGGTTGCTTTTGTGAATTACTCCCAGACTGCTTCCTTTGAGTTTGTTCTCATTAAGTTTGACCACAATAGTGACCCTCGCCTTGTAAAAAGAACATCTGGATGCTTCCAAACTTTTAAGGATATGTTTGTCAAAAGAGCACAGTCTGCCTCTATAATCAGATCACGCACATCTCCAGCTTCAGATTTGATGTGGCACTGTTTATGTAGGTTACGCAATCTCTAAAGATGGCATGGTGCATGTGTAATTTTCCATGTCTGAAGTTTGTCAGTGTTATATTTAATTGCATTACTGGAGCCAAATGTCAACGA
This sequence comes from Ambystoma mexicanum, assembly GCF_040938575.1. Classification (NCBI taxonomy): domain Eukaryota; kingdom Metazoa; phylum Chordata; class Amphibia; order Caudata; family Ambystomatidae; genus Ambystoma; species Ambystoma mexicanum. Next base: position 922,619,794 of record NC_090921.1, read on the forward strand.
TGGCGTTGCATCTGTTGCAGAGTACCGGAGGCTGCATGAGCAATATGCCACCCAGTAGGTCATTTGCTTTGGCCTGCAAGACCTTTCTGCTAGAGCAACAGGCAAACTGCGCCTCTGTCTGAAACAGCAATGGGACAGATACATCCTTGGAAGTGGTTACTTGCAGATAAATGGGCCCATGGAATGCACAACCCTGCTTACTGTGCATTTAGCACTATATCAGGTATTAAATGCTATTGCAATTCAACCATGGCTTGGCTGTTTCAAATTACAAATGTAATGCAAATGAAAACACTTTTGCAAAACACACTATCTCTGATGATAGGCTTGTTGAGGAAGGAACTGATGAGGTGCACCGTGCATACTGAATGTATTATCTTGTTGCTGCTAAATGTCAATGTGGCTGTTTTTCTAACAACTTTCAAAAAGATGCTGAAATATTTTGTTGGGTGTCCTGACCCACGTTTGAGCTATCATGCTGCAACATTTGGTGCTGTGGGATTAGAAAATCCAAGATGGCCAAAAAGCCCCATGTGCGCCAGAATCCAGGAGAACCACGCAGTTTGTGCGCACACCAAAATGGTTGCCTAACTTGCCACCCATTTTTGCCGATGTTATGGGCACAGAAGGGCACTGCCTAAAACCACCATTGGGCTACACACAGTAGCCTGAAACCATTGCAAAAGGGGCAATGCTGATTGCCAAAAGCAACCCACAACTATTGGGAATTCATTTCTTCAATGGGCACAACGTTATTTTACTGCAGAACCACACCAGTGCCATGTGCTGAACCTGGATAATATACTTCCATGTAAAATCTCTTGTTTGGAATGCATTCATTCAAGACTGATCCAAAAAATGGATGCGGTACCGATAAATACCTCAAGGCGGCGTTAGCGGTCTAAACTCTGACAGGAGAACTGCTACTTCAGAAGCCAATCCGCCTTCTGTGACAACTGAGACATCAAAAGACTGCATTTAATTAAAAACTTAACCACTTGCTGTTCCCAGAGACAATCTAATTTGATTAACAGGCCAAAAGGCTGGGAAACCTCTCACCTCCAGAGATTCACACCAGGAGTTAGAATCTCACATGACCTCTTGATTGATAGAAGGAAGACTGGCTGGCAGCCTCCTGGAGACCTCACAATAGGCTCTTGCACTTGAATAGAATATGTTGATTTTGACTGTTTCCTGTCAACAAAGACCTGCCGGCCAGGAGACACATGTGATCTCTGACCCACCCAAGTCTTGGAGGCGGACTCCAACATTCTGAGAACTGAATTGAAAGCAAAATCTATATTTTACAGAAACACTGATAACTCTTGGTAACCGGATGACAGAAATGTGAAATGTGGGGAACCTTAAAATGGAAACTTTGCCTACAATTCAAGCCCAAACTCCAATTTGTGTGATGTTCTGGGGCAAAACCCCACTATTTATTGATATTGTAGACCCTGTGTTTAAGCTAGCGACCTGGAAAGTTACTGAGATATGTGTAGTAGGAGGGTGTACATTTGTATACATTTTAATGAAAAACCAATATTGCAAAACCAGTTAAAAAGCGCAAAATGTTGCCATTTCTGAATGCAAGCCCCCAGGAACAGCAGAGTTTGAACAGAGTATACCTCATGTGATATGTGATGGGTGCATGTAATTTTAAACAACTGCGTTATCTGTGCAATATGTGTTTGGGTCAAATATAGATTTGTGTGGAAACTGACCAGGGGAGGATCCTCTGACCCATAAAACCTACAGCATCACTCTGACTCACATTTCCTTCCCCCAATCATGGGAGAGCGGAGAATTGGGCCAATGACAAGTAGAGAGGGGCAGGCTTAGCTAGGCCCAGGCACACACCCATTTTCAAAACACATAAAAAGAGTCTGCTGGGACAGGTAGAGACATTCAAATCCAGTTGCTGTGGAGCGTTTTGCCGGACCACACAACATCCAGAAGATACCAGTTCCAGACTGACTCCAGCTACATACTCCAGAACCTAGAACTTATACTTTAGAACCTAAATCAGAGGCCTAAAACCACAAGCTGAGTTCTCTGCAGCAGGCCTCAAATCACTGCAAGCTACTCACAGCCGGGTGAGCTGCTTGAATCCCTTGCCAAGAACTTTTGCCAGGACCAGTGCAGAGATCCAGGAGCTGTGCAGAGACCACTGTATCCGGACAGACCAGACCAGTGCCAGACCAGACCAGACCAGACCGTGCAGAACCGCAGACCCAGAGACCAGATTGCTGTGAAGTACCGCTAGCCTGATTGATCAGATCCGTGACGAGACCCAGTCCTTCCAAATATATTGTGAGTACAGCTAGGACGGGGCAAAAACCAAATATCTTAGTTTAAAGTAATATAATTCAATCTATTTAACCTAAGTAGAACTGCCTCCTAACTGTGACTTGTCATTTGTAAAGCTGCACCACTGTCATTTGTCAATTCTGCAGCTGCAAAGCTGTCACCTGTCATTTTGAGACGAAAAAGGGGTTTTCCCAGAAACAAGCTACCTGTTGTTGTCACAATCTCGGGCGCAAGGTCTAGATAAAGATGAGGAACATGCAGGAGAAACATAATCTTATTATAGAATCAATCTGTACAAAAGCTAGTATTTTACTCAAAAAACATGATTTTATTTGATTACATAAAAAGATTGAACATAATTAGTTCAATTATTAAAAAAACACCAAAGATGACCAAAATCACAATCCTGTTTAACAGAAACGGTTAGATAATAGAGGTAGTCATGTGGGACCACTTCATTTCATCCAATCATGTATCAGGCCTATTTTCTTTTATGAATATAGGTGATGTTAGTAGTTGTGTAAGTGACTTTTCAACACAAACAATGACTCATGAAAACATTTTTGAACGACCACTAATGGTACAGTGACAGGTTAGCTCTGTTTCCAGCCTTATAGGTCAAAACCAGTCTTTTGTGAGTGGCTGTCGTCGTGGGATGGAAGTGAGACCATATAAGACTTTCGTCAGGACACGTTAAGGCGGTGTTAGGCGGTGTTAGTAACCCCAGCATCGAAATCTTCATACTGGGCTGAGAGTATCAAAAGATGTATTTCTTCAAGTAGAGCTCCATTTTCACGATATTTGATGGAGTGTTACAAGGTCCAAGAGTTATTAGTGACTTTGTTTCCTTTTTGAAGCAAAGGGTGTCGATCAATGGCTTATAGTGACTTTAATCCATAGTGATGCTGTTGCCATCAGTACAAAGGCAAAATGCGGTGTTGTTGGGATCCGTATAGACGAAAAACGGGGCAGTACGTATCAAATATCGCGTGTGTACCCGATTTGTACGTATGGAGCAGGACTATTTGTTCTCTGTCCAGGCCCGTCTGTAGGGTGGGTGGGTTCTGTGGTAAAGAAGCAAGAAGATTTGGAAGACACTGAGTAAACAGTGAACCTCCTGTCCCCGTTCAGGGTCCACAAACAGATTGCGTTTACTCTGAGCATGCTGCTCTCATTTATAGGACCCAGGGAGGCCCTGGGTCTTTGTTGTGTATGTGGTGGGGGCCGCTGTTGTCACAGCCCCCGGCCGGATTGCCGACTGTCTGACCCCCTGGTGGGGGCAGATCTTTGAACCTGGACCCTGCCTGATGGTTGTTTCCTTGTGGCGCTTTAGCACCTTGCTGTTTGGAGGAAGGGTGTGATGACTGTTCGCACCTTACCCTTCCGTGGCTTTTGTGCTGCTGAGACTGTGTGTCTCCGTAGCTGGGGGGAGAGGAGAGGAGCAGGTGCGGGGGGTTGGGGCTGCCCCTCTCCCAGCTGCCGATGGTAACAGCAGTTACCCTGCCTCGCTTGTGGGATGCCCATGCAGCATTGCCCATAATTGCTTAGTTACATTGATAGACACATTTTGAATTTGATTTCAAGAAATGTTAACACAATTATAAAGTAGTATATGGTAACAATAAGTATAGGTCTGTGGTAAAGCAGATGATGTATTTGCAAACTTTCAGATTCTTATATGTAGATTTTCAGTAGAAGCCTAAATATAAGTGCTCTCTTAACAAGACATCACAGTATAAAATCAGCACAAGTGAGAATCTCTCTTGAAACAGTTAATTCATTTTTTTTCTTCAATTCTGTAACCAACATGTAAAGATGAGTACACTTTACCAGCCTTCGTTGTATTGTGGGTCCACAGCTCACAGTGGTTGATGCCATTCATTGGCTTTCACTTCTCCACAATGGGTGTGGGTCGGCGCCCCATCTTCAATTATGGATGAGCCGACTATGCTTATCGGGTCATTTACTAAGCCTCAGGGTGCCAAGGTAAGGCTTACAATGGAGGCTTTTGCCACCTGCTGCTTACATTTATAATTCAGGGCATTTTGGATGCGCAAAATGGATCTTATATTTCTGCCGTGCATCGCTCCTGCACCTTCAAAAGGAGCATGCATGTATGCATGCATGAGCTTTTCATGAAGGCATAAAAGAAATACATTACCATGGACTTTAACTCTTTTTGGCATATCCTTAAAGCAGACAGATTCCAAAGGAGTCCCTTATCAACCCTGTCTGCCATTCGTTGATGGCATTTATATTTTCTTACAAAAGGGGCTGTGTATTCAAGCCATAAAGGTGATTGCATGGGGGTGACCCAATAGCCCATCATTGCTGAAGTGTGTGATCCCCTTCATGCAATTAACGCTTTAAAACAAGTCTCCTGTCAGTTTCACTTCTCTACAACAACCATAACCTTTGGACCAGTAAATCTTTCTTGGCATATGTTGAAAATAAGTCCACTCTGTGGGGTATTTTACACCATCCTCCATGGCTCAGTTTCAAACACTTTTCAGCATTGTTATTTACCAGGATCTGAAAGCAGCATTGTGTTGACAAGTAGTTTTGTGCTACTGGAAATAACTCATCCAGTCATATTTCCAATACTACCACAAGAGGTCGGAGCATCTTTGCTACAAAGGGAACAACTAGCTGCACTAGTGGTCCTTTCACTGCAGTTAACTGCATGAAATCACTGAAACGAGGGTATGGTTTCCTCATAAACAGTCTTTAGCATCACGTGCATTCTCAAATAAAGAAAAGTTAGCATGACTTTCAAAACCATGCTGGTTCATCCAAATTGTCCAAAGTCGTTGGCCAAACTCTTGTGCTGCTCTGCTAAAGAATTTACCAGAATCGAAACATATTGTCATGCTCAACTGGTCCCATCAACAAGTAGTGCAGAGATTCACCATCTCTGTTAAACACTGTCGTGAGGTGACTTTGCCTTAACATAGCACAATTGGCGCATAATGAGTGACTGAGGTCGAATGCCAGGAGTGCTAACTCCTGAAACGTTAGGGGTTCCAGAACTGGAATTGGGACATTTTAAGTAGTTGGTGGTGGATGGCAACTGTTCTTGTGGACCTGTTGCCCACATGCTTTTACTGACAATAAGGTCTTCACAAAAGTTACCTGCATCTCCTAGTTTGATACCTACTCAACGTGCTGCCAATCCAATGAGGGTAGTCACATCACAATCAAAAAAACACTGCAGCTAGTATTTGATGGATGAAAGTTCTCAGGATATGCAAAACTAAAGGAAAATATCCTTTTAAGGTGCAGGTTCTCTTTTCATGCAGGAAACCATGCATGATAGAGTTTATTTTGTATTGTTTACTTTAGGATATATTGTCATCTGCTTTTTTTACCAGCATTGTACATTAATCTTGCTAAATTGCTATCTCAATCTTTTGCTAGCTGATTCTTTCATGGCATTTTCCAATTCTCCCATAGCAAGTTCAACATCGCTCTGAACAGCTGGAGCAGCAGGAGCACCAGGAGCATTCCAGTAACCATGCAGAGATTCTGACCCCCTTCACAAGTGATTATTTGTGCTATCTGCTGCCTTCAAGTCTTCCTGGTGATATTCTTTATCCTAAATTTCCATATTTGTATGTTACCTGGCAAATAATACTATTCTCTATTTTGTGATTTGTCATCACAGTTTTGCCAGGCCTTGCAAAAATCATGGAATGCGTTGTCACAAGCCAACTCCAGTAACACATTACCACAACATTACCACAATCAACCCTCTTGGCACTTTCTTGTCATGTGTCTGCCCCAGACACATTATGGAGACTGCCACACTTCACCTCCTGCATTCTGCTTTGCCAGGTGGCCCTGTGCTCCATCTTTGGATCCCACCTTCAAAACAAAGCTCTCTGTGCTACAACAACCTTGGCCCTGCCAGCAAGCCTGAAAGATATCTGGAGCATTGTGATTGGCCTCAGAGGGTCATGAGGCTGTCTGGAGGTTCACTTCTATGTTGCTTATTTTATTTTCGTTCTTGGCCACATCCCACTTTGCTAGAGGAACCTGTGCACAATTTGAGAGTTCTGCCTGCAAAATCAAACTCAATGGCCCTACAACACCCAGGACCATGTCAGAAAGTCTGGAACGTATCTGTATACCATTGAGTGGTTCCCAAATGATCATTTGACATACGTCCACACTTGTTCAGTTTCCCATGCACATCCAGCCTGGGTTTCTGTAGCAAAGAGTGAAAAGCAGCAAAGAGCAACTCCCTATTTGGGCCTGTTAGAGCTACAAAGGGCCTAGGGCCATAAACCAGGCTCAAGCCAGGACTTTGCAGAGCTCACCCTTAACGTGAAGCCTGCTTCTAAGCGTAGGTCTCGTTCAAACCGTTGTCTATCCATTCGCTGCAGAGCTTCTTTTACCTTACAGGATGAAGACACATTCCTGTTTTGGGCAATTTAACAGTCTTTTGGCTACTCACGACCCTATTCTAGCCCAACTCAGAACTTGCACCTGCTTCTTCTTAGTCAACCATTCCCCTCTTCCCTTTCCAGTCGTCCACCTACCCTCTCTTGAGCTGCACTCTTTCTTCATGGTCTTCAGTTGGCAATTTCTTCTACCCTTCATTATGCGCCTTAACTTTGCTCCATTCCTCCTTCTACTCACTATTCTCTGCCCCTTCTGTCATATCCTTCAGCCTCAACTCAGTTTACCTCCTGCATTACTCTCTGGCCTCTCCAGCTACATCCTTACGCCATACATCTGAACCCCTCAAATAAGGTGGCCCTTTTTCCCCCACAATATCCAACCTCATCTATCCCCCTTGCCTTCCTCACAACACCCCCCCCACATCCTATAATTCTTTCACTTGGCCTCTGGAATGCACAATGCTCCTGCAAGAAGTTCCTCTTCATTAATGACCACTTAAACTCTCATCACTCTAAAATTTCACTTTTTGCTATCACAGACATGTGGATCGTCCCTCATGACTCATCTTCACTAGAGGCTCTCCACACTGACACTACTTTCTTATCAGACTTGTCCTGACCTGTTGGGAAGGGTGGTGGTGTTGGACTCCATATTAATATGGTGCTTACCAGTGCCATGCCCCCTCTGGCATCTGCTCTTCCTCTTTTTAACATTACACTATTCAACTTCTCCCCCTGCTATTCTCACTGTTATGGTTCTCTATTGAACCCATGGTCCTCCTAACTCCTTCTTCAATTATATGAATCTTCTCCTTGATTAATTTCCTGCTAGCATCCCAATAGTCATCCTGGTGGACGTTAACCTCTCAAGCACTACACTGCCCCCCTGCTTAAACATATCTCCCTCTATCTGATCACTCCATCTATTCCCTCCATTACCAGCCTACTCACAACCCTGGTGATCTTGCCTTTCTCTCTACTTCACTCTCCTCCAATGACCACTCCATTCACCCCTTTCCCTCTGATCACTCCTTTGTTCACTTCAGCTTTTCAATCCTTCCACCATCTATTCCTCCTCTCTCTTCTATAACCAAGACAATATTCAAGCAAGATACTTTTGCTCCTTACTTCGATGTTCAGAGGACGTCTCTCCTTCTCTCCCCTATACATGTACTTCCATTGACCATGCTTTCTTCTGCTTCTGATTTTTGAAATGCACGTATAATTCCATTTGACCAGCACTATCCTAGATCCACATTCACACCTTCCTGTCTGTCTCCTCTGCCCAAAATAATCTCTGAGTCCAGACCATAAAAACAAACATGAGTCATGACCTACAATGCTGGTGCAAATCCCAGATCCCCACCCCATTCCTAACCTTCAGAAATTCCTTTGCTGTTGTCACCTCTGCATTGGATTCCACCACACCTTTGTACTGCACAAACAACATGTCCCCAAACTTTCATCTGCACTACAAAATGTGATCACACCTCTCAAGCTCATATCCATTGACTCCTCCCTTTCTGCTAATGACTTAACTCACTACCTTTCCTCTAAAATCCCTAAAATGTGTGTCATTCTCATAGTCCTCAATTATATCCCTTCCCCACCCTCTGTCTGGTCACCATCCTTCCCCCTAATCCATCTTCCCTTGACTACTTCTCCCTTACTTCTCCTACTGAATTAGCACCAATCCTTCCCTCTAATTGAACCATATACTCCTCAAAATGTCAAAGAATTGTTCTCAATCACATGTCCTTATGTACTTCAGTTCTTTATCTTCTCTCTTTGATATTTCCAAACAGGAAATGTGTGCAGTTCTCTTCCAACAGAGATATGTTTGATCCAAAACCTTCTTTACTTTTTGACAAAAACTGAAGGCATTGTTGTTTCTTGGCTCTTTTTAATTTCTCTTCTTTCCTTCTGTAACTACTCTTTCTCTGTTACTAGTTCCCTGCACAACTGATGTCTAGTGTGTTCAGAAAACTTTGAGGTCTTGAGAGCCATATTCATATACTAAATCAAATTAATTCGACCAACTCGTTCCACTAATCCCTTCCTTGTTTCCTTCAAATCTGCCACAGTGCTACCCCTTTTGAAGAAACACTCTGCAGACCAAAAACATCTCGGAAAACTATCACCCTTCTCCATTATTTATTGGTCCTTGTGTGGGTGGCTTCAACTTAATAGCTATGTCCATTGAGCATAATGGCTTGGAGAGCCACTTACATCTGGTTTACCTACTAAACACTCCACTGAGCCTTCAGTCATGAATGTCTACAAATGACACTCCACTCTGATGCTCCTCACCCACTTCTATACTCATCCTATTGGATGTCTCTGCCACTTTAAAAAATGTCGACCACTCCTATCTAATCATCACACTCCAGATCATTAGGTTTCTCAAATCTAATTTCATGTCCTATTTGGGACTTAGCTTGTTTAAAATCTCCGGGATCAGGCAAACCTCTGTCTCAACCTCTCCCCCTGTTGCCATCCTCCAATTATCAGCCCTTCAATCTCTGCTCTTCACCACCTACACCTCTGCACTAGGAAAACTAATATTGTCCTCTGAATTTAACTATCACCTATTTGCTGATGACATTCAAATATATTTCCCCTATAACACTTTTACTTCAGCCATCTACTCATTCCTCCCCTAGACACAATCCCCAACTTTGCTACCTGCACGCTCTAAAACCTAGCCATATCTCCACATTTCTCCTTAGCAAATCCATGCTTCTTTGTTTTCCAAGCAAAACTATTCCCTCTTCTGGTTCCTTCTCTCAGTCTACAAATCTGTCATTGGTCTTGCTCCTCATAACCTGTCTGACTGTATCTCTGTTTATTCACCATCTGGCTCCCTTTCCTCCCCCCTGGTACCTCTCTCCAGTGACCCTCCTGCCTTCTTTCATTTTTGTTCTTTCTCGCTACCCATTGCAAACACAAGAAACTCCATCTGCCCTATACCCATTTATCATTCCTGACTCCACCGTTTCCTTCAGTGATGCCTAATGATGTCAATTTGCATACTCTTTAACTTAGCGTACTTGCATCTTTAGGGAAATGTTAATTTGTGTTCATTGTGTTGTTTTGTTTTGTTCAGACCCTCATCAACTGGCAAACCCCTTGTTCTCATCTCTCCTCTGTCCTCGTCTGACTCGATCTCTCTTACTCGATCTCTCTTCTGCCTTTGACACAGTCAACCACGTCATTGTGTCCAACTGTCTCCGTGATAACCTTGTTATCACGAATCAGGCCCTGGCTCAGCTGATATCTTTCCTCTCTGACTGACTCTCACAGGACCAACTTGGGTCCTTCCTTTCCTCTATCTCACTCTCTACTTGTGGTGTTCCCCAGGGATATTACCTCTCTCCCCGTTTGTTCAACCAATACCTGGCACTTCTCTCCCACCTCATTGCTGCTTTCTGCTCCAACTTTCAGTGGGCCGAAGATTCCTGAAGGCCGACGTCTCTCAGGGTCCCGCAAACTGGAAAAGGCCAGGGTGGGTCCCATATCGCAGTGCGTCCGGTGCTTCTGTGCTCGCGGGGTCCTCAGCTCACAGTGGTTGCAACAGTTTGTGGGACCCTGAGAGACGTCGGCCTTCAGGAAACTTCGGCCCACTCTTAAGTGCATTTTCGCACTAGCAATCCAGTAACTCCTTAAGGATTGTCCACAGCATCCCACTGCTATTGCAGCAGCCGATTCTACGGGCAACACCGCAATTGGTGTCCCTCCTGGCGAAGGCCAGCACATAGACAGGCTTAAATCAAGCCCTATTTTAGCCGAAACACACCTGTGTCGATCCCCGTGACACAACTGTACCATCGCCCTCTCGTGTATGTTTTGTAAAAACTGTTGTGTACACCTTGTGTGAACTACGCCTGGGACCATTTTTCAGTCTCAGGCCCACCTTCCCTTAATAGTAGGTCCTTCCTACCTCATCTGCCTTGCGAATGTGCCTCCATGTGGAGTTTTGACCTCAATACCTCTGAGGTCGACATTTACCTGTGTTACCACCATTTACAATCACTCTTGTCCGTTTGTTTTTCAAACTTTCGTGTTTATCGAAAGTACTGTAAAGTAATTGTCAAATCACCAATAATGTTCTGTGTCATCTTGAAATAAATATACATATACAGAACCACACTATCGCTTGTAGGATCTTTCATCCGGATATTTTTTTTCGTAATTATACATGCACCCACCTGGGTAAATCAGGACGCCGCCAGGTGCCCTATTTTTCTACTTGATTCAAAATAACATCCATGTTTGTTAAACAAGCTCAAACACCCACACACATATTGCAGGGCCAAGGCTCAAACACTTAGGGCCAGATTCTCAAATGTTGTTGCACAAGTGCCCAAACAAGTATCAGATCAATTCACAAATGGTATCTACATGAGAACATTGTAGATGCGCTCATTCAAATGCCCTTTTCACCCTTTGCACATTTTCACAAATAAAGGGGTATTTTAGGGAATTTAAAAGCACATCCTGGATTCATGAACTGAATGCCTTCAAATGACAGTTGTTTATTTATTTATTTATTCACATTTGTTAAGCGCACAGCAGCCCGTAGGCATTGTGCCACTGGTTACAGTAGATGTTCATAGCTTAGTTACAGGCACGTACAACATAAAAACCGAGGTGGCATAGTGGTGCTTGTTACAGCATAGCTGCATAAGATCTACAGACAACGAGCTAGCAGCTAATTGAAGAGGGCAGTTTTTAGGTTTTTGAGGAAGGCCTGGAGAGAGGTTTCAGCTCTGATGGCTGTGGGGAGCGTGTTCCATAGTTTAGGGGCAAGATAAGGGAATCCTATTCCTCCTGCCTTGGTCCTAGTGATTCGCTGCACTGTAAGTTGGTTGGTGTACCCTAGTCTGGTAGGCCTTGTAGATAGTTCTGGCTAGAGTGTCGGGTAGGTAAGACGGTGCGGTAAAGTTGATGCATTTGTGTGTGGTTGAGAGAATCTTGAATGTGATTTGGTCTTTTACTGGTAGCCAGTGTAGTTTTTCTTACTTGAGAGATGTGTTCTCTTCTAGGAATACTGAGTGCTGCTCTGAGAGAATTGTTTTGGGTGGTTTGGAGTCTGGCTAGGGTTTTTCTTGAAGTACCAGCTAAGAGGGAATTGCAGTAGTCCAATTTGGATCCTATATTGGCTCTGGCAATGGAGAGGCAGTTGTCTTTTGTTAGAAATGGCTTTATCGCATTGATACATTTAGTAGTCAGAGCGGAGGCCGAAACAATGGCGCTAACTTGTTTATCCATAGATAGAGTAGCATCAATGTGAACTCCAAGCATTTTAACAGAGGACAGGACTGGGATGACACAGTTGTCAATGCAGAAGTTTTGATAGGTCGGACCCAGTTTGGCTAGAGTGGAGTTTTGACCAAGAATGAGGATTTCAGTTTTATCCCCATTAAGGGTTATGCCATTTGTGGCCATTCACACTTGGATTGTCATCCCATGCCCCTTTTGAAAGAGGTGCAGGGTGATGCACAAATCATGGCAGGGTCATTTCTGACCCAGTCATTATTTGTTTTTGTGGTGTACAGCTGCGCTTTAAACCACAGCTGTCACACTAGCATGTCCGTCCCACAAATACGGATGGAAATGCTTATTTATCATTCCACAGAGATTGGCATTTTATGGGTTCATTATTCACAACACGTGTCCGTTGTTGCGGAAACAAAAGAAGACACAAAACTGGCCAGGTGGTCTGAGTACCTGTTCATTGGTACAAACGCCAGGGTTTTCCACCTGCAGCGTGAGCCGGATAGCCCACCTCCCGCTGTGCTAAAACCAAAAAACTGCCCGTACTACGCTGATACACCACAACGTGACAAGCGGAGAATCTTACACATGTAGCCTGCCACAGCCCCATGACAGGATGCTTTTCGAATACAGGCTCCACTCCAATTTGATGTGACAGACACCACAAACCTAGGGCCCCAATGGGCCAGATGGATGTGTGCTTTTGAAATATAACAGTATGTGCTAGCCCCCCAAGAGGATAGACGGCTCAGAGGTAAGAAATATCATATATACAATATATTACCACATAGCCATAGTTAAAACTGCACCTACATGAACATTTTGCACTTCGGAAAAATGTGGATTGCAAAAGCCACAGGTTCCACATCACCATGCAGTCACAAGGTGAGATGATGGCTAACTGTGTGACACAATTATGCATAAGGTTAGAGGACTGCGATTTTCATCTTTATTCAAATTATGAGGATGAGCAAAGGAGTGGAGAAATCGAGTGGACGCAGTCTGGCAGTCTTTCCACAGTGGCTGCTGGTTGTTGGAGGAGGTGCTGCAGTGTTTAAAAACAGTTGTGCGATCGCGGAGCAAAGGAGTGGAGAAATCGAGTGGAAGCAGTATGACAGTCTTTCCTCAGTGGCTGATTGTTGTTGGAGAAGGAGCTGCAGTGTTTAAAAACACTTGTGCTCTCACAGAGCGAGACGCAGAGCAAATGAGTGGAGAAATCGAGTGGAAGCAATCTGGCAGTCTGCTAGCCCGAAGCCGCACAAGCACACAGCAAGCGAGAGCTATATCAGCCTTTCTGGCAAGGAAAGTGTGAGCTGCAGGTGGGAGAAACTGAGACTGAGGTGGGCTGCCACGCTACATTAACGAGCAGTAAGTATAACAGAACATTTAACGTATAACGTTTAAAACATACATTCTTGGCTTTGCATCTGGCAGGGAGACTGTGCCAATAAATCTCTACTATACAGACCACCCCTTATGCTGCAACGGAGGTGGAACTTTTGGGCGAACAGCCTGTGTTCGGACTTGGATCTTGGCCTTAAGTGGACGGGGAGTTGTGCGCATTGTGCATGTTTTTGCTGCAGCGCACGTTCAGAGCCCGCATAGTCTGACAACCAAATGTTTCTCTAGGAGCACCTATGACTTATAGAAGCGTGCTTATGGTGTGGTTTGAGGCTTACAAACAGGGTGCCTGTTGTGTAAATATGCCCTTTGAAGCCTTAGTCTGCCATCAACCTTCTACAGACCTTCTATAGAGCACAGTACATAAGGAACATACTTGTCTGTTCTAGAGGAATTACAGCTGCATTGGGTAAAATGTCGAAACCGCAAAATGGGAAGCTGCAAATTACAGCAAAAGGATGCATTGCCCTGCAAGATCATCAAGAGCTGGAATGGTTATGCGATACACAGAGTCCTCACTCAAACACCAGTACCATCCTAAGCTTGCCACAACTAACTGAAGAAACAAATTTGGCAACCAATGTGGCTCCTGAGGTGAATTATTAAAGTCTACTTAATCTGGTACCCATGACACCCCTGGAAAATAGGGAGATTATTGTGATAATACACAAAGAGAGCGTGGCAGCTGGGGAAGCTTCGGGTGGAGAAAGAGCCACGCTGAGCTTGCTTTTTGACTATAATATAGAGGAAATTGCCCCTAGTGGGGAGATTTATGGGTCACCAACGGGATGGACTGGCATGGGGGCTTCAAACAACATCAAAACTGTGATGTGCCTGGACAAGGTACCATTATCCACAGTAAGCCATCTAATGTTTGTGACACCTAACAGCACACAAGAAGGGAATATGCCGAGAGTAAGCATGGAGCACAGTGCTGTCCAATCTGGACTACTTTCACCGAACTGTGGAAACCGGATCAGAACTCACAGCCAACCTCAGCACTCTCAAGTGAAAAATTAGGAGTCCATGCTGGACCTGTCATTTGAAAAGTTATGTAATGACATGGAAGGAATGAAAGCTTGGTCCCTTCGAACTGCTGGATAGATGGGCTTTACCAGTGAAATGGGAAATCAAAGAACTGGAAGAAGTTACAATTATGCTCTTAGCCCATTTAACAGCTCTTTAATAGAGCACTAGTAATGACGGGATCCTGGCCCATTCCAGACCGCTCCCCTACACGATTACTATTATACCCCCAAAAATTGAACATTAAAGAGAGATTCGGGCGAGCTGTTGGATTCTTTGCCAAGAACTTTTGCCAGAACCGGTAGCAGACCCAGAAAGCAGTGCTGTATCCAGAGAGACCAGACCAGATCGCTGTGAGCAGAACCAGAGATCCAGACCAGACCAGCAGAGCAGAGCTGACCCAGATAGCTGTGACTTCAGAACCACCCGCCAGGAGCCCAGTCCAAACCTGATCAGACCGTGACGGCCTATTTCAAATTTATAGTATGAGTACTCAGCTAGAACTGTGCAAAACCAATCTCTTAGTCTAAAATAATCTGATTCAAACCATTTTAACCTGTCCAAAACTGCATCATAGAATCGTGTGTCCCTTCTCTGATTTTAAACCTGTAAAAGTGTCATTTGCCATTTTGAATCATTATTTCATTTCTGAAAAACTACATTGTGCTAGAAGCGGCCAACGCACTCGGAAAAAGTGCCGCGATTTGCGATTTGGCTCAAATTTCTTCACTTGTCAAAATAGCAGCTTCTTGCTTTCCTTTGCTGAAATTCGTTTTCAACCTGCTAATCTCTCATTGAGCATTGCCAGTGTGACTTGAACTAATCTTAAATATCTATCATCTACCCTGAATCTCCTATAGGGAATTAAAAATCATTTTTAGCATATTTTTCTCTTCTTTGCATAACACATTTAAAGTACTTTTGCCTGTGTTTAAAATCATCCCTGTTTCTCTAAGCTTGCTGGGGGGAACGGGAACTGAATTGCCTTTGATTGTAATCCTGAAAACTGTGTGCTCTTCTTTCCATCTTTTTATATTGCAAAAGGGGGGGGTGAATTGCCACAAGGGGAAAAGTGAACATATTAGCTCTTGTTGAACCCATATTAGTTTATTCCTGTGCTGCATTTTTCCATCACTGCATTCCTTGAAATCATAAAAGTATTCTCAGCTACCTTGTTCTTTCCATACCAACTCCTAAGTAATAAAATAAGTGTGCTAGTATAACATTATCCATTGTTGTTCGACATTATACTCATAAGTGTGATATCAAATATTCACTTATTATAAAAGTGTGATATATATATTGTTTAATTATTCAATAAATCTTTTAAATTGCAAAACAAACCTACTTCTTGGCTCAGTGAGGTCAGAGGGGTGTTATATAAGGGTTTATCATCCAGAGTATAACTTGTCATAAAAATATATAAATAAGGACATCCCTTGGGCGTCCCAGACGAGGCACTGACTTAGTGGGACTGCTGACTTGAAGTCACTTGACAAATTGGGGGCTCGAGCCGGGGATTCTGTAGTAGAACTATCACTTGTGCAGATTAATACAGTGTGCTAACTGACAGGATATATAAGTTCTGTTGGATCACCACGCAGTGTTACACTGTAAAAACACCCCTCAAAGGAACGCTCTAAAATAAAATACAATCTTCTGTAAGTTAGGAAGGAAATCAAATTCCCGAATGTCAACCTTGGCAGATATCAAAATAGCCAGAAAACACCTCTTACATAAGCTATTTGTGAGAGGTGAGTGGGCTCATCATGACCAGGTGGTCTGGTTGCAGGCAATCGCATCCCAGATCACTGAAACAGGGTCAGATATAAGGAGAGATCAGGGTCCCTTACATGTGGCCCTGAGTGAACTATATATGACCCCTAAGGCCAAGGATGAGCACAACAAGATTGCCAGGGTAGCAGCATATTTATATTTATGTATGGGAGCCATACAGGACAAATGTGCTGAAGGCCAAGATCTGGCAAATAGGCAACTGATGGCATTAGAGAAGGCCCAATCTGACCTGGTCTCTTCTGAGCAGAGGCTGCAGAGGAGCCAGGAGTCAGAAAATGATAGTAGGCAGTATATTATTAAAATAAAGGAGGATGTAGATATCCTGCAACAGGAAAAGGCTGACCAGGATACCAGATTTCTGGCATTGCAGAAGGAGTACCAAGAAGGTTTGGACTCCCTACTGCAGAGCCAGAAAAAGCTGGAGCAACAACTAGACTTTAACAGGGCATGCACAGAGCAGGTAGCCATCCTGCAAATCCGACTAGACAGAGAGAAAGAGGAAAGCAATACATTGATTTTGAAAGACCTGGATACCCAGGCAGAGTCTGATCAACAATGCCAGAAAGCTGGTGCCTTTCAAAGGCAGAGGGACGACCTGGCAGCACAGATGCAGGCTCTTAGTCAGGAAAGGGACACCTTAGGCCAGGAAGTCTGCCAATTAAAAGAAAAAATTGAAGAAAATCACTTGGCCCTCCAGGGACTGGGTGACCTCCAAAAAGAGCATCATAACTTGTTAAAGCACACCAGGAGGGTGCAAGATGCTCTGGCAAGAAAGGAACAGGCCAGTAGGGATGGGACTCAGGAGGTAACCCTCCTGCAACAAACACTGGCCCAGTATTCCAGGACCAATCAGGAGGTGCAGAGAGAAAATGAGGCTCTCTGTCAGCACAATGATAGCCTCCAGCAACAGGTAGCCATGCAGGAGAGACTGATAGAGTCTAGTAAGGCCTTAACTGAGGAACTGAAAGCGCAGGCTCTTGCATTGCAACAGGGAGCAGGGGCTGACAGAGATGAAGTTCGCTGGGAAAGGGAAACACCTGAGCATAACCTCAGGAGCCCTAGTACCAGAGGCCTTCATCTCTCTCAGTCCTTGGACTCTGCCACCCCCATGTCCCCTGGCGCACATGAGCACAGGGCCACAGGGAGGGCAGATTACTATCCAGCCAAAAGTATGGGGTTCATAGGCCAGTACCTCCCAGGAATGGATGGGCGGGCCTCCGGGTATGGGCACCTAAGCACAGTGCAATTTAGTGGGGAACCCCAGGAGAGTAGGCCCACTAAGGGCATCCTGAAAACCTCTGCCCAGTTAGGTCAGTGGGGGGGGTAGCCATCAAATCCTGGCAGTAAGGAGGGATCTGAAGACTCCTCTGAGCAGCCCAGGACACAGGAGGCTAGGTTCCCACATTCTGCCAGCCATTCCAAGGCTCGCAGAATCTGGGAAAACCTGGAAGATCAGACGGGCACCTCTGGGAGCAGCGCCTCTGATTCAGAGGATGAGTGGACCGGGGTTACCCGAACCAAAAAGGCCAATAACACAAAAAGGGCCTTGCTTAAGGACCCCTTAAAGCAGATCAAGGCAATAAGGAGTGTCATCACCCCTTATCACAAGAACGCCAAGTATTCTGTTTGGGAACACTTGGAGCTTTATGAGCAAATGATGGAGACTTTCCATTTGAAAGACAGCAGTAGCTGCATTCAGTATGTAAAATGGACATTCTCCCCAGAATACTTCAGTTTCTTCGCAGGGCTGGAGGACCAAAATCATTCAAGATGGTCCACCTACAGGGCGGCCATCTTGAAACATTTTTCTGTTCACAGAAATCCCCAAGAGGCTCGCAAGGCAGCCTACAATTTGCAATGTGGGGAGGATCAGGCTCCACACGAATTTGTGCAGGAGTTAAAGCGTGCTTTTGCGCAGACTACAAAAAGGGTACGAACGGACAGTAAAGAATTTGTTAATACGTTTTTCCATGCCTTACCCAAATACATAATGACCAAGCTCGTGAGAGACTTTCACGAGAAAAGATCTTTAGACTGGGTCATTGAGCAAGCCACCCGAGCAAGCCACCCGCATCTATGAGGTGCAGAAACCAGTGGAAAATAAGAATCCCCCCAAAAACCCCAAAACCAACCGCACCCCTGCTGCTGCCAAGGTGGCAGAGGTAAAGGTTGCCCCAGTTTTAGATTTGGAGATGGGGGGCCTAAAAACCTGCCTACACTGAATAATTCTAAGCCCAGAAGGCCCTCGGGCCAGTCACAGACAGGGAGTCAAGGAGGTAGTCCCACAAATGGGGTCCCACGCTCCCCTGACTATGTAAGTCCACGCTATAATGGAAACAGTCCAATCCTGGGTTATATGTGGACTCCTCCGGCCCAAGGGGGGGGGTCCAACCAAGCACCCAACCCAGGGAACTTCCCTCCGCACTTCCCCCAGGAGGGCAGAAATTCACCAAATCCTGGGCAGAACTTGTTCCCCAGGTATCCACCCAACTTCCAGCCCCAAAATCATCCATCCTTCTTTCCCCAATTCCCTGAGCCCAGACAACCGAATCTGGGAGAGGGGAGGCCAAGGGTGAAGGGGTACACAAATCTACCCAACCCAGGGTACTACCAGAGAAGGGATAGCTACCCTTCCCGGGATCAGCCCAGGGGAGAAAAGAGAACCCTGTATCAGCCTGAGCGGGTTTCCCAACTTGAGCGCCTGGTCCAAAATATAGCACGGGATCTGGGTCACATACTGAGGGCTCAACAGAACCTTCAGATGAGCATGCCACCGCAGAATGCCCCAAACTCTGAGCCTGGTGCTCCAGAACAATGACGGGGGCAGCAACCTGATAACCCACCGGTTCCCAGGGAGGAGGCACAAGTGGAAGGGGGGTGTAAAGCCTTGGAGGAAGCTTCCTTCCCCACTTGTAAACAGCCCCTGGAAACCCAGGAACCGGAAACAAAATCTCCTACCCCTAGAAGTCTGCCACCCAAGGAGCAGAGAGGAGGTAGGAGAAACAAAGGACCCAAACAGACCCATTTTGTGGAGGAGGTACATGTCTTCCAATTTGAGTGAGAGGGATCCTCAGAGGATCCTGGGAAAAGGATCTTCTCCTTCAGAGATGGGGGAACTCCTCCCAAGGAAAAATGGGTCCCAAGGGATTCCAACCCAGACTGGGTAGATGTGGGGATTGAGCTGTCGCCGCCAATCATTCTATCCCAGAACCAACAAGCCCGAAAACCCCTGGTTCAAACCCATCCTGGTGACTGCCTCCAAAAAGGGGGGGGGCGGCCCAGAACCAGGCGAACCCAAAACCGCATCAATAGACTGGGTAGATGTGGGGATTGAGCTGTCGCCGCTCATCATTCTATCCCAGAACCAACAATACCGAAAACCCCTGGTTCAAAACCATCCTGGTGACTGCCTCCAAAAAGTGGGGGGCAGCCCAGGACCAGAACCAGGGGAACTCGAATATCCTCTTTCAAGTTGCCAACTTTTTCTTGCAGATTCCCACGACTCTCCACAGAATTCTGCCCAAATCTCTTCTCTCCCAATGATCAAAACCACAAAATTATCCCACCAGTTGTCCAAAAATGTGCATTATCTGTGCCCCATTGAGGAGAAAGAGGGAAGATACTATGACCCGGTACAAGTACAGGGGCAGGGTACAATTTTGGCACTGGTGGACACTGGATCCCAAACTACTCTTCTGTCCAAAAGGGCCTTTGATGAACTAAATGCAGGAAGGGGGGAGAATTACTGTATTCCTCTCACCTCTCTTCCTGGACAACTCCAGAACTTTGATGGGAAGGAAATTCCCGTCGAGGGGACTGCAGATTTGGACATCAAAATTGGGCGACACAAGGCAAAACACCCGGTCATAGTAGTGACTCCAGAGGGCACCCCTTGTTTACTAGGGAATGACCTCCTGAGAATGTTGTCACCCCTAATAGATTGCGTAAACAAGGTCCTCTGGACCCAGACTAGCCGACCAATAATATTAAAGCAGAGTGTTAACCATGTTAGTTTAAACGGCACGTGCCACATGGTTGAACAAAATCTGACCAAGTAGAATTTCACTTCCAGAATAACCAAATTCCAGATGTGACAGTAATAGCAGTAGGAAAACAGACTGGTGATGGGGGTCATCTCTATTTCTGAAAATCAACCTTCCTTCCAGTTTAAGGTGGTATTCCACACTGGAAGGAAACACTCTGAAATTCTTTACTAATCCACAATCAGACATTCCCACTCCGATAGTCCAGAAAGATGTGAAATCAGCTCAGAGCCTGGCTGATATTCAGCAAATTGGAGAGCAGTTGTTCATCCCTGTTCAGTTAAATGATGGGAAGGACTCTGTTCATTGTGTGAACAATGGTAAGAGCTTCATCAGCAAAGCCATGTTCCGCCAACTCCCAAAAGATCCAGCCATTCCCGCATTCAAACTGATAGACAAATGGGAAATGGACTTAGAAGCACCTAATTCCAAACATCTCCTGCCAAGCAGGTGTATGCTCAAAATCTCCATTGGCAACAAGAGCATAGTCCATAATTGTTGGGTCGTGCGAGACATAACTACCGCCTTTTACTTAGGCAGTGACATTCTCAATCACTTTGCCATTAGTTTGCACCTAATAAACTTCAAAGCTTGGTCCCGATTATCGGATAATCCCATGGGCTTTGATGATCCAGAAAAAGCATTTAGGTCAGCTCAATTGCTACCTTATGCAGTTGAAATTCAGGTTAAAGAGGAAGTCACCATCCCAGAAAGGACCCGACAATTCTCCCTGGAAGTGAAAGTTAAAAGAGGACAAAAATTGAAAAACCCTGATGCTTATATTCATCTAAATGCTTTTCTCCAACAGCAAGGGTTAGGGGTAAACCCAACACGATTAGTCAACATAGAACATGACACCATTCCAATAGAGGTGGATAACAGCGATTTAAAGAGTAGTACTCTAGCCGCAGGAACCCTTATTGGAATGGCGGTTGATGACCGACATTTCTCCATTGAATTAGGAAATTAAGTGTTAGGACCAATCCCCAAGGACTGTTTTGACAGTGACAGTGATGACAATACAACACCAGACAGGATCTTTCCCCTGGCATGGGGGGAACTTACTGGTGTACACTTCCTGCCCTTATGGTAAGGAAGATGTGACTTGGGACTTCAGGAGGGATGAGGTGATTTTCCAGGTCCATGAGGGCTGCCTTTCCCACCTGAAGCCTCCAGTCCAAATCAGCACTCTGACCAGGGACTTCTCCACCCAGCTGGAGGAGGCCGCTGAGATAGCAAAACCAGAAGTCTTTCCAGGCTTCAGGCAGATGGTGGAAGAGAGAGTCAACCTAGCTGATGCCTGCGTGACTCTGGAACAGAAGCAAAAGATCAAACAAGTTTTCTTGGATTTCCAAGATCTCTTTGTGGTAGACTCATATGACTGTGGTCGCACCGACATCCACACAACAACAATTCCCACGGACCCTGGCATGACTCCAGTGTTTGTGAAGCAATATCGCTTGCCTCTCGCATCAATGGAGTCCATTACTGAAATAATTAAGAACCTTGAGTCCCGGGGAAAAAATCTGTCCAGTCCACAGCACCTTCAATAATACGGTGCTGGGAATATTGAAGCCATATGGCCAGTGGAGATTCTGCGCCAACCTTAGGGAGCTCAACAAACGGGTCCATACTTGACGATAGCCTCTGCCCTACATTGACCAAGGGCTGGCCCAGATTCAGGGGTCACAGGTATTCACTGCAATAGACCTGACCAATGGAGGGAGGACCAATACAAACTGACTTTTAACTTTGGGGGCCAGCAGTACACATGGACCTGGACTCCCTTCGGATACCTCAACTCCGGCAATGAGTTCAATATTTTCCTACATAAGGCCATGCCCGACCTGGGTGTGAGGGGTAACCTTTTTTATGTAGCTGATGTCCTCATCAAAAGTTCATCTGTGGAAGAACACATAGCGGAGATCCGTTATGTTCTGACCCAGTTGAGGGCCGCCGGAGCAAAACTTTCCTTTCAGAAAGCACAGTGGTGCAGAACCCATGTTAATTTCTTGGGGCATGAGATTACTCCTCAGGGTATCTGTCCCCAGGAAAAAAAAGTGTAAGCCCTCCAAAAATTGAAGGATCCCACAACTCTGCGGGAACTAAGGAGCCTCCTTGGACTGACTAATTACAGCAGAAAGTTCATTGAGGGCTATGCAGAGATCACTAGACCCCTGATTCAACTTTTGAAGGCGGAGTCAAGTGGGAATGGGGTCCAGAACAATCCGAGTCAGTAAGACAACTCAAAAGAAGCCTCTCACAAGCGCCCTGCCTAGCTTATCCTGTCAGAAACAAGGAGTTTTTCCTGGAGACATGGTTCTCTAATACGTGCTTGAAGGAAGTATTATACCAAAAGCATGACAAGGTCAATAAAGTAATCTCCTATGCAAGCAAGACTTTATCCTCTGTGGAGGAAAAATTCAACGATTGTGAGAAGGCACTCATGGCAACGGTGTGGGCATTGAAGAATTACCGCCCGTTCATCCAGGGGGAACACATCATAGTGGAGACTACACAGCAGCCTCTGCAATATCTCCAAAGTGACAGAATCCTGGCCACAAATGTGAGTAATTCCCGAATTACTTCCTGGATTCTGTCAATGCAAGGCTTTCCTGTGGAGGTCAGATATGGCCAAAACAAGAAGAGTCCCCTTGCGCAAGTTCTGGCTGACTTGCATGATTGTGCCAGACAAAACTGTCTCGAGGACGAAAGTCTAAAAATCAAGGACAACATGGAGGCATACCTTAATTCCCCACACAAAGTCTTTGAAGAGGACAAGTGTGAGGGAAGTCCCACTGTCTATGTGGATGGATGCTCTTACCATGTTGATAACAATGGGGAAAAAGAACTGGTAGCCGGCGTAGGGAATGCATGGGGGAAGGAGTCCCCAGAACCCTCCGCTGGGTACAAAATTGTTCCCGAAGTAGTCAGGTGGCAGAATTGATGGCTGTATATCAAGCCATCCTCACTGCTGTCCAACATCAACTCCACAAACTGGTCATAATCACAGATTCAGATTATGTACGGAACGGGTTCGTGGAGCACCTGGTTAATTGGAAAACCAGAAGCATGCTATGTGCTAATAACAAACCTTTGAAACATGGGAAGTTAATCCAAAACATTGATGATCTGGTCACCTTGAATGGGATGACCATCTACTGGAAGAAGATCAAGGGTCATTCCAAAGTAGAGGGACCAGACAAAACTGGAAATGACTTAGCTGATCAGCTGGCCAAAACCGGGGCCATCCAAGGGGATTCAATAGAGGTTGAGTCCCTGTTGGGGGAAATGCAGGTCACTGCTATCACTAGGTCCCAGACAAATGCTCACAATGATCTTTCAACTGCACAGTGGAGTAGGGAGACCCCAGATTCAGATTTGATTACGGCTCAGAAGGGGGATCCAATAATTGATAAGTTTTACCAACACATTGAGGACCCTGAAAACTTTCCCCTGACGGATACCGACTACATTAGGAAAGAGGACCTTAGAGTGTTGACGAAATGTCCAAAGATGTTTCGAATCCAAGACGGCTTGTTGGTAAGGAAATCCCAAGCGAGCCATAATCAGTGGGTGGTTCCTACCTCATTCCGAAGCCTGATGTTAAGTCACGCCCATGATGCGGCCACCACTGGTCATAGGGGGTTTCATTCAACACTTGAATTCTTAAGAGAGGTTGCATACTGGCCACACATGGGGCAGGACCTTGACCAATACTTGAAGGGGTGTCTTGTGTGTGCACAATTTCAGCCAACAGCCCTCACACACTGTGCGCCTCTCCAAAAGAGGGGGATGACACTGCCATGGTCAGATTTACAAATCGACTTCATAGGCCCGTGATTCGCTCCGCGAGGGGGAATAAGTACATATTGACTGTGACATGCTTTTTTACCAAATGGATGGAATGTCTCCCAGCTCCAAACTGCAAGGCAGAAACAGCAGCTGCCCTGATGATCAACCACATCTTTTTGCGTTTTGGTCTACCCCAAAGGATTGAGTCAGACAGAGACAGCCACTTCACCAGCGAAGTAATGACTAAGATGTGGGAGATACTGGGGGTTAAAAGGAAACTACATATTGCTTATCGGCCAGCCTCTTCTGGTGCAGTGGAGAGATACAACAGAACCATTGTGAGCATCTTAAAAAAGTTTGTGGCAGATTCTGGGCCAAGTTGGGATATCCTATTACCTCTGGTCCTAATGGCCATCAGATCTACCCCTTCATCTGCAACTAAAATGTCACCGTTTGAGCTGATGACTGGACGCAAGATGGTGCTTCCCCAGAATTTGCTCTACAGGACCCAAAAGCAGACATTGATAAATGCCTCCACAACTCATGAGTATGTGGAGAATTTAAGGAAACACCTTCAACATGCTTTTGCCTATGCTCAGCGGAATCTAGAAAGATCAGCTGATAGCATGAAGACCCATTACGAATTGAAAACTTCCAGGAAAGTATATAATGTGGGAGACCGGGTCTATCTATACAATTTCCAAAGAAACCAGGCCAAACAGCGAAATTTTTTGCCTACATGGAAGGGACCGTTTGAAATTATAGACAAGATCTCCCCAGTTGCCTACAAGATCCGCATCCCCAAAGGTAGTTTGGCAGAAGGGGAAGACAAGTGGGTCCATATAAATCAGTTAAAGTGTTGCCATCCCAGGCACACTCTGCAGCGACTGGAGGAGTCCTCTGCAATACCAGAGGGGGCCGCTCCAGAGTAATTCAGTTCCAACCCTAAAATATTCCACATATAGCCTATAAAATTCTATGATTCTTGAATGCAAATTGTCTCCTGATTAAAAAATGTATATGTTCTTGTCTCCTGATTTAAAAAAAAATGTATATGTTCATGTCTTTTGATTTATAAAACGTATATGCCGCCCCACTATATCAACAGTGGGGGAGAAATGTCTACGAATAGGTATTGCCGCTTTGCTTTGTCATCCTAGGAGAGATGAAACCATGGAGACTGACCACGGAAGATGACCTGAGGCCCGAGAGCAAAGATCCGAGGGGCCCGGGGTACCGCCCAATAATCTCATCAGAACCGGCGAGGAGAACCGATCGATCAACCCTGATGGAGGAAAAGATGCTGAACTTTGTCATCTGTGGAATCGGAAGAAGATGATGCGGACATTCCAGCGCGTGGATCAAAACATCCTTTGCACCGGCTCCCCCTCGACTCGAAATCAAAGCGCAGTTGGGCGGGGGGCCTTGTTAGGGGTTTTGACCCACGTTCGAGTTATTATGCTGCAACATTTGGGGCTGTGGGCTCAGAATATCCAAGATGGCCGACAAAGCCCACACTGCGCCAGAATCCAGGAAAACCGTGCAGTTTTTGCGCACACCAAAATAGTCGCCTAATCTGCCACCCACCAGTGCGAGCGTGGTGGGCCAGAAGTGGCATGAGTGAAACGTGGTGCCAAATTAAAAACAGCAGTGCGTGTTAGCTCAAAAAGCGCTCTGAAATCACCCTTGTTTCTCTGAAATGCAAGCTAAAAATGCCTATTTTAAACATTGCAAGATATTCAAAAATCTCACTGAACACCAGCAGACATTTGGCAGAATGTAGACTACATTCTGCCAAATGTCTGCTGGTGTTCAGTGAGATTGTGTGCATACAAAATCTGGAAAGATGAAGAGCCCAAAACAATGTTTATAACAAAAATTGCTGAGCTGTGGATGTCAGCAGCTGAAGTGAAATTGGACTTAAAACCACTAAAATCGAAATGTTTAAAATAAATGAGTGACCTACTTTTGAGTGTCACATAGGTTGAAACTGTTTAAAGGTCATAGTTTTGAACTTAGAATCAGCGTTCTAGCTGCATGTGTAAAAATTGTAAGTTTGATTTGAATGAAGAAAAACTGGGAACAAAAGTGACATTTGGCTGAAGCCTGGCTTGAAGAGATTGAATTCTGCCTGGAAACTACCCCCTACAGGAGTGAAAACTTGCCCAGCCACTCTTCTCAGGCCTGGCTGCATTCTGCTGTTGTCACGCCTGCGCCACGGGCGCATCCATTTACGCTCAATATGGACTATTTGTTTATCATTTATTTACAACAGACTCTTGGATCCATCTATATTTACTTTGGGAACTTTATTTCCCATTTGCGAGACTTTGGTGCTTTATTATTTTTTCCAACAAACTACGTATACCACAATGCACCTGGCTACAAGCATCGATTCCTGGCTGTTCCTATTGGTTATCAAAGGAACTACACCCCCCAGAAGCCCTAGGGACTTGCCCTGCTTCCACCAGCCCAGGAACAGAAAGGGAGGTGGCCGATTGCCTGCAGGTGTGCTTTGCCAGGTGCAACCAATTAGCCTGCCTCTGTGCTGGGCTAGGCAGTACAAAAGCTGCTGCCTGCAGTGGCTCAGCCTCTTGCATCTGAGAGTCCTTCCTCCACCTTTCGCGTCTTTCTACGGATCTCTGTATGCTGTTTACCATCTCTCCTGCTTGGATCCTGCCTTGCAGCTGGCTACACCCTGCTGCCTACAGCCCTAGCCTTCTGGGCTCCCTACCTCAGTCCAGCTCCTCTGGGCTTCCTGCCTTGCAGCCTGTTACACTTCGCTGCCTCCTGCCATTGCCTTCCGGGCTCCCTGCCTCACAGCCCTGCTCCTTTGGGCTCTCCACATTGCAGCTGTTCACGCTCTGCTGCCTTCCAGCTTCCGCCCTTGCCCTGCCGGGCTCTCCACATTGCAGCCGATCACGCTCTGCTGCCTTCCAGCCTCCGCCCTTGCCCTGCGGGCTCTCTACATTTCAGCTGATCACGCTCTGCTGCTTTCCAGCCTCAGCCCTTGTCCTCTGGGCTCCCTGCTCTGCAGTCTGCCTCACTCCGGCTGCCTTCAGCCCTTGTCCTCTGGGCTCCCTGCTCTGCAACCTGCCTCACTCCGGCGGCCTTCAGCCTTTGTCCTTTGGGCTCCCTGCTCTGCAGCCTACCTCACTCCGGTCGCCTACGGCCTTTGTCCTCTGGCCTTCCTACTTTGCAGCTTATCACGCTCCGCTGCCTACTATCTATCTTTTTCCGCTGGGTTCTCGGCCTAGCAGCCCGCTACAGTCCTCTGCTACCTTCTACGGTCAGCGGCCTTGCCCCTCAGGGCCCACTCCTTGCCGCCCGGCCCTTCTGGGTTCCTTACCGTGCAGCCTGCTTTACTCTGCTGCCCTAAGCCCTTTTCATCTGGGCTCTCTAACTTACAGCCCTGCTCCTGTGGGCTTGCTCATTGCTTTCCTGCTCCTCTGAGCTCTCAACCTTGTTCCTTACTGTCCTCTGCTATCCTGTCCTGTTACACGACTTTCCCTTCATTTCCTTCTGCTAGTTTGCTATCACCTCCTTTCCTGGATTTGTCTGTAGTATCTTCTCTTGTACTGTTTGTAGACCCTTTTGTACAGAGCTTGTCTGTTGGTTCCCATCAGTCAACCTCTGCCCCTTCCCTTGTTTCGTTTCTACATTACAGACACCCATAGCTGCTGTTCCAAGCCATGAGCAAACAGCGTGGGCCTCTGTTATAGCAAACTGTGTAGAAGGCTAGAGTATTTCCTAAGGTTCGTGGAATACTCTTTTCCTAGATCTGCATACACCCCAAGAGGGAATTCATTCTGTACCTTTTTCCCTTGCTACTCTGGCCTACTCTTTGTTCTCTTTCCTCTCTGCTGTGTGTGTACTTATCTGTCCACTTTATTTTGGCACAACCACCCAAACCCTTTCTGGGTGTCTTGTGCTACTCTTAATAGAGTGCCATCCCTGACAGCTGTCCCCACCAAAAGGAGATGACACCTCCCTGATTGAATCAGGGGAGGAGCACCTAGGACTGGGGGGAAACAGAACAATGAGCCTTCCTTGGCTCAGGCAAATGTTAAATTAGAGGGGGTCGTAAATGGCTTCCTCTTGAGAGAAACGGGGTGGGGCAGTGCCTGTGTGAGCAACTTGAGTTGGAGGAAGTGGACAAACCAAAAATTCCACCATGTGCTTTGGGAAACCACACCCCTCTGGGCCAGAGCATAATTTTAAAAAGATGGATAATTCATAGTACGGACTTGTCAAAATTATATAATTAATATCATTATTCTTGTGATTTTTCTGTGCACATTTTAAGAGGTATTAGGACTCTGTGGTATTTTCTTGGGGATAGTAGCGGAAAATAGGTTGTTACTCCAAATGTATGTATGTTAAAAATCTGACACCTTATCATCTGATACCCATATTCCTTGTGCATGTTTGTGTAAATTCTGGAAAAGTTTAGAGGTTGTGTTCTTGATGAAAAGGGCAGAATTCTGTCATAAGTGGACACGACATCTTACAAAGACAGGGATCGGATGGTTTGGTGCTACAGAAAATATGTTAACTGGACATATAATATTAGAAAAATTGTACGTAGATAAATATGTATTTGGATCAAGAATAGATATGTGTGCAAATTGACCAGGGGTGAATCCTCTGACCCTTAACTACCTCATCACGATGACACTCCATTTCCTTCCCCAATCAAGGGAGAGAGGAGAGCTTGGCCAATGATAAGTTGTGAGGGGCAGGCTTAGTTATGCCCACGCACACACCTACTTTCAAAACACATAAAAAGAGACTGCTTGGACAGGCGAGACATTCATCTTTCCACTTTCTTGCGCAGCATTTTGACAGACGACTTCACATCCAGATTCCAGACTTTACATCCAGAGATCCAGAACTTAACTGCAGAACTTAAAGCAAAGGCCTAACCCACAAGCTGAGAACTCTTCTCAGCAGGCCTTCAGAATCCAGCAATCCAACCAAACTATTCTACAGCCGGGCGAACTGTTGGATTCTTTGCCAAGAACCTTTGCCAGAACCGGTAGCAGACCCAGAAATCAGTGCTGTATCCAGAGAGGCCAGACCAGATCGCTGTGAGCAGAACCAGAGATCCAGACCAGCAGAGCCCCAGATAGCTGTGACTTCAGAACCACCCGCCAGGAGTCCAGTCCAAACCTGATCAGACCTTGATGGCCTAGGTCAAATTTATAGTGTGAGTACTCAGCTAGAACTGTGCAAAACCAATCTCTTAGTCTAAAATAATCTGATTCAAACCATTTTAACCTGTCCAAAACTGCATCATAGAATCGTGTGTCCCTTCTCTGATTTTAAACCTGTAAAAGTGTCATTTGCCATTTTGAATCATTATTTAATTTCTGAAAACTACATTCATGAAATCGTCCGTATCTCTTGAACCGTTTGTGCTAGAAGCGGCCGACGCACTCGGAAAAAGTGCTGCGATTTGCGATTTGGCTCAAATTTCTTCACTTGTCAAAATAGCAGCTTCTTGCTTTCCTTTGCTGAAATTCGTTTTGAACCTGCTAATCCCTCATTGAGCATTGTCAGTGTGACTTGAACTAATCTTAAATATCTATCATCTACCCTGAATCTCCTATAGGGAATTAAAAATAATTTTTAGCATATTTTTCCCTTCTTTGCATACCACATTTAAAGTACTTTTGCCTGTGTTTAAAATCATCCCTGTTTCTCTTAGCTTGCTGGGGGGAACGGGAACTGAATTGCCTTTGATTGTAATCCTGAAAACTGTGTGCTCTCCTTTCCATCTTTTTATATTGCAAAAGGGGGGGTGTGAATTGCCACAAGGGGAAAAGTGAACATATTAGCTCTTGTTGAACCCATATCAGTTTATTCCTGTGCTGCATTTTTCCATCACTGCATTCCTTGAAATCATAAAAGTATTCTCAGCTACCTTGTTCTTTCCTTACCAACTCCTAAGTAATAAAATAAGTGTGCTAGTATAACATTATCCATTGTTGATCGACATTATACTCATAAGTGTGATATTAAATATTAATTTATTATAAAAGTGTTATATATATATATATTGTTTAATTATTCAATAAATATTTTAAATTGCAAAACAAACCTACTTCTTGGCTCAGTGAGGTCAGGGGGATTCAAAGAGAGGGGCGTTATATAAGGGTTTATCATCCAGAGTATAACTTGTCATAAAAATATATAAATAAGGGCTTCCCTTGGGCGTCCCAGATAAGGCACTGACTTAGTGGGATTGCTGACTTGAAGTCACTTGACACCCTTGCTTACCTATATTGTGCCTTGGACAGGGTTACTACCAATACTGCCAAGTTAGGCTCAGTGCCAATAAACTGCATTTTATTTGCATATGATGTGATCCTGTTTGACCTGACACTGATGGGGCTCCAGAGGAAACTGTCTCTGTTCTTTGAATATGGCCAGAAGTCGAAGGTTATCCTTTTCTCTAACAAGAGACGCCCTAAAACCATGATGTGGATGGTTGAGGCAACCTTCTCGAAAGGGTAGAATATATTAAGTACCTTAGTTACCAAGTTACCAACCCCCATTCCAAGGAGAGCTGGAAACCCTTGATCAGGGGGAAGTGCCCAGACCTGTTAGCAAAAAGGAAAAGGGTATACTCACAATTATGCCACTTCTCGCTTAACCCTCTAATGCAATACTGTCTTTCTAGTGTGTAGGCCACTTTACTTTCTGATTTAGATCTCTGCCTTTTTGAGTTGGGGTATTTCCTTAATTCCATCTAGGGAACACTCATAGAGAAAACATTGGGGCTCTATCGTGAATACAGTGATAAGGCAAGAGTTTGGGTTGATTTCACTGAGTACAAGAGCTAAATGGAGGAACATGGTGGAATACTCAAACTATTAAATCCACCTGCTTTGTCTTTCTACCAGAGTTGGGGGGTGGAGCAAACTAGAGAATCTGGGGCCACCATCGCAAAATTCAAGGAACTAATGAGTGAAATCCTTACCTTGATAGAGCCATCAAAAGAGAGCTTTCCTATAACTTGGCCACTGCTAAGAATACATTACAAAAATCGGACTGGGTGATCTCCTCTGATCAGGTGAAGACATATAGCTCACATGCTGAATACAGTAAATTCCTCACTAAAAGAGAGGAGCTCCCCAATTATGTTCATGCATTTCCTTGTCCTAAACGTAGGATAATCTACCTAAGATTTAGGCTTCACCAAATCCCTACTCTGGAAAGTACGAGTAATGATAATGATGTGTTATTTATATAGCGCCTTAATCCAAAGCGCTTTACAGAGCACATATTTACATACAATATCACCTAACCAAAATAGGTACTCATTTATCGACCTCAGCAGGATGAAAGGCTGAATTGGCCTTGCCGGGATTTGAACCTGCGACCTGCAGGTCACGCTCAGATCACAAAAGCAAGCGCTCAACCCACTGAGCTATTTTACTGGGATAAGTGGGGGTTGGGCACAAGCAGCCACAGCTGTAGATTTTGCAAAAACATGTTGTCAAAGAAACCATTAACCATCTGGTAGATGACTGCCCAGCATTGCAAAAGGAAGGGGAAAGACACATGGGGATGGAAATCGTCAACGAGTTCACGTTGACACAGGGCCCATATGGGCAAGACACATCCACATCCCATCCCTAAATCCTGTAACAAAAGCAGAAGGGCATCAGACAGACACCAGTCAGCCCGCAAATTCAGGGAAACTTGAACTAAGATGTCAGAGTTGCCAGCCAAACATAAAAGGAGCAGAAGTCTAATCCATCATTTACGAAAAAAAAGCATATACATGACTTCCTCATTGACTCTGACACAACAGTCAACCTGATGTCCGAGACAGAATTATGAACCTTATGTAATGCCTCCAAATTGAAGAAAGTGCAAGTTGACATTCATGCACATGGGGTAAAACTCCCTCTGAAAAGCAAAGTATGTTCACTGTAAAGTGCAATTAAATAAACAAATCGGAACACTCACTAATTCATCTCATACAAGCAGAAGTAGCTTTTAGATGCATCTTAAGCTTTAAATCAGCCATTCAGATGGGCCTCAGCCACATAGTGTGCCAACTAATGGCCGACCAATACATAACAATGGCTCAAAAGATGGAAACCACATTCCCCTTCTGCATCAGTAAATTAAAGGGATGTCAAATCAAACTCCACATAGACCCCTCAATTATACCAATGGCACAACATTACAGGTGAATTCTGTTTAACATTCAGAGCCATATTGATAAGGAACACCAATCCCTGATTAAAGCAGACATTATCAAGCCAGTCACATTATCGGTCCCAGTCCCTGGGTGTCACCTGTTGTTCCAGTACCAAAGAAGGGAGATGAACAACAAATCAGTCTCTGCGTTGAAATGAGTGTGCCAAGCAAAGCAATATCGAGAGAACACCCTCATTCTCCTCATATCACAGACATTCTACATCTCTTACATGGCGCCAAGATCTTTTCGAAAACTGGTCTTGAACAAAGGGTACCACCACCTCGAAATCACTGAAGACTCTAACTACATTATCACATTTACAACACAACTCAGCCTCCTCTGCTAAAATCATCTCAACTTTGGCATATCATCAGCGGCAGAGATATTCCAGGAGGAAATCAGGAAAGTCATCTATCATATTCCAAATTGCCTGAATTACAGTGATGATACCTTTATGATTTGGTACATCTCATGAAATGCACGATGCCATGCTATTCCAAGTGCGCAAGGCTTTAGAGAAAGCCAACCTACCCTAAACTGAGACAAGTGCACTTTCAACAAGTCCACTTTGAAATTCTTTGGCCAAATATTCTCCGTGTGGGGTATCGAGCCGGACCAGGATAAGAATAAGGCTTTGTTCATCACTAACAATGTGGCCCAGATGAGTTATTTTCTGGGTCATGCCAGCTATTACACATGATATCTACAAAAGTTCACCTCCATCAGTGCCCCCTATGGGAACTCACCAAGAGGGCACACAATTTCATCTGGTACCTGAATGTCAACAGCATTCAACAGGCGTGATATAGCCTCTGCCATCTGCATGTTGTTTTTCGACTGAAATGTACACACTACGGTCACGGTGGACACCAGAAAATTAGACCTGGGGGGTTTGCTAACACAGCACTGGAAAGATGATACTGCCAAGCAACGGATTATATCATATGCTGGCAGCAAACTTAACGACATGGAACAAGTCTACTCGCAAGCCAACAAGAAAAACCAGGCAGTCGTGTGGGTGTGTGAACATTTCAATTTATTTGTGTTCAGGAAGCCATTTACCATCATCACAGACCTCCAAGATTTGGTAACCATTTGTGGCAAACTATCAGCACAGATGCCAACCCACATCACACACTAGGGCCTGTGTTTACACAATTATAAATTTAACATCATAAACAAGCCATGCAAAGACATGAAACTGCCAGAATATCCTTTACTGTCACACACATCATCTACCAACATAGCAGACCAATGCATTAACTATGTGGTGTATTATGCATGCACCAGTAGTTTATCCGTAGAAGAGCTATCACTGCACATGGCTTCCGATCCCACCCTTAGCATAATTGTCTCCAACCTCAAGTTGGAAAATGGAAGACATGCACAATGGACCATCACACGATACAGACCCTCAAAAGCATAAAAGATAAGTGTTCTGTTTTATGCTGCCAGGTGACATTGAAAGGAAATAGAATTGTGATACTGTTCATCCTACAGCATTATATACCTGACTCGTGAAGGGCACCCAGGAATTGTATAAACAAAGCACCTCCTAAGATAAAAGGTCTGGTTCCCAAAACTCAATCAGATGTCAGAAAAAGTTCTGAAGACGTGCATCTGTCTGAGCATGCAACCCCTAACATGCCCAGAGCCGCTCTGCGTGGCACCACTGACGGATAATGAAACAACTAAGTTCCCTATTAGGGAACTCACGCCCCCTGTACACTTTCTAGTATCTGGATAAAGAAGATCAGTAATTCATAAATAATTAAAACAGTATGTCTTGTATTTAAAGGAAACCCAAAGAAGGTTTCTGGTTAACTAAATTTGGGACAAGAAATCATTTGAACAAATAAACTTTCAATCAGATGCGGTCACAAGAACCAATCTTCAATTTATTCATCGTGTAGAAGTTGTGGAAGGCCCAACGCGTTTCAAGTGAAAACAGCACTCTTCATCAGGGGCAGATCGAGGTTCTAGAAAATATATGTACAATACTTTTAAGATCAATGTGTTGGACAACATATCTATCCAATACTTTGTTAATTGCTTAACTTTAATTGAGACATCTTGGCAATTGATAGAATAACACAATTTTTACTAATTTGCACAGTTATCCATGTCAGAGAAAAACATATAAAGAGAAGTTCAGAATCTCCATAGGTCTCAGATTCATGTTCATTTACTATAGGTCTACTGAGTAAAATGCTCTTTTGACAGTTCCACAAAAAGGTTTAAGCTGTAAATACATCGTAACGAGTGATCATAGAGAGCAAATTTAGGGGAGGGGTGAAGAAATACTGACTAACCTTGTGGTCTTGTTTTTCCATAAAAAATGGGTGGGAGGGTGTCTGTAGAGGGCGCAGGACTCTCCAAACTAAGCTCATAGGAGTCAGTGAGAAGACAGGGGGGAACCCTGGTCAAAATCTGTAAAAAAGAGGAAGATGCAGTAATTTACTACACGAGTTCCTAGGAGTAGATTAAGGTAAGTCATATTACACAAAAGACTAATTAGTTATAACAACCACTTACATGTGTCTTACATGTGTCTAGAATGCTGAAGTCTGAAATAACAGCTACTTGGCAGCGATTTAGTGGGGATTATTGGGTTTCTTCTCCACCATATTTGGAGGGATCCCAGTGTTAAGGTAGATTTGTAGAAGCCCGATTTATACGAAATAATGAGAAAAAAAGGAGAACCCAGTTAGGTGAGTTTCTCCATGGAAATGCATTGAGCAGGGTAGTGGGTAGGTTTTAAGGCTAGTTCAATTCTTGCACTTACCTAGATAAGAAGTTGCCTCAGTGTGGAGTCTGGAAGGAAATGGTTCCTCCTGCTCCACCCTGGGAAACGGCTTCGTTTTTATGACGGGATGGCTGCATGACATCATCGCGCGCATGCACGAACGGCGTCATAATCAAGTTATTTGACTGTGAGCAAAGTGTTGCACGTCCATGTCAAGGAATAGTCTATCTGGGGGTGGTCCTACCCAGTTGGTATCAGTAATACATGAAGCCCATTAGCTTGTTGTCAATTTGGAAGGCACCGGCCGATTCGGTTTACATAGTGACGTCATCACACTAGCGCGCAGGTGACGTCACATGTAAACAGAGCGTCCTGCATAACAGAGCCCTATGTCGGCCCCGGTGTGTGAGATCAGAGGGGGTAATGTATTTACAGAAAGCGCGATGGCATCTCCTCAGTATATAAGTGCACCAAATGATGTGCATAGGTGCCTAGGTGGTCTATCGAATGATCACATCAGTACTTATAAGATATTGGGCCTCATTCCGAGTACGGCGCTAACCAATGGCACTATTAACGCCTTGGTTGACGCCGTACCCGGACCGGCAGCGCCTTGGTGGATGGCGGAATCACCGCCCCATTCCAAGGTTGGCGGGGCAGTAATTCCCCATTCACCAAGGCTCTTCCCCATTCCCGAATGAGCCCCCATAGGGCTCAATGGGAATGGGGAAGATGCAAATAACGGTGACCGTTCATTACGGTCACCGTTATTGGCTTGGAGGCCCCTTTGCGCCCTCGACTTTAACACCTGCTCAAAGCAGGCGTTAAGGGCGAGGGCGCAGAGGGAACTCGGAGTATGGCGGTAAGGGTTTACCGCCACCGGTCTCGTTACCGGTGGCCGCTATACCTTACCGCCATACTCGGAATGAGGCCCATTGTCATATCCGGAACACCAGTCTACTCAATATTTGATAAACATCAAGTACAGACTGGTGGACCAGGTTGTTAGAGTGGAGCTATCAAACTAGCAAAAAAGAAAAAAATCAGAGAATCCATGTTACAGATGAGAGACTAATGTGGCATACACCCAGTCTCAAGGCCCGATTTCTAACGGGTAGCTTTAATTTAGTCATGTGAGATTACAGAAAGAACTCAGTTTAAAGTGTGTACTGTGCAAAAAGAGATATTCTACAAAGGACTCTAAAGGACTGAGTAAAATTCTCAGTGTGACTCGATTTACTTTGTGTGGCTAATAATGCCATACACACCGTCTCAAGGCCCGGTTAACAAGGGTATGTTGAACTTAGGGAAGAGATCTCTGCTACCAAAGAGGACCCCATTTACAAGTTGGATTAGTACAGAGGAGGTATTGTAAGAAGGACTCTCTGGTGCCGTGTAGACTAACAAGAGTGTCCAATTTCGATTGTATGGATACATTAAGTCTGCAATGTATATTCGAATAACACAACCAATTTAGAATACCCTTTAGTTATAAAGCTGCATGTTGCTGCCCTAGTCAGGTTCTCAATCTGATTATTGTGGTACAACATTACTATTGTTAGGGTGCAGACTCTAGTTATTCACCTGCCCTATTTAGGTTCACAATATAGTGTTTAAAGACATGTTTCAAATCACAAGTTCGAAAGAGAGAGAGGAGTAGAGACAAAGAGAAATTTCAACTTCAGATGAAGGGCCCTAGGTAGAAATCTTCATTCAGGCCCAGGGGAGACATGGCATCTAACTTATGTATCCAATAGAGCTCTTTTTGGGATAGGATTTTGGGTAAATCACCTTCCCTTGGGAGTGGGTGCACTACTTCTAGTATCGCAAATCGCATCTGTGAGATGTTGTGTTTATTATCTCTAAAATGTCGGAATACTGGTGATTTGAGATTTTTAGTTCTGATCTGAGACTTGTGTTCTGTCCACCTTTCTTTAGCTCTTCTGCTCATTTTCCCCACATAGTATTTCCACTGACGGATAATGTCTAGGAAGAATTAGCTTTTGAATTTTTCAGACCATTACAAGCAGGCCTCCCTGAGATATGTACCCTACAATAAACAGCAGTATCAGCCGTTATACCATCAATGGAGGCAATCTTTTACACCTATGGCATACCAAAGATTAGCAATTTCAATGATGCATGCCCCCTCATGGGAAATTATTTCAAGTAGTTCACCAACTACATGGGTTTCCATCACAGAAGGACAACACTGCTACAGTCTCAAGCTAATGGGGCTGTTGAGAATTTCATGTTCAATCTCAAGAGGGCGGTACAAATCTCAAATATCACACAGACATCCCTTGGACGGGCAATATGGCAGTTTCTATGAGACTATAGAAACACACCTCATAGCACAACGGACAAATGCCTGTGGAACTAATGCTTGCCTGACAAGTACGCACAAGACTCCGGTAAGATTTGCGGAAAAGGAGAGAGAGAAATACAGAACAAAATACAAGAACAAGTGATGCTTAAGCAAAATAATAAATGAAGGCATATGCAGACAGCCGTCGCAGGCGCACCCATCAAACAGTCAAGTAGGTGACAGGGTACTGATACACCAATCAGCCATGCACAAAGGCACATCCACTTTTGACCCAAAACCACTGACACTGGTGGAGATAAAAGTGTTGATGCTCACAGCAGAACATGCCGACAAAATCATCACAAGAAACAGCTTGTTTTTCAGATGAACAATGCAAAGACGGGCAGAAACAGCAGAAGCAGTAAGACAGCACATGGATTAGCCAAAGGAATCCAGATACACAGGAGATGAAGAAGAGTCGCATGATGAGGAAATCAGAAACCAAGAGGAGGAGTCAGATAGTCAAGACGTGCCAGAAAAGACACTGCCTCAAAGATCTGTTAAGAGACTGACTGAGTGGATTGAAAAGATGGACGAGTAAATGTTTCATTGAGGGGGATCATGTAGCATCCCTTAAGGGTTAGCACATCGTCCTCAATGAAAATATGAATATGAAAGGATGGACGACGGGAGTAGAGAGAAGTGACGTCGAGCGCAGAGAGGAGGTATACTAAAAGGTAGTTGATAGTTAACCAACACGTGTCTGTACATGTGTCTTTGGTTGCAGGAACAAAAAGGGAAAAGAAAGGACCACTTGGGTAGTGGGGTTCACCACAGTTTACGCAGTGCGGTTGCCTCCCAATCCATGTGTCCATGGCTGTCCGAGCCCTTGTCGTGGCCAGCTTCTGGATCACTGGTGCGGGCCCATGCTTCTTCTTGTACCCCCAGATAAGGGCCCTCAGGGCCAAAGAGCCCCCCCCAGGTGAAACTATGGGCTGGGGCTGTTAGCGCTGCAGCACTAATGATCCTGCTGGCCCTATGAGGGATGCTGACCCACTCCAGGATGGAGTGTTTTTTCATTCACCGTTGTGGCACGGTGTTCATAGGCCATGCCCACCTTCTGCCATAAAATGGTCAGCCTGCCGTGTCCATCCTAGGATACAGGATGCAGACTGGATGAGGCATGCAGACCCTCACCAAACCAATTGTCTTTTTTTTCAAATTGGTTCACCGCTGCAGGCCCAGTGTTGCTAGGCCATGCCAACCTCCTTCAGGCTTGGCCATTCTCCTTTCTTCAATATATATATAATTTTTTTTACCGCTCCGATCCCAGAGTTTCACCTCACCGCCCACAGGGCCCGGGCTCTTTGTCTGAGGGATACGACCACCCTTCGGACCAATACCTCACCAGGCAGGAGGTGTGCCTTTCACTCGTGGCTGTGGCCGCATCACTTCCTTTTGCTGTGTACACAGTGGGGTGCAGGCACACACCGACCCTGGCTGCACAAGCACCCTCTTCAATTAAGGCTGCGGCCGGGGCAGCGTAATTGCAGGCAGCCCTCCATCTGCACGGCGATGACTGCCGCTTGTTCGGGGAACACCGGGCAGTGCGTCCCCACCTCTTTACATCGCGTCCAAGGCCGTCTCTGCTGCTGTTCTTTGCACCGCCTCCGCCAAATCCTCCTCAAACGAGGCCTACACCACCTCCTCCACGCAGGCACCAGGCGGCCCGTGCAAACAACATGGGGCTCTGGGCCACCCACCACACCAGCGGCCGACACAGCGTTCCATATCGCGGGCACCAGACGGCCCTTGCCAACACAAATCACGGGGCCCTGAGCCACTCGCAAAATGGCCGATGCCACCTCTTCACCCTTCTTTTGCAGCCTCTGCCACCTCACATCCATCCGAAATAAAACATACGGGCTACTAGCAGCCCACACACTCCAACATGCGGGGGCCTTGACCAGCCCTCGTCGCCATTGTTGTGGCCCACGGCCAGTTCACCGGAGCGGGCCTCACCTGATGTCGGGATCACCCGACATAGACCTTGGAGCTGCGTCCATGCAGCTGGGATACAGCAGGACTCATCCTGTGTGCTCCAGATCACCAGAGCGGAGGATATATACTGGAGGCACCCAGCCAATGGTAGCCCCGGCTCTGGGGCACCCAGGCCGTATTGCACCAATCGCTGTGGTCACACGGCAGAGACAATCAGGTGGGACAATGTTGCCCAGCAGGGCCACCGTCCACGTGCAGGGCCCCACCAGCATGGTGCTCCAAATAACCACACCGTAGTCAGTTCTGTGACCTTTACACAAGTAATGGGAGCTAGCATGCTCCCAGGAAGGGTGACACATAACAGCCCTCTAAAGTAAAAGAAAAAAGACAAAAAGCAAGCTCTGCGCTACAAGAAAGAAAGAAAGAAAGAAAGAAAGAAAGAAAGAAAGAAAAGGCACGCATGTGCATGTCTTAGAGTATTTTCAGATGAATTCCTGTAACCCAGTGCCCACCCACATGCCTGTCTGCAGTCCCAGAAGCACACGCTTACCTCCCAGACCGGAGTGAGACCAGGAAGCAGCAGCGTGTGGACTTGAGCCCTGCAGACATCAACAAGGTAAGTTAATAGTTAAGTGTGTGTGTGTGCTTGTTTTCGCATGAGTGTAATGTTTGTCTGCTGCATGTGTTTAAGACTGGCTTGCTCGAGTGCAGAGTGTGGCCCAGGGGCTCAAGTCACGGGAACATGCGAGTGGCCGGCATTTGCTTTTTCACCCCAGAGAGCAGACGCTGTCCTCTGGGTTTTTGTGGTATTCAGATTGTTTTTTTTTTTTTTTTTTTTTTTTAATGCTAGTTTGTTCGTCCCTCTTTAAACAGTGATGAAACAGAGATTTGAACCGAGGTCATCATAGTGAGCAGTGAAATAGAGCACTTGGTTTGCTAACAAAACATCCTGATGTATTCCAATATTCTTTATTCTGTTCTAAGCACGATGCAAATAAAGAGTGTCCATGTATAAACTGCCAATACATTTCCTAAACAAGATTCAGAAACGCTTATTGTTTTTTTAATGATGATTTACTAAAGATTTGTTTACTA
Source organism: Ambystoma mexicanum (assembly GCF_040938575.1). Lineage (NCBI taxonomy): Eukaryota > Metazoa > Chordata > Amphibia > Caudata > Ambystomatidae > Ambystoma > Ambystoma mexicanum. The sequence continues at coordinate 922,660,214 of NC_090921.1, forward strand.
AGTCAGTGTAGTTTCATTAGTCTCAAGAGTCACATATATGGCATGTTAGGTAAATGTAGAGTTGAAAATGTGTATGTTCTTTAGTTATCCTGCAGTTGTGATCTATACTGATCTTTCCTGGTGTGCACTTCAATGAGGGCGCTTTATAGACTCAAAGCTGCCAATTAATGGCATTTACGGTTGACCGGGCATCATTTATACATTGTTTCGTTGGGAATTTGTCATGTTGACCTGTTCCAAAATGATGAATGGTACTGTGATTAAAAATGAGTGCTCACCTCTTTTATGAAATGTGGCATGCAATAAACATTTCGTTAATGCCTGTGAAAATATTTGCAGCCCCTTGTCAATGATTGTCACGACAAACATATAACTGCTCACTGGATCCAGGTCATGAACACCTTCTTGCAGGCCTGGCACTGTTGGCAATAGTGCCGATGGTAAAAACTGCATGTGTTTACTTGTACACCTGTGATATATCTCAGGATTCTGGTCTAACAGCGAAAACCTTTTGTACTTTGGCAGCAACGTTATAGGAAACACTTCTCACTTGGACTAATGGAAAAAAGGCATATGCCACCTTGAAACAAGACACCTCTGCTTATAATCCTCCTCACGCGTCCTTAGTTTGCTGCTGGTGTTCCTGTTCCCAAAACGTATTCCTGCAGTTAATGTTTTAATACACTGTCAGCGATATGTACGCACAAATGCAGGGAGAAATTCATACACAATAAACACTTTTAGACAACCATGACGTTCATTCCTTCTCGTGGTCCCTGCTGTTTTCCATGGCATGCCCAAACCTGACTCCACATGCTAAAAATGTATAACTTCTTAGTGCTACTCACAAATATAGGTAGACATTCCACACAAAAGAAAACGCTATAATATTACCTTGAAATAACAGACCTCCATTTATCGTCCTTATCTAATTAATTTCCTTCTATTGATCCCTAGTATATTTTTTATTTTTAGAGCTCATGAAACATGTTCAAATGTTACACCTTCTTGTCAGATGTACTCATGAATACAGGAAGACATTCCACAATAAGAAATCAATGGTAGGCTACCTTGTAGCAACAGACCTCCTCTAATGGGCCTCTTGTAACTCCTTCCCATGCTCGGCTCAAATTTAATTTCAACTGTTTTATATTATACATCTTCTTGCAAGAGGCATTCACAATAATAGGGTGAAAATCCACACACACACAAAAACACTTGGAGTTCACTTAGCAACAACAGATCTTGCCTTACCATTGTTATTGAACTCATGTTAGATAATAACGATATGCCAGTAGGATAGCTCACAGGGCAAGGCATTTGTCTTGGAAACAGGAAAACGCATAGCAACACAGGTTGGAATCCCAGGTTCCCGCTTCGAAAGTGGTCCCCATTAAGTGTGTTATAAAATACCAATTATAATTATGTTCTCTTGTCTTTCCATATCCCCAAACTTCACTTCAAAATTGAATATCTTCCTGTGAGAGATAGTCGTAAATACTGTGTTCATTCCCATAATAATTTTCTTTTAGGCCACCTAGAAACAAGGCATGTTTCTTTCTGGTCCTGTTTGTATGCCTTGGGCTAAAACTGCATAAAATACCCTGGTTGCTTTAATGTGACAGGCCACTGCTTACAAACTACGCTAACCTGGACCCTCGACCTTACAGACTAAATAAAACATTAAACATGCAGGCAAACCTACTTATGCCTCCACATTCCATCCCATCAAATATTCTGTCCCCTTCAACTCCCCAACATCTTTCCAAACTTTATCTGTGTCCTCTCCCCAAGCCACTGCCCGTCTTTCTTCCCTACCTCTTCCCCTGTCTTGTAACCCCGAGCTAGCCTGTCCATCCAAACAGTACTAACCACCCTCTTTACTGCAATAATACTACTTTGGCTTCAAACAACGCTCAGTTAACCAACCGTGTCCTCGGCTAACGCTCCAATAGCTCCACTCTCCCCAATATCCTCAAACACACAACTCACCACCACTCTCCTCTCCTATGAAAGCCAGGCTGACCTGCCACATCAGCAACAAAGAAACACAACCGTACAAAACTTCCCTACTTCTTGCCACCCTGTCCTTTCACAAAAAACCACTGTCACTCCCTATCAATCCCCTCCCCTGCCCAGCACACCACCTGAGAGGAAAACTACTTTAAAACCAAAGTTACCGGTGTGGGTGGGTGGGCAACATGGAACAGAGTTAACCGCCAACTGTTCCTGTACCTTCGTTGGCACCTCTATAAATATATTAGGGAGGCACCCTACGCCCGCGTGCCTTGCTGGCTGGGGTGCAGCGCCCAGATCTCCCTAGGAAGCAATGCATACCGCATGCTCCCCGTGGCACCCTTTGGGCTAATCTGTACAAAATACCCAGACTCAACATTAGTGGAAAAGGTTGCTTTAAAATGAAAGGCCACCGCTTACAAACTACACCACCCTGGCCTTTTGGCCTTACAGACTAAACAAAATGTAAAATTTGTTGGTAAACCCACTTCCGCACCACCATTTCCTCCCTTCAACTATTCTGTACCCCTTCAGCTCCCCAACATCTTTCCAAGCTATATCTGTGTCATCTCCCCGAGCCACTACCGGTCTTTCTTCCCAAACTCTCATCTTCTCTTGCTACCCCGGAACAGCCTGTCAGTTCAAAGGTACAAACCACTCTCCTTACCGTGATTATAATCCTTCAACTTCAACCAACCATCAATTAACTGAGCATGTCCCTGGCACATTCAGAAAAACCCTCCCAGAGTTGTTTTTTTCTGCTCCACCCTCCTGTATCATCTTACTATTTACTAATTTGTTTAATTATTCACTAACACGTTCTTTTAATACACTACCCCAAGAATCTGACACCCAAGACATGCCCTGCTCCCCTCCCCTCCCCCATTTTGCTAGTGAACTGCCACCATGCTCCTCCCCTCCCTGATGCAATCAATTTTAACCCATTGCTCCCTGCCAGCACCCATGTACCTTTTTCATTATATACATATATATATATATATATATATATATATATATATATATATAATTTCCTGATAAATACCCAAACTGAATAAATGTTCTTTCACTCGACATTCCCCAACAGATTCCCCTCCATCCGTGACCTTTAACCCATCTCTTCAAATCTCCTTCAGTACCAATATAACCATTCTTATGTCCCTTCTTTCTACCCAATGATAGTGTCCCTACCCAACTCACCCTTGAAGCCCCCCACTTTACCATCACAAACCCCTTTTTACCTTCTTAACAGACCACTGACCTCCGCCCGCCATGGACACCCTACCTATATACGCAATCAAAATAACCATTCCCTTCCGTCCCCGCAAACAAAATTCACCTAAGAAAACATACCGTACCCAATCTGCTCCTACTGTATACTAAAACATGAATACCCCCACATTAATAGACACCTTCCATCAAGCAACCTCTTATTCTCTCCTCCAGGACACCTCCCTCTTCCGCATCTGTGAAGGAAAAGACAAATTAAGAACCACACACAAATGTACCCGCCCCACCTACTGCTTCTGCCATTCTCAATCCCTCTTGCCCCCATTGCTTCCCAGTACTTAAAATCCCCTCATGGCAATCCCCACCCACTAATAATGTAACCCCACAAAATGGTCCCAGTTTCCCAGTGCCGCTCATGCTCCCATAAACCCCACCCCACACATTTCACTGAAGTCACTTTCTCCCACCCCTGACATGATAAACCAGCACCTAGTTGTTACGTGTTACCCATTGTGTCTCTTCATAACTGGGCACAACACTACCCCTTCCTATCCCCCTTTTTATTATTTATGTATGTATATATTTATTTATTTTTTGCTAAGCATGACTTCCCCATCCCAAACATCCCCACAACTAAACAACCGTAAACCTCAACCAACACCCACTGTGATGCACAACCCCACCTAGACCCTGCACCCCTAAACCTCATTCACCCCACTTCTACCCACATCACAGCCCTTTCCTGCTAATCCCCCCTTTTCCCATCCTCCACATCTCCTTTCAACCCATATAGCCCACTTGAGCCCCCTGTATAAATACTTCCTCTGAGCCGTAACAGGAAAAAAGGCCCAATTGTGCCCTCTTGCTAGCACCGTGGGCCTTCTTACCACCTAAGCATGCCACCCTTTCCCTAACCCGAGTATCCCTCGATGTTCCCGAAACTTATTTACACTCCTAGAGAATTAGTGATGCAACGGAATGTGCTAACAAGGTAACAAGCATTAATAAAGACATCACCCCCAGGGCTACCCTACCGACAGTATGCTCTCCGCCCCACCCAATTATCCACAAAATGTTGCTGTGACCATCCTCTGTACTTTGCCAATTCATCACTTCAACCATAACTGATTCCAACTCATATGCCTTGCCGATGCACTATAAATGCTTATATTCCCTACTTTTCCAGCTGCATTTATTTGGGGTTCGCACATTCAACAGATTCTCAGGGCCATCTACCCCCAATGTACTATTGCATGGGTAATCCCCTGTTCTACGTCCAACAACCCATCAATACCAATTGCTCACTCACTCTTTGCCACACACCCCTCGATATTGTTCCCCCCACTGCACAAGGGTCCATGCCTGCATCCTCCATCCATGCAGTTTAATTCCCGCTCCACTCCTCAAACAGTAACTCCACCTCCATCCTCCTTTGGCAATGCACCGTGTGCCCACCAGCCTGTTGCCACTGACACTGCACCAAGGATCATACCTTTGCCCTCTGTCAATACAGTTTAATTCTGTTTGCACACTGCACCTCTGCATCCCTCCTCCTCTGCAAATGCGCCACCAGCCAATGCTCCCGATGATCACTGTTCTCCCACTGCACCAGGGGCTGTCTGCGCTTCCTCTGTCCATTCAGTTCAATCTGCATACCCTGTTACTTCACGTAGTACCAGTGCATCCCTCATACCTCAGGATGGTGCTCTGTTTCCGCCTCTACACCAGGGCACACACCCTCTTCAATAGCCCCTCCAAACCCAACCTCACTTCCCTCACTTATAATCCTTAAACCCTTTCCTTTTCTTTCCCTCTTTTTTCTTTTTTTTTGTTATATGATTGAAGCCAGCACCTTCCTTACAGTGTCAAGAAATGTACAACTCCACCAGTACCTGCGTCAAAGACAAATGTCACTGCAGTGCCCCCTTACCTAATTCTGTCCCTGTCCCTGTGACCTGATGTGCAGGACCGCAATAGGGCAACACCCCCACACCCCCCATCACCAGTGCACCAGGGGCCGTCCCCTGCTCTCTGTCCATGCACTTCCCTTCGCACTCCCAGTTAACTCCTTGCTATGCAGCCACGCTGGCCCAAACCTGCCCCTTATCCCTCCATAGCTGCCCTTCCGTGCCCTTTGCGTCCCACGCCCCTGTTTGCGCATCCCACTTCCTCTCCCAATCTTCACCTATTCCTCAACTTACCTTCCCCTTCCTGGGTGTCACCTTCACACCCTTTCCAACATTTCCTTGCATTATGACCTCTTTGCTACTTGCTAGCATATACTCTTCTACACGTCACCCTGTTGGACAACCCTTTTACTCCTTTGCTTTTTTTTTTCTCACCTATTTATCCCAATTCTCCCTCCATACAGAAACTCCTATTCACAACCTAGCCCCCTTTATACCGTCCCCTCTCCTACTCTCATGGCAACACTGAGTGTTCTTCTGCCCACCTCTTCCATTCTCTCTACTATCCCCTCCATTTGGTACTCCTCTACAATACTCTCCCACTCCGATTCACCTTCCCTTCACCCTAGTAATCATTACCCAGTTAAATGACCTTCTTTGCAACCCTCGCAAACCCAGGTTCCCAATAATATAAACTTTGTTGTTGTCCTCTTTTTGCCCCTCTTAACTGTCAGCCAGCCAACATGCCAATTTAAACACACAATCCATTGGGCCTCATTACCAGGTTGGAGGTAGCCATGCCCTTAACAAGGGCATGGCTACTCCCAAACTCGGGTCCAGCACCGGGTCCCGTGAAAGGGGAATAACCAGGCCATTCCGACCTTTGCAGGCCCGGTAATTCCCCTTGCGCGGGACCCAGAGCCGGTACGTCCCCATTTCCCATTTGAGCCCTCATAGGGGTCAATGGAAATGGGTAGGATGGTAGCAGCAGTACCATTCATAACGGTACAGTTGCTACCATCCTGTACTGCTCGTGGGTGCCGCTCTGCACGTCTGGTCTGACCAGGCATGCAGAGTGTCACCCGCGAGCAGAACTAGTAATGTGGCGGCATGGTAACAACGGCGCCATTGCTGCCTTACCGCCACAGACGTAATGAGGCCCATTGTCTTCTTATACACATACAGGTCTAAAACCTTGTAAAAACCTTGTAAAATCACACAATCATAAAACATATATACAACAAGGGTGATACAACTAATTATCATCTGGCACCAATAAATCCAAGTTAGTGTGCCGCTAGTCTCTCTTATGTGCAGTTAACAATGTCACAGCTAGGCAGTTCTCATAGCAAAACAAAAGCAATTGGCCTCATTACAAGTTTGCAGGTCCGGTACCCGTGAGCAGAGCCTGTCAGATGAAGTGCCACCACTAATGGTGCCGGTGCATCCGACCTCCCCATTCCCATTGAGCCCTAACGGGCTCAAATGGGAATAGGGAGCAATTATTACTGGCACCCGGCAATGGGAATGCACCGGGTCCGCCGGGTCTGGAATGCCCCGGTACATCCCCATTGCCGGGTTCCGGTAAAAAAAAGACTCAAGCGGCAGCCATGCCGTTAATTACTGGCACGGCTACCGCCAACGTCGTAATGAGGCCCAAAGAATACACAAATTATTTACATAAATTGAACATTTGTAATACATAACTCAATTTCCAACTATAGTTTGACTCTGAGGGTCATTTTTCCTTTGTCACAACCCAGCCTACCTCAGGGCACGTCACCTTTCCATGCGGTAGAAGACACATATTCTTAAGACTCTTGAAATATGGTCACCACCCAGTAGAAATTAATTTGCAATACTGGAATGAAAAATACGTACGGACAGCCCATTAGGTCGTGACCTATCCCAAAAACAAGTGTTCATACTTTCTTATCAGATTCACCATGTGCTCATGCTCAGGACACAGTCCATGAGGGGGTCCATGATCTGTGCTACCACCACTCTGTCAGTGCACTTCTCCTAAGTGAGATCAATGCTCCCTATATGAGCCACATGCTGTTAGCCCCTCCCCTGGAGTGGGTGTTATGTGTCACCTCATCTTGCACCCACAACCCTGTGTTCCACTCCCTGTGCTGGAAGTGGCATTCTCAACAAATATCCTTACCTTCACAGCCCAAATGGACAACTTATAAATTGAAGCAGTTCAAACCAAATCCGTCTAGACGTGCGGTAAGAAAGCGAAAGTACATATCACATTCATTCCAGGTGTTACTTTTGGTGGCCCGATAATGTGGGGACTCAACGTCACTTGACATTTAGACACTGCAGACTTACCTCTTTAACCACACATAGTCGCCGCAACCAGTGTCCCTGCTCGTGAATTTCCTCCAATGTGCTCCACTTCCACCTTGAACCCAACCTCCGTGCCTCTCTGAATTGTCGGGTAGAACCTACATAATTGTTCCCCGTGACTTTGCACTGGCTACAAAGTGTGGTATCATTGATATACAATTTAGTTGACCAAACAAACATTTTAAAAAAGCAGTCAATATATTGGGCCATAGGTTCCAATATTGACCCACCTAATGCCACAATGGGTCTGCCTGGTTGGTCCCTGGCAGATTTATGGATCTTTGGTAAGGCATACCCTCGTTGGTGGGTTTGATAATAAGATTTCCATTTGCTGTCAACTGCTTTAAGGCCTGGTTTTCCATTAGTGTCATATTTCTATAACGTTTGCGATGGTCCCTCTCCTGATATACCTTCTTAAGATCTTTGGCTACCATTTGTTTGAAGGTAATCACTTCTGGGGGAACTTCCAAGTCATTGGGAGTGAAAGTATATTTGGGTCTACATTTTGTGAATGCCACCTCCATATTCATGTTACATCTTTTAAAAAGGCTCTAAGTCTAATAGTTCTATATCATACTTCAGTTCGGTAAGATGTCACAAACTGTGTTGAGACAAAACGAAGTCATTTTTCTAATATGTCATGCCAACTCCCCTTGCCCTTACTGGAAAACCTGGGGCCATACTGAGCCCTCTGACAAAACTGCCGGGGTACTGTATGAATCCTGTTGTCCTTCTCGGGTGGGACCCACTCTGGCCTGTCCCACTAGCTGCCCCATTACCCACTCCCAATACCTACTCTCCTCCCTAGATCAAGGCCACTAGATTAAATGTGCTTAATCTAGCTCCGCTAAACCCCCTAACCCCACTGGCTGACCCCCCTCATATGCCCCATGGAACCCTAGCACCCATCGTGCCCCTGCCTGTCCAAAAGCCAGAGGTGGGGTAGGGGTGGGTTTCCCAGTCCCATAATGGACCAACCGTGGTGAAAACAAATACCTGTCACATGTGACTAAACTAGCCAAACCTCACGTAAATGCACTTTTTTTAAAGGCCTCAATCCCCAAAAGCAAAATGTTTCCTTGTTAGCACCTACTTTCTTATGCATACATTTTTAGGCAACTGAAATCGGGATTGGGTTTTGTACTTACATATCATGGGAGTGTTTAGAAGGGTAGGGGGGATAGGAGACCTCAGCAGTTCTTAAATGTATGGTTTCAGATGCAAAGGAGAGAGTTCACTGCTTATAACCTTGAAGCTGCACTAGAACAGTCTCATTAGAGTATGCAAAGAAGTTAGATGCCCTCCACAGCCCCTCCCCCAAAAGTTAGAACCTCTTGCCATTTCTGGGCCTTTTCATATGAACAACTTATATTGAACTTCAATCCAAAGGTCATTCTGTTCTCACAGCAATGGAGATTCCTTTTCCCGGGAAGTGCCTGGGGGTCCAGCACCAACATAATCAGTGTCCCTGATAACAAGCAACCTCTCAGTTCAAGCTTTAACGATGGCTAATGCAGCCTTCAGCACACAACACAAAACCCTCAGGGAGAGCAATGCTGATGGGATCAAGCGTTAGGATGTATATACTTGCCCCTCAAGGAGGCCTTTCCATGAAATATAGTTCCATCTACCTAGAGTGCAGGATTTATGTGTAAACGCGCGCCTGTGGCTGCCTTGGCCCTAAACTCGGTTGCACGTTCGTAGGTAATCCACACTCCTGTTTCTGGCTGATGCCGGTTCTGTGAGGGGGGTCAGAGTCTCCCTCACGGGAGAGAAGAACTAGCATTGCTCACATTTCCCCATGCGAGGAGCCATTTATTTACCTAATCGCATCAAACCCACTTTTCGCCGGTAAACCAGCCCCGCTGACCATGGGAGGTCATAAATGTGTGTCATCGCCCCTGACCTGCCCTGCACGGAGACAGCAAAGTCATTACACCCATGAGGCGGGGCTGCCATCTCCGTGCAGGGTAACCCGATCCTCCTCCCCACGTCTACCACCACCCCCCAACCGCCTAATTTTTTATTTGTTAAAACCAGCTCTGAAACTGGGACACCTCCACTGACCACTACGACCCATTCCATATTCCCTGCCCTAGCCCCACCGAAAACACTCCAGTGTGCAACCAAAGCCACCACACGCTGCCAGAGCAGCAGGGCCGGCGAAGTTCCAAACAACATGGAACCAGTGTTGCCAACTCCTCAGTCCAGAAAGTAGCTAGAGGCTGTCCTAAAAGTAGCTAAAAGTAGCTAAATGACATCACTGCCTAATTAGCATAATCTCGCAGCATTCTCGTGCCTCTCGCGGCCGGGCGGGGGCATCAGTGACATGACGTGACTTGTTGTGCTGGAGCCTGGCTACAAGGACGGGTGCATTGATTGGAGGAACTCCTATTGTTTTGGAGACGTACACCCTTTTCTATTGGTTTGGAAACGTGCAAGTCTCCAAACCAATAGAAAAAAGTGTACGTCTTCAAACCAATCGGACTCGGGAGAAAGTAGCTAGATTAGTCGCTAGTCGCTTTCTAAGGAGAAAGTCGCTAGGGACCTGCACTTTGTCGCTAAATATAGCGACAAAGTCGCTAAGTTGGCAACACTGCATGGAACAGCGCTAACCGCCAACTGTTAATGAACCTTCGCCAGCACCACTATAGATAGATTAGGGAGGCGCTCTACCCCCGCACTGCTTGCCGGCCAGGGTGCGGTGCCCAAATCTCCCAGGGGTGCATCGCATACGGCGTGGTCACTCCAAATTTTGGATATTTTTGAAAGAGGCACACAAACGTTCCCAAGAAAAACACTTCCACTTCTTAATTTAGAAACAACACCCCTTCCAATATCATCCTCATCTCACTTCCTCTTATCTCATGTCCGTGGTGTTTTCTATGCCCAAAACACACTCAGGTTCAAATTGTACATCTTCTCATCTGACATACTCGCAAATACAGAGAAATGACGCCTTCTTTAAAATGAACACCTTTAATTTAAAAGGCTTCTTTTGATATGGTTTATAATGGATATTAATACACGTTTTGTTTTCTGTGCTCGATAATCCCTGGGAATAGCACCAGAATGATCGACATTTACAGAATGCAATCAGAAAACAAAACATTGCCAGTCTAGTTTACCTCACCTGCCGCAATGCACCATGGGAGAAATAACACATTTTCTTTGTTTATGGGGGCATGCTGACCTACCCGTAATTAATCAATAAAACAACAGATTTTCACTGAACTAAAAAGAGGCATTACTCATGCATATTCTGGCACTCCCAAAATGCAACTAAAATAAATTCTATGCTGCCATGCATGCATTCAATATGTGCACAAAGTAGAAAAAACAATAAAACATATTTATGCTTAATTCATTGTTACCATTAAGCGGATTTGCATCAAAAATGTACACTCTGTTTGCCCTGAGCAGAACAAATGGATTGAAATGTGTCATGCTGATGCAACAAACGGGAGAAACGTTATTACACACATCATTTTGTAAAAGTCAATGGGCCTCATTACAAGTCCCGTGGTAACCCTCCCAGTGCTACCGGCGGGTTGCGCTGGACTTGTAAGATTTACCAGCAACAGCCTTGTCAGTAACACAAGGGGATCACACACATATGTAGCAAAGGTCACCCTACCCATTCGGAAGACTGACAAAACCATGGAGCACAACAGTGACTACATTCTTATCAAACTTAACCTCTCCCACAACTGTACCATTGCCCTGCACCTCATCTACCATCCCCCAGGCCACCTGCGTGACTTCCAGACAGCCCTTACCCACCTGCTATCAGACAACCTGAAAAAATCAGCCAAAGCATCCTCCTAGGAGTTCTCAACCTTGGCCTTAAAGATCCCACAGCTAAGTCACTAAACAGTGCACTTGAGAGAATAGGGATCAGTAACACCATCACTGACCCTACTCACACTCAAAGTCGTACCTTGGATTGGGTAGCCTAGCACAACTGCCCACTCGCTATTACTGGAAACTCACCGACCCCCTGGTCTGACCACCACATCATCCAATTTGACATCCCTACTTTAAAGAATACACACCATCCTACGCCATCACTTCCACCAGCAATCTCCAGAAGCTCTTGCCAGCTCACTGCTGAAGGATACTACCCCACCTACTAGTGTCCGCCTTCAGGCCCACCTTCTCCAACGATCCAGAGGTTCTCAAACAATCCTACAACACTGCTATCAAACTAGCAGTAGACACTATTGCCCCTCTCACATTAGGGAAAGCCGAACCCACCAGTCATGCCAATGCCTGGTTCACCACAGACCTCCTAGAACTCCGCTCCAAAAAACATGCTGCCCTATCCCTCGGGCAAGCAAATCACTCGGACTCGGCCAAGCTAGAATTCCAAAACCGCTCTAAAGAATACAAAAAAGCCATCATCCGAGCCTAAAGAGATCTTCTCCGTTTTCCGGGACTTAGAGACTTCTACCACCCCCTCAGAATATCACCAAAGATAAGACTGGTGTGATGGGATCCATGCAGTATTGCTCAACAAATTGGACACCCTCCAAACTAAAATGAAAATGACCCAGCAAACTCTGACCCACTCACCACTCTCTAATCCGCCACAAACCAAAGGACCAACCACCACGTTCTCCTTCAACGAAATCCAGGAGCAGGTTATCATTAATATCATGAAATCCATCAAATCCTCCAACTGCAAAGGGGACATCTGCTCTACAGCCATTATTGAGAACTGTGCCAGCACGGTCACCACCTTTATGACAGCCTTCGTTAATGCATCCTTCTCCACCGGACAGGTATACTCCGGCCTCAGAGAAGATTGGGTCCGCTCTCTCTTAAAAAAAACCACCTTGGACCCCATGTCACCTAACTACAGGTCAATAACTAGTGTCTCATTCCTGCTGAAAATACTAGACAAAGCAGCCTATGTACAAGTGCAACAATTTATTGAGAAGAAAAAACTCCTCGGGCTGCATCAATTGGGGTTCCACCTGGGTGTCATGATCTCTGCTTCCAAAAGGTCAGGGTTTTCCCAACTCCCTTGGAAGCAGATCCATAACCCAGGTTCCGAGTGCCAACCAGTCCCAATTGGGACCTTTTGGACCCAGTCCTGGCGCCAGTGGCACCAGGCTCATAAATATGCCCAGTCCCAGCGCTGGAAGCGCCGGGCTCATAATGCTTGGGTGGACTTACCTGCAGCAGACCATGCTGCTTACTTGCCTGCCAGTTGAGCCTCTGATCCTCTTCTGTTTGGAACTACTTTTCCTGTTGGGTGGGGCAGGAGCCACTCCCTAGGTTCAGAACACTGGAACTCTTCTGGAAAGCAGGAACTCTTTTCTTACCTAGGCGTGGCTGTGGAAGGAGACACCTAAGCACTACAGGAGGCTATTTAAACCACACCCGATGGATGAATCTTGCTTTGCGTTATTCTGCATCCTCTGCAGCAGAACGCTCATCGTGTCTTCTGCATCTGATCCTGGGCCTAAGGAAAAAGGCTTACCATCCTGAATCCAGTCTTCAGCAACACCTATAAAGACAAGAAAGAACAGGTTAGCATTACGGTCTTCAGTGACAGCTCTTCACTTACCTGGTCCATCGGCTGTCACCAACGCCTCGCGCTGCATTCCGACATCTGAAGGACAAAGGCTTACCTACTCTTCGTGCGCTCCGGAGGTCTTCACACTGCATTCCAGCATCTGAAAGACAAAAGCTTACCAACTCTTCGCACGCTCCGGAGGCCTTCGGCGCTGCATCCCGCATCTGAAAGACAAAACAAGGTGCGTTTAAAGACATTGGGGAACTTTAATACTCACGTGCCATTACTCCTTTCCACATCTAACCCAGTGGGTATTCCGGCACCCTGCAGCCGCTCCGAACTTATACCTGCAAAATAAAAAGACAGTTAGAGCGCATCGTGAAGCAGGCAACAAGCGCTCACTTACGTGCTTCCAGGCGCTTCTATTCATCACACGGGCTCCATCTTCAACTCACTTCAGCCCGTCATCTACCATCGCCGGAACCCTGCAAAACAAGAGACATCATTACTAAAGACTTTAAAGACATTAGAATTACTCGAAACTTACCGTTCGTGCAGTAAACGACGGACAGCAGTCCTCTGAAGTCAAGAGGCCTGCTCCCCTTATCCAGTGAAGAAACTGGTTACAGCACCCTGCCCCGAGGCAGATGGAGAGCACGGCGTTCACTTACCTAAGGTGAGAGCGTTAACCTTTGGGGTTCTACAGGAGAAGAGAAAGGGAAGAAGAGAGAGACATTCAATAACCCAGTTCATTAATCCCATATTTTCTATCTGCAGACATCTTACCCTTCGAGTCAGACATACAGTGCACAGAGGTCCAGCCCAAAGAGCCAGCCGTGTGTTACACATCACCTTTGAAGATACGGTATACGCCCAGTCAAGACCGGCGCCTCTACGGGAATCAGGTGAGCGTTACAGAACGCAAAGCCTACCACAAAACTCCCGTCCAGGCGCTATGGAAACCTCGGATACCGACCAACTAGCCCAGTTACTTGGGGAACTAAGGCAGTAGGAGCTGCAGTTACCAAAGTTACAAACTCTGAGCAGGGAAACGACCTCGCCCGACAAGAATAGAGGTCCTCTTGCCGAGCGTGAAAACCAGTTCCGTGACCTCGCATTTCGTGATACCTATGGTCCTCATTAGCCCTGATAATCCGGATCGATTACATGCAATTGAAGCTTACGTCGACAGCGGTGCCATCGGCAATTATGTGGATCATGAAATGGTTTTGAGGATGAATCTAACTCTTTGTCCCAAGGCTGTAAAGGACGTCATTACTACGGTGGATGGTACGGAGATAGCCTCCGGGCCAGTAACGCATACCACTCAAGAAGTGACGCTAGTAAGTCAAGATGGACACTATGAGAAGATCGTGTTCGATGTGATCAAGGCCCCTCAGTTTCAGATTATTCTAGGAATACCTTGGTTAGAGAAACACAATCCTCTGATCGATTGGCGAGCAAGAACGGTCCAGTTTCCAGAATGTGTCTCTACTTGTCACCCTCCACCTGGTGTTGCACTGGCAGCAATTTCTTCAGAGACTCCCCAGTTACCTCCCGAATACCTAGAATACCAAGATGTTTTCCGGAAGGATCAGGCTAACTCTCTACCTCCTCATAGGTCTTATGACTGCCAGATAGACCTGATACCTGGATCTACTCCTCCTTGTAGTAGAATTTATGCCCTCACCGAGCCTGAGAACCTTCACCTTCGACAATACCTGGATCAATACCTGGCAAATGGGTTTATTCGTCCTTCCAAGTCCCCTGCTTCTTCAGCTTTGTTCTTCGTTCCAAAAAAGGAAGGAGACCTTAGAACTTGTATAGATTATCGCTCCCTGAACCAGATCACCGTTAAGAATAGATATCCATTACCTTTGATCACTGAACTCCTGGACCAAGTCAGAAAAGCATGCATATATACAAAGCTGGATCTTAGAGGAGCTTACCACTTGGTACGAGTAAAAGAGGGCGATGAATGGAAGACGGCCTTCCACACCAAGTATGGGTTATTTGAATATCAGGTCATGCCCTTCGGACTTTGCAATGCCCCGGCCGCCTTTCAATATTTTATGAACGATGTCCTCAGAGAGCTCATAGATGTGTGTGTTGTTGTTTACATTGACGACATCCTCGTTTATTCTTCATCGGAATCTGAACATCGGAAACACGTGAAAATGGTCCTCGAAAGATTGCGTCAACACAAACTTTTCGCTAAGTTGGAAAAATGTGTTTTCAACGTGACTGAAGTTGAATTCTTGGGATTCATATTATCACCTGGCGGAGTGCGTATGGATTCAAAGAAGGTCGATGCAGTTCTCAAATGGCCATCACCATCCTCCGTAAAAGGTGTGCAAAGCATGTTAGGCTTCGCTTACTTTTACCGCAGGTTTATCCCCGAATTCTCCCGAATAGTCCAGCCCATCACTGCCTTGTTAAAGAAAAACAAACATTTTGAATGGTCTACCGAGGCGGAACAAGCTTTCCAGGATTTGAAGAATAAATTTATCTCTGCACCAATCTTAAAACACCCTCGCCCCGAACTCCCCTACATCGTGGAAACTGATGCTTCAAGCCTTGCCATGGGGGCAGTTCTATCACAAAAGGACCCGGTAACCAATCAGTTGCATCCCGTGGCATTTTGGTCCCGCAAATTCTCGCCTCCTGAAATCAATTACACGATTACTGACAAGGAACTTCTGGCTATCAAGTCTGCCTTTAAGGCTTGGCGGCATTATCTGCTGGGGGCCCGACACACCGTTACTGTGATTACGGATCACCGAAACCTGCAATATTTGAAAACCGCAAAAGCCCAATCCTCTAGACAACTCCGTTGGGCATTATTCTTTGCCGAGTTTGACTTCATAATTACCTATCGACCTGGTACAAAAAACGGTAAAGCTGATGCCCTTTCTCGGATGGGAGTGGAAGAACACTTGATCAACCCTAAACCTGTACCAATCATTCCCGAACAAAGAATTCTGGGTGTAATCGCCACACAATCCATAGAGGAAGTTAAGGATAAAGCCAGGCAACTTGTAACTCCAGCAGACATACAGAATTGGCATCTGCAGGGAAAGGACTTTGCAGTAAAGGACAACTTATTGTATTTCCAAGAACGATTATACCTATCCAGCACAGATTTACAGAAAAAAGTAATCTCTTGCTATCACGATTCTTTAATGGAAGGACATCCCGGTAAAGCCAAGACCTCAGAAAAGATCAAGCGCTACTTCTGGTGGCCGTCTTGGAAAAAAGATATCAGAGACTTTATAATGTCCTGTGGAGTATGCGCCCAAAACAAGAGTCAAAAGGAAAGACCAGCAGGCCTCTTACGCCCTATTGACACCCCACCTCGCCCTTGGCATACGCTTTCTATGGACTTTATCACCGATCTACCTCCATGCTCCGGATACAATATGATTCTAGTAATTGTGGACTTATTCTCCAAGATGGCGCATTTCATTCCGCTCAAAGGCTTGCCAACAGCAGCAACTCTGCCCCGAGAATTTCTCGAAAACATCGTCCGACTGCACGGTTTTCCTTCGGTTCTAATT
Source organism: Ambystoma mexicanum (assembly GCF_040938575.1). Lineage (NCBI taxonomy): Eukaryota > Metazoa > Chordata > Amphibia > Caudata > Ambystomatidae > Ambystoma > Ambystoma mexicanum. The sequence continues at coordinate 922,676,800 of NC_090921.1, forward strand.
TCGGATCGAGGTAGTCAATTTATTTCTCATTTTTGGCGAAGTTGCTGTCGGTCGGCTCAAATTGATGTGAGACTATCGACCAGTCACCACCCTCAGACCGACGGACAAACCGAGAGGACCAATCAAACTCTGGAACAGTATTTACGCTGCATGCTGCAACAAACTGAAAAAACTTGGAAAGACATCCTTTGGATAGCCGAATATGCCTACAATAACTCTGTCCATTCGGGAACTGGGAAAACCCCATTTTTTCTTTTGTACGGCAGTCACCCTCGAACCTCGGAGTTGGATCCCCTCCAAGATCTTGAAACACCAGCAGTAGACTACCTGCATTCTACAATCACCCAAGCCTTTAAGGAAGCTGTTTCTCACCTTCAAAGGGCTAAAGAACAATACAAGAAAGGAGCAGATCAACATCGGAAGGAAGCCCCTCAATATCAAGTAGGGGATCAAGTCTGGTTATCCACCAAATATCTAACTCTAAAAGGGCCACGCACATTCAACCCAAGATACCTTGGTCCCTATTCCATCACTACCATAGTAAACCCAGTAGCGGTCAAGTTGGACTTGCCCCCGCACATGAAGATACATCCGGTCTTCCACGTCTCTCTATTAAAACCCGTGCAACCTCAAACCCGACTAACTAAATCTCCAAAACCTATCCTAGTTGATGGAGAACTCGAGTTTGAAGTCAAAAGCATTCTGGACTCCAAGATCTCCAAATCTAAACTATTTTACCTAATTGACTGGAAAGGCTACGGCCCCCAAGAGCGATCCTGGGAACCTGCTGAATATGTCCACGCTCCTCGCCTAATCAAAAGATTTCACAGAACATTTCCTGACAAGCCAAAACCCCCGGAGAAGCCCGGTTTGGGAGGGGCCTTGAGGGGGGGTACTGTCATGATCTCTGCTTCCAAAAGGTCAGAATTTTCCCAACTCCCTTGGAAGCAGATCCATAACCCAGGTTCCGAGTGCCAACCAGTCCCAATTGGGACCTTTTGGACCCAGTCCTGGCGCCAGTGGCACCAGGCTCATAAATATGCCCAGTCCCAGCGCTGGAAGCGCCGGGCTCATAATGCTTGGGTGGACTTATCTGCAGCAGACCATGCTGCTTACTTGCCTGCCAGTTGAGCCTCTGATCCTCTTCTGTTTGGAACTACTTTTCCTGTTGGGTGGGGCAGGAGCCACTCCCTAGGTTCAGAACACTGGAACTCTTCTGGAAAGCAGGAACTCTTTTCTTACCTAGGCGTGGCTGTGGAAGGAGACACCTAAGCACTACAGGAGGCTATTTAAACCACACCTGATGGATGAATCTTGCTTTGCGTTATTCTGCATCCTCTGCAGCAGAACGCTCATCGTGTCTTCTGCATCTGATCCTGGGCCTAAGGAAAAAGGCTTACCATCCTGAATCCAGTCTTCAGCAACACCTAAAAAGACAAGAAAGAACAGGTTAGCATTACGGTCTTCAGTGACAGCTCTTCACTTACCTGGTCCATCGGCTGTCACCAACGCCTCGCACTGCATTCCGACATCTGAAGGACAAAGGCTTACCTACTCTTCGTGCGCTCCGGAGGTCTTCACACTGCATTCCGGCATCTGAAAGACAAAAGCTTACCAACTCTTTGCACGCTCCGGAGGCCTTCGGCGCTGCATCCCGCATCTGAAAGACAAAACAAGGTGCGTTTAAAGACATTGGGGAACTTTAATACTCACGTGCCATTACTCCTTTCCACATCTAACCCAGTGGGTATTCCGGCACCCTGCAGCCGCTCCGAACTTATACCTGCAAAATAAAAAGACAGTTAGAGCGCATCGTGAAGCAGGCAACAAGCGCTTACTTACGTGCTTCCAGGCGCTTCTATTCATCACACGGGCTCCATCTTCAACTCACTTCAGCCCGTCATCTACCATCGCCGGAACCCTGCAAAACAAGAGACATCATTACTAAAGACTTTAAAGACATTAGAATTACTCGAAACTTACCGTTCGTGCAGTAAACGACGGACAGCAGTCCTCTGAAGTCAAGAGGCCTGCTCCCCTTATCCAGTGAAGAAACTGGTTACAGCACCCTGCCCCGAGGCAGATGGAGAGCATGGCGTTCACTTACCTAAGGTGAGAGCGTTAACCTTCGGGGTTCTACAGGAGAAGAGAAAGGGAAGAAGAGAGAGACATTCAATAACCCAGTTCATTAATCCCATATTTTCTATCTGCAGACATCTTACCCTTCGAGTCAGACATACAGTGCACAGAGGTCCAGCCCAAAGAGCCAGCCGTGTGTTACACATCACCTTTGAAGATACGGTATACGCCCAGTCAAGACCGGCGCCTCTACGGGAATCAGGTGAGCGTTACACTGGGGCACGGTACTGAAACAGCCTTACTTGATCTGAAAAATCAAATGGATGACTCGAGAGATGCAGGATGCAGGTAAACTTGAACTACTCCTACTCCTAGACCGTTCTGCGGCATTGGATCTTGTCGACCACAATGTCCTCTGCCACCATCTGACTTCGACAGCCAACTTCTCACCCAATGCCACCGCCTGGTTCACATCCTCCTTGCAAGGTTGGATCATGCAAGTCTTCTCCGACCTAGCTTCTGCCTCACCTACCATCATTGTAAGCGGAGTGCCACAAGGGTCCTGCATCTCGCCCACCCTCTACAATATTTATACTAGACCCCTCTTTCACATCCTGGATTCATTTGGTATCTCCTACACCAACTACGCGGACGATACTCAAGTCCTCCTTCCACTAACAGGTGACTATGAATCTGACTCCAGAGCCCTCAACGCCATATACACTACCATACAAGCCTGGATGGCCGTGAATGGACTATCTCTCAACAGTGACAATACTGAGCTTCTCCTGATCGGGTCCACTGAAACCCTAAAGAAACTCAACACACAATTCAGCAGGTTCACTATTGACAACATCTACATCTCAGTCTTTGAATCAGTGAAAACTCTCAGAGTATACACAAACCTCTCCATGACCAGGCAAGTCAATGCCATTGCCTCTGCCATGGCATACCATGCTAAACATTTAAAGGCAGCTACACCATTCCTATCAAAGGACAATTGACTTACTATTGGCAGGGCTAAAACATGGTCAAGACTCAACTACTGCAATGGCCTTTTTCTGGGAACATCAGTAAAAAAACCTGGAGAAGCTGCAGATTATCCAAAACAGTGCTCTCCATGCAGCTATAGTCATCCCGGAAAGGGAACATATTACTGCCGCCAGGAAACCGGAGCACTGGCACCTAGAGTGCATCCTATTTAAAACCCTCGCTGTAACCCACAAATGTGTCAACCAAACTGCCCCCCTACCTTTCCCAAAGAATACACATATCTGCATCCACAAGACCACCCAGAACTCCTTACTCTAACATGCTCACAGTTTACAAAATCAAGCGAGTTAGAGTAGGAGGAGCAAGCATTCCCTTCCTTTGCAGCCTTACAATAGAATGCCCGTCCACCATCCCCAAGAGCTGAAAACTCACACATAGCCTTCCGCAGAGCTTTCAAGACTCTACTCTTCAACTTAACATCACCATGTGCTACCTGTATACAAAGCTATCAGTATAACCTGCCTGTAATATATCAAGTATGTATTTAATCAACTTTGATTACAAAGGCATTGCAGATGCCTCATGTCACTAAGCTCATCACATGTAACAGCGCCTCGATGCCCAAGGACAGTTTGCACGCTATTAACATTTAAATAAATAAATAAATAAATAAATAAATAAATATGCAAATAGATAAATAAATAAATAAATACAACCCCAGCGTTCTGGAAAGTCAGGCACCAGTAAATTGTAATTCCCCATTCCCATTGAGTGCCAAATGACTCAATGGGAATGGGGAACACAGAACCACCGGCACCATTAATAACGGTGCCGGTGCATCCGTTACAGCTTGCTTACCATGACCGCTGTGTCCAGCAGGGTATGCCCTGTTAGGCACAGTGGCTCTGGCAGGCAAACCCGTACTATGCCTGTCCATAAACAATGCTGCTGGTAAACTTACCAGCACCATTTATTCCGGACCGGCACAATTGTAATGAGGCTCAATGGATCATAGAGTTCATCTGAACCTACAACCCCATTAATTAGTTTAATCAAATTCAGCAAGCAACTGGTGGTGGCCAATACGAACAAGCATACCATATTTTGTGTCAATTGATGCATGACTTCAATAAATATGATAACTTGAAAAACATGCATTTTTCCATTTACTAAAAAAGGGGCACTCCATAGAGAACATTCATTTTCAGAACACATTTGCTCAAAAATATCTGCTTTGATTGCTCCCATGTATTCTTCCACTATGCAGTTTACCAGCTAGATTTCGGTGCAAATGTTTTGAAAAAATCACCAGCCAAACAATTGTGAACTTCATAAAAACCGAAAGGCATCTGTATTTTTGACAACTGCATCTAAAAATACACCTATAAAAGAAGACACGATTCTAGGAATTTTATTTATTTTATTTATTCGCATTTGTTTAGCGCACATGCAGCCCAGAGGCATCGTGGCGCTTGTTACAGATATGATTTGTTGTACATACATTGAAGTCATTTATTAGTTGCATGAGAAGATTGCAGCTATGAGAAATGGCTAGTTGTGCATACATTGAAATCATTACTTAGTTGCAGGAAAGCGAGAAATAGCTACAGGGAGGAAGAGGGAGAGGAGATCAAAGAGGAGAGCGTGGCGAACTAGAAGAGGAATTAGTTGAACAAGATAGTTTTCAGATACTCCTGTGGTCGCATGGAATTTGTATCCATCTTAAGAAATTATTTCCCCAGTATCTGAGCAACCGCCAGATCATACAAAAAGGGTAAGGCAATCGACTAAGGTTCACAGTCAAGTCATTGTCCATCCTGATAGAGGCCGACTAGAACACCTAATGAGATTATCGCCTGGATGTGAGAATCACTACCATAAGGGCCAAAACACCCAGTGTCGATGCAACGTTAGAAGAAACATCCTGTGCTAAAATAGAAAAGCGGCTAATATGTTTACTCTTTTGTAGCCATTGGGTAATACTATGAACAATCACTGTCAAAGAACAAACAATGCTATCTAGATTTGGGAGAATGCTGTAACATCAACTTCAACTAGTTGCAAAAATAGTTGTTGCCTGCGTATACCCAAACAAAAACATTTTAATAAAGTATATTTTTGCATATGAAGCACACTGTTCTGCGGAGCGTGGGCGAGCAGTCGCTGGTAGCCTGAGGGATCTGCAGGCTTAGGCAAGCCCTGCCTGGCCCTGCGGGCCTCCGTGAGTTTGTGCTACATTTTGTAACATTATTTCTGCCTCGCGCTCTGAGCGCTTTGTTGTGCTGCTTCCCCCCTCCCACTTCCTGGTCCTCCTCTCCCTTCCCGCCTCCCTGCCCGCCCACCCCCCCCTCTGATTGGCTGCCTGGCTGCCTCCCTCTTGGCCTACTCGGCGGCTGCTCCCCCCGCTCGCTTCTTTGTTCTGCGGAGCGTGGGAGAGCAGTCGCCGGTAGCCTGAGGGATCTGCAGGCTTAGGGAAGCCCTGCCTGGCCCTGCGGGCCTCTGTGAGTTTGTGCTACATTTTGTAACATTATTTTTGCCTCGCGCTCTGAGCGCGTTGTTGTGCTGCTTCCCCCCTCCCACTTCCTGGTCCTCCTCTCCCTTCCCGCCTCCCTGCCTGCCCACCCCCGCCCTACCCTCCTCACTCTGCCTATATCCAACCCTTCCTGGGCAGCCCCCTGCCCGGCAGCCCCCTCGGCTAAGGGCCCCTTAGGCAAAGGGCGGCTCCTACGGTTGCGGCTCCCTGTGTGTGTCTGCAGGTGTCCGCAGGGGACGCCTTGCGCCTGCACTTCTTTTTCCACCTCTCCCGGCCCACCCCATCTATTCCTGGTCACTTCTTCGCATGGTGTCTTCTCCTCACTATGTCCCACAGTTGTGGTAATCAGAGTTTTTTCTCACCCCGCAGGATTCTCAAACTTAGGTGGCCTCTGTACCTAATACGCTCTCACTGTTCTGAATTGTGGTAATCAGGGTTTTTCTCCCCCCGCAGAATTCTCAAACTTAGGTGGCCTCTGTACCTAATACGCTCTCACTGTTCTGAATTGTGGTAATCAGGGTTTTTCTCCCCCCGCAGGATTCTCAAACTTAGGTGGCCTCTGTACCTAATACGCTCTCACTGTTCTGAATTGTGGTAATCAGGGTTTTTCTCCCCCCGCAGGATTCTCAAACTTAGGTGGCCTCTGTACCTAATACGCACTCATGCACTGGTGGTGCACTGTTCTGTAATGTGGTAAACTAAGGCTGGCCGCTCTCTCACTGCCTGTGCGCTCTCGTTTCGTCTGTCCTCCCCCCCACTCCCTCCTACTCCATGGTGCTCTCTATCTCGCCTATCTTCTCTAACTGCTTCTCTATTGACTACCCTGCTCTCCTCACTAAATCTGGTAGGAAAAAGTTTAAAAAGGACATCCTGGTCTCCAACCCAGGTCTCCCTATCGCTGACACCTACACTAGTGCCTGCTCCAAGGAAACTCTCACTGACATCCTCTTTTTCGTGCCTTCGCCTGACCTATGGACCCTTCATATGGTCTCTGTGCTCTCTCCTTTCTCCTCTTCTCCCATTAATGGTGGCACCCGTTGGGATGTCCTCTTGGCCTCCTTCCACTCCTCTAAGGCCATCATTAATGTCTACGCTAACGGGACCGTCTTGGTCCAAGGCCCTCAGGCCAACCTTCACCTCTTTGACAGACGCTTCCCATGCCTCATTAACTTCCTTTCCTCTCCTGCTGTCCCCCCTCCTCTGTCCTCGGCTACCTTGCCTCTAACCTCCCTCCCTGCCCCCTCTCTTGCTCCTTCTTCTACACCTCCACAGGGCGTACCTCTGATCTGTACCCCTCCCCGGAAGTCCTTCAAGGATGGCAACCTTCTCCACATTGCCACTCTTAACTCTCGCTCTGCAATCAAGCATTCTTCTGATATCTGTCACCTTCTTGAGGAACTGGACCTTGACGTCCTCGGTCTCACTGAGACATGGTTCACGGCCAGCTCTGTCACCAGCTATGACACACTCCTACCTGACGGCTACAAGATCCTCTCCGTGCCCAGGCCCAACCGTGCAGGGGGGGGTGTAGCCCTTATCTTCCCTGAGTGGATTCCTGCCACTGTCACTCCTACGCAGTCATACTCCTCTTTTGAATGCCTTGTCTGCCGTCTCTCTCTCTCTCCTAGCCATTCCCTTACCGTGGCTACTATCTATCGGCCACCTGGTCAAATCTCCTCCTTCCTCTCCGAGTGGGCTGACCTCTCCTCCTCACTCCTGTCCTCAACCACTCAACTCCTCTTTCTTGGTGACTTCAACATCCACTTGGATGTCTCCTGTCCCCTCACGGGACTCTTTTGTGACCTCTGCGACTCTCTCTCACTCTCTATTCTCCCGTCTGGGCCTACTCATTCTGCAGGGCACACTCTTGATGCTCTGATCTCTTCTGACATTCCCCTCTCCGTCCCTCTCTCCACTCCTCTCTCCTGGAGTGATCACTTTCTCCTATCCTCCCACATCACCCTCCCTACCCCACTGACAAAGCCACCCTCACCACTGCCACCCACCTTCTCGGTCATTCGACCCATGAAGCGCGTGTCAGTTGAGGCTTTCGCTGCCACCTTTGCACCCCCCCCCTCCCCATTCTGCTGACTCCCACCCTGCCACTGCCCTCTCCATGCTCCACTCTGATATATCTGATACTCTTGATATCCTTGCCCCTGTCATGAGAATCCGCCTGAAGCCTAAAGCCAAATGTAACTCCTGGTATGACTCGGAGCTCGTTACCCTTAAACGCAAGTGCAGGGTGGCAGAGAGGAAATGGCGTGCTTCATATTCATCCTCTGACAAACTGGCCTGCCGCCTGCTCCAAAGGCAATACCGTCTCTCTGTTCTCTCCAAGAAGAGAGCCCTTATCCAAGCCCGCATCTCTGCGGCATCTAACAACTCGGCCGAACTCTTTAAAATCTGCAAGGAGCTTGCCAACCCTGCTGCAGTCTCTACCTCTCATGTCCCCTCCCAGGCCCTCTGCACTGCACTTGCCTCTCACTTCATCTCTAAAACTCAGGACATCCTGTCCTCACTCTCCTCCTATCACCTCCCTCCCTCTCTTCCTGGCTCTTCCTCTGGCCCTTCTACAGCCACCCCTCCTCCCTCCTTCTCTGCCTTTCCCCTTTTCTCTGCTGATGAGGTTTCCAGACAAGTCCATTCTATGAAAGTCTCATCCAAACAGGTTCACCCCTGTTCCTCCAAAACTATCAAGGACCACATCGACGCCCTGGCTCCTGCCCTGGCTGACTTTTGCAACCACTCCTTCGCCTCTGGAGTCTTCCCATCCCCCCTTAAGCACTCCCTTGTGCACCCTCTTCTTAAGAAACCCTCTTCTGACCCCTCCTGCCCGGCTAACTATCGCCCAATCTCCATCACTCCCTTCCTGGGCAAGCTCCTGGAGAAACTGGCCATCTCCCAGCTTAACCTCCATGCTGAATCTGTTGGCAGTCTTCATGACCATCAATCTGGCTTCAGAGCTGCCAGAAGCACGGAAATTGCTAACCTGAACATCCGTGAGGACCTACTCTTGAACCTTGACTCTAACACTCCGTGTGTTCTCATTCTGCTTGATCTCTCTTCTGCCTTTGACACTGTCAACCATGCCATCCTGCTCAACCATCTCTGTGATAACCTGGGTATCACTGGTCAGGCTCTGGCGTGGCTGACCTCTTTCCTCTCCAATCGACCCTCCCAGGTCCAACTGGGGTCCTTCCTCTCTGACATCTTTTTCTCCACCTGTGGTGTCCCCCAGGGATCAAATCTCTCCCCCTGGCTGTTCAACCAGTACCTGGCACTCCTTGCCCACCGCATCGCCGCTCTCTGCCCCAACTTTCAGTGCTATGCGGACGATACCCAGCTCATTTTCAGGCTACCCTCGGCCTCCTCCTCTCCTTCCCTCATCTCTGACTGTCTGTCAGCTATCCAGGAATGGTGTGCCGCCAATGACCTCTGCCTTAATGCCAGTAAGACTGAGATTCTACTCATCGGCACACCCACTCCCTCCTTCCCTGCAGCTCTCTGGCCGGCCTCTCTTGGCCCTCTTCCTGCACCTACCTGCACGGCAAAAAACCTCAGGGTTATCTTCGACTCCACACTCTCCTTCTCTCCTCATATATCTGACGTCTCTAAGAAGTCACACTACCAGCTGCACCTCCTCAGAGGTATTCTTCCCTTCCTCTCCTTCCCCCAGAAGCTCACTGTCTCACGAGCCCTGGTTCTCTCAAAGCTGGACTACTGTAACAGCCTCTATCTTAATCTGACTGCCTCCACTCTCCGCCCTCTGCAACTCATCCAGAACAGAACTGCGACACTTGTCCTTGGCCTTAAGCCCAGGGACCGTATCTCTCCAGGACTGAAGTCTCTACACTGGCTCCCAGTGGCTGCGAGGATAAAGTTCAAAACCCTCTGCATTGTCCACAAGGCCTTCTGGGGCCTGGGGCCTAAATACCTTCAACTCTCTCTTCCTAAATATCTTCCTTCCCGAGCCCTTCGCTCATCCGTCTCCAACTCCCTCTGGGTCAGCCGCTTCTCGAAGCAACGAGCTGGGGGTAGATCTCTCTCCGCGGCAGGGGCCTCCCTCTGGAACAGCCTTCCTGCCTCCCTGAAACTTGAGGAGAACCATCTACGGTTCCAGAAGCACCTCAAAACCTTCCTCTTTGCTTCTGCTTTCTCTCTCCCTCTCCCCTGCTAATTCTTCGCTGAATCTGCACCAAATCTGCAACTGGGCCACTCTCGCCGACCTCGGTCCTGGGCCCAGCCACTCTGCACTTGCACTGCCTCGCTGGCAACCCCTGCTCTGCGGGACTGTCTCTGTATCCCTACAGCCCCCGTTCCCAGCACTTGTCTGCACTTACCTTGCCACCAGCTGGCCCTATTCATTTACTTACCTTGTACTGCACTTGCCCCTTCCCCTCCCCTTGCGCTTTGTCCCTTCCCCCTTCCCCTGCACTTGCGCGATCTGAATGACACCTGGCCTAGTAGGATCGTTGTCTGTCTTCCCCCTTTTCCCCCTCCCTGCCTCGTCGCGCCTTGAAACACTTGAAAAGCTTGTGTATAGGCGCGTTACAAATGCCATATCATATCATATCATATCCACATTACAAGACGACATTAGTATCAGTTTGGTCTGTTGTGTGTAGGGATTTATGAGAGCAATGAAAACATGCTTTTACTTGTTTGTGATATGTATGTGATTTTGGTTATTGATAATACGGATGATATGAATTTTGTATAATCATATGTAGTGAATAAACTTTATTAGAAAAAGACAAGGAAGGCATTGTGCAATATTTACTCTATTGTTGCACTATACGTAGAGGTTATACTGGGTCTGGATATCTGAGGGTGGGGTCAGATTAATGTCCATTTACGAATTACACATCCAAATTCATATGCATTCCAATAAAACATGCTGAAAATATGTATGATGAAACAATACCATGCCACTCAGTGGAAATGTGTTGTTTCCAATCACCTCGTTGAAAACATGTACAGAAAGAGGAATCCAATTAAAATCATCAATACATGGGTTTCAAGAGTCTTGAAGAAACACATTGGGCCTCATTACGACCCGTGCGGAATGGGTTAACGGGTTCCGCTAATGGATGTGGACCCGTTAACACCATTCCGCACGATTACGAGGTCCCCTCGCGGGACACAGTAAGGACGCCTGGCAAAACCAGGCGTCATTACTGGGTCCGAGAGGGGACCACGGAGCTAACAACGGCCCGGTCGTAATAGGCCCGTTGTTAGCTCCCTCTCCCATTCCCATTGAGCCTTATGGGGGCTCAAATGAGAATGGGGAAGGTCCGGACCCGGTTTCCCTGAGGGAGGAATTACCGGGCACTCCGAACTCGGAATGGCCTGGTAATTCACCTTTCAGGGAACCCGGTAAAGGAGCCCGGTTTGGCGGCAGCCATGGAGCTAATAGCTCCGTGGCTGCCGCCAAACTCGTAATGAGGCCCATTATGTTGGACTCTCACTTACACATACAAATGTTTGTATCAACAAAATGGACATATGAACATGTGCTTCAGCCATCTGTACAGAGGTGTTTCTAGGTCTGGAAAAGATCTGGGGCTACACTAATGTCGGGATTGTCGGGACTTGGGGCTAGCTAGCCTTTTGGTTGTAGACCCTGAGATTCTATCCGGGGCTACAACCAAAAGACCCGGCGCTATAGCCCGCTAAGCCCCCCCCCCAGCAACGCCTCTGCCTCTGTATATGTCCACAAATCAAATGGCAAACAATCTTACAACCCTATATATACGATGAAAGTACATAACTATGAAAAGACATACATCTTTTTAATCAGCCGAAAACAAACATGCATGGCAATGAATTTCCTACAGCAGTAAACCTCCTTTAAATGGCTAGAAAGCAAATGTTCAAAATTAATGTGAACCAAAATTGTGATACATCAATATGCCAAATATTGCTTGTGGGCAATCGGCTGAAATTCACCTTGCAATGATTCACAGGTTTGCATAAATTAAAGGTTGTTATCACACAAGTACATAATTTGTGAGGAAAACACATTGCGCATTTTAATATAAATAGTGACAAAGCTATGAGAAACTATGAGACAGAGGATCCTGTACACTTGCACAATTGATTCTTTGCTGCATTCAAGAATTGTGCAATGCAGATAATATAGACAAAATAATAAATAAACATACTTCTCCAGCATGTGACAGCATTTCCCCGTCTTTTGGCCAATGCTGGGTTTGACCTTTATGGACTTCATGATTCACGGCGCGTCACTCTTTCTCAACTCTCATGCTGGACTTCCTTTGCATCTTGTACTCATGGTGACCCTGAATCATGCAGTTTGAATCTTCATCTTATATACTGGCTTGCAACATTATGGGCCTCATTACCAGTTTGGAGGTAGCCATGCCATCATTACCCGCATGGCTACCTACAAACTCGTGTCCGGGTCTGCGTCCCAAAAAAAAAGGAATTACCAGGCCATTCCGACTTTTGCGGGCCCAGTAATTCCCGTTTTCGGTGCCCGGACCCGGTACGTCCCCATTCCCTTTGAGCCCCCATAGGGCTCAATTGGATTGGGGAGGATGCTGTTAATGACAGACCAGATGTGCATACTGCCACCCGCGAGCAAACCCGGCCCGGTATGAACGGTGCTGGTTCCTTACCAGCACCATTCATACCGCAGCTGCCAGGGTTTTAATGAGGCTGAAGGTGTTACTACTGACCTCTGCAATTGTTTTCACTCTCCTCTCTTGCTTCTCTGCTCTTTTTGACTGCTTACTCTCTGTTCTCTCCTGCTCTCCCTTTATCCCTTTTCCTATCTCCTCCCCTCCTCCCCTTACTTTCTTCTATGCCCTTACTCTATCAGAATTGTCCCCAGACCTAGTGTGATAGCAACCTCATCTGTCTCCTCCCCCTCCCCAGACTTGTTTTATTCCTCCTCCCCACCTCCAGCACTATCTGAAATGTCGTCAGGCCATGTACAATAGTCAATTTCACATCCTTACTGCTCATGGCCTGTAGGAATGTCATTGTATTTTCCCTTGCTCCCTCCCTTGCCTTGAAGCGCTTTGAAACACATTGGGCCTCATTACGACCCTGGCGGAACGGGTTAACGGGTGCCGCAAAAGGATGCGGACCCGTTAAACCCGTTCCGCCATATTACGAGGTCCCCTCGCGGGACACGGTAAGCACGCCTAGTAAAACCGTAAAACCAGGCATGCTTACCGGGTCCCTCGAGGGGAAGAGGGAGCAAACAACGGGCCAACTCGTAATCGGCCCGTTGTTTGCTCCCTCTCCAATTCCCATTGAGCCCTATGGGGGCTGAAATGGGAATGGGGAAGGTCCGTGTCCGGGTCCTTGGAGGGAGGAATTACCGGGCCCTCCAAACTCGGAATGGCCCGGTAATTCCTCATTCTGGGAACCCGGACCCGGAGGCGATTTTGGCAGCAGCCATGCCACCAATAGCGGCATTGCTACCGCCGAGGTCGTAATGAGGCCCATTGTGTATAGGTGCTATATAAATAAACTATCATATAATATCAATTCTTGAAAATATGAGACATCATTTGTATGAAAGTTGTTGTGTCCAGCTATGTGTCAATCAATATGAGTACAATACATATCTGTCTGCATGATATAGATGTTGGTGTTTTACCACATTATTTGCACACCAATCGTCGAAAGTATAATATGGCCATGCGAGTTGCTCTGCACAAACTAGATAAAATCTCAATGCATTATTTGCAATAATTGTCCACAGTTCATGCATTGGACATCTTCTGCACCAACATGGAGCATCACAATATGTGGGGAATCTGGCAAGTCCTCACAATGTACAAATGCAGATTATCTGGTTCTATGTCATTGCATCGCCTGTATTATTTTCGCAGAGTTTCTTGGTGCAGATTTTTTGCCGCAAAAACACATTTATTTTCTTTTTTGGGTTTGGGTTACCCCCCAAGCTGCACCTTCCCAGCTATTTACAACCTATCCCACAGACCCCCATCCTTTATATCACTTTATCCACCGTCCATATTTTTTCCTATGAGTTTTTGCGGCAAGGAATCGGCAGAAAAAAAAGAAACGGGTGATGAATGAACGCCGTACCGATAATCTATGCTAACATGGCAACAACCATTTCTCAGCACATAACAAATAACATTCATATGGTACCAGCATTACATTCCAACAAACCGTCTTTCCAAGATATAGTGAGTGGATCCATGACTCTCACACGGTCCATTTTCAACTTATATATCAAATACCTGTAAAACACAGGTGCATGATGCACAGTTTAAAACCTTTAATAAACAAAAAAGCAACACATATTTTAAACACTTTAAAAAAATGTGCCCTCAAATAAATATTCCATACTACAATGGACAGTAACACAAACTTGTTGTTTTGATAATGTGATGTATGTATAATATAACACGGCAGTATAGGACAACAACAGTTTTTTTGAGCAAAAAGCTTGTATTTAAGCTAATCAATATACCTAAAATGCATTGCTTCTGTGGCTCTGGACTACATGTGTCCTTCCAGTGATGGCGACTGGGAGGCACTGTATCATATGTCTCTTGTTGAGAACTTTTCTGAATTATTTATTTATTTATTTATTCACATTTGTTGAGCGCACATCAGACCGTAGGCATCGTGGCGCTAGTTACAGTGTTGCTTACTTAGTTACATTCAGTTCATGTAGATATACTTTTTTACAGATATGCAAGTGCAGCAGGAGTACATGAAAACGGGTTCAGTTGAACAGGGCAGTTTTGAGCTTTTTTCGGAATGAGAAAAGAGATGTGTCAGCTCTAAGGTCAGTAGGAAGGGAATTCCAGAGTTTGGGTGCGAGGAAGGGGAAGCCTATACCTCCTGCTTTTGTTCTGTTGATGCGAGGTATTGCAAGTTCGTTCGTGTATTGTGCTCTTCTAGGTCTTGTGGATTGATATCTACCTATCGTGTCAGATAAGTAAGAGGGAGCTGTGAGGTTGATACATTTGTGGGTGGTTGTGAGAATTTTGAAGGAGATGCGGTCTTTGACTGGGAGCCAATGAGCTGCTATTCTGGCTTGTGTGATGTGTTCACTTTTTGGTATGCTGAGGGCTGCTCTGAGAGCGTTGTTTTGAGTAGTTTGGAGCCTAGATAAGTTTTTTTGCGAGGTTCCGGCTAGGAGAGCGTTACAATAGTCTAGCTTAGCTCCTATAGTTGCTCGGGCGATGGAGAGGCAGCTATCCTTAGTTAGGAATGGTTTTATTGCGTTAATGAGTTTCGTAGTAAGTGCTGAGGCCGAGACTATGGCGCTGACTTGTTTGTCCATGGATAGTGTTGCGTCTATGTGAACCCCCAGTGTTTTGACTGAGGATAGGACAGGGATAGTACAATTGTCTATGTTGAAATTGATGTACAGTGGGTTGAGGTTGGAGAGGGTGGATTTCTGTCCTAGAATGAGGATTTCGGTCTTGTCCCCATTCAAGCAGAGGCCGTTAGTGGCCATCCATGCTTGTATGGTAGAGTAGATTTGCTGTAGTGTAGAGGCGTCTAGGTGATAGTTCCCTGTCAGGGGGAGGAGAACCTGCGTGTCGTCGGCGTAGTTTGTGTACGTGATCCCTAGCGCGTCTAGTTTATCAAATAACGGTTTGGTAAAGAGGTTATAGAGCGTGGGGGCAGTGCAGGAACCTTGTGGTACCCCACATTGGATGATGGAGGGTGCAGCATGTGCTATGTTGGAGAACACTTTCATCGCTCTTCCCTCTAAGAATGATGTTACCCAGGATGCTGCGTCCTTTGAGAAGTGTGCTGCGTGTGTCAGGTGGCTGGTAAGCGTAGTGTGGTCTACCAGATCGAACGCCGCTGAAAGGTCAAGGAGGAGGAGGAGGGCGGGCTTGCCTTTGTCTAGGATGTGGGTGATTTCATTTTTTAAATCTAGAAGGGCAGTTTCAGTACCGTGTCCCTTGCGGAATCCGGATTGCCTTTTACCCAGGATTGAGTTCAGTTCGAGGTATAGTTGAATCTGTTTGTGTGCGGCCTTGTCAAGTAGTTTCAAGAGGAAGGGGACTGTGGTTATGGGTCGGTAGTTGTTAGGGTTGGCAGGGTCTAGGGTCGGTTTTTTTAAGAGAGGGCGGACCCAGGCCTCCTTAAGGCTGTCTGGGACTATGCCCGTTTTGAAAGATGCATTGATGAAGGCTGTGATAAGGGGGGCGAGAGGTTCTGCGCAATCTTTGATGATTTTTGGGGGGCATACATCACCCTTACATTGTGATGGTTTGATGTGTCTGAGAATGTCAGTGACCTCGGTTTCTGAAATTTCGGTAAATGCAAATTTGGCACGTTTCTTACTGTTACATGAGGTTTTGTCTGTGCATGTTCACTTTGTTTGGGTAAGGTTTTGAAGTGGTGGGATATTTTGTTTTGGAGGAGGTTTATTTTTGTAAGCATGGCTGATTGGATGCCTGTACACCATGCCTCGTCTTTGACGATCTCATCAGGGCATGTAGGTGGTACGGTTAGCTCTTTGAATATATTGAAAAGTTCTTTGGAGTGGGAGTTGGCATTGGAGATGCGGTTGTTGTAAGTTTCTGATTTAGCACGGAAGATTGCGTCTTTGTATTTTTTTGCTATGGATTTGAAGTTAGCTTTAGTGGTATCGCATGGGTTAAGCTGCCAATTTTTTAGGGCTAGACGTTTGTCTTTGCGCATGGTCTGGAGTTCCTGAGTGAACCAGGAATTGGAATGGAAGGATTTTTTTTCTTTTTTGATTTCTAGTGGGGCAGCAGTGTTGACAGCCATTGTGATGGTGTCTTTGAATATTTCTGCGAGGATGTTGGGGTCATCGGAGAATGGGGGCGCTAGGCAGGGTAGATTGAGGAGTGCACTGATATTGTCTGCAGTGAGTTTTTTAGCGCTTCTCGCTGCGGTCGCCGGCGCTTTGGTAAGCACTTTAGTGCTTATTAAGATAGGGATGTCAAATAGGAGAAGGTTGTGGTCTGTCCATGGGAGGCTAGTATTGGAGGTGATGGCTGTGTTACAGTTGTGGTCTACGATCCAATCTAGGATGCGTCCTTTAATATGAGTAGGTGAGGTGCTCTTTTGAGTGAAGCCTAGGTCTTGGAGGTCCTTGGCTAGAGAGATAGCAGTTTTGTCCTTGGAGTCGTTGAATCCTAAGTTAAGGTCACCTATGAGTAGTGATTTAGTGGATTTTTTAAAGTTGTTTCTTAGGAGGTGGTTGACTTGACCTATGAAATTAGCGGTTGGGCCGGGTGGACGGTATATGGTGTGAATATTTATTGTGCTGTTTGGAGAGAGTGCTAGTTTGACTGATAGGATGTCTATATTATCTTCCTCTTGGTGGGGTATGGCTCTGATGGAGAGGGTTTCTTTGTGAATAATGGCTACCCCCCCTCCTGTTCTGGCTATCCTGTCTTGTCTAAGGATGGCATACCCTTGTGGTAGGGCTAGTGAAATGGCTGGGCCTGAGGCTTCGTTAAGCCATGTCTCTGTGATAGCGAGTAAGTCTAGGTTTTGGGTAGTTATTAGGTCATTTACTTCTAATGCGTGGGCATTGAGTGATCGTACGTTAATTAAGGCGCATTTGTAAGGCGTTGGGCAAGGGTAAGAGATTTTTGAAGGTATGGTGTGGGTGTCTGCTTTAGGTACAGTGGTATATTGCGAGTAGGGGTTACTGCTCGGTGTGGTGAGTGTGTGTTTAAATTTGTGGCATATGGATGAGTTATCATGGATGTGGAGTGTGTGCACTTTATGGGTGCATGAGCTGAGTCTGCTGTTTCTAAGTGGTATGTGTGTAGGTGTGGCATAGTGGTGGATAGGGATGGTGCGGGCTCGGAGTCTGTCTAATCTGAGGTTGAGGTTAGGTATCATTAGTGTTGTGTTAGTTGGGGTGTGTGAAGGCTTGGGCAGGGGGTCCGATGGGTGTAATCGATGGTGCGGGCTGATTTGGTCGTGGTGGGGGTGCTTTAAGGTCGAAGGGTGTGGTGAGATTGTAAATGTGAGTAGCGTGCTAATTAAGCAGGTGAAGACGGGAAGAGAGCACATAGCAAAATAGCAGTGTCAGCCTGCCTAGATTCAATATCACAAAAAAGGGCAAAATGCAGTGTTTAGGCAACAAATAGCAGTGTCAGCCTGCCTAGATTCAGTATCACAAAAAAGGGCAAAATGCAGTGTTTAGGCAACAAATAGCAGTGTCAGCCTGCCTAGATTCAGTATCACAAAAAAGGGCAAAATGCAGTGTTTAGGCAACAAATAGCAGTGTCAGCCTGCCTAGATTCAATATCACAGGAAAGGGCAAAATGCAGTGTTTGGCAACAAATAGCAGTGTCAACCTGCCTAGATTCAATATCACAAAAAAGCCTGCCTAGATTCAGTATCACAAAAAAGGGCAAAATGCAGTGTTTAGGCAACAAATAGCAGTGTCAGCCTGCCTAGATTCAATATCACAGGAAAGGGCAAAATGCAGTGTTTGGCAACAAATAGCAGTGTCAACCTGCCTAGATTCAATATCACAAAAAAGGGGAAAAATGCAGAATTTAGGTAACAAATAGCAGTAGCAATCTACCAAGATTCAATATCACAAAAAAGGGCAAAATGCAGTGTTTAGGTAACAAATAGCAGTGTCAACCTGCCTAGATTCAATATCACAAAAAAGGGCAAAATGCAGTCTTTAGGCAACAAGTAGCAGTGTCAGCCTGCCTAGATTCAATATCACAAGAAAGGGCAAAAATGCAGTGTTTAGGCAACAAATAGCAGTGTCAGCCTGCCTAGATTCAGTATCACAAAAAAGGGCAAAAATGCAGTGTTTAGGTAACAAATAGCAGTGTCAGCCTGCCTAGATTCAATATCACAGGAAAGGGCAAAATGCAGTGTTTAGGCAACAAATAGCAGTGTCAACCTGCCTAGATTCAATATCATAAGAAAGGGCAAAAATGCAGTGTTTAGGCAACAAATAGCAGAAGCACTTTACCTAGATTCAATATCACAAAAAAGGGGCAAAATGCAGTGTTTAAGCACAATAAGGGGCATTCAGGTAGCATATCGCGGTGCAGGCATTGTAGCTGCATTGAATCACAGTATGGCTATGGAGAGGTGCGTAGCCGTGAGTGAGTAGAACAAGTTATTAACACAATTGTCACGTGCTGTTCTTGGATGTAGGAGTGTAGGGCAACAGCCAGGTGGTAGGGTTATGCGCATGGGGGGGAGTTGGCCAGCGTGATATGCTGCTGGTGGGCTTACCCGTTGACCTAAGGGGCTCAAAGGCGATGGTTAGTGGACCTGGGGCAGCGAGTCCTCCAAGCTGGTGCTCTCCTGTGAGGTTCAGGGGGACTGGCAGAAGCAGGAACGGCAGGAAACAGGCTCGAAACAGGCAGCAGCCTTGCCTTCGTGTGCCTTGGATGGAGTGGGCCGGCTTCGCCTGCCGGCAGCCAATGGGGATGAAGATAGGCCAGTAAGCCAATCGGATGGCTACTGGAAGCTGGATTCGGCCGAGGGGGCAGCAAACATCGGGCGGGCGGCCATCTTTGAGTTATTAGGTACCTCGTGTACCTTAATGGTGGCAATGGGCTTGCATGAGCCTTTTAGGGCAGGAGAGTAATGCAGTAGGAACTCTGCATTTGGGAATCAACGTGTGCTCGCCTGCAGTAATATACAGGCTAATGGAGCAAAAGAGGAGAAAGGTAGACTGAGACGTAGGCTTGTACAGTAGTCCAATTTGCCGAGCTCAAGAGAACAGATGTGTGTTCTAATTGAGTGGTATTTGAGGTATGACCAGATATTTCTAATGTTTAGCAGGCTGAGTCTGGGTGTGGCTGCAATGGCCACGGTGAACTGGTAGTATTTCAGGTTGCTGGCAATGAGAACCCAAAACATATGGGCCAAGGATGGGGGTGGTAAGTGTTAGGAGTGAGCTAAAATTGCCAATTCTGTGGGATAATTGGCAGGTTTCCCCCAATCTGCCAATTTCATCCTTAGAGCAGAATTTAAAATGTGGGGCTGTTTCCCACCCGAAATGTAGGATTTTGCAAAATTTTGATTTACAAAAAATTGCATTTTGGGCGGGAAAGGAATGTTTCTCCCCTTTAAATTTCATTTTTCAAAGAAATATCTTTTTTTGTGTGTTTCATGCCACACAAAAGCTACATTTCACTGAAAAACTACATTTCTGCTGAAAAGAAAACCCTGCCAAGAACAAGGTTATTCTAGCAAATTTCTCTAATACCGTCTCACCAGAGGGATTTTTGTCCACGCCTATTAAGGATGTCAGCAGGAGAGATATGCGAGAGAGGAGACTGGGGTTGGCGTTGGAGGGGAAGAAAGAGATTACTT
The DNA here is from genome assembly GCF_040938575.1 of Ambystoma mexicanum. NCBI lineage: Eukaryota > Metazoa > Chordata > Amphibia > Caudata > Ambystomatidae > Ambystoma > Ambystoma mexicanum. The sequence continues at coordinate 922,696,721 of NC_090921.1, forward strand.
CTATCTTTCAAGTGTTTAGAATGAGGCAGTGTAGAGTTATCAAGTGACCAATGGTAGTTAGGAAGTTGGTTATGTGTTCAAAGACTGCAGAGGTGAAGCAGAAGAATATATGTGCATCATAAGCAGAGGGCTAATACTTAGAGTCAAAGGAGGAAATTAGATTTCCCCTGGAGGAGTTACATGGAGTGAAGAGAACTGAGCCTATGACTCATCCATGATGGGCACTCATGGGAAAGGGTGTTGTGGAGTCCCATGAGATGGAGATGAAGTGGTTAGATAGATAGGATGACACCCAGTCAAGAATAGTATCCTGAAAGCCAAAGAGGCAACAAGTCTGAAGGAGGGAGGGGTGATCCACAGTGTAAAGTTGGCTGAAAAATGGATGGCCAGTGTTAAGGGAATGGGTGACGTAGATGAGTGAAGTCGCAGAGGATTAATTTGATTGAAATGTCTATTGGAGAGGGTCATCAGCTGAGTGTACATTTAAATGGTTGACTATGCTTCTTGCTTCCATTGTACCATGCACATTTACATCATTCTGGCACTATAAGGCATACCTTATTTTGTTTACCTAGACATGTGCATTTATTATGTATATGGTAAAATTTGACAAATAAATAACGTAACATTGTATACATTGTTGCTGTATTCTTCATGTTCGTGTGTACATTTCTAAAACCAACTATAGCATCATCATTTATGGTATTCAATGTGTTAGTAATTTCTTTTTTCTGTAAACGATTTTTGTAAAGTTATCCATTTCAAAACAAAGTCTACTTTACACAGAGGAAGGACACACTTTCACAAGTCTATATTTTAAGTTGTAGCAGAAACACATTTAGAAATAGACTGCGTGAGAAGAAAGGGCAACCTTGAGGAAGTCAACTTTCAACTTTGTTTGCCAAACTCCACAGAGTAATTCATTATAAAATGTTTGACAAATTGCCAGTGTCATTATTTTTAAGAGAAATCATTCTTTCAAAATAAGTTATTCTCCAAGGGGAACACGTTCTTCATGGACGTATTGTAGAAAATATCAGTAAAACATGCCAAATTGCAATATTATAGTATGAGTCACAACGAGTGATCGGTTGCTGGCACTCCTAGAAAACAGTCTGATTCCAGCTAATCCATGCCAATTCACTCTGATGGCACTTACCAATGTACTTTGATATGCATTTTTTGTAACAGAAAACCTGACAAAAATATGGCATTCTCCAATACAAGCACAGGCATATACATTTTGTTCAAAATTATGAAGCATGGTGAATTGCTCTGCCATCCATTTGAGGAAGTTGGAGTTGAAAAGATAAGTCACATGGTTGAAATTGAATGAGCTTTATAATCATTTGCTCGGATATGTCAATCTTATGTTCTAGAAATATATTGGTCTTATTACCTATGAAAACAAAATGAAATCATGTATAATTATTAGCAAATAAAGGAAACAAGATACCATTTACATGTCGGGTCAACTTAACAATATGCCAAAAGGGTTCCAATACGTTAAACTATTGCCATGCCTATTTGTGCAAATCTGGCAAATATTCTGAGCCATTGTTGTTAAATGGCATTGTACAAGAATAACTATGAAATTATTCCACATTTTATGTCTACTCTCGTGAAACCAATTTTTTGATAGAATGCCAGGAATAAGTTCCAGGAATAGATTGCATTTTCACATTCTCAATAATTACCACTTGTCAGATTTCACAGAAAGAAGTCTACAAATCAAATTCAGTGCTGTTTCTTCCCACACAGTTATCAACATATTTCCTGAGAGAAATAGTATTCAAGTGTACTACCACAAAAATCAAAGCATGATAAACATACCAATAATTGTGGTAAATGTAATGTTGTAAATGTTGACCACCAGCATGCATTGGTAAAGAAAAGTTAAACAATCATCTCAATACCGGGTGTCTTTTTAAAAGGTGTTGCCCTTTACAATTAACTAACTTGCTTGACTGTATTATTTAAAGAAAGTAAGTCTATAGGCCTCATTATGAGTGAGGCGGAACGGGTTAACGGGCTCCGCTAAAGGAGGCGGACCCATTAAACCTGTTCCGCCTCATTACAAGCTCCCCCTGCGGGACCCGGTAAGTAACGCCTGGTCAAACCAGGTGTGCTTACCGGGTCCCATGAGGGGAAAGGGAGCAAACAACGGGCCGCTCATAATCGGCCCGTTGTTTGCACCCTCTCCCATTCCCATTGAGCTCTATGGGGCCTCAGATGGGAATGGGGAAGGTCTGCGGCGGGCTTCCTGGAGGGAGGAATTATCGGGCCCTCCAAACTCGGAATGGCCAGGTAATTCCCCATTCTGGGAACCCGGACCCGATTTCGGCAGCAGCCATGCTGCCAATAGCGGAATGGCTACCGCCAAAGTCGTAATGAGACCCTATGTGTAATAAGAGCAACACACATTTAAAATGATAGAACATATTAAGTATACAAAAGCATGAACATATATCGGATGGTAAGAACACCTTTTTACAATGCTTACAATATGTATTAGTCCACATTGTATGCTCTTAAAAATGTTGTCATAATGTTAATTGAATATTCAATTTATATTTGTGCCTCAGATGATGAGCACTGAACTTCAATCCTGCAACATGCTCTTACATGCACAAAACCCCACTACGACATTTGGTCTACACAAATTAATAGAAGCTAATGATTGGCATAACACCAAATAATGTATCTATAAAAGTAACATACTCATAACCAAAGTTGACAGCAACAAGTGAAAAAGTATGCATTTTCAATAATCTCTTAACATGAAGGCCACTTTCAAAGAGATTTAAACAAATAATTGTGTTCTTATGTGTAGGGAAACAAGTTTCTAAGTGTACTACAATCAAGTGCAGAGTTAAGATGACACTGAAAGATGATCATAAGTAATTGGATATGGAAAAATACTTTTATGTTTGGTTTCCTCATGCTCTAGAACAGTTTACGTCCATAGAAAATCAGGACACTCCAGAGATAACAAACTTGAAAACCACACGTTCATTGTTTTAGAGAGCAGCCAACTGACATGAATTGATCTTCCGAATTCCTACACATTTAATTTCTATGTTCCACCATTAGTAATGCCATTATGCTTGCCTCTTTTTGTGTAGTAATTGTACAATTGTGGAATCTGTGCATACTTCTTTGAATTTGACAAAACTGTACGTGCATAGATCAGTCCAATGTAAATATAATTATTATTTTTGGAATTTGAATAATGAAGTCTATAAAAGCATTGCATGTGTGCCCATGTGTGTCCAGTATAAGAAATGATCTACATTTAACACATCCTGAGGTTGAAATGCAAAATATGCTGATAGGAGTTTATAAAATGATTGTTTTGAAATTAATTATTTATTCACGTGTTTTTGTAAAATAACATTTGTACAATTTGTGCAGAGACTACTCTAGAAAGTAGGAAATAATTGGATGGAAAATAAACAATTTCCTAACACAACCAAAAATAATAGAAATAGAAATCAAGATTGTCCACATGTTCAGAAAACTCTTTAGTTAAAAATGACAATGATGCATTTACTTAATTTACTGCAATGTCAATGTAAATCATCTTTTACATGTATGTTTTTATTGTTTTAGTTGAAACAAGTCAACTTTACATTTTTTTATACAATTTCTATACTTTAAAAGGAAAAACATTTCAAGGCTTAGTTACAGAGTAAAAGAAAAACGCACAATTAAATACATTAATTTCAATCTAGACAGAATAAAATATTTTTTCTTTCACCAACAATAATTCTAAAAAAAGGAAAGCAATTTAAAATGTTTGTACGTCAAGGTAGATTATTACAGTTCATTCCGATTGGGTATTTAACAGAGTAATACTTTTCAGAAAACGGATAGTACCGATTCTCAAGGGTAAAGATAGGCCAGACATGATCATTAGCCACAAGGTTTCTGCATTTACATCACTATGTTCTTTTAGTGGTGGTTTTAAATATAGGAATCTTTCCTTACAAACAGCATTACAGTCATCTAATATATGTCATAGGGTTACCACATCTTTACCATTATTACATAAGCGACAGAATTTTTCTTCCGATGAAATCATTTTGCGTTTTACTCTCACTTCCTGGGTAGGCCATAGATTTAATCTTAACCTCATTGAGTCAGATATATGCTGCATAGAGGGTGATTTAATCACATAAGGTTCTGGGAAACTGTATTTTTTATGCATAAAGGAGTCACTATCAAAGCCCTGGTACCGAAGACAAGTTGATCGATTTCTCGACCAATCCCACTGAAATAGTTTTGTCTTTACTCGGGTAGGATTTTGTAACAGGACTTCAATTGTAACATCAGCATAAGAAATAGCATTGACAGCTTCTTGACACCACTTTTTAGCAAACTTGTCATTGGATTGCAACAGATATCGTGCCAAAAAGCCCAATAGCAAGTTATTTTATTATTATTTGCCATAAGTAACGGGCATACAAGGAAATCAGCCCCAGTTCACTACGAATAAGCGCTACTGGTGTGCAATGTGGAAGTCTAAGGACTCTTTTCCAAAATTCTGATTCAAATTTTTCCCATATAGATTCAGACAGGATTGGTAAAGTTTCTTTTACATGTATTTTCATTTATAACTATTTTGTAGGGGAATTGGTCCATTTTAATATAGATTTCAACAAGCACTCTTTTAATTACATTTTTTTATTTTATTTTATTTATTGTTAGCTTGTTAGGTGCTTATACAGCAAGTAAAATACTGTTTCACAGCACCCACAGGGCGAAAGCAGGGACAAAGGGAGTGAAACACATTACAAAACACAATGGGCCTCATTATATGTCGGCGGGCCGGAAATAACAGTGGCGGTAAACCCGCCACCACTGTTAATTCCAGACCGCCCGATCCCGAGTCCTGCAGGTGGGAGGTGGCATTCCCGCCAGGTCTGACCTGCTGTGTTTACCACCAACCGCCTGCGGGCGGACGAGGAAACACTGGCACCATCACGAGATGGTGTCGGTGTTTCCATGATCACCATTCCCATTGAGTCCCATAGGACTCAATGGGAATGGGGATTTACACCATTCCGCCTCTGGAATTCCCGGGACACCAGGGTTGTAATGCCCCGGTAATTCCGGGAATCATGGAGGCGGAATCGTAATACGAGTCCGGCGGTAACCAGGTGGTTTTACCGCCTCGGTTACTGCCAGACTCGTAATGAGGCCCAATATTTAAGAGCAGTGGAAGGAAAAAGGAAAAAGGACAAACCTATAATGCCCTGTGAGTATTCAGAACGGGCAGCAAGGAAGAGGGCAGAGGGGTCCGAGCTTATGGGTGATCCAGAGATGAAGGGCTATGATTCTTGAGTGCTAGGTGTAAGTGCTAGCCCCTGCGGTGGATGGTGTGCCAAGGCAAGTGCTGAGGGTCGACAGGAGCTGGGCCGATTGGGTGTGGGAGGTCAGAGGCCTTGAGGATGCATAAAGGCCCTGGACACCAATCACAGCAACTGTGGGATTAGCAGAGGAGAGTGGAAGGGAGTTAGGAGTTAAAGAAGAAAGTTTTAAGGAGCTCCAGGAATTTAAGAAAGTCCTACTCAGGGTGCAGAGGGAGGGGGAGGATGTTCCGTAGGAGGGAGCCAGCTGAGGAAAACGAACAATCACCTACCCTCTATTTAGCAAAACACTTTACACACAAAGAGTTGTCTAGCATTTTGTGTTTCATGTCTTATGTTCCATGCTGATGTGAGCGTGGAGTGTGCAACATGGAACACGGAAGGCTAGAAAAAAGATGTAAGGTAAAAGTCAGTTTACCAAGATTGTTGTTTGTAAGCCAGTGGGCATTTTGCATGATCTGCATTAAATCCTTGGAAAACATATTCAGTGTTGAGAATCTTTTCAAGTTGGTGCCAGAGGAACATCGTGGTCTAGAGGCAGAGTATTTAGTAAGATACATTGGAAGATACTTTGATCCCTGTGCCCAGAAAGTCTTGTGGATGATGCAGAGAGATTTGATTTTAATCCGTGCAGCAACCGGGAGCCAGTGAAGACCTTTTAGGGCAGTAGATATGCAGTTACTGGTTTAAGGCCAAGGATACATCTTGCAGCCCTATTCTGGATTAGCTGGAGGTGTCACAAAGTGAAGAAGATAGATTCAGGAAGAGTCTATTGCACTAGTCAAGCCTAAAGAGAACCAGGGCTCAGATAACATTGATCCTCTGGGGGAAAGTGAGAAAAGAGAGAATTCCTTTGAGAAGGAAGAGCTGAAAGTTGGACTTCTTGGCAATGGCCTTAGTGTGAGGGAGGAAGGAGAGAAAGGAGTCAAAGATGACGCCAAGGTTTTTGGCTTCAGAAGAAGGAGCTGAGGGAGAGCCCAAGGAGGAAGGCCAGAGTGAAGGGAAGAAGGAGGGAGCAGGGGTCCTGATAGTGAAAGGGGCCCCTAGGGGTCCCTCGCATTATGGAAACAAGGCAAGTCACCACACACAATAGATACGCCAGACACGAGGTTGTATTCCCAAAGTTAGGGTTTATTGCAAAGCAAATAGTCACAGTTGGCCAACTCGGTCTCACGCCCCGCGACGTGTATCTCTAGACCTCGAGGGACGCAAGAGAGTGAATTACGTACATCAGTTACATATATACAAAATGCATATCATACAATCAGATATGACATGTTTAACACCCCCCTTTATTGGATTTCTTTGAACTCGGTTTGATGATGGACACTTCCGACAAATATGGCACCTTCAAATATCTATTCTAGTAAAAATATGCAACCTTGCAAGTGCAGAGACATCTTTTCTTTGTTGAACAGAACACAGTGCTTCTGTTCTTGTAAGCGAGCTACATACGGGGGAAGAGTCACATTCCAGACCTTGCTATCTATGAGGTGCTATTCGTGTCCTGGGAGCCGACACGCTCTACAGGGCTCGGAAAAAGGGGGCCGTAAGAAGAGCATAATTCAAGCCTTTAGCTGCTTTATTCTAACATATTCTACCATATAACGAGACTGGCTGGCAGCTGTGAAATGATTAAATGCCCTGTGGCTCTGCTTCAAGGCTACATTCGGGAGGGAGCCAGGTATTCCTCTCCGGAGCTGCCTACGTTGTGTTTCAACGAACTCTTATTAGCCTTGCAGCCTTGCGGCCTTGTCCTTTCACGTTCAGACAACAATGTTAACAGTCGAGCAGTGTAAGCAGAAATGTGCTGCGAAGCAATTTGAACAGAAAGCAATGAGCAATCGTTAGAAAACAAAATGTCGATCCTTGTTACATCAAAATGGGCGTTCATTGGTCAAACTCGGAAACCTGTATTTCTATCGTTTCGTACATGAGACGGTTGGCCTTCGGCCACCAAAATGTGTTTGCCGTCCATCGTGAGAGGTGTCCATTTTTCCTAGACCGACAGACCCTCCTTTTGGCCGTATGCCAAACGTCTCATTCATTCCTGGTATCCTCCTCTGATGACAATGGGCGTGATTCATGGAACATTTTCCTATGGGATTGTGCCATTATAAAACACTTCCATGAATCAGGCCTAATAAGTCTGAAGTACTTAAGTCTGAATTTTGCATGCTATTATAAGCATCATCATCGTCATTAATATCTATAGCCATTAATTTTTTCACTGTTTTCATTTCATTTGTGTCTCTGCCATCCCGGTCATAAGTTTGTTTTCTTTTTGTTATCATTTGCATACATCCCTTCGTACATCCCTCAGTTATCTCAGTGCAAACTATCGGTAGGTAGTCTATGCGACAACAGCATGTTATGAATATTCCAAACACTACTACTAATATCGCAATCAACTTCCATCCCCAAGAACGCAGTATTCCCCAAAACCAGGACTCTATTCCCAAGCCCCTTCTTCAGTAGGGAGTTCGGAGCTTAGGACATGCATTTTCTTTATAGCTTCAAAAATCGTAGGGGAGTAGTCATCTACGAATACGCAGCACACTGATCCCACAATCTTGCAAATTCCCCCACGATCAACTAGGATTACATCGAGAGCCATTCTATTTTGCAGCGTCATTAACCTAATTCCTTTTTCTTCCAATGTCATGTTAAATAGTATATCTGTCGGTGCGTTTATGGTATCTTTTAGTATTCTGGACAGCTGCCTTATGTTATAGGAGTTCACTAGCTGGGACAAGAATGGAATAAATGATTTTGCTACGTCCTTCGCTATCAAAACACCTTCACTACTCCTTTGGGTTCTATATCTGGATAGCCTGGCCATGTCTGCTGTTTCTAAGAGGAACACTCCCGGGAACAGTAGACCTAGGTAACATGTACCTCCCCAGTTTCTGGGCAACCAAGGATATGATTTCTCTCTACATATAAAATAGACTGGATATCCCACATATACTGGTTCTATTTCCCATTTTAGTACCGCTGTATTCATGCATCCAGTAAACGTTCCTACTGAATAGGAGCCTTTCTTTTTTAGACAAAAGGGGACAGTTCTCGGGTTGTAATTCACCGTGTAAGAAGGGGGAATTGCATCTTTGTTCTCGTCTATTCTTACACGAAACGTCATCACAGATGTTTTAACTGGTGGGGACAATCTATCTTGTCTATTTTGTCGTGTTATTTTTCGCGTACTTTTTGGCGTAGGTTCTGGGATCATCACTTGTGCTTCATGGAATATGGAACAACCCACAGGCCTCATAATTATTTCCTCAAACTCATTCATGTTTGTTCTATCTAATTGACCCGTACTACTCTTATTCCACTTCCCATAAAACATTGCACTCAAAGATGCGATGCATGCAGAACTTAATGTTAATGGTTGTACATACCAGCCTATTCCTTTCCCCGCATGCTGCGGTAAATGGGCGCATACCCAACAATTATTTTTCTTTAGAATTGCATGCGTCATGTTCATGATGAGTAATAGCGTATTATTCCCATACCCTTCTCTGTGTCTCTCTTCCATTGGGGACAAGGTATAAGTAGTCACCTGAACCGGGCTTTCAGTAGTGGATATATTAACTATTGGTAAAAACATTCCCAATGGGTGTATAGACTCCACATACCATAACACAAAGGCTGTCGTTATTGGTGCTACCACACTCATGAAACACATGATTATTGTCAAAGCCAGCATACAATTTTTTTTACCATGCGTTTTCCCTAAGTTTACAGTCTTTATAACTAACTCATTCTCAGCAGTGGTGCAGGAGGAGGCTGAAACCAGTCCCGACATTTTTCTCACCGTCCTTCTTCTTCCTGACAAAGTTCGTCGTGGATATTTCTCTTTGTCGCACTTGTCCGGATGTCAATAAGTTCAAAGGAATTGTCAACAGTTTAGTCAGCCAGCCCTTTGCAGCCTGGTTTGCTTATTCGTTCTAGGCAAGATCACTTATCCTCTCTCATACTGCTCAGAGGACTTCTGAACAGTTCTCTATTGCCTTTGTACCATGTGCGCCAGCTTGTCCGCTCTGGTTCAGGACACATGTACTTTTTATGATCGCACCGAGGAGCCGGGAGTCTTGAATTATCCGACTTGCACAATTCTCACGCTTCTCTCTTCTACACCTCTAGTTCCTTCTCCGTCCATGAGCAGAACCAGAGGTTAGCATAAACACCAAAGAACTGTGGATCACTCTGTCTTTCGAGGCCACAAATCATATCGCCTCACTCCTGGTATTGTGTGATCCATGAACAGTGCCGGTGCACTTCCAGATCCAGGCTCAGAGTCAGCCTGCTGCGCAATGGCAGATGCTGGTGTGCACCCCGACAGTGATACGGATTCGGTCTTTGGCTCTGGCGCAATGGCAAGTGCTGGTGGGCGCCAAAGGGGTACACGTTTAGTATCAGTCGTTATTTGCAATGCAGATTTTGTGTCGGCCAACAGTGATGTAGGTTCTGCTGGGCAACGTTGGGGCACTCTTTGCCCTTCCCCCTTTTTGGTAATCTTTTCAGGCTTAGTTTCGAGTTTCACTTCCTGCTCGGACAGATTTAGCAGCGGTGGACTGGCAGCAGTTTCTTTTGTTTCTGGGACCGCTGTCTCTTTCCGGTCGTCCGGATTGGGCAAGTCTTTCAGTGAAGATGGGATCTTTTTGGCATGGGTGGCATGGATCCACGACATCCTCCCAGCCACCCGTATTGCCGTCTGCGTTGCCAGAAGCACTTGATAGGGGCCGCGCCACCTGGGTGCTAACGACTATTTTCTCTCAAAGCTCTTAAGCAGCACCCAGTCTCCTGGCTCCAGCGCGTGCCCCGGACCAGTATATTTTACGGGTAGAGCCTCCTGCACCTGCTGATGAATCAAACGCAATTTCTGCATTAAAAGGCCACAATAAGTGCTAAGTACAGGATGTTCCACTTCACTCAGTCGCTTTGACTGAGGTGCGCACCAAACATTCGCTGGCCTCCCCATCACAATCTCATATGGGGAGAGCCCAGTTCTAGCCTGTACTTATGTACGCATGCACAATAGCGCTATCGGTAATGCATCCACCCAACACAACTTGCTCCCTGCACATATCTTGCTAATTTTTGACTTGAGGATTCCGTTGTGCCTCTCAACAAGACCGGCCGAACTCGGATGCCTCGAACTATGAAATCTCTTATCAATCTAAAGACCTGCACATATCTTTAATACCCCTGCGCCCACAAAATGTGGACCGTTATCTGACCATATGACACGGGGCAAGCCAAAACCGGAAAAGTATTCTTTAAGCATTACTTTTGCCGTACTCATTGCTCTGCAGTCTTTTAAGGGATATGCCTCCACCCACTTGCTGAATGCACAGATCACCACTAAGACATATTTCAAGTTTTGACACCTCTCCATCTCTATGAAATCAAAATGGATTACCTCAAAAGGCATAGAGGGTGGGCCAAAAATGCCTATTGGAGTCACTGTTTACTTTCCTACATTGTGTTGTAAACATGTAATGCAGTTCTGCGCCAACCTCTCTGCATTCTCCTTTATGTTTACATTCTGCCATACCGTAGATAGGTGCTGTATTATTATTTTTTTTGCACAGATTTGGGTAGGGCTGTGAGCCATCGTGACCATTGCAGTTTAATAAGAATTTGGCAACATCTAGTTTTTAGTTCCCTTGTCCACCCAACAACCCTCTAAATCTAACTCAGCAGAGCCCTCTGCCCACCCTTGTATCTCATCGGCAGTGGCTTCGGCCTGCATCTCTTTGACAGTGGCAATTCCATCTTCTATCATACAGGGTACTTCCTCAGTCTGGACTGTCATCATTTTATTATTCAAATCAGAGGCAGTTTGTTTCGCAATTCTGTCTGCAAATGAGTTTCCCTCTCCCACTTTGCATGTTATCTTTTATGTGCCTCGCATTTCACTATTGCTAGGCGCTTTGGAAACGTGAGTGCAGACAACAATCGTACAATCAAAGGGCCATGTTGAATTCTGGCCCCATGCGATGTCAAGAAACCCCTTTCAGCCCAGTGTCGACAAAAGATATGAACCACCCCAAAAGCATACTGACTATCAGTATAGCTATTCACGTTCAAATTTTCAGAAATCTCACAGGCTCTGGTCAATGTTATTTTTTCTGCGGCTTGTGCCGAGTTATAAGGAATTCTTTTGCCATCTACAACGCTCTCTAGGGTAGTGATAGAGTAAGCGGCAGTTGACGTGCCATCAGGTAGTTTAAAATAAGAGATGTCACAAAATAACTCTCCATCTGGCTCCTTTTGTGGGATGTCACTTAAATTAACTCTCCCCTTCGTTTCTTCCTCAGTGACCATTAAGCAATCATGGGGTGGTGATTTGGTGTCACCAATTTCTTTTATGGGCAGTGGCATTAATTCTGCAGGATTCAAAGCGCTACACCTCATAATTTGGATATGGGTCACGAATAAGATAATTTCATATCTTGTCAGTCTAGCAGAGATGAGGTGTTGCGTCTGTGTCCTATTTAATAGGACATCTATGGCATGTGGCACCATCAGAATTAAAGTATGCCCCAATACCATCCCTTTCGTTTGTTTCACCGACGCAGCAGCCACCGCGACAGATCGCAAACATCGTGGTAGTGAGCACGCTACAGGGTCCAGCGCAGAAGAAAAATAGCCGCACGGCCTATTTCTTCCACCTTGTTCCTGTGTCAAAACAGCTAATGCACATCCTTCATTCTCGCATATAAATAATCTAAAAACGTTTTCATAATTCGGCGTGCCCAGAACTGGAGCAGAACATAATGCAGTTTTCAATTCATTAAACGCTCTCTGACATTCTTCATTCCACTGCAAAGGCATTACCGCATCCTTCTTAGTTAATAGCACCATTGGCTTCACAATTAACGCAAAATTACCGATCCACTGCCGGCAATAAGAAGTTATGTCTATTACGGCTCTGACTCCTTTCTGTGTCTTTGGAATAGGCATACAAGAAATACTTTCTACGCGTTCTGGCGTTAGCCTTCTCCCTTCTTTCGAAAGTAGGTAGCCCAAATAAGCTACCTCCTTTTCGATTATATTGAAACTTCTTCAAACTAGCTTTATGGCCATGTGCCGCTAGGTGTGACAGTAGTAATATGGTGCTCTTTTTACAAATCTCTTCTGTATCAGCAGCGATCAACAGATCATCTATGTATTGCATTAGTACACACCCCACTGGTAATTCTAGCATGCCTAGCTGCTCTTTTAACGCTCTACTGTAAATACTCGGACTTTCCGTATATCCTTGTGGAATGCGGGTGAATGTAAATGATCATCCCCCTAATGTGAACGAGAACAAATATCTACTGTCCTTGTCCACCGGAATGCTAAAGAAAGCGTTTTTTAGATCAATTACACTAAAGTATTCTGCTGAGCAGGTATCATTGTCAATATTGTAGTGACGTCTGGGACCAATGGAAATTGTGGATCTACTACTTTGTTTAGCGCGCGCAAATCAATTATGAAACGATATGGTACTTCATTGCCTCCTTTCTTAAACACTGGAAGAATCGGGCTGTTACATGTACTGCCTGTAATTTCTTCAATTACCCCTAATTTCACCAAATCTGAAACAATACTTTTCAATCCTTTCTCTCTGTTTGCCGAAATTCTATACTGGGGAATTCTTGGCAGTGTAACTCCTTCTTTCAAAATGATCCTCACTAGCTCTATCTTCAAGCATCCTACATCGTTGTCATGCATCGGCCATATACAGGTTGGCACTTTTCTTAACTCTCCTGGCAAGGTTTCAGACATGAATTCTGACACAGGGGCATCTTGTGGCCAAATCGTCAGAAACACCCCGTCTGATGTACAATGTATAATCGCACCTAGCTTTTTCAACAAGTTCAATCCCAACAAGTTCTCCCCGCAATGTTCTGTTAGGAGAAAGGGACAATGTTCAGTGAATGGTCCTATAGTAACTGGGACTGATTGGCACACTGGGTTTATGACTAGTGTACCTGCGAACCCTACGGAAACATTATTTTGCCCTGACAGTGGTATATCCGGAACCAAGTGATGGTCTGTTGAGCACTTCTGCGCTCCTGTATCTACAAGGAAGCGGTGCTCCTTATTCCCGACTCCCATTTCTACGTAGGGTCCTCTCTGATTCACGGGGAATAGACACTGGTTCCGACCTTCGCCCTGGGCTGTCCAATTGGGGAAATAACACATCATCCGATGTGTAGTCACTACTATTACTGTAATACGTATTTGGCTGCGTATTGAAAATGTTCCCATTCTTTCCTCTATTTCCCCCACTCTGATTCCCATACTGTTGGTTTTGCTGACCCTGACTCTGGTTAGGAGCACTTTGGTTTTGGGCTTGGTTTTGATTACCTTCATTATTGTGCTGCTGCTGCATACTATTACTATTTGGTCCATTCGCTCCTTGGTGCTTTCTGTGCTGTCTTCTCTGATCAGGTCAATTTCTATTCTGTAAATGTGGACATTGCGCTCGCCAGTGTCCTTCCTCCTTACAGTATGCACACTGATTTGGTCCCCATGGCCCCCCATGCATATTCAAATTACTCCTCCCTTGTGCGTTCCATCTTCCTCTATTATGTCCTGCTACTTGCTGCAGTAACACCCTTGTTTTCAGTATGCATTCTTTCAAGTCTTCCCCCACCTGTTTTAATAACAATAATTTGTCCACCATCGCCTTTCGCCCCGGCGATGGTAACTGTTGCCGTCCATTGTGTGGCCCTAGCACTTCCTTCCTATCTCTCCTGATATCCTTACCCCTGTACCCAGGTGCAGTAAACATTTCAGCATAATCATTATCCAATTCATTTTTAAGTTCAAAAAGTCCATACACATGTTCCCTCACTTCTTCATCTCTTTGTCTACAGCGTGCTAATGCATTCAAGTCTAACAATCACTGGGGTGGTAATTTCCCAATTAACTGTTTCCATCTCTCCACCAAATATTCACCCATGCATTCCAACACTACCTGTCTTTCGTTGCTTCTTCGGAAGTTATACATCGAAGCCAATGATGCCGTCCCATCATTCCCGTCTATATACATTTCTGCCTGTTGCTGCAATTCCACCTTCCTTTCTTTGCTGATCGCACTGCGAGTTACCCTCGTGCATCCGCTTTGTTCAGTCCCGCCTCTTGCCCCCGTGGTTTCAACTTCAACCCCTGGAGGGATGGACGGTACCGAGTCTGTATCTAAGGTGGGAGGTGCGGATGGGACAATAGGAACGGGGAGTGTCTGCTGTGGGCCTGGTTGGCTAATATGCAGTGTTACGTGTGCGGTCTGTGGCTGTGGGAGGGCTTGAGCTACGGGAGGGAGAGTTTGAGCTACGGGAGGGGCTTGAGCAATAGTTACGGACGTGTTTGGCCTCGCTTGTGATCTTGGGCCTTGTTTTGTATGGATCAATATGTTTTCCATCACTTCATCTGCTATGTTCAAATCTCGTTGTGGGTATATTTTTTCTATATTCAACTGGTCACGTCTACCTGACCTCCTTAGACTCTCTGTCCACTCCTCCTCCTCCTTTTCTTCCGCTACTTCACCTTTCGATTCATGCCTGCCCGCATGCTTCGATCTACTTCCAAATCGGAGCATTGTTTCCCTTCTCCAGTCCTTAACGATATCAAATGCTGCGGGACGCGCTTTTTTCTTATCAACACCCTTTCCAAATTATCTATTCTCGCTATCTCAAAACTACCATTTATCGACCACTGATGGTCTTGTTGCTTTCTGGTTTGCCTATGCCAAGTCTCACAGAATATTATCGCTCCCACACCATACTTCACATACATTTCATACGCCGGCGTTCCCCCAGGTGGTGCAATTTGGCCACTTTCCAAAGATTGTCTACCGCAGCTGAAAAACCCTGCTAGGGTGGACAATACCCCAGGCATGTTTCAACCTTCCCCCTGGTTAATCAACCTTACCTAGGGCGTTTGATTTTGCAAAGTCAACTCTCAAACAATATCAGGATTATTTTGAATCGGGGTATGACTCACCTGATAAATCAATTTGTCCTCCAGGACACAATTCGTCTGTATACTGACACAACCAATGACGTTGTGTCTGCGTTTCTTGGCTTCTGCCTCATTTCGGGACCCTCGCCACCATGTTCTCTAGCCAGATACGTCAATCAGGGATCAGATGTGTGCAGATCTGCAAAGGAATCTCTCATCACTTCTACAGGGCGCCCCGAACACCTCTTGATCCCGGCTCGATCGTCCCGTCCTCGTCGTTCTCCCCCTTTACTCAATTACAACGTACACGATGAAACAAGTGGGGGAGGGTCCCTATTCGGGCGCCATCTTGAAAGTGGCCCCTAGGGGTCCCTCGCGTTATGGAAACAAGGCAAGTCACCACACACGATAGATACACCAGACACGAGGTTGTATTCCCAAAGCTAGGGTTTATTGCAAAGTAAATAGTCACAGTTGGCCAACTCTGTCTCACGCCCCGCAACATGTATCTCTAGACCTCGAGGGACGCAAGAGAGTGAATTACGTACATCAGTTACATATATACAAAATACATATCATACAATCAGCTGTGACATGTTTAACCCTTTATTGGGTTTCTTTGAACTCGGTTTGATGATGGACACTTCAGACGATTATGACACCTTCAAATATCTATTCTAGTAACAATATGCAACCTTGCAAGTGCAGAGACATCTTTTCTTTGTTGAACAGAACACAGTGTTTCTGTTCTTGTAAGCGAGCTACATACGTGGGAAGAGTCACATTCCAGACCTTGCTATCTATGAGGTGCTATTCGACACGCTCTACAGGGCTCGGAAAAGGGGTGCCGTAAGAAGAGCTTAATTTGAGCCTTTAGCTGCTTTAGTCTAACATATTCTACCATATAACAAGACTGGCTGGCAGCTGTGAAATGATTAAATGCCCTGCGGCTCTGCTTCAAGGCTACATTCGGGAGGGAGCCAGGCATTCCTCACTGGAGCTGCCTACGTTGTGTTTCAACGAACTCTTATTAGCCTCTCAGCTTTCCGGCCTTGTCCTTTCACGTTCAGACAACAATGTTAACAGTCGAGCAGTGTAAGCAGAAATGTACTGCGAAGCAATTTGAACAGAAAGCAATGAGCAATCATTAGAAAACAAAATGGCGATCCTTGTTACATCAAAATGGCCGTTCATTGGTCAAACTCGTAATCCTGTATTTCTATCGTTTCGTACATGAGACGGTTGGCCTTCAGCCACCAAAATGCATTTGCCGTCCATCGTGAGAGGTGTCCATTTTTCCTAGACTGACAATAGGAATGATTTCAATTTTACAGGCATTGAGACAGAGATATTTGGAGGTGTACCAGGACTGAATGGCAGATAGGCAGTCAGGGATAATGGAGGGTGCAATATGGTCTGCAGGAAGGTTGAAAAAGATCTATGTGTCATCTGCGTAACACTAGAAGTTGGAGGAGAAGGAGGAGATGAGGCATGCAAGCACTGCAAGGTAGATGTTAAAGAGCAAAGTTGAGAGGATAGACACCGCAGGTGGAGAAGGAAGTAGGACATGAGAAGTTGTCCAGGATGACTTGGGAAGAGTGGTCAGTAAGGAAGGATGTCAGCCAGTCCAGTGCCTGTTCCAAGGTATCATGAAACCATTGTATGATTATGAGATGTTTTACTGTGTCAAAGGTAGAGGAGAGATCTAGAAGGGTTATGTCAGGTGAAGAGTTGGAGTCCAGAAATGCAAGCAGGCCAGGGGCAAGAGAGCCAATTTTATCCTTGATGGTCCTGGTTGGGCATGGGGAAACCTGTTTTAAAGAGACCTTCTACTCTGGTAACTTCTTTAGATGTGACGGAGGAGAAGGAGGAAAGAGGAGGTGGGGTGCCAATGGAGTTAAAGGGGTGTGTGATTCTTGTGAGGGTGTGTAACAAGATTCCTCAATTTCTATTGGCAATGTTCAAACCTTACCATGTGTTGTACAAAATAATTTTTAATATTCACAAATATGAATTAGGAGCCATTGCTATGAACAATTGCCATTTACAATAGTGGTTGAGGGTATGCAATGGTGGATCAAACCATTATGGTAAAAGAAACCCTTATAGACAAAAAATCCCCAACAAACTTTGAACCAAATGCTCCTTTCACTAAACAAACTGTAATGTACGGCAACAATCCTTTAAATCTTAATGACAATTCCTTAATCAGTATGTGAAACTAAAAGACAAAAATAAAATGAAAACTTTTCAAACCATAGACTCCTGTCCACTGTGCAGCCACACTGGTCTGCAAGCACATTAATTAGCCTGCATTAAAGGAACTGCTTGCAAAAACACTTTCCACCACATCAAAATGGTAGCGACACACCATTCTACTATACAAAATCTTGTGTATCGACTATACTATGCAAAAAGTCCTGCTCTACAATTGGAAAATTTAAATAACATTCTCCTACATGGAACAGACAAATAACATCCAACATAAATACTTTGGAACGGAAGGTGACTTAAAATAAATCTGCACTTTTCAAAAACAGTCCTGAACACCTAATACATACCAACCTCCTAATAAAGACATACAAAAAAGAAATAGCTAAGTTTCAAAACACATCTGCTGAAATACCATACCAAATATGTGTCTGTTGCTGCATAACTTTTTTATAAAAAGAGGGCACAAATAGTAGATCTAGCCTACAAAATAGAAGGCAATGAAGAATCCCAATGGTTCCAATTAGCTGTATATCTCACAGCATAAGCTAAATACAAAATAACTGACCCCTAAACAGTGTTCACAAACTTCAACACAGAGCTTGACAATACACAAATGCCATCACTTGCTATTACTAATAACTTAGAAATATTCACACTTCCAAAAGCTCACCAACATCTTAACTTGTTTGAGAGCATTACAATACAAACAGTGCACCCATGTCAAGCTATAATACGCCTTCAACCAAAAACGAGCCAAATTACCTCCATCGGACTAAAGGGCATCTGTGGCAAAGTAGTATGTTTACCATTGGGTCTAAAAGAGAATGTTCAAACTCTAGGAATACAACGGCCAATATATCGATCTTTAGTTGTACTAGTTAATGGTGTGCCAACAGAAGATGAAAAAATGTGGCAAGAACTAGTAAACGTAAACAACATTAGATAAGCCCTACAATATCTAAAAGAAAACAATGAGTCCTACAAAGATATAAACATAGAGGACAACTATAGAGAAACTACCCACGTTATTCAAGAGTCACCAGAAAGTGGCCAATTTAGGTGTGTAGATATTGTTATAGCAGCCAAAATTTTAGACCAGTACACCATTCACCCACTGCACTCCAAAGACATAATTGATGATGCATTAGAAACATATGAAATGCATCCAGCCAAAGGATCCCCACTGAGCATATGGGAAAAAAGTATAGAAGCACATGTGTTTCCTCTACTCTTTCATACAGGAAAAGGAGGACACTATGATGAAAGGTCCACACAAATTAGTGCATTAGAATATCGTTCTTTACAAACCTATTCTGAAGACCCCAGAGTCAGGCAAATGTTGAATAGAATACATTTTCCACCTCCTCTTTGAAAGTGAACTAGCAACTCTATGTTATACAGTTGGATACACACTAAAATCAGGCTCTATACTTTTGAACATATTCTCTACCCAACTACTTCAAAAAATAAAATACAAAGATGAGGTTTTGCAGTCAAGTATCACAAATCTCTTGGCAAACATGCGTGGTACAAAAGAATACTGCTTCTGATGTCACGCTGATGAACGTTGTATGCTAAGGAACCTAAGCCCACCCACATGGTTTGTTACTTTAAGTTGTGCAAAGTACCCATGGGATGACTTGCATGACTTCTTATGTACTGAAAACCAAAATAAAGATGGAATAGACATAAAAAGACTGGGAGAACTCTTTACTCTTGACCATGTAAATGTGTGAAGGTACTTTCACCATTGCTTCATGGTCATGCTGAATTTTATCTGCAATAAAATTACCCCTACGCTCAGAGAAGTGCAACAATTCTTTTGGAGAAACGAATATCGATATAGAGGAGCACCACACATCCACATGCTTTTGTGGATAAAAGATGATCCAGAATTTGGCCATGATTCTGACACCACTGTTTTACAATGTATTGAAAAATACATTACCTGTGACATCCCTTCAGAAATCACACAAAGTGACCTACTTATACAAGTGGTACACTTCCAAAAACATAAATGTGGCAAATACTGCCCACATAGGGAAATACTATACCAAATGTTGATTTGGCTTCCATAGACCAGGGTGCAAAAAAGGACAAGTAAATAGCGTAATGTCTTCTGTTAGACAAAGCGTAAAAAGCAAATCCCCTAAACATACTTAAAACATTGGAAGCCTCTAAGCACATCAATGATGACAATGGAATCATTGCCCTCTTGTGGAATGCAAACATAGACATACAATACATTGCAGACAAGTCCACTGCAGTTGCAAGATATGGCACACCTTGTCTCACCAAAGCTATTGGTAATGCATGGCCCTATTCCAATGTTTTAAACCCTGGAGAAAAGATAATACATTATTATATGACAATACCTCATTTAAAGCTGCATATAATGCAAATGCAAATGAAAGCACTATAAGAAATGACAATGCCAAACAATACAAATACAAAGACATGTTAGACAAGGAACACCAAGGAACACCAACAAGAGGAAGAAATTGAAGCTCAACTACACAAAGACACTCCTGAGGGCAGTAAATCTTCCCTTACAGGAAGCCAAGGCCCACTTGGAGAACCACTAATTCTAAATGAAGTAGAAATAGCATTGGCAAAGTAGAAAATACCATGTATCAATATAACAATCTAAGGAAAACTTGTCAGTTCTACAATCTCAGCTAAACAACTCACCATTTATATGGAAGTCACTCAAGAAATTGAACATGGTTTTAAACATGAAAGTAAAACCTGTAGCTCAAAAAACCTAAAACCTCTGCTCCTGTATGTAAGTGGTGAAGCTGGTTCTGGCAAAACATTCCTAATTAAAATAATCAGCACATTTCTACAAAACTTAACAAACTACAACCTTTTGGTTCTAGTAATAGCTCCTAATGGTTTAGCTTCTTACAGCATAGGTGGTGCCACTTTACACCGGCTACTACCCCTCCACATAGAACACCTAAACAAATTAGAATACCACAAATTGTCAGCAGAAGCTGCTACATAGGTATGCAGAATTCTAAAACAAATAAAAGTTCTCTTGATAGATAAAGTAAGCATGGTGTGCAACCTCATGTTGGCTTTAATTCAACTCAGAATGCAAGAGGTCCTAAAGACAAACTATGAGGAACTGTTTGGAGGAAAACATATGTTTTGGAGGCCTTCTACAGTTGACAGCAGTGAAAGGGAAACCTATTTTCAAAACATTAGGACACAAAGAATGTCACAGTAACTCAGCAGAATAGGAAATTTGAATTGCTGGAAACACTTTCACTACAAAGAACTGACTCAAAATATGTGCCTTCATTAGACCTCACATATGCTAACATTTTAAAAAGCATTAGAACTGGGCTGCTTACTAAAGATGCAAAATCCATTTTAAATAGTAGACTAATCCATCAGCTGTATGGGCGAAACACATCTGCACCTTGTGTCATGCAACAATTAACACAGCAAAATCTAAAATGTATATCCTTAATGCCAACACTTGCAAGCTGTAGTCAATTCAACGAAACATTGTTGAAAAAAGAAATACAACCTATACTACATATCAGCCTCACAGACAAATTGGAAGTGCACAGCATGAAACGTCCCATGTGTTAACAAGCACCAGCACGGCTAAATAGCATAGAAAAATGTACATACAACACAGCCGGATTGGGAACATATTAACTGTGTGTCTAAACTGCAAAGTAATTCTAAAACATAACCTTACCGTAGAGCAAGGATTTGTCAATGGAGCAATTGGTACAGTTGCTGCTTTCCAAACATATCCGCATGACAAGTCATATCCACTTATAGAGGTTAAACAAATTGGCTGAACAATAGGACATTTCCTTATTTTCAAAGACATGTACGTACGCAGAGAGCAATTTTCTCTGTTATATGCATATGCCATCATTATTCACAAATCACAAGGTCTAACCCTAGATCAAGCATTGATTGACGTTGGCAGCACAGTCTTTAACGAATGTATGAGTTACGTACACTCAATGGTCTATTCCAAGTTAACTTTGATGCAAAAAAAGTCGATGCTGACATTCCTTGCATCCTGGAATACAACAGGCTACAGGCCCTAAACACCCCCATTTAAATATGTACCCTGTACCACAAAAAAAGAAACCTTTTCAAAGACAAATAATAGAAACATAAGCTATAGCAGATTTCCGAACAATACCACTAAACAAACAACAACCAACTCCTGCATCAAACAATCCTACCACAAAACTATCTAGTGCAAAGTCAGGGTCACAACCATCCGAAAATAAAGACACAAATGCCTCTTCACCACAAAGATGTTCCGGCCCATCTAGCAATCCACAAACAGAACTCTCTTGTCCATATAAATTCACAAACACAACTGGAGTGAGTTGTTATGCTAATGCGACAATGAATCTTCCCTTTCAATTGCCACCAATTGTTAGAATATTTACTTAAATGGCTCGGATTGGTTGTGTTTGAAAATGCTGGTCCTTCACTGAAGCGCCACAAATTATCCTAACAACACTTACAGTGTCTCAGATATAAGGCAAGAATCGGAATAATGTGCAGTAATGGTATAGTTTACCATAAACACACAAGAAGATCCACAAGAATTTCTAACGTACTTACTACAAGTACTGGAAGCCAAAAACATCCTAATAAATGAAATCTTACAGATTTCATACAAGTGGAAACATACATGCACTCTACACAACCATGTTTCTCAAGACTACATTCCTAATGAATGATGTCTATATGTATCCATACTAAATTTTTAATCCACTCCATTTCACCAGCTTCCTCAGAATGCAAATCATGGCATATTATGCCCTGTTTGCAATTCAGACAAACGTTCCACCATACAAATAAACTCACACAGCCAATATGCCGTACTAATGCTTCTATGGTACAATGCAGATGGTACCAAAAATAACTGTAAGCTTACAGGTTTCACACACGCCAAGTATTTCTTGGAAAGAAAACCTTCAAAACAATAGGTATAATATATCATGCTGGTGACACAACTACTTCAGGGCACTACACTGCATATGTAAAATAAAGTTGTTGGTTTTAATGTAACAATACCTCTGTTACTCCAAAACATATGTTACAAGCAAATGTATAAAATACATGCTTAATATTCCTTCATCTAAAATGTAGTCACTAAACTATAGCACAATTAACAGTTAGAATACGCCAGCAGGTATCTAACTACATCCATGATTCTAAAATAACACTTTTAATACTCAATCTTTTTAGAATACCCCAATGGGTATCTAACTACTTCAAAAACAACCTTCATTGCAAAGCACTTCAAATGCGCTATCTAAATTGCTATTTAACAAAACACCTTCTAACCTCTAATGTAGTTTCAGTACGACAACAGGTATCTAACTATTTCATGCATTCCCTCCATTACACAATACTTCAAGCAAACAACCTTTATCACCCTTACACTCACGTAACTGTAATCGTTTTTTTTTTTTTGATCCAGTACACATTTTTTTCACAGCGATCCAATGATTATTTAAAGTAAAAACAACAGCGATGTGTCATAAACTAATGTTGTGGCAAACATAGTACTTAAAATGTACTGTTTTGTGATGGTCTAAAAATAAAACGGATATTAAAGACTGTATAGCAGTGCAGCTTTTAAACTATCATGCTTAACCAATTGTACTTTTTTTAATCAAAGTACCATGTACAATTCAATTACATAATTGCTCCATATTACAAACACTTTGTACTCCCATTACATTATGTACAATTACAGTACACATATTCCTACGTAGGTTATTCTGGCCATACTCTTATATGTTGCCTATAATTACAATACACATATTACTACTGTGGTTATTTCACCCACTGCACATATTCTGGGAGAAAGACCTCCGGCAATGCCCCCCGGAATCTGGCCACTGACCACAACACATAACTATAACAAGAAAGTATCAGACAAGGTCAACCAATAAAACTCACCCCCATGCTCTGCAATCGAAATTATGTCTGCAAATACTGATATTGATTGCAGGCCCGGCAGCATCTGCAACAGCCCCATATCATTTTTTTCCACTCCTGCACCCTTCCCATCCCGACTTTCACCACCAACGAATAACCCAAAATATGTTTTCCATATGTTTTCCCCACCGTGCTGACCGCGGTCAGCTGCGACTGTCTGTGGATCCAACATGTCGGGTGTTTCCCAAAAGTCTGACGTACCTCACGCTCTTCACCAACCAAGCAGTGAGCATGTCTGATGTCCACGGACCTCGCATCTCCCTATAAGCCATTCAGATGCCCATCTGCAGACCGAACATGGAAGTGAGTCCGCAGTCCAGACCCAAAAATCACTAATTTGTTTTGCCCCACTTTTTGGTAATTTTAAAAAATAGAAATAGACGGATTTACACCAAATCTACAGAAGCACACTTTTGGGACAAATCCGCGCTCCTGCCTCAAATTTGGAGAAAGTCTGTACACCAGTTTGGCCTGTAGACATGAGCAAAAAATTTTTTCCATTTCGTCTAGGAGGAAAACAACACATTTTGGGACCCCCCCATATAACTTTGCACCCCCTGCAAGAAACCTCACCAAACTTTGCAGAATCAATCTGACGGGACCATATACTTTGTTTGCAAAGTGTCGTGTGGATTCGTTTTGAGGGGGAGAAGTAATAAGCCAACCAAAAAAGTGCTCTTCTAATGGGTTGAGAAACGTAACCATAACTGTAGGGCCACTACCGCAGGCCGTGTAATACGTATACACATATATTTATATAACTATATAGAACTAGGATAGTTGCAGTCTGTGGATAACAGGGATTCCGCCCCTCTCCCCTAAAGTCATAGTGAAAATTCATTAAGTTGCCACACAGAGTGTTCTGCGCTTCTCCCAAAATTAAAGTTCAAATGAATAATTCATTTGAACAGCTCTCATAGTGTGTTACACTGTTACATTTAATAATAGCACTATGACGACACATGTCCAACAAATAACATTTTTTTCATCATTTTTGATCCATTGATATTACACAAATCATCACAAACATTATAAAAACAAAAGCGAATATATGTTTGCATATAATTAATATCAATCAGCTAATCATGAGGTAATCCACCTTAGTCTGATTACGGTATAAGAACCGTGTAGACTCTCAAATTAAATAGTGTAATAAAGATAACAGAAGGGGCATGTAACATGCTAAACATTCATTACAGACAATAGGGACTAGATTGTGTATTTATCAAAACAGAATTACTTACCCTATTACATTTTCAATGTAAGCTATGAAATAACTGCATGCTATGAGCTTCATGGGGAATTAAACTTTTGGAACTATCCTTTGTTACATTTTCACCATATTTTCAATAAAACCACTCAACCCTCGAAGCTAAACTGCTGCAAACTCTTCATTATGTGGTATAACTACATTTAGAAAGTGCTCCTATTGTCATATCTATGGTATAATTGCATTTGGAAAGTCCTCCTAATAGCATATCTGTGGTATAGTTGCATTTAGAAAGTCCTACTAATAGCATATCTGTGGTATAGTTGCATTTAGAAAGTCCTGCTAATAGCATATCTGTGGTATAATTGCATTTAGAAAGTCCTCCTAATAGCATATCAGTGGAATAATTGCATTTAGAAAGTCCTCTTAATAGCATATCTGTGGTATAATTGCATTTAGAAAGTCCTCCTAATAGCATATCTGTGGTATAATTGCACTTAGAGAGTCTTCCCAATAGCATATTGGTTGTATAATTACATCTAGAAAATCTGCCTAATAGCATATCTGCGGTCTAGTTGCATTTAGAAAGTCCTCCCAATAGCATATCTGTGGTGTAGTTGCTCTTAGAAAGTCCTGCTACTAGCATATCGGTGGAATATTGCATTGTGAAAGTCTGCCTAACAGCATATCTGTGGTGTAGTTGTATCTTGGAAGTCCGCCTAATAGCATATCTGCAGTATAATTGCATTAGAAAGTCCTCCTAATCGCATATCAGCGGTATCATTGCATTAGAAAGTCCTCCTAATAGCATATGTGTGGTAGAATTGCATTTAGAAAGTCCTCATAATAGCATATATGTGGTATAATTGCATTTAGAAAGTCCTCCTAATATCATATATATGGTATAATTGCATTAGAAAGTCCTCCCAATTGCATATCTGTAATACAATTGCATTTAGAAAGTCTGCCTAATAACATATTCTGTGGTGTTGCTGCATTTAGAAAGTCCACCTGATAGCATATCTGTGGGTCAGTTGCATTTAGAAAGTCTGCCTAATAGCTTACCCGTGGTTTAGTGCCATTTGAAAGTCGGCCTTCTAGCATACCCGCGACCTAGTTGCATTCTGAAAGTCCAAATAGAAACTGTGATATAGTTGAACTTAGAAACTGTGAATAACCTCTCCCTGTGGTACCATGAACAAAAACATGGTGAATAATCTCAATCGCTGGTATAGTTGTACTTAAAAACCGTGGATAATATATTCCTGTGAGATAGTTGAACTTAGAAACTGTGAAGAACCCCACCCTGCGCTATAGCTGAGTATAGAAACTTGTATAGTTGAACTTAAAAAGTGTGAATAAATCACCCGATGGTATAGTTTAATTTAGAAACTATGATTAATCAGACCCTTGGGTAGAGCTGAATTTTAAAACAAGTGAATTAATCCCACCCTTAGGTATACCTGAATCTAGAAACTATGAATAATTGCACCCTATGGTATAGTTGAATTTTCCAACTATGAAAGTGTGAATAATTATCAATCTGTGGTATAGTTGCACTCAGGATATATGAATAATATCACCCTGTGGTTTGTTAAACTTAGAAACTGTGAATAATCAGACCGAAGGTTTAGTTGAACTTAGACACTGTGAAGACTCTCACCAGATGGTATAGCTGAACTAAGAAAGTGTAAACAAATGCTGTGGTACAGCCGTAGTACAGTTAACCTTAGAGAGTGTGTACAATTAACAATCAGTGATATAGTTGAAGTGGGAAGGTGTGAACAAAATCATCCAACGCCAACTATAACACTGCTCAAACTAATCCAAACCATGAGTCCACCAACCCACCAAGGTCCGCTGAAAATGACCCCTCCGCGCCCACCTCCCTTCCCGCCTGCCCTACCTCCCATCCCACCCGCACATCCCCCACCCATCCCCTATCCAAACACCAAGCCAGAAGGGCATGATGGTGAACCAACCATCCCAAGATCACTGCTCCTCCCATCCCCTCAACACACCCACCTACTATCATTATACCCGATCCCCCGACTAGCAGCCGGCCTCTCCTCCAAAGCACACCCAGCCCCGCTACCATGCACCCCCCACTTCCCTCATCAACTCCCTCCACCATCCCCTTCTGACCCCACACATTCCCCTCCCTAAAAATTGCACACCTTGCCCTGGCAAGAATAGTAGCTGCATCCTTTTCCCCCTCTAACCCCCCTACCCTCTCTAAAGAGGAAACGTACCTGGTCTCCCTCAATCACTCAGTACTCATCAACACTCCTGTCTCGAGCCACCCTGTCATCCTTCAATCTCGATCATCACCACCCTCCCCCCCTGCCTCACCCTACCTGAAACCTCTCTCCCTCAAATTCTCACTGACCTAAACTGAATCTCCTAATCCCCCACACCCTACTTTCAAATCCTCCGACCCAAATCCAATCAACCCGTCACACCCGACCAAGCCCACCAACTCAACTGCCCGCCTACTCTACCGATCAACCACCAACCACCCCCATCTCGTCCCCCACTTTCAAACCTATCCCCAGCCACCCCTCACCTCTGCAACTCCCTCACCATCTTCCATTACCAAAGTAAACTGCATCCTCTTTAATGCCCGATAAATAGCAAAGAACAGACACAGCATCTTTGACCCCCTAACCTCTGACAAACTAGACCTGGTCTTTATCATGGAAACCTGGTTCTATGACGACTACGCCCCTATCGCCAATGAAACCATCCCCCAGACTACTCCCTCATCCCACTGAACCGTCCCTCTAGAGGAGGAGGAATAGCAATCGCCTTCAAGTCCCACTTCCACGCCTCAATCATCGGCAACTGGCCATCCATTCCTTCCTGCGAATCACTCCTCATAAAACTATCCCTCCCCCCTTTGTTCTCCCACAGCTTCCTAATCATCTACAGACCCCCTGGCTACGATAGACAATTCTCAAACAACCTCTTCGACTGTATTGCCACCCTACAACTAAATCATCCCACCCTCACCCGTCTAGGAGACATTAACATATGGCTTGAAATCCCCACCAACCCTATGACCCACTCTCTGATTCACAGCGTAGATGCGATTAACCTCCATACCCACATAAACGGGGCGACTCACTATAAAGGACACTCACTTGATGCCATCTTCAGCTCCCACAACCTGATACATCTAATCCTCCCACCCCTATCATCTGGTCCCACCAACCCTATTACCCACTCTCTGATTCACAGCCTAGATGTGATTAACCTCCATACCCACATAAACGGGGCGACTCACTATAAAAGACACTCACTTGATGCCATCTTCAGCTCCCACAACCTGATACATCTAATCCCCCCACCCCTATCATCTGATCCGATCACTTCATTGTCTCTTTTACCATCCGCTCACCCAACCCGCTCCCATTACCCAAACCAGAAACTCTGAATCTATGCAAATTCTGGAATAAACTAAAAATCCTTCCAGACCTAGCCGATGCACTCCTTCAGTCTCCTTCCCCTACCCGCCTACCTAACGAACCCCTAACCTCCGACGCCTTTGACTCATGGCTCAACACCTCACTAATCCCGCTCACCCCCTCTTGCAAACTATCAGCTCGCCATGGCCTTTTTCCTAGATGGTTCACACCAGAACTGAAAATCACTAAACAGCTATATAAATCTGTAGAACGCAAATGGTGGAAAGACAAAACAACCCTGAACAGATCCTCCATGGCCCGGCACCATCGCCTCTACAATTCCCGAATCCTAAACTGAAAAAACCCCAGCAAAGAACTTCACAAATCATCGCTGAATTCACCAAACCATCATGTACCAACACCCTCCCTGCCCTCTCACAATTACTGTGCGACTCACTCTCTCTACACTTTTACACCACAGCTCTCAAAAGAACAAACTCTCTAACCAACAAACTGGCTCTCTTGCACCCACCATGCAATCCCCCGCCCTACCTGCCATCCCACCACCTGCGACCGCTACCTAACCGACTTTCGACTCATTCATTCCAATATCAACCGACCAATTTCTTAAACTTCTCTCTGCCCGCAAACCATCCGGCTCCCCGCTCGACCCCTGCCCAGCCACAACCCTCAAAGAAATGTTTGCATCTACCTGAACAGGAGAACACACAAGAACCATTATAACAAGTCCCTCTCCTCGGGAATTTTTCCCCACGCGTTCAAAAATGCTCATGTCAAGCCTCTTCTAAAAAAAACTTCCCTCGACCCTCTCAAGGCCAAAAACTACCGCCCCATCTCAAACACCAGGTTCCTCGCCAAACTCATTGACTGAACCGCCTACTGCCAACTAAATGCCTTTATCAAAGCCAACAATCTCCTAGACCCCGCTCAATCAGGTTTCAGAGCCCGACACAGAACCGAAACCACACTAACCTCAATCTGGGATGACCTTAAAAACACTGCTGATTCTGCGGGATGCACCACACTAATCCTTCTTGACCTATCCTCCACCTTCGATACAATCAACCACTCAATCCCCCTTGACTGCCTCTACTTCCTGGGAATCCATGGAAACGCTCTGAAATGGATAGCATCCTTCCTCGACAATAGGAACTAAATAACCCTACTCTCCACCTATGCTTCCCACGCCCGACCAGTCAACACTGGGGTTCCACAAGGAGCATGCCTATCAACCCTCCTGTTTAACCTCTATTTGTCCACCCTCCCACGGCTAATCTGTTCACATAATATCCTGTGCTATAATATGCCGATGACACACAACTAATCCTAAAACTCCTGAATTCAAACCCGAACTGCCAACCTGACCTTGCTTCCTGCCTCCTCGACATAGATCACTGGATGACCACAAAAACCACCTCTCGCTAAACCCCTCCAAAACCGAAATCATGGTATGTGGCAACACCAAACTTCTTCCGCACCCGTTACCCTGGCCATCTGCCATGGGCAAGTCCCCGACACCCTCAAATTCAGTAAAAAACCTTGGATGCACCCTAGACTCAGACCTAACCCTCTCGCTCCAAGTCAACAATGTCTCCAAGTCCTGCCACTACCACCTTAAAACTCTTAGGCACATTTTTCCATACCTCTACTTTCCCAATATACTCTCCGTGGTCCAATCAATTGTTATGTCAAGACTGGACTATGTTAAGCCCCTCTACCTCAGAGTCCATGCGTACCAACTCACTAAACTACAAAGAACACAAAATGCCGCAGTCAAACTGCTACTAGCACTTGGCCCAAGAGATCACATTTACCCAGCCCTCAAAACTCTGCACTGGCTTCCGGTTGCCCAAAGGGTGACCTTCAAAACCTTATGCATCTCTCACCGAGCAATGCATAAAACAGGACCTCAATATCTTCAAGACAAACTAAAACCCTACCATCCTCCACAGACTCTAAGATGAAGTTCCGCCAGCCTCCTAGTTATACCAAAAACCAACTCAGTCAGATTAGGTGGATCATCCTTCTCAGCCCTTGCCCCCACTCTGTGGAATGCACTTCCACCCCACATCCGACTCACCGAGGACCTCATGTCTTTCCGCAAACTACTAAAAACATGGCTCTTCCACTAAAATCGACTCTTAACTCAAACTGGATAACAGCAATGACCTTAGCCCAAACTGCTTTATCATAAATAACAATCCAGCAACATGATCCGAGCGAGAAATCGAAAACTAATAACCACCAATGTAATTTAAAACGGATAAACTGAATAGAACTAGTGAACTGGATGAAATTAGTCAAGTGGATGAAAGGAATAAACCGAATGAATGCAGTGAAGTGAATGAAATTAAGGAAATGGATGAAATCAGTGAAATGGAAGAAAGGAACAAAGTCGACGAGAGGAATAAAGTGGACGAGAGGATCGAAAGGATGAGTACATGATACAGATGGTGTGCAAGGAATAGACAGAGTGCATGAAACGGATAGATGGCATGGAATGACAGAGTGCATGGATTGAATGGGACAGATAGAGTGCATGGGACGGATTGAGTGCATGGGACGGATTGAGTGCATGAGACGGATGGAGTGCATGGGACAGATGGAGTGCAAGGGACGGTTGGAGTGCGTGCGACGGATCATGCGGGTAGAACGGATGACGTGGGTAGAACGGAAAAGAAGTGGATGGAACAGGTGAAGTAGGTGGAACAGATAAGGAGTGTGGTGCGGATGAAGAGTGTGGAGCGGATGAAGAGTGTGGAGTGGATGAAGAGTGTGGAGCGGATAAAGATTGTGGAGCGGATGAAGAGTGTGGAGTGGATGAAGAGTGTGGAGCGGATGAAGAATGTGGAGCGGATGAAGAATGAGGAGCGGATGAAGAGTGCAGAGCGGATGGAGAGTGTGGAGCGGATGGAGAGTGTGGAGCGGATGGAGAGTGCGGAGCGGATGAAGAGTGCGGAGCGGATGAAGAGAGCGAAGCAGATGAAGAGTGTGGAGCGGATGAAGAGTGTGGAGCAGATGAAGAGTGTGGATCGGATGAAGAGTGTAGAGTGGATGAAGAGTGTGGAGCGGGTGGAGTATGCGTAGTGGACGAAATATGTGGAGCGGAAGAAGTGGGCAGAACGGATGAAGTAGGTGGAACGGATGGAATGCATGAATCAGATGAAGTGCATGGATCAGAAGGAATGCATGGAAATGATTGAACAGACGGAATGCATGGAACTGAGTGAGTACATGCGACAAATTGAATGCATGGAAAAAATAGAGGGAATGGCATGGACATTGTGCAGGAATGTCTGGCGTTCATGGAACAGTTAGAGTGCATAGAACGGTTTTTGTGCTTGGAATAGTTGTTGTGCTTGGAACAGTTGTCGTGCTTGGAATGGTTTTCGTGCTTGGAATAGCTGATGTGCAAGGAACGGCTGGTGTGCATGGAACAGTCGGTATGCACGGAACAGCTGGACTGTATATAACAATTAGAGTGCAAGTAATGGCTGGAGCACATGGAACGGCTGGAGCACGTGGAACGGTTGGAGCACGTGGAACGGTTGGAGCGTGTGGAACGGTTGGAGCACGTGGAACGGCTGGAGTGCATGGAACGGCTGTAGTGCATGGACCGTTTGAAGTGCATTGGACGGTTGAAGTGCATCGAACTGGTAAAGTGCATCGACCAGCTGATGAGCATCGAACGGTTAGAGTACACGGAATGGTTGGAGTGCATGGAATGCATGAGCATGAAAGCGCTCGATCTCAAACACCTTCTGAAAACCACCATATTTCATCACCACGCTTAATCTCCTCTATACACCACCACTCAACTAGAACACAGCGATACTATGACACATTCGGTATAGCCGTTCTCATACCAACACCTGCCGCATACTATCCATCATCCTAACTAAACACAACTGGCTGCACACCCTCCAGCCTAGGCATTCTCCTCAGGCCTAACACAGCCAGAATCAGTCTGGTATCACCCAACCAGAATGAACACATACCCCTGATCTCCCAACCACCACACCTACTGATAAGAAGCAGCTATCACACCTGCTGCACACATAGCCGGTGTACACATGCATCTTATTGCTCTCTCTCTCTCTCTACAGACTTGAACTACGGTTCCCGAGGTTGTTCAACCTACCAGCACCTTGAGATCATACCAATGGTACTTAAGGTGCTATATAAATGCAAAGTAACATAACATAACTTAACATAACATACCTTTATTCTACCCGCCCACTAATAACATGCCGCATGCCAAATCGGGGTGAATCTTTACAGGACATCCCTAGCAGGACGTCGGGATGAGTGGATTGAGCCGCATATTAATGAGAAAGTAGCAGATAATATATATTAGCCCAAATGGATTAGCTAGACACAGGAGCTCAGTTAAAAGTATGTTACTTATGCCAATGTCTGTTGCAGATGACATGCAGCAGCAGACAAATTCATATTTCTACAAATAATTGTATGGGGAAAACATGGAAGAAGCCCAAATCTAAGGGGTAAGAATTAACCCAAGATAATTCGGGGCATTATTGAGCTGTTGCATACCAGTTGGTTTTTATAATTGCACACTGTAAATTAATACTTATTTACACATAGTTTATTAGAGTAACACATTATAACAATACAAGGCTATGTTTTGATGAAGAGACATGCAGGGTAATTCATAGAATTTCGCAGAACAGTGTCGCAAGCGGCTGGCGCAGAGTGTCCGCGTGCGATAGACTGCGCCAGGCACGTGCGCTAAAACCGATTTCCGCGCACAGCGTATTCATGGATTTTAGGCTTCCAAACCAGCCGTGGCGCAGAGAATCGCAGCGACCCTGCAACAGCGCCAGTAACGCCCCCAAGAACGCCCTCGCGCAAGGAAAAGCCATCAAAATCGCTAAATCATCGCAAAGGGCTGCGCTAACCCTGGACCAGTTCACCGGGCTGGCAAACAGCAAACGCCAAGCGGGGAACGTGTATTGCAGGGGTGCGCGGGAAGTTCCACACGCGACTGGCCCCGTGCAAGCAGGGTACGTGTATTTCAGGGGTGCGCGGGAAGTTCCACACGCGATTTCAGCAGGGTACGTGTATTTCAGGGGTGCGCGGGAAGTTCCACACGTGATTTCAGCAGGGTACGTGTATTTCAGGGGTGCGCGTGAAGTTCCACACGCGATTTCAGCAGGGTACGTGCATTTCAGGGGTGCGCGGGAAGTTCCACACGCGAATGGGCCAGTGCGAGCAGGGTACGTGTATTCCATGGATGCGCGGGAAGTTCCACACGCGATTCCATCAGGGTACGTGTATTTCAGGGGTGCGCAGGAAGTTCCACACGCGATTGTCCCAGTGCGAGCAGGGTACGTGTATTTCAGGGGTGCGCGGGAAGTTCCACACGCGATTCCATCAGGGTACGTGTATTTCAGGGGTGCACGGGAAGTTCCACACGCGATTGTCCCAGTGCGAGCAGGGTACGTGTATTTCAGGGGTGCGCGGGAAGTTCCACACGCGATTGTCCCAGTGCGAGCAGGGTACGTGTATTTCAGGGGTGCGCGGGAAGTTGCACACGCGATTTCAGCAGGGAATGTGTATTTCAGGGGTTCTGGGGAGTACTACACGTGAATTGGCCGTGTGGGTCCTCCCAGGTGTACGCTCCACAACCTCCACGGCCCCTGCAGGCAGCCCACACCACGGGGGACTACCCTGCACCCCTGCTCATGTCCCGCAGGCAGCCCATCCACCATGGGCATGCCCCCCAGCCAACCCACATGTCACCTTGCACTACTGATCAACAATGCATGTCTCCCACCACCCCCACCCCCCAGCACTGTGGGGCACCTGCCAGCAGGCCGCCACTCATGTCCAACTCATGTTTCCCACCACCCCCACTCCCCTGCACCGTGGGGCACCTGCCAGCAGGCCCCCACCCATGTCTCCCACCACCCCCACCCCCCAGCAGTGCAGGGGCAGCCTCCACCAGGCCCCCACTCATGTCTCCCACCACCCCCACCCCCCAGCAGTGCAGGGGCAGCCTCCACCAGGCCCCCACTCATGTCTCCCACCACCCCCACCCCCCAGCCACCAGGGGCACCCTCCACCAGGCCCCCACTCATGTCCCCCTGCACCCCCACCCCCCAGCATCCAGGGGCACCCTCCACCAGGTCCTCACAATCCCCAATCATGTGCGTAATGGTCAGCCTCCACAGCCAAAAAGCCCTACCAAGTAACCCATTCACCCACATGGAAATGGAAATTACATGTTACACCCCCAATGTTCATGAAGCTAATGAACCCATGTCCGTCACACACAATGGTTGCAATTGAATGGGAAAACACCCAACATGACATGCATGAAACCAATGAGATGATACCACACAGTGAAGTATGGAAACAAAATTGTATTGAAAAAAATAAAGAATGCTAAAGAAAGGAAACAAACTACAATGGGAATGAGAAAAAATAAGCTGCATGTCCGTATTAAAAAAAAACACTGCAAATCAGAATCCAAAAAAATGTCGTCCAAAGTCAAATGTAAAAAAATCTCTATGCAATAAAGAACTATGTTAAAAACTACCAAGGGTCCATGAGCCCAACTGAACAAAGGAAACCTACTAAAAAACCTAACAAAAAATCAACTATATACAAAAAGTGGAGCAGTGTCTGTCGACTCCAAATCATAATAAGAAACAAAGGAAACCTAAAACTAAAGAACTATATACAAAGGCGGCGGGCAAGTCCAGCGGCTCACTCCGTGGTGTCCCGGGCCAGGGCATCATCGAACTCCTGTTCGATGTCCCGGAGGCGGTCCAGTTCCATGGCCCCGAGGGTCCGCAGGGACGACGCCGTGTCCTCCTCCAACCCCCTGCGGATTGCCTCGAGGCACTCGGCCCGCCTCAGGGCCCTCCGCATGGAGTTCTCTGCCCTGACCATTGTGAGCCGCGCCTCTTCCGCCCGCCGCCGCTCCGCACCTATGGCATGGCCCAACCGCTGCCACACGGAAGACACTCTCTGTCCTGGGTCCCCCTGCCCTCCGGCCGATGCCTGCCCCTCCGATGTGGAAAGCCCCGAGCCTTCATGTCTCCCACCATGTTGCTGCTGCTGCTCTGCCTCTGCCCGTGCACTGCCTCCTGCTGCCTGCACATCCTCCGCCGGCTGGGGTGCAGTTGTTGATGTGGCCACCCCTGCTGGACCTCCGACTCCCGACTGTGGCAGGGATGCCTCCTCCACCAGCCTGGCCGCACCGTCAGAGGCAGCTCCACAGGGCACCCAGGTGACTGATGGGTGGGAAGATTGCACAGAGGACGACTGGCGCGTAGGGGGTCCAGTTGAGGAGGGGGTCGGAGCAAGCCCCATCAGACGGAGGAATCCGGCCTGGGTGACCTGTCCCAGCAGGCTGACGTGGTCAACGAGCCATTCGAGATGACGTGCAGTCTCTCCATGAAAAGACTGCAGGTCACCTCGCATGGCCCGTTGACGCAACGCCACACCAGCCAGGACAGGCTCAACCCGGACCTGGATGGCCACGTCCGCAGGCAGAGGAAGGCCAGTTGACGTCAGCTCATCCCCTGCCTGAAAACGGGTCTGGACGTAGGCATCCCTGCTGGTGCAAGATGATGCAGGGACAGGATCGGGGACAGGATTGCACACAGGCACCTCCGTGGCGGCCTGTGCTGCCTCCTGTCCCTGGTCCTGCACTGCACCACTAGCACCAGTGGGATCCCCACCTCCAGACCCCGTCTCTGGTGCTTGCACGGCCTCCTCCTCCACCAAACCCCCCACCAACCTGGATGACTCCGTGCCATCTTCCCCTGTTGGGCCCTGTGGGGTCCCAGCTGCCCCTTCTGCTGCCAAGGAGTCCAACTGCAACCTCCGCCTCTTGGACCTCCCCCCGGCAGCTGCGGCCTGGGACACGGCACCGGACTCCTCACTCCCCGACGAGATGACAACACGGGAGGGGAGCCGGGCCTTGCATCTCCGGCTGGCGGTCGGATCCCCGCCGCTGTGCTCCACAGCACCTTCTCCGCCCTCTTCATCAGTTGATGCTGCAGACAGGGAGAAACAAAACACAGGCATCAGGGCACTGTACAATGGACACATACACACATGACAGTTGCACATGATTGGCATTGGCAAACCTCAGACATGTCATCACAATCCCCAACACACATGTCATTGCAACTCGCACACATGAGCCATACCACAGCCATATCGCAACTGCCAGCACCATCCATACACATACAACAGCATCAGCAGCCAAAGGGGAGCCAGACATCACATGCAACACAGGAAGTGCACCACACATGTACACACACCACCACACTTGCATGCATGTGTACACCTCTGCCAAGTGTCGCACTGTTCAGACGGGCATCCATGTCACATCTGCCAATCAGGCTTCCACATACCGCTGTCACATGCATCCATGTTGCATCACTGTTGCACCCTTGTCAATTACACACACATGCACATGTACACAGTGCTCATACATGCAGCCGAAAACAACATACATGCGTGACATCACGGACATGTCTACTTACATACACATTCATCCAAACATGTGTGCACGCACAACTGCATTTGCCATGCAAGCCTACACACACAAGCACCATCCATGTCTCACACATTACAGCCCTTGCATGTGTCAGCCCACACGGCCCTGTACACCCCCACCCATACTCGACCCCATACAAACAGATGTGCAACCTGCACAATACCGAATAATCACCACACGCACTGCTCACAATCAGGATGCATGTACACTCACCGCTCGACTCCAGACGGGTCTGCTTCTCTAGGACCTGGACGTGGAGCGCTGGGGATATGCGTTCCAGGACCCCCATCTGTTCTTCCGACAAGTGGCCCCGGCGCCCCTTGGCATCCGCTGCCTTCAAGAGGCGCGGGCCTTGTTCAGGGTCCTGGACCTGTAGTCCTCCCAGCGCTTCCTGACATGTTGTATGTCCCGGACTGCCACCCCCTCCGCGTTGATGGCAGTCACGATGTCATTCCAGATCTGAGTCGGTCCTTCCTTGTCGGCGCGGGAACTTCCGAAGAGGGCATCATACTGCCCCAGGACTTGCTCCACCAGGACACCAACTTCGGTGGCACTGAAGCTGGTGCCCCCCTGCCTCTCTGGCCGGGGGTTGCCAGTGGTCACAGATGGTTTTTGCCCCGACATGACAACCCCAGAGGCAGGAGTGGGTGGGCAACTGGGTCCTGGGGCTGGGCTGTGGAGCGATGTAATTCCAGTCGGGAGTCTTCGGTTCCAGCAGGGGTGGTCACAGCAACAGCACCCCTGGCTGATGTGCAGGCAGCAAATGGCAGTGCACGTGGGCAGCAGGCAGTCAGGCAGCAGCAGATGGCAGGTCGGAGCGTGCTCGGGGCTCTGGGGGGCAGTAGTTCGGCCTTCTGGGCAGGAGCGTGGTCATCCGTGTGCTTACGCGTGGCCAGCTTGGTACGGAGTGAATTGGCACGTGAAAATCCTGCACGTCAGCGTGAAAATCGAGGAAAGGCCCTTAGCGCGTAAGCGCGTCAGCACGCATACGCGATTCTATTGGACCAAAGGCCCTCAGCGCGTAAACGCGTCTGTGACGTGACCCGCACGGGTGTTTCCCACACAGCACGTGATGACAGAGCACACGTGGAAAGACTGCACGTCAGAGTGTCATCGCGTGTAATTGGACAGCACGTCAGAGTCTCATCGCGTGTGATTGGTGGAAATGGCCCTACACGCAGAAGTGACAAAGTGTGTAATTGGTGGAAATGGCCCTACACGCAGAAGTGACAAAGCGTGTAATTGGTGGAAATGGCCCTAGCGCGTACACGCCGCGTAAGTGATGCTGGACGTGTGGGCCTGTATAAAATCTACGTGTAGAACACCATTTCCTTGTACGTGCTTTTCGTGGGGAGCGAGTGGGTGAATTCTGTACTTCTTGTCGTTTCACACGCGATTTACTTCACGGCGTTTCAAGTTCTTATTCCCTGTTACCTCTGACAGCTTTTTCTCTTTTTTCTCTTTTACTGGTTTACCTGGGCCTGTTCCCTCAAACAGTGTTCCCTTCTACTGTTGTCCTGTCTCCTCAGACAGCGTACAAATCTTCTTTTGGCGGGGGTGTTGCCAACCAAACGCGCTCCTTTTTCACGCTCTTTTACCTGGCAGATGGTGAGTCACGCACGTATCTAACATCTGTGCTTGCCCTGTGTGTAGCCTACCCCTTCAGAGGTCATTCTAGGCTGCGTGTGACACGCATACGTTCATTCTTGTGTTACTGGGTGCCACAGCGTAGTGCAGGTTTTTCTTTCTGCACACGTGGTCTAGGAGGGGTTGCGTGCACGTCATCTCCCTTTTTTGGGGCTCCTGTGCGTAGCGTGACCCGTCATCTTTCCCCAGGGGTTACAATCAGCCTTGCAAGAGCACTAGGGTACAATTACCATCTGGTACCCAACCCCTTTGACCCCCAATTGCCCAGGACAATAGTTTACAGCCACTCCCATACGCACATCTACATCAGTGCCATGGCTGGGAGGCGAGGATTCCGTAAGGGTGGCAAAGGTGGAAGAGCCACAAGTGGTGGCCGTGGTGGATCCGGTAGGGGACGTGGTCGTTACTTGCAGGGTGAGCCTGTCCCCCCATGTGTGGAGGACCAGTCAAGGGCACCCATAATCCCCCCCCTCCCGTTGAGGCTAATGTGGCTGACACCATCCATGCTCAGCCCTTGTTGGACCAGCCCATTGTGGCACCAGACCTGGCTGACTCCATGGCTGACTTCCAGGTCAGCAGGCCTATGACACGTGTGCTGGTGCACGTTGATGTCACCATGCCACGTGCATCTGGGGCAGCAAGGTCATCTGCTCCACCAAGTAGGCAGGGCGGAGAGGCTGCAGGGGCAGCTGTGGCTCCATCCACCCCAGCCCTCACACACCCAGCCAGGACAGTGTCGGTCCTAGTCCATGCTGCTGACATTCCCCCTGACACCATCACACTAGAGCCAATGCCTGCACCAACTCCCATGCTTAGTGTGCAATCCCACACTCCTCATACAGAGTCCACCAGGGCTCCTGCCCCTAGTGTCCAGAGCGGCGCAGGACACTCAGGATCACCACCACCTTCCAAGCGGAAGAGGAAGAGTGCTCGTCCGGCACAGGCTGATGCCCCAGACACGGCTACACAGTCCGGCCCGTCCAGGAAGCCCAGCTTCACGGATGACGAACTGAATGCACTTGTCGAGTATGTGTCCGCACATGACAACGAGATGGTCATTGCTGCAGGATCCAAGACCACACCTGCACAACGCCAGGCACACTGGCAGACCGTTGCGGACATCGTAAGTGCCCTTGGAATCGTGAGGCGCACAGCCAATGATTGCTATAAGCTCTGGAATGACCTAAAGCGCAGGGCAAAGAGTAAGCTGGCCTCAAGTCATGCCGCAACTCTTGTGACTGGAGGTGGGTCTCCAGTAGTAGACATGGAACTCACTCCACATGAGTCAGTCGCTGGGACCTACGTCACGGAGGAACAGATCCAAGGCGTGGGAGATCTGGCTGATTACGAGGCATTGTCCGGTGAGTGCACATGCATGTGTGTGTCATCTATGTGCATGGTGTGTGTGTGAGGGCTTCTGTTTGTGTGCCAGGTGAGAGTGTGTGCGCCTGAGTCGTATGGGTCAGCCATGTGCTTCATGCAATAAATCCTGCGCAGCTGCATTTGGCCATAGCAGTATCCCTTCTGCCAACAGTAGACATCTAGCCCAACTGCACGCCAGTTGCCCTTGAAGTGTCACCTTGCCACAACATTGTTGCTTATTTTTCACTGTTCATTCAGTCAGATTGTTTGCATTCCACCACCTTTACTAGGCATGTCGCAGTCCACTAGTCACATGTCTGACATGGCTATGGTAAAGTGGAGTGACTTTGTTACCTGGATATCATTTGTTCACACATGTCCCTGTGCAATTGGACCATTTCAGACTGGCAGCTCCAGGTGAAAATATCTGACCTGTTAGAATTAGAAAAGCTATTACATGCGGGAACTGGACTGAATGAAAAGGTGCTGCCCTCCTCTCCATCTTCACTCAATAGCAATGGTACATGCCATCTGTGTGATGGCATGTGTGTTTCACCTGGCAATCACAGGCCAATGTGTGATGCCACTGCCAGGCAGCATGCAGAAAATGTGTTCATCTTCCATCTTGGTGTCATCAGTGCGTGCCATTTGCCTGCCCTTCATATGCAGTGAGGGTGCATGCATGGGAGGGTTTTAGTCATGTGGGACATGTGTCAATCAAGTACTGGTTCTCTTGCTTCTCAGCCCTCATTGTGTGCCATGGTGCTAATGCCTGTTTCCATTTCTTTGTTTTTATGTCTTTGCAGGGGAAGACGCACCTGATACTGCTAGTGTTGTGGAGATGGTGCAGACCCAGGAGGGGTCCGAGGGCCGACCAACCACCAGTGAGGGACGTGGTGTGGTGGTGGGTGAGAACCCACAAGTGCTGCAGGTCGTGCTCTCAAGGGGTGTCTCTGGCTGCACCTCCCCCGAGCTGTACTCAGGTGTTGATTCGGATGAGACCTACGTGCCGTCGCAGGTGAGTGTTCCAGGGAGGGATTCTGTTCTGTCCCACCCACCTGCACCAGGGTCAGAACCCTCAATGGGGATGTCAGTGTTGGCAGCTACGCCTTTGGTGGTTACGGATGCAGGGTCACACTCCGCGACATCTGATCCTGTTCCTGGGCCAGCAGATCAGAGGGGGAATGCAGTCCTGCAGCCTCAGGCAGTGCCGGCACAGCAAGGCGCAGTTCGCCTTGCCCCAGACAGGTATGGTGCCCGCCGACGTGGTGGCCGTTCGCCACCTGGCAATACCGCATGGGAGCAATCCATTTACGGTATGGCAACACAACAGGCAGCATCATCCGAGATGATGGCTCAGGCCATGGATAGGGTGGCCACTTCCATTGTCCCCCCTGAAAGGCTGATGGAGCGACTAGAGCAGGCAACCGACTCCATCTGCCAGTCACACAGGGAGGACATGTTGGGGTCCAACAGGGACAGGCGGGCGGCACTGGCGACTCTGCAGGAGGCCATCTCCATTGAGTCCCAGGCCCACAGGGAAGCCCTGAGGCAGGAGCTCCTTCACCTCAGGACGACTCTTGTTGAGCTTGAGGCTTCAACACACCAAAGGACAGAACAGCAGCTGGAGCGTCTCACCTGTACGCTCTCAGCTGAGATTCAGGCAACGAGGGCGGAGGTCCGGGCCATCCCGTGAGTTGTTGCATGGGGACCTCCGCACACTCATCCTCCAGAACCAGACCTACCACACCCGCATGCTTGCAGCCATGGAGGAGCAGACTAGGGCCTTGCGTGGGCTGCCTCCCATAGTGCAACCACCTCCGGATGCAGCTGCACAGGGTGATAATAGTGACAGCAGTGATACTCCCACAATAGGGTAGCCGTGTGGGCCATGAGCCCATGGAGGTGTTTTTTTTCCCAGGACCCACATAGGTGGGTTCTGGTGTGCACCCTGTCCTCGGACCTCCTGGGTGGCCTCCCAAACCCCCCCGGGCCCATCAATGGCCATTTTTGATTTTGATTTTTATTTTTGATTTTTATTTTTGATTTTTATTTTTTTTTTAATTTTTTAATTTTATTTTTATTTTTATTTTTATTTTTAATTCCTAAATATTTTTTCCCAATTTTTTTGGGACAATTTGTTGGCTTCCGTGGTTCCTGTGGGCATACGCAGCATTGTGGCTGGGCACATGCAGGCTTGTCATGTATTTGGTTCAGATGCTTGGGTTTGAGTCACACACACCCCTCCTGCTTCCCGTTTCCATGGGCTTGCAAAGGGTGTGCCCAAGTGACATTGACGTACATGGTGACATTGGACTCCCACTACATGTGTGGGTAGTCTAGTCAATACTGTGTATACATTCCTAGTGCATATTGCTGTTGTGTTGTACACTGCATGTTGCATTGATGTGTAACTCATCATCTGTGTCTACCTCCCAATTTGCAGGTCCCTTCCTCATGTCTACACAAGGCCCTCTAGTCTGGAGATGGGGTCCATGTTGGCAGCAGTGCACCTACAACTCTACATGGCGCCAACACTGCACAGTTGGTAGTGGTGGGAGTGCAGGCATTTCCAGGTGGTGAGACTACTAATATATAACATTTGTGATGTCATGTTAATGGTAGTACCTGCTCAAGTTTGTTGTTGGTCCTGCATTACTGTGAGCATTTCAGGTGTTGCAAGTTTCAATTAGGGACACTCTACATTGTGACACTAGTGTCATGTTGTGGGGATTACTTTGTTTACCTGCAAATAGCATGACATGGCACGGTGTGTCGTGTGGCGGTGCTGGGGATGGGTTGGCTGACATGGCACTGTCCTCTTGTTGCATTTTGCAAGTGGGTATTCATTTTAGCTGCTTGAATGTGTTACTTCACAAAACTGCATTGGTGGTGTCTGTGTGGGTAGGGATGCACACATTGTCTCATGCCATCAACACCGCAGCTCCTCTTGAAAGCAAAAAGGAAAAAAAATCATTTCATTCCAACTCATGGTACACAGAGGACCTATTAAACATACGCCAGTGCAAGCGCCAAGCCCTCAAAACATGGCAGGCCAATCCCTGTGACGCCACCAAAAAAGACTTTCTGCATATTACTAAAAAGTACAAATGTGCTATATTTCAGGCTAAGTCTGAAACATACAATAAACGTATTCTGGAAGCCAACTCCCACTCAAAAGAACTTTTCACCATCTTTAAAGAGCTCACTATCCCCCCAATCTGCACAGATGAGACTGTTAAGGATGAAGCCTGGTGCAATAGCATCCAAACAGCGATGTTAAATAAAATAGACCTTCTTCAAAATAAAATAGCAGAACATTTCAAGGCTTTGCACCCCCAACAGACCCCTGTCGCCAATCCCACTAACGACCAGCACGCCTACAAAATTCAATTTCTCGCCTATCAGCGAAGCAGATGTTCTCCTAATCCTTAAACAGATTAAACCATCTCAATGCAAAGGCGATATATGCCACCCTAACATCATTAAAGAATGCGCAGCACCCCTCACACCGATCATCACAGCATTCATCAACGCCTCATTCAAGACGGGCATAGTCCCTCATAGCCTTAAAGAGGCCTGGGTGCGTCCGCTCTTAAAGAAACCAACCCTGGACCCTGCCCAACCCAACAACTACCGACCCATCACAACGGTCCCATTTCTTCTGAAAATCTTAGATAAAGCGGCTCACATGCAGATACAGACTTACCTGGAAAACAACTCTGTCCTAGGTAAAAGGCAGTCTGGATTTCGCAAAGGCCATGGCACTGAAACCGCCCTACTAGATCTGAAGAACCAAATTACCCTTACACTAGACAATGGGAAATTGGCCCTTCTGCTCCTCTTAGACCTCTCAGCGGCATTTGACCTAGTTGATCATGCCATCCTCACGAACCATCTCATTCAGGCCGCACATTTCTCCATACAAGCTACCAACTGGATCACCTCCTTCCTCGAAGGAAGAGTAATGAAAGTTTTCTCCAATATAGCTAATGCATATCCTACTACCATCAAAACGGAGTCCCGCAGGGCTCATGCACGGCGCCTACCCTATATAACCTGTTCACCAAACCCCTCTTTGACAAACTGGATGCCCTGGGGATCACATACACCAATTACGCCGACGATACCCAAGTACTCCTCCCACTCACAGGACTCTACCATCAGGACACAGCCACCCTCCAGAACATTTACGCCACCATCCAAGCTTGGATGGCCACAAACGGCCTATGTCTTAACGGAGACAAGACCGAAATTCTCATCCTTGGTCAAAAATCCTCACTCACTAACCTAGACCCACTATACACCAACTTCTCCATAGACAATTGCATCATCCCAGTTCTACCCTCTGTAAAAACACTAGGAGTACACATTGACGCTACACTCTCCATGGACAAACAAGTCAACTCCATTGTCTCTGCCTCCGCTCTGAGCACTAAGCTCATCAATGCCATTAAACCTTTCCTAACCAAAGACAATTGCCTCTCTA
This sequence comes from Ambystoma mexicanum, assembly GCF_040938575.1. Taxonomy (NCBI): domain Eukaryota; kingdom Metazoa; phylum Chordata; class Amphibia; order Caudata; family Ambystomatidae; genus Ambystoma; species Ambystoma mexicanum. Next base: position 922,740,948 of record NC_090921.1, read on the forward strand.
TCGCCAGAGCCACCATTGGAGCTAAACTAGATTACTGTAATGCGTTACTAGCTGGCACCTCCAATTCCAATCTCATTAAACTCCAAACAACACAAAATAATGCTCTAAGAGCAGCTCTCAATATACCAAAAAGGAACCACATTGCACAAGCCAGAAAGGCAGCACACTGGCTACCTGTCAAAGATCGCATCACTTTCAAAATACTCACCACTGCACACAAGTGTATCAACCTGACCGCACCCTCCTACCTGTCTGACACCCTAGTCAGATCTCGCTCCTCCAGACCAACTAGGCAATGCCACTCCAACCAGCTCAGGGTCCCACGCATCAAACGAGCTAGAGCAGGAGGAATAAGCTTCCCCTACATTGCCCCTAAGCTATGGAACGCACTACCTAGCACACTCAGAGCAGAAACTTCTCTCATTGCCTTCCGAAAAGAGCTGAAAACTATCTTGTTTAACTAATTCCTCTTCTAGTTCGCCACGCTCTCCTCTTTGATCTCCTCTCCCTCTTCCTCCCTGTAGCTATTTCTCGCTTTCCTGCAACTAAGTAATGATTTCAATGTATGCACAACTAGCCATTTCTCATAGCTGCAATCTTCTCATGCAACTAATAAATGACTTCAATGTATGTACAACAAATCATATCTGTAACAAGCGCCACAATGCCTCTGGGCTGCATGTGCGCTAAACAAATGCGAATAAATAAATAAATAAATAAATAAATAAATTGTGACACTTCCAGGTGAACAATCTCAGGCTGATATGGTTTTCACGGTTCATTCTCCAGACATTCAGGATCAGTGTCAGGTTGAGTCATCATTGATTGTCAGATGGAATGTGCCAGGGCAGTGTGCACTCCACAGGGGTGTGATTTCTATGTGAAGTAATTAGCCACTAGCTGTGTACGGGCTGCCTCCCCCTGTGCCCTTTCCCCTCCCATGCGCAGCGGCTGTGCATGTGGTTGGGGATGTGGGGCCACCACCATGTCCACGGCCAGGCCCCGGCGTGTTGCAACGTTGTGCAGGACACATGCTGCCACTATGATCCTGCACACTACTGGGGGAGCGTACAACAGCTGCCCGCCAGAACGGTCAAGGGAGCGAAAGCGTGACTTTAGCACTCCGAATGTGCGCTCCACTATGCCCCGGGTTGTAATGTGGGCTGTGTTATATCTTACCTGGGGTGGCGTGGTGGGGTTCCGAATTGGCGTCATCATGTGGGGGCTGAGAGGGTAGGCACTGTCCCCTGTGGAGGTGGTGATTGGTATCATTGGTGGGGTTGTGACCTTGCTCAGTATCTGACATGCATGCATGTGCAGTGGCATTCATACTCACCAAGCAGCCATGTATCGCCATGCCGCCCAGCTTCTAGGTCCCGGCTTAGGGTGGACATTCGGTAAATGAAGCTGTCGTGGGTTGACCCGGGATAGTTGGCATATACTGAGGTGATGATTCCCTTGGCATTACATACTACCTGCACGTTGATGGAATGCCAGTGCTTGCGGTTCCTATAGATGTGCTCAGATGCCCTGGGGGGACGTAGAGCCACATGGGTGCAGTCGATGGCACCTAGCACTTTGGGGAATCGTGCCACAGTGTAAAAATCCAGGGCGGCAGCATGCCTTTCTGCAGGTGTTCTGGGCAGGTATATGTGCCTGCGGACTGATGGGCATGCAGTGATGATGTTCAAGACCTGGTGTAGGCCGCGTGACTGGGTGGCCTGTGATACACCACCCACAATGGCACTTGTCCGCTGAAATGATCCAGTGGCTAAGAAGTGCAGTACATTGAGGACCTTCTCCAGGGGGCTGAGTGCTTGGGAGCACAGGGTGGGTGATGTGAGGTCATCCTCCCACTCACTCACCAGGTCCAGTATAATGTGTGGTGGAAACCTGTACCTCCCATGCACCTGGTCATCAGGCATCCCGAAAAGGCTGGTTCTGGGTGTGAATATTCTGGCCCTGACTATCCTCCTCCTCCTCCTTTGGTAGGCCACGCCCACTGCTGATAGGAACGGTATGTTCATCCTGGGTCTGAGCTTGTTATTTTGTTAGCACGCAAATTAATGCGTTGCGCGTGTTGTAGGCGAGCGTGTGACCCGCGCACCCATGAAATCCAGTACCCAGTCCAATAGCGTGTGGAAATTCCCGCACACCCCGGGATACAGGTGCGCTGACGTACTTGCATGTGTAAGTGTCCGCGCACCCCTGATATACACGTACATAGGCCAATCGCGTGTACGCGCACTTTTGTCCAATTACACGCGATGAGACTCTGACGTGCTGTCCAATTACACGCGATGACACTCTGACGTGCAGTCTTTCCACGTGTGCTCTGTCATCACGTGCTGTGTGGGAAACACCCGTGCGGGTCACGTCACAGACGCGTTTACGCGCTGAGGGCCTTTGGTCCAATAGAATCGCGTATGCGTGCTGACGCGTTTACGCGCTGAGGGCCTTTGGTCCAATAGAATCGCGTATGCGTGCTGACGCGTTTACGCGCTGAGGGCCTTTGGTCCAATAGAATCGCGTATGCGTGCTGACGCGCTTACGCGCTAAGGGCCTTTCCTCGATTTTCACGCTGACGTGCAGGATTTTCACGTGCCAATTCACTCAGTACCAAGCTGGCCACGCGTAAGCACACGGAAGACCACGCTCCTGCCCAGAAGGCCGAACTACTGCCCCACAGAGCCCCGAGCATGCTCCCACCTGCCATCTGCTGCTGCCTGACTGCCTGCTGCCCACGTGCACTGCCATTTGCTGCCTGCACATCAGCCAGGGGTGCTGTTGCTGTGACCACCCCTGCTGGAACCGAAGACTACCGACTGGAATTCCATCGCTCCAAAGCCCAGCCCCAGGACCCAGTTGCCCACCCACTCCTGCCTCTGGGGTTGTCATGTCGGGGCAAACATCATCTGTGACCACTGGCAACCCCCGGCCAGAGAGGCAGAGGGGCACCAGCTTCAGTGCCACCGAAGTTGGTGTCCTGGTGGAGCAAGTCCTGGGGCAGTATGATGCCCTCTTCGGAAGTTCCCGCGCCGACAAGGAAGGACGGACTCGGATCTGGACTGACATCGTGACTGCCATCAATGCGGAGGGGGTGGCAGTCCGGGACTTACAACATGTCAGGAAGCGCTGGGAGGACTACAGGTCCAGGACCCTGAACAAGGCCCGGCGCCTCTTGAAGGCAGCGGATGCCAAGGGCCGCCGAGGTCACTTGTCGGAAGAACAGATGGGGGTCCTGGAACGCATATCCCCAGTGCTCCACGTCCAGGTCCTAGAGAAGCAGACCCGTCTGGAGTCGAGCGGTGAGTGTACATGCATCCTGATTGTGAGCAGTGCGTGTGGTGATTATTCGGTATTGTGCAGGTTGCACATCTGTTTGTATGGGGTCGAGTATGGGTGGGGGTGTACAGGGCCGTGGGGCTGACACATGCGAGGGCTGTAATGTGTGAGACATGGATGGTGCTTGTGTGTGTAGGCTTGCATGGCAAATGCAGTTATGCGTGCACACATGTTTGGATGAATGTGTATGTAAGTAGACATGTCCGTGATGTCACGCATGTATGTTGTTTTCGGCTGCATGTATGAGCACTGTGTACATGTGCATGTGTGTGTATTTGACAAGGGTGCAACAGTGATGCAACATGGATGCACGTGACAGCGGTATGTGGAAGCCTGATTGGCAGATGTGACATGGATGCCCGTCTGAACAGTGCGACACTTGGCAGAGGTGTACACATGCATGCAAGTGTGGTGGTGTGTGTACATGTGTGGTGCACTTCCTGTGTTGCATGTGATGTCTGGCTCCCCTTTGGCTGCTGATGCTGTTGTATGTGTATGGATGGTGCTGGCAGTTGCGATATGGCTGTGGTATGGCTCATGTGTGCGAGTTGCAATGACATGTGTTTTGGGGATTGTGATGACATGTCTGAGGTTTGCCAATGCCACTCATGTGCAACTGTCATGTGTGTATGTGTCCATTGTACAGTGCCCTGATGCCTGTGTTTTGTTTCTCCCTGTCTGCAGCGTCAACTGATGAAGAGGGCGGAGAAGGTGCTGTGGAGCACAGCGGCGGGGATCCGACCGCCAGCCGGAGACGCAAGGCCCGGCTCCCCTCCCGTGTTGTCATCTCGTCGGGGAGTGAGGAGTCCGGTGCCGCATCCCAGGCTGCAGCTGCCGGGGGGAGGTCCAAGAGGCGGAGGTTGCAGTTGGACTCCTTGGCAGCAGAAGGGGCAGCTGGGACCCCACAGGGCCCAACAGGGGAAGATGGCACGGAGTCATCCAGGTTGGTGGGGGGTTTGGTGGAGGAGGAGGCCGTGCAAGCACCAGAGACGGGGTCTGGAGGTGGGGATCCCACTGGTGCTAGTGGTGCAGTGCAGGACCAGGGACAGGAGGCAGCACAGGCCGCCGCGGAGGTGCCTGTGTGCAATCCTGTCCCCGATCCTGTCCCTGCATCATCTTGCACCAGCAGGGATGCCTACGTCCAGACCCGTTTTCAGGCAGGGGATGAGCTGACGTCAACTGGCCTTCCTCTGCCTGCGGACGTGGCCATCCAGGTCCGGGTTGAGCCTGTCCTGGCTGGTGTGGCGTTGCGTCAACGGGCCATGCGAGGTGACCTGCAGTCTTTTCATGGAGAGACTGCACGTCATCTCGAATGGCTCGTTGACCACGTCAGCCTGCTGGGACAGGTCACCCAGGCCGGATTCCTCCGTCTGATGGGGCTTGCTCCGACCCCCTCCTCAACTGGACCCCCTACGCGCCAGTCGTCCTCTGTGCCATCTTCCCACCCATCAGTCACCTGGGTGCCCTGTGGAGCTGCCTCTGACGGTGCGGCCAGGCTGGTGGAGGAGGCATCCCTGCCACAGTCGGGAGTCGGAGGTCCAGCAGGGGTGGCCACATCAACAACTGCACCCCAGCCGGCGGAGGATGTGCAGGCAGCAGGAGGCAGTGCACGGACAGAGGCAGAGCAGCAGCAGCAACATGGTGGGAGACATGAAGGCTCTGGGCTTTCCACATCGGAGGGGCAGGCATCAGCCGGAGGGCAGGGGAACCCAGGACAGAGAGTGTCTTCCGTGTGGCAGCGGTTGGGCCACGCCATAGGTGCGGAGCGGCGGCGGGCGGAAGAGGCGCGGCTCACAATGGTCAGGGCGGAGAACTCCATGCGGAGGGCCCTGAGGCGGGCCGAGTGCCTCGAGGCAATCCGCAGGGGGTTGGAGGAGGACACGGCGTCGTCCCTGCGGACCTTCGGGGCCATGGAACTGGACCGCCTCCGGGACATCGAACAGGAGTTCGATGATGCCCTGGCCCGGGACACCACGGAGTGAGCCGCTGGACTTGCCCGCCGCCTTTGTATATAGTTATTTAGTTTTAGGTTTCCTTTGTTTCTTATTATGATTTGGAGTCGACGGACACTGCTCCACTTTTTGTATATAGTTGATTTTTTGTTAGGTTTTTTAGTAGGTTTCCTTTGTTCAGTTGGGCTCATGGACCCTTGGTAGTTTTTAACATAGTTCTTTATTGCATAAAGATTTTTTTACATTTGACTTTGGATGACATTTTTTTGGATTCTGATTTGCAGTGTTTTTTTTTAATACGGACATGCAGCTTATTTTTTCTCATTCCCATTGTAGTTTGTTTCCTTTCTTTAGCATTCTTCTTTTTTTCAATACAATTTTGTTTTCATACTTCACTGTGTGGTATCATCTCATTGGTTTCATGCATGTCATGTTGGGTGTTTTCCCATTCAATTGCAACCATTGTGTGTGACGGACATGGGTTCATTAGCTTCATGAACATTGGGGGTGTAACATGGAATTTCCATTTCCATGTGGGTGAATGGGTTACTTGGTAGGGCTTTTTGGCTGTGGAGGCTGACCATTACGCACATGATTGGGGATTGTGAGGACCTGGTGGAGGGTGCCCCTGGTGGCTGGGGGGCGGGGGTGGTGAGAGACATGGGTGGGGGCCTGGTGGAGGGTGCCCCTGGATGCTGGGGAGTGGGGGTGCAGGGGGACATGAGTGGGGGCCTGGTGGAGGGTGCCCCTGCACTGCTGTGGGGTGGGGGTGGTGGGAGACATGAGTGGGGGCCTGGTGGAGGCTGCCCATGGTGGCAGGGGGGTGGGGGTGGTGGTAGACATGAGTGGGGGCCTGGTGGAGGGTGCCCCTGCACTGCTGGGGGGTGGGGGTGGTGGGAGACATGGGTGGGGGCCTGGTGGAGGCTGCCCATGGTGGCAGGGGGGTGGGGGTGGTGGGAGACATGAGTGGGGGCCTGGTGGAGGCTGCCCCTGCACTGCTGGGGGGTGGGGGTGGTGGGAGACATGAGTGGGGGCCTGGTGGAGGGTGCCCCTGCACTGCTGGGGGGTGGGGGTGGTGGGAGACATGAGTGGGGGCCTGGTGGAGGGTGCCCCTGCACTGCTGGGGGGTGGGGGTGGTGGGAGACATGGGTGGGGGCCTGGTGGAGGCTGCCCATGGTGGCAGGGGGGTGGGGGTGGTGGGAGACATGAGTGGGGGCCTGGTGGAGGCTGCCCCTGCACTGCTGGGGGGTGGGGGTGGTGGGAGACATGAGTTTGGGCCTGGTGGAGGGTGCCCCTGCACTGCTGGGGGGTGAGGGTGGTGGTAGACATGAGTGGGGGCCTGGTGGAGGCTGCCCCTGCACTGCTGGTGGGTGGGGGTGGTGGGAGACATGAGTGGGGGCCTGGTGGAGGGTGCCCCTGCACTGCTGGGGGGTGGGGGTGGTGGGAGACATGGGTGGGGGCCTGCTGGTGGAGGCTGCCCATGGTGGCAGGGGGGTGGGGGTGGTGGAAGACATGAGTGGGGGCCTGGTGGAGGGTGCCCCTGCACTGCTGGGGGGTGGGGGTGGTGGTAGACATGAGTGGGGGCCTGGTGGAGGCTGCCCCTGCACTGCTGGGGGGTGGGGGTGGTGGGAGACATGAGTGGGTGCCTGGTGGAGGGTGCCCCTGCACTGCTGGGGGGTGGGGCTGGTGGGAGACATGGGTGGGGGCCTGGTGGAGGCTGCCCATGGTGGCAGGGGGGTTGGGGTGGTGGGAGACATGAGTGGGGGCCTGGTGGAGGCTGCCCCTGCACTGCTGGGGGGTGGGGGTGGTGGGAGACATGAGTGGGGGCCTGGTGGAGGGTGCCCCTGCACTGCTGGGGGGTGGGGGTGGTGGTAGACATGAGTGGGGGCCTGGTGGAGGCTGCCCCTGCACTGCTGTGGGGTGGGGGTGGTGGGAGACATGAGTGGGGGCCTGGTGGAGGGTGCCCCTGCACTGCTGGGGGGTGGGGGTGGTGGGAGACATGGGTGGGGGCCTGGTGGAGGCTGCCCATGGTGGCAGGGGGGTGGGGGTGGTGGGAGACATGAGTGGGGGCCTGGTGGAGGGTGCCCCTGCACTGCTGGGGGGTGGGGGTGGTGGTAGACATGAGTGGGGGCCTGGTGGAGGCTGCCCCTGCACTGCTGGGGGGTGGGGGTGGTGGGAGACATGAGTGGGGGCCTGGTGGAGGGTGCCCCTGCACTGCTGGGGGGTGGGGTGGTGGGAGACATGGTGGGGGCCTGGTGGAGGCTGCCCATGGTGGCAAGGGGGTGGGGGTGGTGGGAGACATGAGTGGGGGCCTGGTGGAGGGTGCCCCTGCACTGCTGGGGGGTGGGGGTGGTGGGAGACATGAGTGGGGGCCTGGTGGAGGCTGCCCCTGCACTGCTGGGGGGTGGGGGTGGTGGGAGACATGAGTGGGGGCCTGGTGGAGGGTGCCCCTGCACTGCTGGGGGGTGGGGGTGGTGGGAGACATGGTTGGGGGCCTGGTGGAGGCTGCCCATGGTGGCAGGGGGGTGGGGGTGGTGGGAGACATGAGTGGGGGCCTGGTGGAGGGTGCCCCTGCACTGCTGGGGGGTGGGGGTGGTGGTAGACATGAGTGGGGGCCTGGTGGAGGCTGCCCCTGCACTGCTGGGGGGTGGGGGTGGTGGGAGACATGAGTGGGGCCTGGTGGAGGGTGCCCCTGCACTGCTGGGGGGTGGGGGTGGTGGGAGACATGGGTGGGGGCCTGGTGGAGGCTGCCCATGGTGGCAGGGGGGTGGGGTTGGTGGGAGACATGAGTGGGGGCCTGGTGGAGGGTGCCCCTGAACTGCTGGGGTGTGGGGGTGGTGGGAGACATGAGTGGGGGCCTGGTGGAGGGTGCCCCTGCACTGCTGGGGCGTGGGGGTGGTGGGAGACATGAGTGGGGGCCTGGTGGAGGGTGCCCCTGCACTGCTGAGGGGTGGGGGTGGTGGGAGACATGATTGGGGGCCTGGTGGAGGGTGCCCCTGCACTGCTGGGGGGTGGGGGTGGTGGGAGACATGGGTGGGGGCCTGGTGGAGGCTGCCCATGGTGGCAGGGGGGTGGGGGTGGTGGGAGACATGAGTGGGGGCCTGGTGGAGTCTGCACCTGCACTGCTGGGGGGTGGGGATGGTGGTAGACATGAGTGGGGGCCTGGTGGAGGGTGCCCCTGGATGCTGGGGGGTGGGGGTGCAGGGGGACATGAGTGGGGGCCTGGTGGAGGGTGCCCCTGGTGGCTGGGGGTGGGGGTGGTGGGAGACATGAGTGGGGGCCTGGTGGAGGGTGCCCCTGCACTGCTGGGGGGTGGGGGTGGTGGGAGACATGGGTGGGGGCCTGGTTGAGGCTGCCCCTGGATGCTGGGGGGTGGGGGTGCAGGGGGACATGAGTGGGGGCCTGGTGGAGGGTGCCCCTGGTGGCTGGGGGGTGGGGGTGGTGGGAGACATGAGTGGGGGCCTGGTGGAGGCTGCCCTGCACTGCTGGGGGGTGGGGTGGTGGGGGACATGAGTGGGGGCCTGGTGGAGGCTGCCCCTGCACTGCTGGGGGGTGGGGGTGCAGGGGGACATGAGTGGGGGCCTGGTGGAGGGTGCCCCTGGATGCTGAGGGGTGGGGGTGCAGGGGGACATGAGTGGGGGCCTGGTGGAGGGTGCCCCTGGTGGCTGGGGGTGGTGGGAGACATGAGTGGGGGCCTGGTGGAGGGTGCCCCTGGATGCTGGGGGGTGGGGGCGCAGGGGGACATGAGTGGGGGCCTGGTGGAGGCTGCCCCTGCACTGCTGGGGGGTGGGGGTGGTGGGAGACATGAGTGGGGGCCTGGTGGGTGCTGCCCATGGTGGCAGGGGGGTGGGGGTGGTGGGAGACATGAGTGGGGGCCTGGTGGAGGGTGCCCCTGCACTGCTGGGGGGTGGGGGTGGTGGGAGACATGGGTGGGGGCCTGGTGGAGGCTGCCCATGGTGGCAGGGGGGTGGGGGTGGTGGGAGACATGAGTGGGGGCCTGGTGGAGGCTGCCCCTGCACTGCTGGGGGTTGGGGATGGTGGGAGACATGAGTGGGGGCCTGGTGGAGGGTGCCCCTGCACTGCTGGGGGGTGGGGGTGGTGGTAGACATGAGTGGGGGCCTGGTGGAGGCTGCCCCTGCACTGCAGGGGGGTGGGTGTGGTGGGAGACATGAGTGGGGGCCTGGTGGAGGCTGCCCCTGCACTGCTGGGGGTGGTGGTAGACATGAGTGGGGGCCTGGTGGAGGCTGCCCCTGCACTGCTGGGGGGTGGGGGTGGTGGGAGACATGAGTTTGGGACTGGTGGAGGGTGCCCCTGCACTGCTGGGGGGTGGGGGTGGTGGTAGACATGAGTGGGGGCCTGGTGGAGGCTGCCCCTGCACTGCTGGGGGGTGGGGGTGGTGGGAGACATGAGTGGGGCCTGGTGGAGGGTGCCCCTGCACTGCTGGGGGGTGGGGGTGGTGGGAGACATGGGTGGGGGCCTGGTGGAGGCTGCCCATGGTGGCAGGGGGGTGGGGTTGGTGGGAGACATGAGTGGGGGCCTGGTGGAGGGTGCCCCTGCACTGCTGGGGTGTGGGGGTGGTGGGAGACATGAGTGGGGGCCTGGTGGAGGGTGCCCCTGCACTGCTGGGGGGTGGGGGTGGTGGGAGACATGAGTGGGGGCCTGGTGGAGGGTGCCCCTGCACTGCTGAGGGGTGGGGGTGGTGGGAGACATGATTGGGGGCCTGGTGGAGGGTGCCCCTGCACTGCTGGGGGGTGGGGGTGGTGGGAGACATGGGTGGGGGCCTGGTGGAGGCTGCCCCTGCACTGCTGTGGGGTGGGGGTGGTGGGAGACATGAGTGGGGGCCTGGTGGAGGGTGCCCCTGCACTGCTGGGGGGTGGGGGTGGTGGGAGACATGGGTGGGGGCCTGGTGGAGGCTGCCCATGGTGGCAGGGGGGTGGGGGTGGTGGGAGACATGAGTGGGGGCCTGGTGGAGGGTGCCCCTGCACTGCTGGGGGGTGGGGGTGGTGGTAGACATGAGTGGGGGCCTGGTGGAGGCTGCCCCTGCACTGCTGGGGGGTGGGGGTGGTGGGAGACATGAGTGGGGGCCTGGTGGAGGGTGCCCCTGCACTGCTGGGGGGTGGGGTGGTGGGAGACATGGTGGGGGCCTGGTGGAGGCTGCCCATGGTGGCAGGGGGGTGGGGGTGGTGGGAGACATGAGTGGGGGCCTGGTGGAGGGTGCCCCTGCACTGCTGGGGGGTGGGGGTGGTGGGAGACATGAGTGGGGGCCTGGTGGAGGCTGCCCCTGCACTGCTGGGGGGTGGGGGTGGTGGGAGACATGAGTGGGGGCCTGGTGGAGGGTGCCCCTGCACTGCTGGGGGGTGGGGGTGGTGGGAGACATGGTTGGGGGCCTGGTGGAGGCTGCCCATGGTGGCAGGGGGGTGGGGGTGGTGGGAGACATGAGTGGGGGCCTGGTGGAGGGTGCCCCTGCACTGCTGGGGGGTGGGGGTGGTGGTAGACATGAGTGGGGGCCTGGTGGAGGCTGCCCCTGCACTGCTGGGGGGTGGGGGTGGTGGGAGACATGAGTGGGGCCTGGTGGAGGGTGCCCCTGCACTGCTGGGGGGTGGGGGTGGTGGGAGACATGGGTGGGGGCCTGGTGGAGGCTGCCCATGGTGGCAGGGGGGTGGGGTTGGTGGGAGACATGAGTGGGGGCCTGGTGGAGGGTGCCCCTGAACTGCTGGGGTGTGGGGGTGGTGGGAGACATGAGTGGGGGCCTGGTGGAGGGTGCCCCTGCACTGCTGGGGCATGGGGGTGGTGGGAGACATGAGTGGGGGCCTGGTGGAGGGTGCCCCTGCACTGCTGAGGGGTGGGGGTGGTGGGAGACATGATTGGGGGCCTGGTGGAGGGTGCCCCTGCACTGCTGGGGGGTGGGGGTGGTGGGAGACATGGGTGGGGGCCTGGTGGAGGCTGCCCATGGTGGCAGGGGGGTGGGGGTGGTGGGAGACATGAGTGGGGGCCTGGTGGAGTCTGCACCTGCACTGCTGGGGGGTGGGGATGGTGGTAGACATGAGTGGGGGCCTGGTGGAGGGTGCCCCTGGATGCTGGGGGGTGGGGGTGCAGGGGGACATGAGTGGGGGCCTGGTGGAGGGTGCCCCTGGTGGCTGGGGGTGGGGGTGGTGGGAGACATGAGTGGGGGCCTGGTGGAGGGTGCCCCTGCACTGCTGGGGGGTGGGGGTGGTGGGAGACATGGGTGGGGGCCTGGTTGAGGCTGCCCCTGGATGCTGGGGGGTGGGGGTGCAGGGGGACATGAGTGGGGGCCTGGTGGAGGGTGCCCCTGGTGGCTGGGGGGTGGGGGTGGTGGGAGACATGAGTGGGGGCCTGGTGGAGGCTGCCCTGCACTGCTGGGGGGTGGGGTGGTGGGGGACATGAGTGGGGGCCTGGTGGAGGGTGCCCCTGCACTGCTGGGGGGTGGGGGTGGTGGGAGACATGGGTGGGGGCCTGGTGGAGGCTGCCCATGGTGGCAGGGGGGTGGGGGTGGTGGGAGACATGAGTGGGGGCCTGGTGGAGGGTGCCCCTGCACTGCTGGGGGGTGGGGGTGGTGGTAGACATGAGTGGGGGCCTGGTGGAGGCTGCCCCTGCACTGCTGGGGGGTGGGGGTGGTGGGAGACATGAGTGGGGGCCTGGTGGAGGGTGCCCCTGCACTGCTGGGGGGTGGGGTGGTGGGAGACATGGTGGGGGCCTGGTGGAGGCTGCCCATGGTGGCAGGGGGGTGGGGGTGGTGGGAGACATGAGTGGGGGCCTGGTGGAGGGTGCCCCTGCACTGCTGGGGGGTGGGGGTGGTGGGAGACATGAGTGGGGGCCTGGTGGAGGCTGCCCCTGCACTGCTGGGGGGTGGGGGTGGTGGGAGACATGAGTGGGGGCCTGGTGGAGGGTGCCCCTGCACTGCTGGGGGGTGGGGGTGGTGGGAGACATGGTTGGGGGCCTGGTGGAGGCTGCCCATGGTGGCAGGGGGGTGGGGGTGGTGGGAGACATGAGTGGGGGCCTGGTGGAGGGTGCCCCTGCACTGCTGGGGGGTGGGGGTGGTGGTAGACATGAGTGGGGGCCTGGTGGAGGCTGCCCCTGCACTGCTGGGGGGTGGGGGTGGTGGGAGACATGAGTGGGGCCTGGTGGAGGGTGCCCCTGCACTGCTGGGGGGTGGGGGTGGTGGGAGACATGGGTGGGGGCCTGGTGGAGGCTGCCCATGGTGGCAGGGGGGTGGGGTTGGTGGGAGACATGAGTGGGGGCCTGGTGGAGGGTGCCCCTGAACTGCTGGGGTGTGGGGGTGGTGGGAGACATGAGTGGGGGCCTGGTGGAGGGTGCCCCTGCACTGCTGGGGCGTGGGGGTGGTGGGAGACATGAGTGGGGGCCTGGTGGAGGGTGCCCCTGCACTGCTGAGGGGTGGGGGTGGTGGGAGACATGATTGGGGGCCTGGTGGAGGGTGCCCCTGCACTGCTGGGGGGTGGGGGTGGTGGGAGACATGGGTGGGGGCCTGGTGGAGGCTGCCCATGGTGGCAGGGGGGTGGGGGTGGTGGGAGACATGAGTGGGGGCCTGGTGGAGTCTGCACCTGCACTGCTGGGGGGTGGGGATGGTGGTAGACATGAGTGGGGGCCTGGTGGAGGGTGCCCCTGGATGCTGGGGGGTGGGGGTGCAGGGGGACATGAGTGGGGGCCTGGTGGAGGGTGCCCCTGGTGGCTGGGGGTGGGGGTGGTGGGAGACATGAGTGGGGGCCTGGTGGAGGGTGCCCCTGCACTGCTGGGGGGTGGGGGTGGTGGGAGACATGGGTGGGGGCCTGGTTGAGGCTGCCCCTGGATGCTGGGGGGTGGGGGTGCAGGGGGACATGAGTGGGGGCCTGGTGGAGGGTGCCCCTGGTGGCTGGGGGGTGGGGGTGGTGGGAGACATGAGTGGGGGCCTGGTGGAGGCTGCCCTGCACTGCTGGGGGGTGGGGTGGTGGGGGACATGAGTGGGGGCCTGGTGGAGGCTGCCCCTGCACTGCTGGGGGGTGGGGGTGCAGGGGGACATGAGTGGGGGCCTGGTGGAGGGTGCCCCTGGATGCTGAGGGGTGGGGGTGCAGGGGGACATGAGTGGGGGCCTGGTGGAGGGTGCCCCTGGTGGCTGGGGGTGGTGGGAGACATGAGTGGGGGCCTGGTGGAGGGTGCCCCTGGATGCTGGGGGGTGGGGGCGCAGGGGGACATGAGTGGGGGCCTGGTGGAGGCTGCCCCTGCACTGCTGGGGGGTGGGGGTGGTGGGAGACATGAGTGGGGGCCTGGTGGGTGCTGCCCATGGTGGCAGGGGGGTGGGGGTGGTGGGAGACATGAGTGGGGGCCTGGTGGAGGGTGCCCCTGCACTGCTGGGGGGTGGGGGTGGTGGGAGACATGGGTGGGGGCCTGGTGGAGGCTGCCCATGGTGGCAGGGGGGTGGGGGTGGTGGGAGACATGAGTGGGGGCCTGGTGGAGGCTGCCCCTGCACTGCTGGGGGTTGGGGATGGTGGGAGACATGAGTGGGGGCCTGGTGGAGGGTGCCCCTGCACTGCTGGGGGGTGGGGGTGGTGGTAGACATGAGTGGGGGCCTGGTGGAGGCTGCCCCTGCACTGCAGGGGGGTGGGTGTGGTGGGAGACATGAGTGGGGGCCTGGTGGAGGCTGCCCCTGCACTGCTGGGGGTGGTGGTAGACATGAGTGGGGGCCTGGTGGAGGCTGCCCCTGCACTGCTGGGGGGTGGGGGTGGTGGGAGACATGAGTTTGGGACTGGTGGAGGGTGCCCCTGCACTGCTGGGGGGTGGGGGTGGTGGTAGACATGAGTGGGGGCCTGGTGGAGGCTGCCCCTGCACTGCTGGGGGGTGGGGGTGGTGGGAGACATGAGTGGGGCCTGGTGGAGGGTGCCCCTGCACTGCTGGGGGGTGGGGGTGGTGGGAGACATGGGTGGGGGCCTGGTGGAGGCTGCCCATGGTGGCAGGGGGGTGGGGTTGGTGGGAGACATGAGTGGGGGCCTGGTGGAGGGTGCCCCTGCACTGCTGGGGTGTGGGGGTGGTGGGAGACATGAGTGGGGGCCTGGTGGAGGGTGCCCCTGCACTGCTGGGGGGTGGGGGTGGTGGGAGACATGAGTGGGGGCCTGGTGGAGGGTGCCCCTGCACTGCTGAGGGGTGGGGGTGGTGGGAGACATGATTGGGGGCCTGGTGGAGGGTGCCCCTGCACTGCTGGGGGGTGGGGGTGGTGGGAGACATGGGTGGGGGCCTGGTGGAGGCTGCCCATGGTGGCAGGGGCGTGGGGGTGGTGGGAGACATGAGTGGGGGCCTGGTGGAGTCTGCACCTGCACTGCTGGGGGGTGGGGATGGTGGTAGACATGAGTGGGGGCCTGGTGGAGGGTGCCCCTGGATGCTGGGGGGTGGGGGTGCAGGGGGACATGAGTGGGGGCCTGGTGGAGGGTGCCCCTGGTGGCTGGGGGTGGGGGTGGTGGGAGACATGAGTGGGGGCCTGGTGGAGGGTGCCCCTGCACTGCTGGGGGGTGGGGGTGGTGGGAGACATGGGTGGGGGCCTGGTTGAGGCTGCCCCTGGATGCTGGGGGGTGGGGGTGCAGGGGGACATGAGTGGGGGCCTGGTGGAGGGTGCCCCTGGTGGCTGGGGGGTGGGGGTGGTGGGAGACATGAGTGGGGGCCTGGTGGAGGCTGCCCTGCACTGCTGGGGGGTGGGGTGGTGGGAGACATGAGTGGGGGCCTGGTGGAGGCTGCCCCTGCACTGCTGGGGGGTGGGGGTGCAGGGGGACATGAGTGGGGGCCTGGTGGAGGGTGCCCCTGGATGCTGAGGGGTGGGGGTGCAGGGGGACATGAGTGGGGGACTGGTGGAGGGTGCCCCTGGTGGCTGGGGGTGGTGGGAGACATGAGTGGGGGCCTGGTGGAGGGTGCCCCTGGATGCTGGGGGGTGGGGGCGCAGGGGGACATGAGTGGGGGCCTGGTGGAGGCTGCCCCTGCACTGCTGGGGGGTGGGGGTGGTGGGAGACATGAGTGGGGGCCTGGTGGGTGCTGCCCATGGTGGCTGGGGGGTGGGGGTGGTGGGAGACATGAGTGGGGGCCTGGTGGAGGGTGCCCCTGCACTGCTGGGGGGTGGGGGTGGTGGGAGACATGGGTGGGGGCCTGGTGGAGGGTGCCCCTGCACTGCTGGGGGGTGGGGTGGTGGGAGACATGAGTGGGGGCCTGGTGGAGGCTGCCCCTGCACTGCTGGGGGGTGGGGGTGCAGGGGGACATGAGTGGGGGCCTGGTGGAGGGTGCCCCTGGATGCTGAGGGGTGGGGGTGCAGGGGGACATGAGTGGGGGCCTGGTGGAGGGTGCCCCTGGTGGCTGGGGGGTGGGGGTGGTGGGAGACATGAGTGGGGGCCTGGTGGAGGGTGCCCCTGGATGCTGGGGGGTGGGGGCGCAGGGGGACATGAGTAGGGGCCTGGTGGAGGCTGCCCCTGCACTGCTGGGGGGTGGGGGTGGTGGGAGACATGAGTGGGGGCCTGGTGGGTGCTGCCCATGGTGGCAGGGGGGTGGGGGTGGTGGGAGACATGAGTGGGGGCCTGGTGGAGGGTGCCCCTGCACTGCTGGGGGGTGGGGGTGGTGGGAGACATGGGTGGGGGCCTGGTGGAGGCTGCCCATGGTGGCAGGGGGGTGGGGGTGGTGGGAGACATGAGTGGGGGCCTGGTGGAGGCTGCCCCTGAACTGCTGGGGGTTGGGGATGGTGGGAGACATGAGTGGGGGCCTGGTGGAGGGTGCCCCTGCACTGCTGGGGGGTGGGGGTGGTGGTAGACATGAGTGGGGGCCTGGTGGAGGCTGCCCCTGCACTGCAGGGGGGTGGGCGTGGTGGGAGACATGAGTGGGGGCCTGGTGGAGGCTGCCCCTGCACTGCTGGGGGTGGTGGTAGACATGAGTGGGGGCCTGGTGGAGGCTGCCCCTGCACTGCTGGGGGGTGGGGGTGGTGGGAGACATGAGTGGGGCCTGGTGGAGGGTGCCCCTGCACTGCTGGGGGGTGGGGGTGGTGGTAGACATGAGTGGGGGCCTGGTGGAGGCTGCCCCTGCACTGCTGGGGGGTGGGGGTGGTGGGAGACATGAGTGGGGCCTCGTGGAGGGTGCCCCTGCACTGCTGGGGGGTGGGGGTGTTGGGAGACATGGGTGGGGGCCTGGTGGAGGCTGCCCATGGTGGCAGGGGGGTGGGGTTGGTGGGAGACATGAGTGGGGGCCTGGTGGAGGGTGCCCCTGCACTGCTGGGGGGTGGGGGTGGTGGGAGACATGAGTGGGTGCCTGGTGGAGGGTGCCCCTGCACTGCTGGGGGGTGGGGGTGGTGGGAGACATGAGTGGGGGCCTGGTGGAGGGTGCCCCTGCACTGCTGAGGGGTGGGGGTGGTGGGAGACATGATTGGGGGCCTGGTGGAGGGTGCCCCTGCACTGCTGGGGTGTGGGGGCGGTGGGAGACATGGGTGGGGGCCTGGTGGAGGCTGCCCATGGTGGCAGGGGGGTGGCGGTGGTGGGAGACATGAGTGGGGGCCTGGTGGAGTCTGCACCTGCACTGCTGGGGGGTGGGGATGGTGGTAGACATGAGTGGGGGCCTGGTGGAGGGTGCCCCTGGATGCTGGGGGGTGGGGGTGCAGGGGGACATGAGTGGAGGCCTGGTGGAGGGTGCCCCTGGTGGCTGGGGGTGGGGGTGGTGGGAGACATGAGTGGGGGCCTGGTTGAGGCTGCCCCTGGATGCTGGGGGGTGGGGGTGCAGGGGGACATGAGTGGGGGCCTGGTGGAGGGTGCCCCTGGTGGCTGGGGGGAGGGGGTGGTGGGAGACATGAGTGGGGGCCTGGTGGAGGCTGCCCTGCACTGCTGGGGGGTGGGGTGGTGGGAGACATGAGTGGGGGCCTGGTGGAGGCTGCCCCTGCACTGCTGGGGGGTGGGGGTGCAGGGGGACATGAGTGGGGGCCTGGTGGAGGGTGCCCCTGGATGCTGAGGGGTGGGGGTGCAGGGGGACATGAGTGGGGGCCTGGTGGAGGGTGCCCCTGGTGGCTGGGGGGTGGGGGTGGTGGGAGACATGAGTGGGGGCCTGGTGGAGGGTGCCCCTGGATGCTGGGGGGTGGGGGCGCAGGGGGACATGAGTGGGGGCCTGGTGGAGGCTGCCCCTGCACTGCTGGGGGGTGGGGGGGGTGGGAGACATGAGTGGGGGCCTGGTGGGTGCTGCCCATGGTGGCAGGGGGGTGGGGGTGGTGGGAGACATGAGTGGGGGCCTGGTGGAGGGTGCCCCTGCACTGCTGGGGGGTGGGGGTGGTGGGAGACATGGGTGGGGGCCTGGTGGAGGCTGCCCATGGTGGCAGGGGGGTGGGGGTGGTGGGAGACATGAGTGGGGGCCTGGTGGAGGCTGCCCCTGCACTGCTGGGGGGTGGGGATGGTGGGAGACATGAGTGGGGGCCTGGTGGAGGGTGCCCCTGCACTGCTGGGGGGTGGGGGTGGTGGTAGACATGAGTGGGGGCCTGGTGGAGGCTGCCCCTGCACTGCAGGGGGGTGGGCGTGGTTGGAGACATGAGTGGGGGCCTGGTGGAGGCTGCCCCTGCACTGCTGGGGGTGGTGGTAGACATGAGTGGGGGCCTGGTGGAGGCTGCCCCTGCACTGCTGGGGGGTGGGGGTGGTGGGGGACATGAGTGGGGGCCTGGTGGAGGCTGCCCCTGCACTGCTGGGGGGTGGGGGTGGTGCGAGACATGAGGGGGGGCCTGGTGGAGGCTGCCCCTGGTGGCTGGGGGGTTGGGGGGGTGGGAGACATGAGTGGGGGCCTGGTGGGGGCTGCCCATGGTGGCAGGGGGGTGGGGGTGGTGGTAGACATGAGTGGGGGCCTGGTGGAGGGTGCCCCTGCACTGCTGGGGGGTGGGGGTGGTGGGAGACATGAGTGGGGGCCTGGTGGGGGCTGCCCATGGTGGCAGGGGGGTGGGGGTGGTGGTAGACATGAGTGGGGGCCTGGTGGAGGCTGCCCCTGGATGCTGGGGGGTGGGGGTGCAGGGGGACATGAGTGGGGGCCTGGTGGAGGGTGCCCCTGGTTGCTGGGGGGTGGGGGTGGTGGGAGACATGGGTGGGGGCCTGGTGGAGGGTGCCCCTGGATGCTGGGGGGTGGGGGTGCAGGGGGACATGAGTGGGGGCCTGGTGGAGGGTGCCCCTGGTGGCTGGGGGGTGGGGGTGGTGGGAGACATGAGTGGGGGCCTGGTGGAGGGTGCCCCTGCACTGCTGGGGGATGGGGGTGGTGGGAGACATGGGTGGGGGCCTGGTGGAGGCTGCCCCTGCACTGCAGGGGGGTGGGGGTGGTGGGAGACATGAGTGGGGGCCTGGTGGAGGGTGCCCCTGGTGGCTGGGGGGTGGGGGGGTGGGAGACATGAGTGGGGGCCTGGTGGGGGCTGCCCATGGTGGCAGGGGGGTGGGGGTGGTGGTAGACATGAGTGGGGGCCTGGTGGAGGGTGCCCCTGCACTGCTGGGGGGTGGGGGTGGTGGGAGACATGAGTGGGGGCCTGTGGGGGCTGCCCATGGTGGCAGGGGGTGGGGGTGGTGGGAGACATGAGTGGGGGCCTGGTGGAGGGTGCCCCTGGTGGCTGGGGGGTGGGGGTGGTGGGAGACATGGGTGGGGGCCTGGTGGAGGCTGCCCCTGCACTGCTGGGGGGTGGGGGTGGTGGGAGACATGAGTGGGGGCCTGGTGGAGGGTGCCCCTGGTGGCTGGGGGGTGGGGGTGGTGGGAGACATGAGTGGGGGCCTGGTGGAGGGTGCCCCTGGTGGCTGGGGGGTGGGGGTGGTGGGGGACATGAGTGGGGGCCTGGTGGGGGCTGCCCATGGTGGCAGGGGGGTGGGGGTGGTGGGAGACATGAGTGGGGGCCTGGTGGAGGCTGCCCCTGCACTGCTGGGGGGTGGGGGTGGTGGGAGACATGAGTGGGGGCCTGGTGGGGGCTGCCCATGGTGGCAGGGGGGTGGGGGTGGTGGGAGACATGGATGGGGGCCTGGTGGAGGGTGCCCCTGGTGGCTGGGGGGTGGGGGTGGTGGGAGACATGAGTGGGGGCCTGGTGGGGGCTGCCCATGGTGGCAGGGGGGTGGGGGTGGTGGGAGACATGAGTGGGGGCCTGGTGGAGGGTGCCCCTGCACTGCTGGGGGGTGGGGGTGGTGGGAGACATGGGTCGGGGCCTGGTGGAGGCTGCCCATGGTGGCAGGGGAGTGGGGGTGGTGGGAGACATGAGTGGGGGCCTGGTGAAGGCTGCCCCTGCACTGCTGGGGGGTGGGGGTGGTGGGAGACATGAGTGGGGGCCTGGTGGGTGCTGCCCATGGTGGCAGGGGGGTGGGGGTGGTGGGAGACATGAGTGGGGGCCTGGTGGAGGGTTCCCCTGGTGGCTGGGGGGTGGGGGTGGTGGGAGACATGGGTGGGGGCCTGGTGGAGGCTGCCCCTGCACTGCTGGGGGGTGGGGGTGGTGGGAGACATGAGTGGGGGCCTGGTGGAGGGTGCCCCTGGTGGCTGGGGGGTGGGGGTGGTGGGAGACATGGGTGGGGGCCTGGTGGAGGCTGCCCCTGCACTGCTGGGGGGTGGGGGTGGTGGGAGACATGAGTGGGGGCCTGGTGGAGGGTGCCCCTGGTGGCTGGGGGGTGGGGGTGGTGGGAGACATGAGTGGGGGCCTGGTGGAGGGTGCCCCTGGTGGCTGGGGGGTGGGGGTGGTGGGGGACATGAGTGGGGGCCTGGTGGGGGCTGCCCATGGTGGCAGGGGGGTGGGGGTGGTGGGAGACATGAGTGGGGGCCTGGTGGAGGCTGCCCCTGCACTGCTGGGGGGTGGGGGTGGTGGGAGACATGAGTGGGGGCCTGGTGGGGGCTGCCCATGGTGGCAGGGGGGTGGGGGTGGTGGGAGACATGAGTGGGGGCCTGGTGGAGGCTGCCCATGGTGGCAGGGGGGTGGGGGTGGTGGGAGACATGAGTGGGGGCCTGGTGGAGGCTGCCCCTGCACTGCTGGGGGGTGGGGGTGGTGGGAGACATGGATGGGGGCCTGGTGGAGGGTGCCCCTGGTGGCTGGGGGGTGGGGGTGGTGGGAGACATGAGTGGGGGCCTGGTGGGGGCTGCCCATGGTGGCAGGGGGGTGGGGGTGGTGGGAGACATGACTGGGGGCCTGGTAGAGGGTGCCCCTGCACTGCTGGGGGGTGGGGGTGGTAGGAGACATGGGTGGGGGCCTGGTGGAGGCGGCCCATGGTGGCAGGGGAGTGAGGGTGGTGGGAGACATGAGTGGGGGCCTGGTGAAGGCTGCCCCTGCACTGCTGGGGGGTGGGGGTGGTGGGAGACAAGAGTGGGGGCCTGGTGGAGGGTGCCCCTGCACTGCTGGGGGGTGGGGGTGGTGGTAGACATGAGTGGGGGCCTGGTGGAGGCTGCCCCTGCACTGCTGGGGGGTAGGGGTGGTGGGAGACATGAGTGGGGGCCTGGTGGAGGCTGCCCCTGCACTGCTGGGGGGTGGGGGTGGTGGTAGACATGAGTGGGGGCCTGGTGGAGGGTGCCCCTGGTGGCTGGGGGGTGGGGGGGTGGGAGACATGAGTGGGGGCCTGGTGGTGGCTGCCCATGGTGGCAGGGGGGTGGGGGTGGTGGGAGACATGAGTGGGGGCCTGCTGGTGGGTGCCCCTGGGGGGTGGGGGGTGGGGGTGGTGGGAGACATGCATTGTTGATCAGTAGTGCAAGGTGACATGTGGGTTGGCTGGGGGGCATGCCCATGGTGGATGGGCTGCCTGCGGGACATGAGCAGGGGTGCAGGGTAGTCCCCCGTGGTGTGGGCTGCCTGCAGGGGCCGTGGAGGTTGTGGAGCGTACACCTGGGAGGACCCACACGGCCAATTCACGTGTGGTACTCCCCAGAACCCCTGAAATACACATACCCTGCTGAAATCGCTTGTGGAACTTCCCGCGCACCCCTGAAATACACGTACCCTGCTCACACTGGGCCAATCGCGTGTGGAACTTCCCGCGCACCCCTGAAATGCACATACCCTGATGAAATTGCGTGTGGAACTTCCCGCGCACCCCTGAAATACACATACCCTGCTGAAATCGCGTGTGGAAATTCCCGCGCACCCCTGAAATACACGTACCCTGCTCGCACTGGGCCAATCGCGTGTGGAACTTCCCGCGCACCCCTGAAATACACGTACCCTGATGAAATCGCGTGTGGAACTTCCCGCGCACCCCTGAAATACACATACCCTGCTGAAATCGCGTGTGGAACTTCCCACGCACCCCTGAAATACACGTACCCTGATGAAATCGCGTGTGGAACTTCCCGCGCACCCCTGAAATACACATACCCTGCTGAAATCGCGTGTGGAACTTCCCGCGCACCCCTGAAATACACGTACCCTGCTTGCACGGGGCCAATCGCGTGTGGAACTTCCCGCGCACCCCTGAAATACACATACCCTGCTCGCACTGGGCCAATCGCGTGTGGAACTTCCCGCGCACCCCTGAAATACACGTACCCTGATGAAATCGCATGTGGAACTTCCCGCGCACCCATGAAATACACATACCCTGCTGAAATCACGTGTGGAACTTCCCGCGCACACCTGAAATCCACGTACACGGGCAAATCGCGTGTGGAACTTCTCGCGCACCACTGAAATCCATGTACCCGGCCAAATCGCGTGTGAGACTTCCCGCGCACTCCGGTATACACGCACACGTATTTTTTGTCAGCGGGTGTCTGTGTTTGTGGGTACCCCTTTGCACGTCATTTGTCCTGGAAGGCCACAGTATAGGACATTCATCATGGCAGTATATAGGTGCTATTTGTTGACGCACCTTTTGGCGCACATTTCTTACAGCCTCAGAGACGCTACTGCCTGCTTTCTTGTGGCGGTCCTGTTTGTGCCTGTGCGCTGGTTTGAGCGTGCGCTTTTTTGCCCTATTCTATTCCATGAATACGTTTTGTAGGCGAGCGTGTGGGCGTTCCGCGCACTTGTGCCCTGTACTTCCCCCGTGACGCCCACGTTTTGGCAAGTTGTTCCCCATTCCGAGTGTTACGCCCGTGTTCCGCCTACTTTTGTTGCGTGCGCCGCGCTATGTGCGATTTTCGCTGTGGCCTGTGCGATTTTCGCTGTGACCAGGCGCACGCAGTTAGATGGCCTGTGCGCCAACGTGCGCCACGCACTTTTTTATCGCACATCCGCTGGTTTTCTCGCGCACGGCTTTCCATGAATCGATGTGCGCTGCTTTTCGTGCGATTTTCGCACTTGCACTGCGATTTTCGCTATTCCACTGCGAATCGCACGTATTTGCCCACTTGCGCCGCGCTAATTATTCCATGAATCGGCCTGATGGTGTGCTATATAGATGACATGTTTACGCCATACACCACCTAATGGGAAGTTTATATTATTCTAATGTATGGTTACAATTCGTGACACTCAACACACACATTTCTATTCCACATGGTGGTACATTTGCACAGCTCTGTTCTTTCTTTTAGAAATAGATTATTGTATTTATTGCCAGAGACATTGGTGATGGGATATGGAGTGATATTATATATAGATAATGATATTGCTAATATGCCGTGGAATACTGATGTTTCGTAATTTTCTCTTTCTCTCCCTATCTTTTCTCTTCTACAATATATTTAATTTCCATTACCTTATTTGAAATTGACATAATTGTGTTTAATACAAATATTGGGGACAACCACATTATTTGGACTCTGCCTATCTGGTGTGTGGATTACCTCATGGAATACCTCATGATTAACTGATTGCTATTAATTATGTGCAAAAAACAATTTGCTTTTGTTCTTATAATTTGTGGATGATTTGTGTAACATCATTGGATCAAAAATTATGACTTTTTTTTCTTTGATGGTACAGCGCATTTATGAAGCCTTGAGAACAACCAATGATCGAAACACTTGTCGGCATTGTGCTACTGTTAAATGGAACAGTATAAAACAAAAGCCATAGTGCTATATAAATAACACATCATAATCATTATTATCATTAACACAATTAAGAGCTGTTTAATTTGGAGAAGCGCAGAACACTCTGGGTGGCAACTTAAATTATCGAAACACTTAGGGTTTAGTGCCATAATCCTTAAACAAGATCAATCATGACCCTAATTTAACTAATATAACACATACACATACTTCGATGTTGGAATATTAGAATGATAATTGCAGAACAATATATTTAATATATCAGCTGTATTACATAAACAATCCATGTGCAGTAGAGCAATGCTCCAATGACCCAGACTATAGAGCTAGAGTGCTAAAAAATGGTAGGGGAGCCCCAGTTGTGGTGCAGCTATGGTGGGGAGTCATAGAAATCAAATACTAATAATTCTAAAAGCTGCTATGGTAGAAAAAAAAGCCTAATCCTTTTTATTCTTGTATAGGTATCCACAAGACGAAAAACACTGGGTGGCAACTTAAGCCCAGCTCCAATGACCCAGACTATAGAGCTAGAGTGGACATGTGTGGGGTAGGCCTAACTAAGAAGGTCTATTCTGGTGTATAGTTGAATAACCATTATTTAGTGAGAAACCAATCAAAATAGCCTCAGTGAGGACAATGATGTTTTCTCTCCCAATGTTGTTCTTGTGTGTTTATAAATAAATGAACCTCTTCAAACCAATAAAATATATTTATTTTATTTTCATTTTGAATCCACACATTTTCAACATGGTGGCATATTAATGTGACTACACAAAGAGTCATGAAAAAATAACAAAAATTAGATTAAGACAATATTGTACATTTGCTTTGAGAACATCATAATAATTGGAAAAGTAAACAAGGGAAGATTATGGAAACATCCATAGTGTTGATGTACAATGGCAATGTACATTCTAAAATCATTACAAAGATTTAGGCATATATTACAAAAAATAGGAAAAAGCAAGTAGCAAGGAAGAGTGACAAGTCATTTTCTTTCCTACAAAAAAAGTGAAAAATATATGAAGCAGTGCATTTAAATGGCATTTGATGAAAAGTTAAATATTCAGTATTTGGACAAATTACTGTATACATGTAATTATAATATTTTTTTTTATAACACGTTTAATACCGAAGAGGTTTCTAAGTGCCGACCCAGGATTCAGACCTATGTTGCGGTGCGTTGTCTTGCTTACAAGATGAGCGTGTTGCCACTGAGCTATACTACCTGTGGCAGTAAACACATAACATGTTAAGAATAAATAGATCCCGGAAATAGTTCAAAAAGTTTTACTTTTAAAAAAAAATCATCTGCGCACACGGTTCTTGTTATTAAATTTGAGCACAATGGGAATAATCATTTGAATCAAGGGAAAAAAGATTGAAGATGTATGGCCTGATTTACAGAGCATTTTACAATGGAATGAAACATTAAAAAAAATGTTCTGTGAATCAGGCCCTAATTTTTTAATCCAGTATGCGAGGCAAATTGATGATAAACCTTCCATAGAGCAACACTTTAGAGAAGAAGCATTCAAAGTAAAACATGTAATTTCTTGAGCTTTCACTAATAAATTGAATGCCTTTGAAACTGTCAATGAAACAATCCATGAGCTATTGCTATGCCTCCTAAACCAAGCAGTGACCATAAAAGAAGTTCTTAAGACACACAGGTGTGTACAAAACCATTAGAAAATGGCGTGTATACAGACATATCATGTTACAGAAGAAACATCAAATATGTGACTGCAAGTGAAAATAAACCTACTTTAGAATATGGATCACTTTATAAACTTGGGAAGCACTGCATTTCTTGTTCTTCTCTGAAAGACAATGTACTCGTATTTGTCTTCATATTTGGAGGTTGTCTATTCATAACACAGTTATACAGGACCTGGTTTGGAAACGTTATGTTGGTAACAAAATGTTTAGGCATTGGAATATCTACAAAATGACCTCCACATGGAACACTTTGAAACATTATAGAACTTAGGATCATGATAATGGAAACCATCAGCCCAGTTATACTGGTATGTATATGGTCATGGTGTTATATATGTTAACCCCAAAATACACAAAAATATTCAACATGTATATGTGAGTGTTGTACAAGGGTTTTTCTATAAAAAAAAGAAACAAAGTAGCATGTATTAATATTGATAAAAAACGACATATGTATTTCTTTCTTGAATAATTCATACCAAGTAATGATGATGTAAAAGTGTGTTTGCACTATATTAACACATTGAATGACAAGAAATTACCAACTAGATGCATAGTAAATAATATGAAACCACATCCAATTCCAAAAGAACTTTAACATTTAAACTTGTAGGAAGGATAATCATACACAAATGGTGTCCAATCCAAACAACATGGTTTCAAAATAAGTCTGGAATAAGTGTAGACAATGAGCTTGAAAAACCTCTCAAAGTAAAGGTAGTATATCTGCTGCTAAATCTAAGTGAATATATGGAAGCATTAGAAGTAATATATGCACATGCAAATACTCTGTTAGTTCTTTTTTTATTATTATTATTATTATTATTATTATTATTATTATTATTATTATTATTATTATTATTATTATTATTGCTATTATTAATCATAATATCATTAATGAACAAACCTCAGGTGCAACAGAGTATGTTAGTGGTCATAGAATAAAACATTGATATTGAGAGTTCAGCAAGTCATCAAGAAAACATCAGTAATACTTGTCACTGTTCAATATATGGATGGAGTGTACACAAGATAGCCAGAGTCTAGATTACACCAAGGTATTGTTAGAAGAGCCGGGTCTTCAATTGTTTCCTAAACTGATGAAGACTTAGATCAGTCTGGACTGCCATCGGGATGGACTTCCAAAGGACCAGAGCATAGCATGAGAAGGAATGTTTCCTAGTTTTCTTCTTATGTGCCAGTGTAGTTTCCAGTTTGGAGATGGTCTTATTGTATTGAGTTTGTGCTCTAGCACCTTGAAGTGTCTTCTTTGTGCTAGATGGGATTACCAATAATGATCACAGACTAAATAATTGACAAGAACAACGGAAGATGGTAAAACACTGCTTTAATATCAATGAAAGAAAGCAGTGAGAAATACAACTATCAAAGTAGATGCTCGATATTCACACTAAAGATTGCTTGCACAGGGTCTATATACTTTTATGTACGTCACTCGTGACATCATTCTTCGTGACATTTCACAAAAACCGAACGCCAGGAGAGATTCAATTAGGGAAAAATATATACTGATATAAGTGTTAACATATCATTAGCTGCCCCTTGTCTGTAGGACACACCCTTAGCTACTTCTATGCATGTCTCATACTGATTATAGCAGAGAATATGACAGCAGGCTAATAACTTCAACATAGTATATAAAAGTGCATAGCAGGTCTTTTGATTGGTTGGCAACTGTATAGAACATTGGACGTTGCACACAAACAAAGTGAAACCTAGGTGTTTAAGCTGCATCAACTTGTTCTTTGTTTTCCCAATAAGTCCATCATATGTCATCGGCCTGATCCTTAGCCAAGGTCTATCGCTTGTAGTTGACCTTGTAGTTTGCTCACTGTTCTTAGATATTCAAGGGATTGTGAGCACACCACTATCTGAACTCGAATCTGTAAAGAATAGCCGTTGTTTTGAGTTCTTCATAACATGTCAGCCGACCATCATTTTATTAATTTCTGCCTCTCAAATTCTGCTATTTGATTTAATTAACCAGGGTGTCATCAATCTCTCTGGCCTTCAGCGACTTGCTCACTCTACCTCACGTAGGCTGTTGCCATTGTTGTTGCTCAATACTTGCCATCAGCAAATATCCTTGACCTCCTAAACTTAGCAGAAATATGTCTCATGCACGTGGTCTGTTCATTCACCCCTCTCTGTGCATTGCGCCCATCTCTCGAAATAGCCTCCTTGACTTCAGGCCAACATTCTCCCTTATTCTGCTCATGAAAACAACTTTTTCATCAATTATTCCATTTATGATCCTATGCTTGTTTTTTAGGTAGCTGGGTTTATTCTTCAACATGAGTCATTGTCCGTTTTCCTCCAATGGCTGTCCTAAACATTATATATATATATACCCCTTTTTAACAATCTTCTATATGCTTCTTCTACCTTGTGTTACAGCATATTTGCAGTTATTGGTCAGCATTTTACTTCATCTTCTTATTTTCTTGATAACTTCATCTTTTTGTGCATGTTTCTGTTTATGCTTCTGTTACTTTGTTAGTCTTAAGTATTGTCAAATTGTTTTGATTTAGGCTTATATATCTTCTTTATGACATCATATTCCTATTGTCAGACTTTTGTTCTAACGGTCATCCATGAGTCTCAGAACATCTCAAAATGAGGATATCTTCTGAATGGCTGTTTCAGCGCATATCGTCTTTCACACAATCAACGCAGTATGGATGTGGCGCATAAACTTGTGCATGAATCCCCAATGGTAGCCCTTTGTTTGCTACTCAAATAGGATGGTGGTGAAAGAGCAGGGACTAGAAAAGAGGCCTCCACCTGCTCCTCTACAAGTTAACCATGTGAGTTCACATTTTTTGGTTTGGCTGGTAGCTGGTTTAGCATACTAGTGGTGGTTCCCCAACGGGGAGCCAGTGTAATTCATGCAGGTTGGGGGTGATGTTAAATTCAAGTTGGGGATTTGAAGAACATCTACAAAGCCTTAGCATAGATAAAGGAAAACAGTTCAGACTGTAAACCTAAATATCAATAAGAAAAACGTTTCTTAGGTGCAGATACATCTAATGCAAGAGATGTTCAGTTTCAGAAAAATTACTTTAATAACAATGGAATTTTAAATGAGGAATATGCCATTCAACTACTTCATTTTCATGAAGATGTTGAATGGAATCAAATACAACAAGCCCAATGAGCTTTGTTAAGCATTTGGAGAAATGGTTTAGAAGAAACAGTTTTCTTCACAGGGTTATTGTGGAAAGCCATGGTGTGAAAAATGGCTGTTTGTGGCTGTTCCCAGATGTTCCCGTTGAAAAAACTCTCATTTGGATGTCAATGGTGCTCTTGCATTGAATTTTGTCTAAGTGCTGCAAACCCCCCCATCAATCCCACAAACCCATTTCAACAAGCGTGTACGCGCCATTGCGCGCGCGCTATTGTGGAAAGTCCTGGTGTGAAAAGGGTTGTTTGAGGCTGTTGCCGTTGAAAAAACTCTAATTTGGACATAAATGGTATGCACTTTTCCTTGGAAAACTACTTGGACTTTGGCAGACATTTGGCAAGAAAGTAATGGCACTTTGTTTTTTGCTGTTTTTTGCTTTTTAGGTGCTTTTGCATAAAATTTTGTCTAAGTGCTGCAAACTCCTCCCACTAATCCCACAATCCCATTCCAACAAGCGTGTACGCGCCATTGTGCGAGCGCTATTGCGGAAAGCCCTGTTGTGAAAAGGGCTGTTTGTGGCTGTTTAGTTTAGGGCTGTGGAGGGTGAAGAGCACAACATACTATTTATTGTCATTATTCTAAAAATAATTGTTTTATAAACACTGTTTGTCTTGAACTTGTTGCTTGTTCATAATAATCTTTGTATACAGCTCCATTGCCTGTTGCCTAGACATTTTAGCCAACACTAGCTCATAATATTGTTTGTATGTGGAAAGCCTGTAGATATAATCCCTACACGTTAAAGACGAATATGTCATCTACATTAGAAACGCTGAAACTTGTACATCTAAAACGTACATCTATTAAGGAGAAACAATCTACTTGTACATTGAAAAGTTCAGCGCCTACAGTTTTGAACAAGGCATGTGTGGCGTCTGCCGTTATATGTTTATTTTATTCGGTGGAATCAAACAAAATAGCCTTAAACAATGCAAATGTGAACACTGCTGCTGATGCAGATATAACTGTACATCCACAAGGTTGCACACGTCCAGTCATCACCGATAAAACAAAGGTTTCTCTCTCTGCAACATTTCAACTCGATACACATGGCGATACCAAAGATCTGACACTTTCTGAAAAAGACATGCTTACTCCAGTAGTAAGCGCGGGAAGTGATAAAGTGCTACAAAAAAGCATAATTGTCATTCCAGTAAGAGATGACTTAGTCCTGATTCATTCGTCGCCAACAGAGAAAAGTTGAGCTTAATCAACTAATTCCTGTAAAACCCTTGCCATCCTTGGACACATATCATCCTTCCTGGAAAGTTAGAGCTACTGAGTTGAATTCATCGCGTTACTCTACACTTTCTCAATCTCTGATAATGAATGAAATCTCAGTAAATGTTGTGTTTAACAATTTTTATAATTACAAATTTGCAGCACCCTATATTATTCCATTACCTGCAAGGCACAGCTCATCATGTATTCAGTGTAAAGGATACTCTGTGCTGCTTACCATAATATAAAGACATCTTAGTAAAGCTTGTGCATGATAATTAGCACAATTACATTGTAGCATTCAATGTTTTTCAGTTACTAAAATTGTAAAGAGAGAACATAACATCAAATGCAACCACAATCATAAAACTATTAGAGTGTAGCATAATCACTGAATAGTACAACCCATACATTTGGCAGTGCAATTTGGATGTATCAACATTTGTTTTAATTCAATGTAATGCAAGTAAAACACATGCATACTAATTAGGGAAATTAGGGTGTAGTTACTTGTGCACTTTCATACTCATGTAGTTACTACAAAATACAAATACAGTACTATACATGCAGCCTCTCAACAAAAAACATTAAATAATATGTAATACTCATTTAATCATAGTCACTGTAATGAAAAACAAGACTGACCACTGAAGAAAATGATATCAAGTCAAATAATAACACTTTTTACACACTGATATAGTGAGTTGCATGGTATACTTCGAGTATCTTGCATTGGCCAATACAAAATGATGTACTATGTGATTTACATGAAGCCACTTACTATCTTGGACAAGATAAAAAAAACTGAAACAAGGTTTTAAATATCATTGCACAGCTTTAAAACACTCAACATGCCAAACATGCATTGCATGTCAAAGGTACACATTAACAACATGTAAAAAACATAACTCATGTTACATTACCTCAAAACACACATCTGCAGTCACATCTTGGTTAAAGCCCCTTAATATATTAATTCTTACACATACTCAATCGCAATCTTCACACAAATCAAGAACAGAAATTATTATATCACAAAACATATATTAGTACCCTGCCTACAGTCGGGGGGGTGGCAGCCACTGAGACAGTGGGGAGGCTCAAAATGGGAGCTTTATCACACAGTAAAGCCCCTGCTCTGAACCTCCTCAGAAGCATGGACACCACCATCTTCCCTGCCGGGCTCAGGTAAGTGTGCTCTATGCTCCAAGTGTATCATTCCCTATACCCTCCAACCCCTTTTCCCACATATCCAAGCCCCCTTCACCCCTACCCCACTTACCTGGCACTCCCTTGTCCCTCGCAGATGCCAGGAACATGAGTATTCCCGGTGCATCCCTGTAACAGGGATGACTACCATGGAAAGCTAGAAGTGTCTACATGTAGTTCCCTTTGCCCTCTTCCATGGTGGCCATCTTGGATCGCAGTGTTTTTTAATTTGAGAAATGGCAAACCCGCCATTTCTCAACTTGAAGAAAAAATATATATTAGTATCTTGGTTCAATGTGCCTGGATACTAATTGCAATACCCCTTGATGGGGCTTCGCTCAGGCTTCTAACTTGCACCCATTCGGGAACAGCAATCACAAAAAGAAGGTACGTTAAGATTTCAGCTATGTTGGTTCAAATGTAGTATTTATTTTATGTTATTTTAATTTCATCTTACATTTATGTTTAACTATAAATTCAAATGTTTATAGTCTATCCATTTGAGGTCAAAAGTCACCTCAGGATTTCTTTAAATGATATATGAGGTTCAAAAGTTACAAAGGAAACCAAAAAAGCCTATTTTTAGCCTATGCCCCATAGAGAAAACATGCATCCATTGGAGAGTTGTGCCAAAACAACTGGTTGATTTTAACCAAGTAAGAAACAAGCTATACATAACGTGATACAGATTTTACTGCTTATGATTTGGTGGGAATTTGTCCAGTAAATGAGCTCTACCATCATTCTAATAATATCTACCACACAACATTTAATATTCAGACAACAATATCCCAGCTGTTACCTGGAGTAAAATACACTCCCTTCAGTAAATAACGAACTCCAAAGGATGTTCAACCCTCCTGAAAATGGGCAGCTTGCTGTAATATCAAATATTTTATTGATTTAGCAATATTCTTACCATTTGCAGTGTAACATTCAATCTTCATTCAAAGAACTCTAAAAACATCTTGTCCCTTATATAGCTTTGAATCAACCCATTAGGACGCAGGCCCCCATCTGTATTGTTGATTGAATCAATCTCTTAACAAACTGCCCAGCAAACTTAGGACTAACACATCATTGAACAACACATGTACTGTCTCGGCCCTTAGAACATGCCCACACACATAGTCAAGATCCCTTCTAAGAAAGCCATTACTCCTTCACCATCTATGGACATGTAAGTAGGCATCCCCTCTTTCTTAATGTATCTGTGACATTGGTCAAGATGTTGAGAGACAGATGAATATGCTATCCCTAGGTTCTGCCTCTCTCCTGGCCCAATACCACAGAGGTGAGAAGCACTGCTCACTAAAGCAACTGTACCACCCAAATACCAGGCAGGAACAACAAGATATGAACACGATCTAAGCTAAAGATGGCAAAAATAAACAAACTCACAGTGAAACAACACACATGTGTCCACTAGACACGATACACATATGCATTTAACATGATGAAAGCGCATTAGGTCAAAAACTGCAACCATAAAAACATGAAGAATAGTAACACAAGCAATATATATGCCAAATGTAAAACAAACAACACATGTGTGTAGCTTACTAACATAGAAACACGGCAGTAATGGGCAGCATTCTTTTCCAAAATTGAATCTGTATCAAATAAAAAAATAAAAAATGTAGATCCTTGCAGTGCTCAGACTGCAGCTCGTAGCTTAAGCCAGGATTACTAAGAAATTATGGAGGATCTGAGTGCCACAGAAAAGGCACAAGATAGTGATTCCCAAGACTTTAGAAGAATACTCCCTGTTTAAATAAAACCCACAACAGAACAGCCAACCATTGTGAGCCAGGTGCGAGCGAACAACAGTTCTAAGATGATCCCACAATCAATAAGTCAAGAGCGTTCCCAATTGTGAGACGAACCATAACATTTTCACTAATATTAGCTAAAATATGTATAAATGCAGGGTAGAATAATCCCAAATGCGATCACATCACACATAATTGGAGAACACTGTCTATTCATTAGCAACACATTCAGATAGCACACCTGCCACTCCTTACGCATATTCCCATACATGAAATGCAATACAAGGCCAACTACAAAGATGATTACACTGGATCATGGCTTGGAGATGAGGGATGGAAGTTACTTTAATTGAAAGAAGACAGCAGGTGGAATTGTCTCCCCCTACTGCTGCCTAGCTCATGTATTGACAACCTGTCATTTTCTCAAGGTTGGTCAGTAGAGTGCCAACCAACGGAAA
The DNA here is from genome assembly GCF_040938575.1 of Ambystoma mexicanum. Lineage (NCBI taxonomy): Eukaryota > Metazoa > Chordata > Amphibia > Caudata > Ambystomatidae > Ambystoma > Ambystoma mexicanum. The sequence goes on from NC_090921.1 coordinate 922,773,763, forward strand.
TTCCTGCTGCTAGGCCACCCAGTATGTATTAAGCCAACCAATGATTTACTATAGAAATGATCTATTTGTAATATTGTTAATTTAGAGGTGGTCTCAGGAGGAGCCAGTAGGTAAGTATTAACCAATCAGAAATATAACCCCTATAGAATATGTATATAGATATCCCTACTAACCAAACCCCTCGCCTCATGGGTTTCAGTACATTATACAGTATGACATCAGGTATGATGAAAGTCCACCTTAAAACCTGTTGTTTTTGATGACCTGATTGAGAGTTTCAACCCGTTTGCTATATGCTGTTCTCGCTTATTTTTGAGTGTTAACAAAGCTGGGTTTTGACTTTCACTTTCTCTAATTCCGTTATTTAGTCTGGGTTTTTTCTGGCTCTTCATCTGCTGCGTAATATTGGGGTTTCCCAGCCCATCTTATCAGATGGTAGCAGAGGATCGTTGGCTAGGGCAGTCGGGTTGTTGAGGATTCCCTGCCATGGCCCGAAGACTATGAGGTGACATGTGGAGAGCGGTATCACATGTGTGAACAGAGAGAGGTCAACAGAAGCCCCCTTGGAGAAAATTCCTGTCTGGTCCCTGCAGAATGTCCCATAGGGAGGCTGGCGATTGGGCGAGACTCGATACCAAAGACCCTCAGCTGATCTACGGTTGTAAGTATATCATCAGTCTGGCAAATGAGGGGAGGGGATTATTTTTTGTATATTCGAAGGAATTTTGATGAAGTGAAAAGATTGAAGATGAAGAGATAGCTTCTGAAAAGGTCAAGAAAGACTTCACAGTAAACTTTTTTTGAGGTAATAATGATGAGAGAGCTTCTGACAAGGTGAGGACAGACTGCCGAGTACAACTCATTATGGGGTAATAATAATAAGAGATGAATACCTCACCAGGAGTTTCGAAGACAGTAATAATGTTTTGATTTGTGCAGTGATTTCTGATGCTAGCCTTAGGTTGTCAGGTAATTTAGACTTTGTGAAAAGTGGATTTATTGTGTATAGTGGTATATATTGTGGAGGAAGTGAAGTTGTGGTGCGGACCAAAGGGTGTTGCCCGGTGCAAGAGCAATGAAGTGGGGGTAGTGAAAGACCTTTGTGGTGATACTCAGGAAATTTGGGTAATGCGGAAGGCGTGGTCTCGGGCAGAGACGTAGAAGGGTTGGGAGTAAGGAAAACAATGTTGCGGGGAAAAGTGTGAAAGGGATGTAAAAGAGAGAGCGTTAGAATTGAAAGAAAAATGTGGTAAGTATTGGAAAGCTAACTTGTGACATATCATGGGAGACACTCCCATTATTCACTCATGCAAAGCATTGCCCCGATATAAGGATACAAAAGACAAATATCACACCCAATCGGTGAGGGACATAACAGGCAAGATGTTTATGCCCTGGCTTCAGGAAGGCACTCATTCAAAATCAGTACTGCAACACAGATGACATATTTACATGCTGTATACAAGGGGAAGCAGTTACAGAATCGACACGCACATCTGGAACTGTGGAAAATGAATGGGGTGGAGACGGAGGAATCACCCATGAAAGAATGGATGCTTAATCATCATGAGTAGGGGGGCACAACACTCATGGCTCCTCCCCCTCCTCCCTGATTAGCAATCTGCTGTCAGAGGGACACGGATTACACCCATTATGAGAATTAAATGCATGCTGCAGGATACACATCCCACATATATGCCCCGCTTATAACAGTGACAATGTTATAAATGCAGAAAAAATAAATAAGCAAAGACTATTGTCTATCCGTGATGAATATGATGAACATTGTGAGTTACAGTTAAAATTGACAAAGGCAGAGGAAGAGGTCTGGAGACAGAGAGAGACAGGGCAATAGGGAGGAGACAGCGATAGAACAAATGGTTAGGAGGACAGATTATGCTCAAATTAGATGGAAAGCGCATGGATGATTTTAAAGAAAGAGAAAAGGAAGTTATAGAAAGGCAGGAGAAAGAAGAAGAGAAAAGGGAACAGGTAGAAAGAGAAAGGGAATGGGAAAGAGAACTGAGAGAGAGGGAAGTAGGTATGAAGAAGAAAGGAGAGGAAAAATCAACATGATGCATATAGAGAAAACAAGAAAAAAATGAGAAGAAAAGGAAAGACAGAGAGATGCATACAGGCAAAAGAATGGATAAAGGAAGACGAGAGGGAAGAGAGAGACAACTACAGATGAAAAGAAGCAAGGAAAGGTGATGAAATGAGATATATAATATTATTAGGGGAGGTACACTCCCAGACAGAGAGAAAGACAGGAGACAAGAATTGAGAGAAAGATAAAGAAGTCTAGAAAGATGCTGCAAGGAACATACCAATTCAAAGTATACTCTACTACCTGGAAACTGATTGACTGAAAACTCTTGATATTGTGATTTACTCTCCTGCCAGGAATCTCCCTCTTTTGGCTCACTTATATCCCCTTTTGTACCCTACTGCCAGGTATCCTTGTCCAAAAATGTTTCCCTAGCTGATATCCTTATCAGGCTTCTCTTCACATTCACTTTCTCCTTAAGTATCATAAAACTGTGCTTCTTCACTAGCACACTTTTGTCGACTTCAACTGTTACTTGTACTAATTTCCCCCAAACTAACATCTAATATCTGAAGGATTGTTGAAGCTTTGGCCTTCAACCTCTCTTTCAATCTGTCTTTACTCTTGGCTATTTGTGTTCCAGATTTATCCCAGCTGACCTCATAAATCAGGAGAATTATACTACATTCAAAATGTCTATTTAGTTCTGTTAGGTCAGTATTCAAAATTACTTTTAAAGTGCTTTTTAGCATATCCGCACAACCCTGGTTCCCCTTCGCTATAAGGCTGACTCACCGACTCGGCAGTTGAGAAATACTTGCAAGGGGGCCAGCTTCTCTTTATTGGCAGAGTCCCGTTAAGTCTCTGCGCCGGCTCTTCCTGCCTTCACTGAAAAGGCCACCAAAACTTTGCAGGACCGGGTCTCAGTACACAACTCTGCTGTGCACCATCTGCTTTTTCTCAACCGGAGCTCATCTCCTCTGGTCCTGAACACTGCCAGCTGACTTCTGGTGAGCTTCTCTTCATACAGTCCTATGTAGGATTTCCTCTATTAGTGGTCATGCTTCCGGCTCTGCACAATCTGCAACCTGCCTTCTCTCTCCTTCCAAGTTCGATTAGCTGCAGGTGATTTGGAAATGTAAAGGTTCTGCTCAGCTGATGACATTTGTGACAACTAGACTGTGTCTCAAGTTCAATTTTCCTCTACACAACCTCTTTGCTCCTCTTCCTCATCACAGCACTTGATGCTTTCTGGGACTTTGAGTACAAGGACGTTTCAATGGATTTCATGTCTCATGGTTGAACAGTTGCAATAACACTATACTTACCATAAACATCATCAGATGTTTCACACAATATGTCATCAAAGATTCTGAACTCAACAAAAGTGGGAGAATACCTTGTCTCTCTTGTTGCAGCCAATACCTCCCCCTGGTATTCATCTCTTCCTCCATGATCCTCCCACCTGACCTCACCCACGGGGTCAGGATCAGGTAGCAGCTGCATTTCCCTGGCCATGGAGTAAGAGACTGCTACCGTGTATTTAGTGATGATGTCTGCAGGATTCATCACAGAGACATGATCTAGTAATGAGAGGCCATTACCATGTGAAGCTTCAGTGACAGCAGCCTTCACGATTGAGAAATTCGCCAGCATAATGATGGGCTGCACTGTAACATTATACATTGAGCATGGCTTGTTTGCCATCCTCGAAAAGCCCTAAAGCACATTGACCACACAGAGAGCCTCTGGCTATGAGGTGATTATATCAAACCAATTGATCCAGAGTAGTGATCCCAGCCAGATTCATGGCAGAACCAGTGACAGATGGAGACAACATGCATGTCTGCTCTAAGGACACTGAATACTATGATGAGTTAACACAGAAAATGCCTTAGGAGGGTGGGCATTTCTTTTCATTGACAGGTTATCATGAATAGAGCAGGACATGGGTGAAAGGCATACTTGGACAGCAGTTGTGAAAGCGAGATTGCCATTGCAGCATCAGAATTGGTAGTGCTCATTTTGGCACTTGAAGTGCATGAAGAAGGGGCAGTAACAGAGAATACCGACTCAGCCTATGTGACTTCAACATTATACTCAGGACTCTCATGTTGGAAGAGGCACTGCTTCCGATGCACAGATAGCACGCCAGTGCCAGATGCATCTCTATTCAACAGGCTCATTGACGCACCTCAACTCCCATCAGACATTGCCGTGATGACGTATGCAGCGAGGGTCGACTTAACTCATCACTGCAATGAAGCCTCTGATTAAAAAGCAAAACCAGCAGTGTATTCTTCTGAAATATTTGACATTATGACTGCACCAAACAAATACACACATGTGCATAATATGATAATGAAGGGAGGTTTCAATATACTACCCATAGCACAGACAACAGAATTACAGGGAAGGGCACCTCCAGAAGAACATGAATAATGGAAACAAAGGGGGTGTTCATTATCCTCCAACAGATGCAATGTGGCAGGAGGACAGAAATGGGAAACCAGTCATGCATCTACAGCCACTAGAAGTGGCATTAAACCAATTGCAACCTCCAGCACAAACATCAAGAGAATGCCTTGCAGTACTGATTTAGGAGGACTGGTGTGTCCCACACTTAATGGATCATGTCGCAAATGTCATTGTAAACTGTTCACATGTCAACAATTCACATCTGGGAAACCTTTGTGAACAGTGAAAGGAGCAATACACAGTCCTACTGGACCATTTCAGCATTTGCATATTGATTATGTAGATATGCACACAATGTGTAACGGCTACAGGCATTCTAGTAGTTATATGCCCTTTTACAGATGGATTGAAGCCGGTCCATGCCCACATCCAGATAGAACATGTGCTGCAAAGTTACTTGTACGTGAGGTTTTCCCAAGGTGGCGAGTGTGCAATGTGTTCAGATCTGATAATAGACCGCATTTTGTAAATTAAGTATTCAAACATATTACTCAATTGTTGGATATTAAACACACATTTTTCGTCCGCTTACCACCCACAAGTAAACAGCATTTGTGAGCACCTTTACCTCCTAAAATGGTGATTTTCCAAACTAAAAGTGACTCTGAAAAAACAATGGCCACATTGCCATCCCTTAGCCCTGTTTGCCTTACATAATCTGCCCGGCTCTGACCAGCAGCTGACTCCACATGAGCTGTTGATGGGATGCCGAATGTGTGCACCACTCATTGCTCCTTCCAATCGAGTTTAAACTGATGTAAATAATACTGCTTCCTCATTAGGAACAGATATGCATGATTATTTTACTGATACGATGAAGTCTCTTAAATATATGTCTTGACAGCTTTGAGTATGGTAGGCGGAGTCGGAGAAGACTGATGAAGCAGATAAGCCAGTTGGTGTAGAAACAATCTTGAATCCTTTAGCATTGTTCCCTGGAAATAAGGTTCTCTGTCAGGATTTTACTCACTGCTGGCATAGGCCGTGGTTTGATGGTCACTCAAATCTGGTTGAGACTCTCCCATGTCTGAGGCTGGTATAGAGACTCCCAGAACCCCCCTCTTTTGCATATTAACAAGTAACTTTGGGTCTCACCCTAAGCTACTAGGGCAATCCATACGTGGACATCTTGCCTTGCTCACTGTTTTTAGAGAGGCTCAGCTCCACCTCACTGTTGAGGTCCACCCAGGCCAAAACACGTGTCTGGGGTTACTGTTGGTACTCTTGTTTAGAAGAGAATTGCCTATCATTTTGGTGCTGGAATGCCCATATGCAGGGCAAAGTTGGCTATGTTGTGGAATGTTCTCTTCTGTGAAAGAGATGAAGAGCTAAAACATCTGGTTGAGACTCCCCCGTGACTGAGGCCGGTAGAGAGACTCCCAGAACCCCCCTGTTTTTCGTATTAACAAGAAACTTTGGGTCTCACCATAGGTTACTAGGGTAATCCAGACGTTGGCTCCTTGCTCACTGTTCTTAGAGAGCCACAGCTCCACCTCAGTGATGAGGCCCAGCTAGGTTGAAACACATGTCTGGGTTTGCTATTGGTATTCTTGTTCAGAAGAGAATCGTCTAGCATTTTGGTGCCGCATAGCCCTTGGGCAGGACAAAGACTGCTATGTTGTGGAATTTTCTCTTCTGTGAAAGAGATGGTGAGCTAAAACATCTGGTTGAGACTCCCCCGTGACTGAGGCCAGTAGAGAGACTCCCAGAACCCCCTGTTTTTCATATTAACAAGAAACTTTGGGTCTCACCATAAGTTACTAGGGTAATCCAGACGTTGGCCCCTTGCTCACTGTTCTTAGAGAGCCACAGCTCCACCTCACTGATGAGGCCCAGCTAGTTTGAAACACATGTTTGGGGTTGCTGTTAGTACTCTTGTTCAGATGAGAATTGTCTAGCATTTTGGTGCTGGATAGCCCTTGGGCAGGACAAAGACTGATATGTTGTTGATTTTTCTCTTCTGTGCAAGGGCTAGTGAGCAAAAACATCTGGTTGAGACTCCCCCGTCACGGAGGCCGGTAGAGAGACTCCCAGAACCCCCCTGTGTTTCATATCAACAAGTATCTTTGGGTCTCACTCTAAGTTACTACGGTAATCCAGACGTGGAATCCTTGCTCAGTTTTTTTAGAGAGGCTGGTATTGAGACTCCCAGGAACACCCTGTTTTGCTTATTAACAAGTAAATTTGGGTGTCACCATAAATTACTAGGGTACTCCAGACGTGGGTACCTTGCTCACTGTTCTTAGAGAGCCACAACTACACCTCACTGATGAGGCCCAGCTAGGTTGAAACACATGTCTGGGGTTGCTATTGGTACTCTTGTTCAGAAGAGATTTGTCTAGCATTTTGGTGCTGGACTGGTCTTGGGCAGGACAATGACTGATTTGTTGTGGGTTTTTCTCTTCTGTGAAAGGGATAGTGAGCTAAAATATCTGGTTGAGACTCCCTCATGACTTAGGCCGGTAGAGAGACTCCCAGAACCCCCCTGTTTTGCATATTAACAATTAACTGTGGCTCTCACTCCAAGTTACTAGGGTGATCCAGACGTGGACCCCTTGCTCACTCTTTTTAGAGAGGCACAGCTTCCCCTCACTGCTGAGGCTCAGCTAGGTTGAAACACATGTCTGGGGTTGCTGTTGGTACTCTTGTTCAGAACAGAATTGCCTAGCATTTCAGTGCTGGACTGCCCTTGGGCAGGACAAAGACTGATATGTTGGGGATATTTCTCTTCTGTGAAAGGGATAATGAGCTAGAAAATCTGGTTGAGAATCCCCCGTGACTGAGGGTGGTAGAGAGCTTCCCAGAACCCCCCCGTTTTGTACTTTATTCTTGAAACAGTTACACCAAAAGCTGTGAAGGTGCAGGGGAGAAGGTCCTGGCTGCACCTTAGTGATGTCAAACTCTTCAAAGGAGAGACCCTGCTGCCTGCCAACAACAAAAATGAAGATCAGGAGGAGATGAGAAGAGTGCAGGCGAAGTCCATGATGAGCAATAATCAACAGCAACTGAAATACGCGACATTGGTTTTTCTCACAAATACATAAACTATTTAGCTAAATATCCTTTCAATGACATTTGCATGAATGGTGAAGCGTTACACTTCTACAATGTAAAAGAACAACAACAAATGCTGCCTATAACAGTTATATTCTTCATTGTTTTATCTTATCTTATGTTCAGCAAAAGGGACTCTCTTTTTGTCTAAAAAATGGGACTGTTCAAAATGTTAGATATTCACTTTTAGCACTTAGAAGAAATAATACTTACAGTTATTTACAAAAGTGTTAGCTATAATGCTTATACCAAATTTGTTTACATCTTGTAGTGTCTATTTTATTATTGTAATGACATTATGAGAATTGGTCCTTTGCAATGTAGCTGGACCAGTGTATAGAAATATATTTACTACCAAAATGACAAATGGTCCTAGAAGACTCTGTCCATCTGAATAGCAATATGAATGGTTCTTTCCAGGTCACTAGTAATTTGTGGTACCAACACATGAACAAGGTGGGGAGAAATATTTCTGATGAGAGCTGTTTTGTGTGTTACCTTCTCCCCTATGCTATGAGAGCATTTAGGACATATGTGGCCACAGCCATACACACAACTAAAGTGCACTACCTAACACACTTAGCACTTTGAACAACTAGGGGGGAAATTTCAAGGACGATGGGCTACCTTGATATGGATGTCAAAAAAGATATTCCCTTATGAGGATAGCTACATATAAACAAAGGCTATGATGCACGATCCCTGGAGAAAAAAAAATAAGGTGATGCAATATACACTAAAAGGCCTGAATAGAGGAGAAGTTAACATAATGGACCATAAACTATTACAGTGCCCGCATGTCACAGGGAGAAAGACACATGGGATATCTGTGTGCTGGGAGAGTCCCCAATTACTAATATATGGACGGGTATTTACCTCAGAAGGGTGGGTTGAATGAATGAAGGGGTGCAAAGCCCAAGCACTCTTGACAGTACGAGCATAGGTGTTACAAACTGCAAACAATATATGAGTCAAGGAATTGACTGAATATTCCAAATTGCTCACATAGGTAGAAAATGAAGCAGGTCCACTAACCAAAATACCTGTAAAGAATGCCAAAATATGTTTAAAGAATGCTGGCCCTCTGAAAGTGGGAGAAAGCAAAGGGTGCAAATGCATTTTTGAGGTACCACTTATGAGAATAGGCACTTCAGTATTAATGGACCACCATTGGGCCTGTGGTTCAAAAGCTTACATGAAGCTCACCCTAAATTGGCGAGGATTGTGTTCCCTGGTAGTATTATGTACACCAGCATTAGTAACAACTCAAAATGAAGTACAGATTTGTAAATTCCCTTGAATGGATACACACTTAAAAAATAAAAGGTCTCTTACCCTTAAAAGAAGTAAAATTGAAAATGACCTTTTGGCCAAGTCAGTAAAAGTATACAATGATATTCCAGATGAGCACAAGTTGTTCAGTAAGAATACCATGATTTGTATGTCAATCCGTGCTCCCTGGGTGCAGACAGCCATGAATGTAAAGTGGCTGCAAATAACAAGCTGGGAATTGTTGCAAACAATAATTGCAACAGTGAAAGGATTCAATGTTATAAAAGAGGAGCTGAGGGCAATAAGACATGTGACTCTCCAGAACAGGTATGTTCACAATTTGATAATGACCATGGAGGGCAGTGTATGTGTAGAAATTGACCTATCATGCTGCAAATACCCACCCACCCAGAATGGGAATAATGGAACTCTCTCAGAGGCCATAGCCACCTTAACTCGTTAAGTTTTAAGGATGAGTATGCTTGCCCTATTTGCATAGCATTTCATAGAGCTCACAAACAAATGTTGGAGGAGAAAGACGAAATTAAGAATGATGACTGGTTGTCTTACCTACTCTCATGGATCCCTACCTGGTTAGCCAACACATTAGAGATACTAATAGCAATAGTAGTACTCATACTCCTGGATTTCTGCATTTCAAGAATTATAATAAATGGGTGCTAAATGGATGCCCAGGGAGCAGTTGGAATGGAAATACTAATAAACATAAATGCTCTTATACATGAGTATACCCAGATGGATGGCCTGCCTTGTACCCAGGCATTGGACAGTATTATTGCTCCTCCAGGTTCAACATTTTCTTGTCCCCATGACTCACAATTACAAAGAGCTCTAGGTATACTGTGACTCCAATAGGGAATGTCGCTATGTGACCTGAAGTATAGACAAACATGTTAGACATAGAGGCATCCTGAGGGGGGTGACCAAAGTATGGATACCTAAAGAACCTCCAGTGGGGGAGGGCAGAGAGTGGACTCCGCCAATGGGGGAATGTTGAGAGATAGATGAATATGTCATCCATAGTATCTGCCCCTCCCATGGCTCAATAAACCACAGGTGAGAAGTGCTACTCACTAAGGCAACCATGCTTTGCCATTTCCACACCACTCGAAGAACAGCTGGACCTGCCATACTCCTTCCTCAATGAGGCTCAGGAAGGGCCCACATCAGCAGACCACAAGGTAAGCACCAAGGGCTTTGTGGGGGTATTTACAAGACCTGGTTGCGAGTAAAACACTTTTTTCTGAATTTTGAAACCTAAATTCAAAAAAAGTATATGCCAAGCTGTATTCCACTCGTTGCAGTGTTGCACAGCCATATGGGGGCTGTTTGCTCTAAACTTGGCTTGAATACTTGGTCTGCTTCATCCGAGCACACTTGTGGCCTTCCCTTCCAACATGGCTGCTGTCTGATGCGCAGGCAGTGGAGTGCCCAACCTATTCCAGTCTTCAGCACTGATTGGACCCTGCTCCCTTCACATGCTCAATGAGGTTGGCTGGCAGGTTAAAGAAGGCCCCCACCCAAGGCCCACCCTCAAGGCCCTGCCTGAGCCTGTCCAGTCCTTGCAGGGCTTGGCGGGCCCCCCTCCTCATTTTCCCTACTCAGCATACCATGTCTCAGTCCCCATCCTGCTTTCTCTCAAACTCAGACCTCAGCATTCTTTTGGCAATCAGCAGAGCACCGGTGAGTGATGCCTGGACATTATCACTGCCTCTCCACTAACTCAAGCTATCTTTGAACCATTGTGTGCCAACACCATCCTACCTTGCGTGCCTAAATAATCTGACTCTGTATTCATCACATTCTGGGTTTCTTAGGCTCACATGAAATGTGGCTGTGTGTTTTTCCAATCTTGCACCCACCTGGTGCATGGTATTCTGTGCCCTCCTTTTGAATTTCAAACTTGGGTGTGTTATCGTGCCATCTTGCACCCCTCTACTGCATTGCATTCTGTGCCGTCTTTTTGAATTTCAAATTTTGGAGTGTGTGTTTGTACCATACTGCACCCCACTGCATTATATTTTGTGTCCCACTGTAACTAGCAGGCCGTTGGTGAGTTTGAGCTAGGACTGTCCAGTGCAATCACTCCTCTATCCTCGCATATCCTCTGCCACCCTGATGGCACTCACCATCTCTCCTGTCTTCTCTAACTGCTACACTATCACCTACCCTCTCTCTTATGAAGTCTGGAAGAAATAAACACACAAAAGACATCCTGATCACCAACCCTGGCCCACCCATTGCAGATACCTATGTTAGAACACATTCCAGGAAGGTCTTCACTGAATTCCTCTAATCTCTACCCGCCAGATATATGGACTCCTCATCTCATCTGTACACACTCTCCTTTCACATCCTCGCCCATTAATGGTGGTACCAAGTGGGAAGTCCTCTTGGCGGGCTGCTTATCATCCCGCTGTATCATTAATGTCTAACACACTGGCACTATCTTGGTTCAGGGTCCTCAACCCAATAACCTTCTCTTTGACTGTTGCCTGCCATCCCTCATTAACTTCCTTCCCTCACGTGCCTCTCCTCCAAACACTCTTTCTGTTCCTACCCCTCCGACTGGTGTACCATGCCCCTGTACTCCTCCTTGGAAAAGCTTCAAAGGTGGAGACTTCCTTCACATGGCCACACTTAATGCCTGCTCAGCCAACAAACAATCCACCAACATCTGTCTCCTTCTTGAAGACATTGACCTCAACATTCTCGCTCTCACTGAGACATGGTTCAATGCCAGCTCTGTCCCTGATTTGACTCCCTTCTCGCCATTGGCTTTAAGACCCTTTCCAAGCCACGACCTAACCGTGCTGGTTTTGGGGTTGCCTTAATCTTTCCTGAGTGGGTTCCTTCCTCCCTCATACCAACCCAGCCTTACTCCTCCTTTGAAAGCCTGTGCAAGTTGGTCATCTCTCCGTCCTCCTCTCTGACCATTGCCACGATATACAGGCACCCGAGCGCTACCAACCTGTTCCTCTCTGAATGGCCTGATTTCTGCTCCTCCCTACTCTCAACCTCCTCTTAGCACCTTCTCCTGGGTGACTTCAACATCCACTTGGACTCCGCTCTCACAGCATCCACTATCTTCCTTGACCTCTGTAACTCGCTCTCCCTCGCCTTTCTCCCTTCTGGTCTTACCCACACTGTAGCACACACTCTTGACACCTTCATCCACTCTTATCTCTCTCCCCCTCCACAGGTCACCCCTCTCCCCTGGTCAGATCATCATCTCCACTACTCTCACCTGGGTCTCCTTGGCCCTCAGCCCACACCTACGCCAGCCCTGCCATACCCGTTCACAAACAGCCGTCTGATAAAAAGAGAGTCAGCTGCTGCCTTTGCATTCACCTTCATCCGCCCCTCTTCCCCTACCCCGAATCTACCTCTGACTCTACTCTCAGCAACCTTCATCTGGCCATTACTAGCACTCTGGAAATGTTATCTCCAGTCATAAGGATCTGCCTGAAACCTGCCTCCAAGCATAGTACCTGGTACAACTCCAAACTTGCAGTCCTCAAACACAAGTGCAGAGCTGTGTAATGGAAGTGCAACACCTCAGGCTCATCATCTGATAAACTGGCCTGTCACCTGGTTCAAAGGCAATACCGACTCTCCATCTGTGCCAAGAAAAAGGCCCACATCCAGGCACGAGTATCATAAGCATACAACAACATGGCTGAATACTTTAAAATCTGCAGGGAACTAGCCAACCCTTTCACAGTCTCCCCCCCCCCTCTTCTTCTGCCCCTTGCCCTCTGCAACACACTGGCCACACACTTCACCACTAAAATCTTTCCTTTCCTACCACACTCGCTGGCCTTCTGCGGCCACCCACCCTCCGTCTGCCTCTCTCTCCTCCTTCTCCCATGTCACACCAAAGTTGTCCGCTATATGAAGGTCTCATCTAACCAGGTTTCCCCTCTCTCCTCCAGAACCATCAAGGACAACATTGGCTCTCTTGCTACTGCACTTGCTGATTTCTGCAACCACTCTTTTGCTACAGGTTCTTTACCCTCCTCCCTCAAGCACTCCCTTGTGCACTCCTTACTGAAAAGACCTTCAGCAGACCCCTCCTGTCTTGCCAACTACTGTCCTATTTCTATCACCCCCTTCCTTGGGAGTCTCCTGGAGAATTTGGCCTTCCCCCAACTTACTTCACACACTGAACTTGTTGGAGGCCTCCCCAAACATTAATCTGGATTCTGATCATTCAGAGGCATGGAAACTGCTCTTCTGGACACACGTGAAGAACTGCTTGCATCTCTTGACTCTAACTCTCCAGCTACCCTCATTCTACTCAATCTTTCCACTGCCTTTGACATGGTCAACCACTCCATCTGCATAAAACGGCTCCATGATACTCTGGGTATCTCAGAGCAGGCACTGGATTGGCTGACCTCCTTCCTTACTGACTGTTTGTCCGAGGTTATTCTGGACATCTTCCCCTCACCCACCTCTTTCTCCACCTGTGGGGTCTCCCAGGGCTCCAACCTCTCCCCCTGGCTTTTTAACACTTACCTTGCTCAGCTGGCATTCCTCATTTCCTCATTTTCCTCCAACTTCCAGTGTTACGGAGATGACACACAACTCTTTTTCAAACTTCCTGCAGACCCTCTTGCATCTTCCATCATCCCGGACTGCCCACCTGCCATCCAGTGCTGGTGCACTTGCAACAATCTCTGCCTCAATGCCAGCAAGTCTGAGATACTTCTTATTGGGTCCCCTGCTCCCTCTTTATTCCCCTCACTCTGGCCATTCTCTTTGAGCTCTCCCCCTACTCATTCATCTGAAGCCAGAAACATTGGAATCCTCTTTGACTCCTCTGTTTCCTTTCTCCTTCACATTCAGGACATTGCCAAGAAGTCCAAATTTAAACTCTTCCTTATCTAAGGAATTATCCCTTTTCTCACTTTTCCCCAGAAACTCAATGTTACGAGAGCTCTGGTTCTCCCTGGGCTGGATTACTGCAATAGCCTTCTCTTGAATCTACCTTCTTCCTTCGACCCCTCCATCTAATCCAGAATAGGGCAGCAAGACTTATCCTTGATTTCAAGTCCATGGGCTGCATCTCTCCTGCCCTAAAATCTCTCCACTGGCTCCCGGTTGCGGCAAGTATCAAGAACAAATCCCTCTGCATCATCCACAAGGCTGGGACCACGCTATCTGCAACTAGTGTTTTCAAAATGCTCTCCCTCTAGACCTCTATGTTCCTCTGGTACCATCTCTCTGTGTGGCAAGCATTTCTCTAAACAGAGGGCTGGAGGCCAATCTCTTTCCTCAGCTGTCTCCCTCTTATGGAACAGCCTCCTCCTGCCTCTTCGTCTTGAGCCGACCCTCCTCAAATTCCTCACATTCCAGAAGCTCCTCAAGAATTTCCTTTTCACTCCCTCGCCACCTTCTTCCCTCCCCTGCTAATCTGACAATCGCTGTGATTGGTGACCAGGCCCCTTTTGTGTCCTTCAGGGCCCTGGCTTCCCACACACAATCGCATTCAGCCTCTCCCTACACACAGCACTTGCCTTTGCTCTTACCCACCTTCACCACTGTAGGCCTGCACTTCCTATTTGTTGTTATTTTTTTACAGATGATAGTTCCCTGGGCACTTACACCTGCTGCTCACTCACAGGCACCCCAGCACTTACCACCCGCTCCCTCTTCCCCTCTCCTCTCTCTGCACTTGGGCACACTGAATGCTCACAAGGCCTAGTAGGTTCAACTTTATCTTCCAGTGTATTAATGGTTGTCTATCCTAGTTCCCTTCCTGTTGTCCTGTGGGTTCTTTGAAATGCAATGTATGTGTTGTATAAGCACCTAAGAAATGTCCAATAAATAAATACAAGACATGAACACGATCTAAACTAAAGATGGCATGAATAAACAAATTGATGTTGAAACAACACATATGCATCCAATAGTCACAAAGCACACATGCATTCGACAGGAAGAAAACAGATTACGTCAATTGTGCATCTATACATGAAGAATATTAATATGCAAACATAAAGACATGAAGAATACTAACGCAAGCAACATATATTCCAAATGCAACATAAACAACAAGTGAATGTAGTTTACTAACATAGAAACATAGCAGTAATGGGCAGCCATCTTTTCCAAAAAGGAAGCTGCATCATGCTTCTAAGTAAATGAAAGTCATGAAGGCTTCACGAGAATTCAAAAGTCTGAAATAAAAAAATGCAGATCCTTGCAGAGCTCAGACAGTAGCTTTAGCTTAAACCAAGGTTACTAAGAAAATAGGGAGGGTCTGCGCGCCGCAGAAAAGACACGTAATAATGGTTACCAAGACTTCAGAAAAATACTCTCCATTATTATACCTTGGAAGGGGACAACTGACCATTGTGAGCCAGGTGCGAATGAACCATGAATCTAAGAAGACCCCACAATGAATAACTAAAGAGTGCCCCCAATGGTGAGAGGAACCATACCACTCGCACTAATATTAGGTAAAATATGAATAAATGTAGGGTAGAATAATCCCAAATGTGGACTAATCCCATGTGACCCATAGCAGGAGAACACTGTCTATCCAACTGGAACCAAAACCATACATAAAAAAAAGTAGGGGCCTCCTCTTTTTCCCACCTAGCTGCAAAAACCTGGAACAACCTACAAAAAGAAATAAGAAACATGAAAGACCATCCAAAATTTAGAAAACTTTTAAAAACATGGCTCTTCAACACCTCAGAACCAAATTGAAACAAACAAAGAACAATAAAACAGGAAACACAAAGAACAGATTGACAGAACATATGATGGCACAAACATCACCCACGACTGACTAAGGGAAACTCCTACAAGCACAAGAGAGACACAGTTAGGTGAAATAGAACAATAGTGACAACTCCATGAGGACAGAAGATAACATGAACACCCAACTCTATCAACAACCTTACCCACACAGAAAGGATGTAGGATACAGGCATAGCTTGCAAGTAAATCAACCCAAAAGACTAGGTTAGAACATAGACAAATTGGGATAAAAATGGCTGGCAGAATACAAAGATGGGAGCACAAAAGCAGCTAACTTAGCATAATGACAGAGATAAAACAGCCTTATCATGCTGAAACTTCAGTGAAAGGAAACAACCCCCTCTAAAAACGAAGGAGGCGCAATAGGAATATGCATTTCTCCTAAACAATAAGGATACTAACCAGCCCCACCCAAAAAACTACTAAAAACCTCACCACTCCTCACACACCTCCCACACTCTAACCAAACACAACCACACCTCTTAAAACCACAGCAACCTGCACACACTTCACCACACTGCAACAACAACTACACCACAAAAGCCCCCACACAACAGCACACCATGGACTCAGAACTGAATAACACAACAATATGCTCGGTGAACGGTGTTAACCGAACTGAAGATGCCAACAGTACTTCACAGCTCCCTTGCTCTTCCCAAACTTTGTTACTAACACACCTTACCTACCCCCTATGTTTGATATCCAACAGAGTGCCAGGGGACCACTCCGGTGATGTTAGTGTGTGGTACAAATATCCTTTAACATTAACATTAAAGGCATGGTCCAGTAAAAATTGTTATTGTCCGTACGGGTCGGCCATGTTTTTTTAAGCCTAAGTGGCTCGATTTTAGAAAACTTTCCTATGGACCTTACTCGAGTTTTCGGCCATTAAACGCACGCGAAAACGGGCACCAGGGAGCCGCCATTTTGTGATAATCCCATCACTTGCCGCATCGCCCTGGCTGACCTGCTTCTGCGGCACTAAATCAATTCCCCCGCACCTGAGCCTGTCATCAGCAGACTCGTACCGCCCATTTCCCAACGCCAAAGCACGTCTTGTGTCAGCATTCGCTGCGCTTCAGCTAATGATGTGTCGCCATGGAAATGGCGGGACGCCTCTTTCCTCAATAAGTATAAACAGACCGTTTCACAACACACAGCAGCAGATTTTCGATTCCATTCCTCTCTCTGTGTTACTTAGAGTATTTTGTGACTCGTTTCTTTGCTCTGGTCAGCTACCTTTGCCGCTTGTAGCCCGTGTGAACACCTGTACCATCTCGGTAAATTATTTTACTTTGTTTACCACACAATGGCTACAATAATGCCCTACATGTATGAGCCAGAGTATACCGAGGAGGAACTACTGGAAAGGGAAGCACGCGAAAACGATGGGGATTCGGACTGCAGTTGGGAGGACGATTCAACAGATGAAGAGCCTGGGCCTAGTCGCATGGACGGCGTCTCCACCTGGTGCACATGCAATCGGTGCGATCTAATGCCAACCGAGAAGGAGAACTGCTGCTGCCGAGAAAACTCGGGATTCCTGGCCTACATTTCGGAAGGCGAGCCACGACCGCAATGCATCACCGAGCTGCCAGACTTCAGGGCAGCCTGCCTCACACGGGCCGTGTTGAGAATAATGATGGTGCTTATGCACAAACTTAGCGCAACTGTTCGTCCTCGTAATCCGAGTAACGAGTAAGTATACTCTGCTTGTCATGCCGCTCCTATTTCATGTTCTACTCTATCCAAAATTATAAATTCATATCATAGTAACGCATGAAAGTCGTTCAATAGTGTGCATTGTCTAGATAGCATTTGTCCGTGCAGAATGCCATTAGTTACAAGAATTGTCATTGACAACAAACGTTTATTAAATTTATCTTGGTCATTTAAAAACAGTTTGTTTCATTCCTTTTCACAGGTGGTAAAGGCTGGTGGCCTATCGTTCCTTTACATGGTGGCTCCACGGGAGGCTTGGACACCGTGTTCGAAGAGTGATACCTGCCTGTGCCGTTCGTGCCATAAGAGAAACGTTCCCGAGTGACAGCGGTCAGTACAGGGGATTTTCTCTCGCTGTGCTGCAACCTGACCTGTATAATCTTTAAAGTCTTGTATTTTTGTGTCATGAAAATAAGATACAAAATAAAACACTGCATATATTTTAACAAAGGTTGTTTCGATTTTTTAAATTAATCAAGTGTGTCTCCATTCAAGGATGGACGTCAGACATCTGTGCTCCGGGGGTGAAGGTCTGGTCGCTGTGAAGCAGGGTGGTCACTATCCATCTAAGCTAACATAACATATTCTCGATAATGCATGCACTAAATAACACTTGTTCAAAGTCTTTCAGTAGGTTATGTTTCTATAAAAGTCACACATATATCTATACTAACAATTACCATTGGATTATACAGGCCTTAGGTTAAGGGTCTTGACCACTATAATACACCGGTTGAAGTGTGGGTCTGTGCTCACAAGAATCTCCGGTATGTAGCATTTGTTACTGATAAGCAACGATATACTATCAAAGGCAGTCGCACCCGTGGATGAGCGCTGGCATGTGGGGCTGTCTGGGGCGCGAACGCCCAAGGTGCCAAACAGCATGTACACTTCAAAAGGTATCCCACGCCAAGGGGCCATTGCTCACATGGCCTCCTCAGACCCCGAGTCTCCAGCCAGGCCTCCCCTTGAAGCAGGCCGCCCCCCTGCAATCCACATAAGTGTGTCTCCATCCAGCAGTTTTCCTGTGCCTTATCTGCATGCCCCAGGCCCCTCCATCCCACCCACCCTCTATCAAAGGCGGTTCGCGCCAGTGGATGCGCGCTGTCAGGGGCGCGAAAGGCCAAGGTGCCAAACAGCATGTACACTTCAAAAGGTATCCCACGCCAAGGGGCCATTGCTCACATGGCAACCTCAGACCCCGTGTCTCCAGCCAGGCCTCCCCTTGAAGCAGGCCGCCCCCCTGCAATCCACATAAGTGTGTCTCCATTCAGCAGTCTTCCTGTGCCTTATCTGCATGCCCCAGGACCCTCCATCCCACCCACCCTCTATCAAAGGCGGTTCGCGCCAGTGGATGCGCGCTGTCAGGGGCGCGAAAGGCCAAGGTGCCAAACTACATGTACACTTCAAAAGGTATCCCACGCCAAGGGGCCATCGGTCACATGTCCTCCTCAGACCCCGTGTCTCCAGCCAGGCCTCCCCTTGAAGCAGGCCGCCCCCCTGCAATCCACATAAGTGTGTCTTCAGCAGTCTTCCTGTGCCTTATCTGCACGCCCCAGGCCCATCCATCCCACCCCTCTATCAAAGGCGGTTCGCACCCGGGGATGAGCGCTGGCATGGGGGGGCTGTCACAGGCGCAAACGGCCAAGGTGCCAAACAGCATGTACACTTCAAAAGGTATCCCACGCCAAGGGGCCATCGGTCACATGTCCTCCTCAGACCCCATGTCTCCAGCCAGGCCTCCCCTTGAAGCAGGCCGCCCCCCTAATACCACGACATACATACTTCATTCATTCACAAACACACCCCTGTTTCTTATACTTTATAAACCACTTGATATGTCTCATGAGAACATCTTTGTGCTTTGCAAGTCAACTCCTGAACGTGTTCCCTGGCAACCACTGAGATCTACGCTAATCTGCTCGTCGTCGTGCTATCCGTGAACTTCTGTGACCGCTTAGAGCAAACCCATCAGTGTGCTACCTGTGGCCACCCACCTATTCTCCTGAAACATATTGCTCTGCCTGCTGAATCCAACTGTTTGTTGGTCAAGGTAAGGCCATGTATCATAGTCATATTTCGCAGATTTTTAAATTTCTATCTATTTGCGAGTAGAGTACACAAGAGGGCTATGTTCATTGGTCTCATTGCTATTGACTTGAGTTTCCATTGCTATGCTCTCAATAGATCTATTTATTTTCATCTGTGTCTATTGTCATCGAATTGCATCCTTCGGGGGTCCAGTCTATAATGTAAGCATGTTTCCTTCACGTGCAAGACAGAACATCCAAGGGACAAGTCACATGTTCAGATTTTAGTCACATCATTTATACATTTCTGCAACTTATGCAAATACTAAGCCGCACATAATGAACTGGTATAGTTCCTGCGACCAAAACAAACCTTGCATTGATCATTGTATGATTCATTTACTTTTGTATCAAATCTTTATTCTTGAAGATTGTATAATAATGTTGATATTTACTTTTCAGATTCATCAACAATGCCTGCCTGTTTGATTAGCAGTTGCCCTTCGAAGACCCATGTGAAATCTGAAGGCACTACAATGCATGTATTCCCGAAAACTGTCGATTGAATAAGAGAATGGGTCAGACATTGCGAATATCCACTGGATGAGCTGGAAAGTAGAGTCCACCAAGTCTTACAGGACAAGAGGGGTGATCGATACCGCATCTGCAGCCGGCACTTTTCCTTGGACATGTACACAACATCTTGGGTAACAAAGAAGAATAAACGGCGAACGACACGGAAATTGCTCGAAAACGCTATTCCCACTCTATTCGTCCACATTCCGCCACCGGTGAGTCAAGTGTCCGGATTTAGCTTTAGGCCTTGCGGTAGTGTGTAGGTAGCTGAATGGATTAATTGATATTGTAGGTGTTCTATCCCTTGTAATAATTTCGATATTGATATGAGTGTATAGTTTTTTGAATAATGACATTTATCAATATATTCTTTTTCGATTTCATAACCCACAAACGCAATGTATATATATGGGAACAGGGAACTGTGCTGTATTGAGCATTTTTCAAGTATTCTGTCGCCTTACATGGCTATTTTTAATATTGGCATTTCATTATCAATCATTAATTTACCTTTACAACTTCTTGACTATCCCTTGAATCTGAAGCAAGAACATTCTACATCCTTGACACAGTTATCAACCACTTCTAGCTCGTATCAGGTAATCTTACTAGGCTAATCCGCTACAGACTTGTTTTATGCATGTCAAGTAATATTTTTATTCTATCGTGTAATTATTTTACCGAATGTTTGGTTAGTTCTTTCCAATTGATATACTAATGCAAGTACTGTCTTTCAGTGAGATGCTGAAGCGTCCGCCACATCTACAACATTTCTAGATGTTCTTCACCAGCAGGAGGTATGGATACTGACAGCTCCATCGAGCGTCATCATCAGAGCTGGAATTCTTATCGTTTGATTGTTCTACACAATGTTTCATTCATGGTTAGCCGTTGATATGTACCTGTGCTGTCGACCCCAGGTGTGTGTTATGTTTTCACTATTGTAATCCTCACTAATGCAAGTACTATGTTTCAGGCAGTTGATGGAGCATCAACCCCTGCACTTGATGCAGAGCCTGACATTCAAGTAATTCCAGCGGAAGTGGAAGCGGGACCATGCGTATATGAATCGGCGCAACAGCTTTCGGAAGTGCATACTACATTTGCAACTGACTGATACTGACAGCTCCATCATGCGTGATCATATAACGTGATTCCATTTGCTATACTTTCTTCCCTATTAACGCAAGTGCTGTGTTTCAGGGAGACGACAGAGCTTCCACTACAATCACAACATCCCATTTAGATGATGCAGATGTAAATAAATCGGAGAAATAAGTCGATGAAATGTGATCATATTTAGATTTTCCTTGATTCTTTTAGACAATGCATCATTTGTGGTTATCTCTTTATATGTACCTGTGCGTTCGACCCCAAGTGTGTGTTATGTTTCCAATATTGAAAACCATACTAATGCAAGTACTGTGTTTCAGGGAGACGACGGAGCTACCACTACAATCACAACATCCCATTTTGATGATGCAGATGTAAAGGAATCAGAGAAATAAGTCGATGAAATATGCATACTTATGTTTTCCTTGATTGTTTTAGACAATGCATCATTTGTGGTTATCTCTTTATATGTACCTGTGCGTTCGACCCCAAGTGTGTGTTATGTTTCCAATATTGAAAACCATACTAATGCAAGTACTGTGTTTCAGGGAGATGCTGATGCCTCCTCTCCAATACAACCATTCATGGCAGTCCATACAGAGCCAGATGTATGGATACTGACAGCTCCATGGAAATAGATCATCACTGGTCGAATACTTGTCGTTTGATTGTTGCACACAATGTTTAAATCGTGCTTGGCTATTGAGATGTACCTGTGTGTTCGTCCTCACATGTGTTTTATGCTAACAATATTTTGATACATAGTAATGAAAGTACTATGTTTCAGGGAGACGATGGAGCCTCATTCCAAGCTGTCTATGCGAATACAGAAAATATAGACGTTGCAGCGCAAGAGAAGGGAGGACATGCGGAAACGAATCGGAGCTACAGCGTGCAGATGTTGAAGGTTGAGTCAAAAAAGTTGCAAAGAAAAAAAAACAAAAAAAGGTTAGTTACAAACAGTTCATAACTTTAAAAAAATGTTTGTGCTGGGGACTATTTTATGTTTTTTTTCCAGTCAATTGGACTACACTTTATCTTGTGTTTAAACTGAACATCCCCTTTCCAATCTCTCCTCCAGTTACCCGTGGGTGTCAGAACTATACATACACAGACAGTGAAGCGAATGAGAGATGTTGCTTGCCAGACCATGTACACTATGGAGGAACTATTAATTGAGGCGAGGCGTGTTCAGGCTCGAGATGCTCATTTCCAATGGCCAGAACATGAATTAACTGTGTTTGGAGAATACAGCAAAGTTGCATTGGACCATTGCTACAGTGCGACCGCACCACCACAAGAAGATGATATTGAATGTATTGAAGATAGCTCTGAAGTAGTTGCAGATCAATTCACACAATTTACACCCGCCAAAAAATTGCCACCCAAAAACCTGTCAACATTGTTGTGTTCTCCCATCAATGATGAAGTAATAGATGTCGAAATGACACAGAATGAACAAGCCGCAGCATCCATAGACGCATCAGAACTTGATATCAGTGATATTACTTTCCAATGTGTTGAAATCTCCACAACGTCACAGGCCGAAACAACGTTGATGCAGGATGACAGTCTAATGAAAGAGAGCAAATACATTGTATTCGACAGTTGTTTGGTGGAAATTATAAGTATTCTGAAATGTGTGCATTCCGTTAGAGGGAAAGTATGTGGGAAGCCATTGATTAATGTGACTCATCAAATAAAAGGCAGTAACGTCAAAATAAAGGCCGCCTGTAGATTAAATCATAGGTTCTCATGGTCTGCACAAACGATGCTGGGGAAAATGCCAGCAGGCAATCTACTGTGTGCAGCTGCATCTCTTTTTAGTGGCTCCAGTTTTAGAAAGTTAGAGGCTTTCTTTCAGTTTGTGGGACTCCATTTCATTTCTAAATCGCTGTACTACATATACCAACGTGATTATCTGTTTCCGGCCATTATTGATGCTTGGAAAATTGAACAATTGTCTCTAGTAAGTACATTCGAAGGGAAATGTTTCAGGCTAGCCGGCGATGGACAGTGCGACAACCCTGGATTTTCTGCCAAGTACTGCACCTACCACTTTCAGGACATGGATAGTAAGAAAATTGTGAGTTTGGTGGTCGTGCAGGTAACACAATGTACATCCTCAGTGGCCATGGAGAAACTAGGGTTTATAAAATCAGTGGAATATCTACAATCAAGGGGAATGCACATCGACCTCATAGCCACGGACATACACATTTCAATTGCCAAGATAATGAGAGAGCAGTTCCCACATATTAATCATCAATTTGACGTATGGCTTCTTGCTAAATCAATCAGTAAGAAAACCTCGGCTCCAGGAAAAAAAAAAGGTTTTGAAAGTATTTTGCAGTGGTCCCAGTCTATCACCAACCATCTTTGGTGGAGCTCAAAAACTTGTGAAGGGTCAGTGGAAATACTACTTGAAAAATGGCGGTCACTGATGCACTACTGTACCAACGTTCACCGCTGGACAGAAAACCAACATTTCCACCAATGTGAACATGGCCCTTTGTCCCCAGAAGAGGCACGGAAGAAGAAGTGGTTGATTCCATCTTTACCGACACACAAAGCCATTGAGAAGATTGTTTTCGACAAAACTCTATCAAGAGAGTTGAGAGGACTGACAGAATTCTGTCACACAGGAGATTTGGAGGTGTTCCACAATATGTGCCTAAAGTACAGGCCAAAGCGCCTGCATTTTAGCTTTCGGGGCATGAAACATCGCACTCTACTAGCGGTCTTGGCCCATAACAGCAATGTCAGACGTGAACAATCTAGGACTAGGGGTAAAGTAAGGATGCCTCGCTACAGTAAGGTGTTTTCAAAACAAAGTAAGAAATGGGTGATCAAACCAGTCTATGATAAAATGCAGTTCGACTTTGTGAAATGCCTTATTGTTGCTGTGTTAGAGAAGAACAGATATGGAATTTTGGACGTTTCTGTGCAGAGCAGTGATCCATTGCCACCGAACATTGCAACTGTGCCATGTCCACCCGAAGCACAGCTGGTTGTGAAGTACAAATCCCGGTTTAAATAATTGCAATACGATTGTATTTTTGTAAATAAATGTTACTGCACAGTGTACCTGTAACCCTAACCCCTACCTTCACCATCATGGGTGGCGAACAAGCTGGGTGTCATCTTTGAATTCTCTCTATTCACCTCATATATGTGTATGTATATATTTTTCTCATGTCTCATCTCATGTAAATGTAAATGCTGCGCACTGTTAACGGAGGGGAGGCTTGCGTATTGCAAATAATAACACAAACAAACAATAAATCTCACTTTTAACTCAATCCTGTGGTACTTTATACTATCCCTGACCTTCTGCCAAAAATTAAATGTCTCCATAGTTATGATTTTTTGGGGCTGAAAAGCTTGCAGACAACGGTGACAAAATTGGGGGCCTTAGAGCGTGCCAAGCGGGCCGTGGCATTTGGGAGAGGAGCCAGTTCACATTTGCACATTGAGGCGCACTACATAGAGGGATTCTAAACTTCAAGTTCTCAAAGATGCCTTTACTACGTGATGTTGCAAATAAAGAATGCGAAGGACAGCGGCTTTGATTTTCAGCTCGCGCCCAGAAGAGGCCCACAAGTCGCACTGGAAGTATAAGGGTCTATTGTTTTTTGACCTTGAGACAGGGACCATGGTGAAAGAACTACATTTGAAGGGGATGCGCAATAACGTAAGAGACGATAAGGCAGAAAATTCAGAAACTAGACCGAGTTTCATTTTAGTTCAGTATACGAAAAAAATCGTTGTCAAGAGCACGGTCCGTTTTACAGACTGCATTACGAAGAGACACAATGGAAATTTCAAATATAATGTGAGTAAATCTTTAGACGCTTTTATACCGGAATGAAGAATTAATGAATGGATGCATGAATAAATGAATGAATGAAGAGCTAGGAAAAGCAAGGAAAACGTGTTCGTAGTGGGTACATGGGCATGCAGGTCCACTGGTCTCACGGATCTCGGTCCTTGGCCCAGCCACTTTTCCCTGCACTGCCTACCTGCACTACGGGACTCTCTCTGTATCCTTCAGCCCCTTCTCCCGGCATTTACCTTACACTTGCCACCAGCTGGCACTATTATTTATCTTGTATTCGACTAACCATGTACAGCACTTTTACGCCCCTTCCCCTCTTCCCCATGTGCGATCTGAAAGACACTTGGCTTAGTAGGATCGTTGTCTGTCTGCCCTTTTTCCTCCCCTGCCTCGTCGCGCCTTGAAACACTTGTGTATAGGCGCGTTACAAATGCCATATCATATATCATATCATTCCACATGCATGTAGACTAAGGGCCTCATTACGACCCTGGCGCTAAGTGAAAAACGATGGCGGTAAATGGTTACCGCCATCGTTTTCCGCCAGGTCCGATCATGACCCGCGACCGTTAACTACGATGCCATTAGCGGCATCGTAGTTAACGCTGCCACTAACTGCGCCAAAGGGCGCGCGCACGCGACCTCCTACACCGTACTTAGCGCCATGGCAGAAAGGTACGCGAATGCCGACCCAAGCGGACATGCACCTAACGCCATCACCAAGCCCGTTAAGTACCTTACCGCCATGGTGCTAATTACGCCATCGCGAACCAACCGTAAAGGGCCATGTAAAGTGAATGCAGTTGCCACAGGTGCACAGAAACAGCACAGGTGAAGGCAATACAGACTCAGGAAGTACAAAAAGAGCACACCCCACCCCTTCCCACACCCAGTCACACTCCACAATGATACCAATACGACTAGCAATGTTGAGGATGGAGGACCTGATAGCAATGCAAGTGCTACAACAGCAACAACAACAACAGGCAGCACAGAGGAGACGCAGGAGGAGAAGGGGGGCAAGGCAGGCACAGCAAGCCCCACCAGCACAGCCAGTGCCACCACGCAGGCAGCCCCCAATTCCACGCATCAGAGCCAATCCATTCAACCTCACTGCTGAGCAGATCCACACCCTGTACCGTTTGGACCGGGACACCATCACCGCCATCGTAGTCAGCATGATAGAAACTCCAACCGCCATCCCACCGCTACTGAAGGTAGTGTCTGTACTCCACTTCCTGGCCACAGGCACCTACCAGCACACAGTGGGGCACTTGCATGGCATTTCACAACCATTATTCTCACGAACACTCATCCAAGTGCTCGATGCCCTCCTCAAGCACACAGACGACCACATCTCATTACCATGGACTGCCCAGGAGATTGCAAACACCAAAGTGGGTTTCCATGCACTAGCCGGCATACCTGGTTGCATTGGTGCCATCGACTGCACCCATGTGGAATTGGTGGTTCCACGTGCCATGGAGGTACCGTACCGCAACCGGAAACAGTTCCACTCAATCAACGTGCAAATGGTCTGTGACTCCAACAAGATCATCACACATTGTTGTGCCCGATTCCCCGGATCAACCCATGATTCTATGGTCCTGAGGAACTCCACAATACCACGCTACATGGAGCGACATGCAGGCCCAAGGTCCTGGCTACTCGGTGAGTCCAATGTCATGGAAGTGGGCAGGTGAATGACGTGCTGATGCATACTCCACCTGGCTGAAAGGGGGGGGGGGTGATGCATACTCCACCAGGCTGAAAAGGGGGGAATGATGCATACTCCACCTGGCTGAAAGGGGGGGGATGATGCATACTCCACCTGGCTGAAAGAGGGGGGGGATGATGCATACTCCACCTGGCTGAAAGGAGGGGGAATGATGCATACTCCACCTGGCTGAAAGGGGGGGGAATGATGCATACTCCCCCTGGCTGAAAGGGGGGGGGAATGATGCATACTCCACCTGGCTGAAAGGGGGGGGGGCGATGCATACTCCACCTGGCTGAAAGGGGGGGAATGATGCATACTCCACCTGGCTGAAAGGGGGGGGAAATGATGCATACTCCACCTGGCTGAAAGGGGGGGGAATGATGCATACTCCTCCTGGCTGAAAGGGGGGGGGGGGATGATGCATACTCCACCTGGCTGTGAGTGCATAGAGAACGGAGACAGAGGATACCCTGAAGCAACCCATACTCCACCCAACACCAGTAAAGCCAATAGCCAATGTATGCAGCCCTACCATGTGAATGAGGTTGTGTCCCAACCATGACACAACCATCTGCAAGTGCATTCTACCAAATCAGACCACATTGTCAACAATGAAAACCACCTACATGCACGTCACCAAACACCATCAACCGATAGGCCTGTCCCCCATAACTGCCCACGAAGGAGGCACATGACGGACAGAAACATCAACACACCATTACACAGACAGCAGGGCCCCCAAAATGTCCCTGTCTACATCAGCATTGCTCACTGGGGTCATGATGAGGCCCACAGCAATGTTGCAATGATGTGCGCATTGCCATCACAGGACATGTGCCAGGCCAACTAACCAAACGGCATGAACGGACACAGTGGATGGGCACTCACAATGCACTCAACCCCTCTGCATACATTGGGTGATGGCATGCAAAACAGGCCATGGGAGCCATGAGCATGTACTGGTTGCATTGCGTGAATCAATTAGTGCATGTAGAAGTGAGCCAAAGTAACAGTTGGATGCAAGCCATGGTGGCACATCATGTTCTTGATCAGACGACATGACTGACACATACATTCTCGCCTACATACAGGTGATGCAGGCTATCCCCTGAAGAGGTGGCTCCTTACACCAGTCCGGAACCCGCAGAACCAGCACGAGGAGGACTTCAACCGTGCACATACACGTACCCGTGTGGTCATAGAGCAGACATTTGGCCTATTGAAGGCACGGTTCCGATGCCTCAGCAGGTCTGGTGGGGCACCCCTGTACCGCCATGAGAAGGTGGCAAAGATCGTCATGGCATGTGTCATGCTACACAATATGTGCGTCAGACGGAATGTGCCCCTGCCCCCTGACGCAGAACTGCAACCACCTGACGATGAGGATGAGGAGGGTGCAGATGGGGCGGCACCCCATGGAGGAGGCGATGCACAGGAGGGGCGTGCAATGCACCAAACTATCACCGACCACTGCTTCTAGCACACACGGCTGGTGTGTATCACATGGAGACTGCACTTGGGGCACTGTGTGTCTCTGGGACATGCACACTGTGGACTGTACACCAATAAAGCACACATATGCAATGAAAATGACCACACATTTCATTTCGGGAAAGCAAAAAGTATATTTCAATTATAAAACATCGTGACACAACCCCTCCCACCTCCCCCCTGCACACCCCAACACACCCCCTCCCACCTCCCCCCTGCACACCCCAACACACCCCCTCCCACCTCCCCCCTGCACACCCCAACACACCCCCTCCCACCTCCCCCCTGCACACCCCAACACACCCCATGTAAGTGTCAACAGATGCCTGTGACAGTGGCCACAGGCTGTTACAAGCCCCCTCTCCCGGCTGTGGAGCGCAGGTTACGTCCGGAACGTCAGACGGGGCTGCTCTGTGCAGAACTGGCAGCGGAGGATGTCCCTGCCTGCCCCCGTGCATGCACGTCCTGTAGGGTGTGGGTGAGCTCAGTGAGCGCACGACGCAACCCGGCAAGTTCACCACAGATGTCCCTAGACATGGCCTGCATGGCATCCCTCAGGGTGGCAGTGCTCTGCGCTACTTCAGCCCTTAGGGTCTCCGTGGCCTGTTCAATGGTTGCCCTAGCCCCCACACATTCTGCGGCATGCTCAGTCAGCATCGTGGACAGTTGTTGCTGCCGTTCTATGACGTCCTCGAGGGAGTGCTGCCCCTGCTGGGCCATGCCCAGTGCTGGTGGTGTGATGGAGGGGCTGCTCCCCTCCTGTGGACTGAGGACTGGGCATGGGGTAGAAGGCCACTCCTCTTCCTCTGTGTGCCCCTGTGTGTGATCCTCATGGGGGCTGGCGTTTGACAAACAGGGGGAATGTAGAAGGTCAGTGGGCTTCTGACTTCGTGCTCCTCAATGTCAGAGTCTGAACATGCAGCAATTGCAGCAGTTTCACCCATGTTGCTGCTGGCCGCAGACCCGGTGCCTTCTGTGGCAGGCAATGTTGATACAGGTGGAGCTGCTGCTGGCCTGCTGCCTACAGGGGTGCTTGCCGGTGGGCTGTCCGGTTTGCTTGCAGTGGATTCTGCTTGTTGTGGGGTCTGCCTCACTGCAGCTGAGGTTGAGGGTGCGGGGATGGTATCATTGGCCTTCTTGGCTCTCTTCGTCGCAGGGGTGTCCTGGTCCTCGGGGTGTGAATCTGTGCCTGTGGTGGAGCAAAGGAGGCAGGGCGTTATTGATGGGTCTGCGGACTTTGGAATGACAATGATTGACATGATTCTGGTCAGTAGATGAGGCAGATTTCAGGCAGGGCCATGCAGGTTGTCTCCTTTTTGTGTGGAATGTGGATGCAGGTATGTGGGTGCCAGCAGTGTATACAGGGTGGTGCTTGCATGTGGCTATGGGCAGTGTGGAGCTCATGTGTTGCATTTACACTCTAGGGCAACCTTGTGCTGCACATGAATGGACTGCAGTGACTATGGCATGTCTTGTTTGAGGCACCTACCTTCATCGCCTGATGTCGGAACTCCCCTTTCCATCCCTCCGACGCCTTCAATGCCTTCCATTCCAATCGTGGTTGCACAAATCTCCTCCCACGGTTGGAGTTTTAGTGGGGATTCCGAACCTCCACCGGTACCCAGGGCAAGGTTGCGGTTCGCAGAGATGACGGCTCTGACCCGTATGCGAAGGTCATCCCAGCGCTTCCTGCACTGCTGTGGGGTGCGGGGTATGGTCCCCACCGCGCTGACGTGCTCAGCCACCAGGGCCCAGATGGCCTTCATTTTGCTATCGCTGGCCTGGTCATTTCCGGCGAGAAAACGACAGCTGCGTTGTCTTGCAGGGTCTTCACAAGCACTCAGAGTTCCTCCCGGCTAAATATTTCCTGGCACTGGCGGTCACATGCCTTCTTAACAACTTTAGGCATTTTTGGGTAGTTGGATGGGTGGGTGATTGGTTGGGACAGGTGTCAGGGTTTGATCTGGTGTTGTTCGGAAGGATGGCAATGGATTGTGTTTTTAAAGATGGCCGACGTGCTGTTTCCCGTTCCGCCGCAATGACGCTATTTCCGGTTCTGCTTTTTACGGTGACCGCTAATTGCGGCCACCGCTAATTACGGTGGCCGCTACTTACGGTGGCGGGAGTGCACCTTGCTCGCCCTACGATGCCGGCAGGGGCCTTTTCCGCCATGGCGTTAATTGCATTACCGCCATGGCGTAATGCTCGTGCGCGATGGGTCGTAATGTGGCGCTCTTTACGCCATCGGCCCACGGCGTAAACGCTCACTACGCCATGGTGGTAATGACGGCAGATTACCGCCAGGGTCGTAATGAGGCCCTAACTGTTGTTTATAATTGTGTGTTGGCCTCGATTTATTTTGTTACTTTTCGCATTGATTTTAGAGCCGAACATACTCCATTGAACTATCCTTGCAAGCAAATAGTTTCTGATCGGCCGTAATAAATAAAATGAGTAATATTAATGAAGATCGGCTGGCGAGACTAATTATAATTTTTTTGTTTTCATAACAGGTATTTGCTCCCCTTTTGCTACTGTCATCGGTTTGAGACACCAGCAGATGTTTTTTTCGTGAGACACCTGCAGCTTCGTGTGAACAACTGGAGCACACTGACAATTTTATGGGACGATCGCCAAGGGCTCGCATGCTCTTACGCTGTACTAGTGGCTAGAAGCAACATATCAACCTTTACGATGGACTAGTGCCTAATTGATGGAACAGCCTTGCGGTTCACCGTGCTTCCAAAGTGCTTCTTTTAACGAAAAGCAACACCCTGTGTACCATTGCGGATACAGATAAAAGAAAATAAATGGCTTTCGGAGTTCATATGGCAATTGCTGAATATTCTCTAAACATTTAATGTCAAATAAATGTACTTTACCAAATGTACCGTGTTGCTGTTTGATTTTAAAGTACAGTTTCATATTCCGAATTGTGGCGCGCCGTGTTGTGAGATGGTCCGTGTTGGTTTCCGGGTTCTGTGTGGAGTCGCGTAGAAGACGACTGGGCGTGTTTGCCTACGCAGCACAGTAACATCACGGAGAGAGGCGGGGAATATGAATGTTTTGATAATGTCAGGCTCAGGGGCGGGGGAATTGATTTAGTGCCGCAGAAGCAGGTCAGCCAGGGCGATGCGGCAAGTGATAGGATTATCACAAAATGGCGGCTCTCTAGTGCCTGTTTTCGCGTGCGTTTAATGGACGAAAACTCGGGTAAGGTCCATAGGAAAGTTTTCTAAAATCGAGCCACTTAGGCTTAAAAAAACATGGCCGACCCGTAGGGACAATAAAAATGTTTACTGGACCATGCCTTTAACATATTCATTAGCAACAAATACAGATATTCCTGCTCAGGATTGTAAGGCGGAATTGCATGCAATTCCCTTTGGGAACACCACACACAATTAGGACTACAAGTGAAAGTACAAATTCACCTTTGGTACAAGCCTGTACTACACAGTAAAGTGGTAGCTGTGGCTGAGCAGCCAGACTTATCTCAAGAGTAAAGTCAACAGTATCAATAGTTACACAAAGGACAGCAATTACTATGATTCACACAAAAACTGACTCAAGGTTTCTGAGTAAAAAAATATACATTTATTTACACATCAGTTATTTAACATTTCACTATTATCAAGCAGTTGAAAAATCACAATGCTAATACAATACACCACACCCAATAGATTCTGGACAAGTTAAGCTCAAAATGAAGTGTGAGCAAAATGGCACTCCAGCAATTTAAAAAGGGAGGGAAAGACAAAGTTAGACCAGGGTTGAACAGAACCAACAAGTAAGTAAGCAGGGCAAACTATAAAAAGGAACTATAGTGAGGAAATCAAATCAAGAGGTCTTAGCCAAATTCAATGGACCAAAGTCTTTGCAGAGGATCACACAGTTCAGAGTAGTTTGCAGTTAAGTCTTTGCCAAGAGTTCAGAACGAGGTTGGTCGGACGAAAAGCTACTTTAAAGAATAGGGAAGGACAAGCCTTCGGATTGGTGAAATATTTCACACACTTTCACCGTGGTCGGACGAAACTTACAATCGGGTTAGCACAGTACCTTTAGAGCAGAAGAATGCTGTAGCTGAGGCAGACGTTCCTGGCAGATACTGCAGGCTCACGGTTCCTGAAGCGACTGTCGGACTGACAAGAAGGAGGAAGACTGGAGGGTCCTGTACTGCCCAGGGAAGAAACCAGCAGCGGAGCAAAGCGGCAAATAAAAGGTGTGCTCCTTAAAACCCAAGCAGGGTCCGTTCCTCCTGGCTATCCGGTTCACTGTAGCTCTGTACAGCAAATTCGACCAGAGGAGGGAGGCCTAGCTTGCAGTTTGGCAAACTGGTTGTTCCCACCAGCTCAAGGGGAGAAGATTCCTTGCAGATCTTCTCTGTCGTCAAAGTTTGAAGTTTCAGACCCGCAGCAGGGCTTCACTGTGAGGTTCAGTCATGGTAGAGGCCCTCTTCTGTCATCTTCTCGTCGGTTCCCTCGATCCAGTGGCGACTCTGCCTTTCGAGCCCGAGAGACCTGCTTTTTGTGCAGTTTTCCCCCATTCACACAGCCTGGCTGTCAATCACACAGCAGGGTGGCTGTCCCACCGGGACAGTCACCACAGCCAATCATACCAGAGTGTGAAATGGATCTCCAAGGAAACCCTGTGCAGGGAGTCACATACCCCTCCCTCACATCCTGTCCCCCTCAGACATTCAGGCACCTAAGGAGGTCTTCTGTGCAGAAGCCGGCAAAAGGTCGGCGAACAAAGGAATCAAACCTGATATGGCGCACAGAGAAAAACACGAGAAAGACTTTTACAAAAAGAAATGGTGAATAAAAGCAACCGGAACCGTATAAAAACCTATATGGTCCAGCGGGTTCAAGTTCGAGGCTACCAAGATAGCATAAAATAATACCAAGTCCATTTAGAATAAGCGCAGTAGGAAAAATAGGGTAGTTACTACTGCCACCAGCCAAATATTAATGAAAAGGAAACAAAACATGAGAAACAGACAAAAAGAGATTGCTATTAACCCTTTCCAGAACTTTATTTAAGATAGTGTGTACTGGGTCTCTGATTTAAAAAGACTAATAAAGTCAATGGCAACTTTACATGTTTCTGAGAGACAGTAGTCAGACCCAGAAAATGGAGTCAAAGTTGGGAAGTCTGAAAAAGACAACCCGGTGTCATGCAACTGAAGGTGCTGACTAACACACAGTAAATAGCTGATTCCAATGGAGTCGGTGAGGCTCCAAAGTCTATGAACTCAAAAATTTTAAACACACACAAATGTAAGAGTGGGAAAAAAGGATCACACTCTTACCAGGTGAAAAAAATAAATCCTAGACATCCAGCAAAGCTGCCGAGGGACTCAGTAGGTAAGGGAAAGTAGCCATTTTGGAGTATTCTCCCTAACAAGGATCCACAAGAGTTGCATGAATTTTGCCAGCATGATTTCACTTGATTCCTCAGACAGCGATGATGTAAAAAAGAGGAAGATCATTGTTTGGGACAGAATCAATGACCACGATGACCTAAACAGATTAGTATTGTTCAGTATTGTTCAAAGATAACCACCATTTATTTACATCATCACACAAGTTGAGATCCTACTTGCAAAGGATCCCTTCCAAAAAACATCATGATTTTTACCTTAAATTTCACCTCAACTCCTAACCTACTTTGGAAGCCATGGGGCCGAAGCTGGGTATATCCAGAGACGTGTGTGGGTGCTGGATGTGTGACTTCGTCTTACTCGAATCATTGTACCATCTGTTATTAGAGTGCTCATTTTTTCTGGGCCAGAGAATTAGTAATTTGGGGGCATCCTACATTCAACAGCCCTGGTCTTGACCAAAAACCTATGGGTAAGGCTAACGCTTACCTCTAATCAAGCTTTAATAATAGCTTTGAGAGCACTTATAGAATACCTTCTCCAGGGTTTAAAGAGCAGAATGGCTGAGGGGGAAGCTACTTGGAGGTAAATATGGGATTAATTGTATACTTAATGACTAAATTCATATTGAAGACACTTGGTTAACTGCATTACAAATTTTGATAAATTCGGTGAAACTTTGTTTATATTTAGTTGTATTATTTCATTTTCATTTATGTGTTCTAATTTATTTAAGTGTAAAAGTTTCTTGTAAATTGTAAAACACTTTTAAAAATTAAAACAAAAACAATTAAACATCCTTCTACTAAATGAAACACATTGGCAGAAGGGCAAAGAACCAAGATTGAGAGCAAATTCAGTGGGCAAAGTATATATGACGTCAATCCCTACCAAAAAAGACGGGTGGCTTTAGATTTCTCAGTTCATTTGCGACTGAAGTTGAATAAAGAGCTAATTGATCTGGACAGTCGATATGTGTTTGCAAAGGGGTGCTTGAATGGCAGGAGTGTCACAATTGGATCAGTAAAGGAAACATTAGCTCTGTTTTTTGGAGGGGATCCTACTAGTGGTGGGGGAGACTTTAACATGGTGTTAGATCCTGTTACAGACCAGAAAGGTTTGGGGGAAATTCCAATGGTTCTTCTGAGAGATGGCAAATCTAAACAATTTTGAATGATGAACCGGGAACTGGGACTCACAGACTGCCTCATTGAACCCACTGAGGGAGACAGGCCATACACGTATTAGTCACAAATTAAAAAATCATATTCTAGAATAGGCATCATATTGGTCAACAATACTCTACAGGGACTGATCTCGGAATCGCAGGTGATTCCAGTTGTGGTCGGACCATGATTTGGCTAGAATTCCTGTAGGTAACTGGTTGAGATAAGCAACGAACGGCAGGTGGAGGAGTAATGAATTCTTGCTTAAAGACAGGTATATCACCCAGGCTGTGCTTGCAGACATTAAAGAGTAGTTTGAACACAACAATAATAGGGAAGTGGGGGTGCAAACCCTGTGTGAGGGCTTCAAGGCAGTTGTCAGGGGGGTTCTCATACGAATATGTTACCATAAAAAAAAGGTCAAAACAAGAGGATATGCTCAGGAAGCGAATAGCCAAAATACAGCCAGGTGAGGCTTCTTTTAGTTATCTCAACCCTTCCTCTGACAACAAACTCAAACATTATACAGAGATGCTCAAGACACTCTTGATTCAGGACACAGAAAAAAAAATATTATTCCTTAAACAGAAATATCACAAAAAAAGGGGGCAAAGCTGACAAAGTTTTAGCCTGGAGACTAAGGGAGGAGAGAAAAAGAAAAATGGTAGCCTCCATAAGGTCATCTGAGGGCTCAATGATATAGGACAGAAGAAATCAGAAAGGCGTTTGCCAACTATTATGAGGAACTGTATACTTCGGAATATTCGGGCAATGGGTCTCATATTGCTAGATTGTGTGACCAATTTACAATCCTGGGAATTTCTTGGGACTCATCCTCTAACCTAGATTCATCAATTACGCAAGAAGAAGTTACATAAACTATTGAACAAAATGAAAGTAGGCACAAGCCTGAGAAATAATGGGTGCTCAATGAAATTTTACAAAATGTATAGAGCAACACTTGCACCCTACATAGTGAGAGTGTTCAACACAATTCTGAAAGGAGGCAATCTGACTGACACAATGATGGAGACCATTATTGTGGTCATCCACAAAAAAGGTAATAATCGTCATCCTGCTCTTCTTATTGACCAATCTCATTGTTGAATAATGATGTAAAGATATTGGTCAAAATGTTGGGATACAGACTTGAAACCATACCTGTCCACGGATGTCAGGTGGGCTTCATCAGGGGTTTACAGGGCACCAACAATATTAAAATTACCATAAACTTGATGCATCACTATATATCTGTTGATCTAGATGCTTGTTTTGTAGAGATCGATTCAGTGTAGGCTTCTGATAGAGTGGAGTGTCTGTACATGATGAGAGTCTTGGAACAAATGGGGTTCAGCGAGAACTTCCTGAAATGGGCCCCCGCCCTGTTTAGATCTCCCATTGCATGGGTACAGTTGAAGGGGATATTGACTGACCCTTTTAGATTACTTAGAAGGAGTAGGCAGGGATACCCTCTGTTGCCGCTGCTGTGCGCTCTGACAATGGGGCTTCTGGCCATATTCATTAGATTGAATCAGTCAACCAAAGGGATCAATTGTGGAAAAGTGAACTTTAAGTTGTCCCTCTTTGCTAATGACAATCTGGTCTACCTGACCAATATCCATTCCTCCCTCCCCGAACTGCTAACACAAATATCAATCTTTGGTCACTTTTCAGACTTAAAACTAAACCTTGATAAATCTTTTCTAACGCCAAGAGAGATGGAACATCAACCCTTGACTCCAGAGCAAGAATCATGGGAATGAGGGTAGATAAATTGAGTATTAAATGCCTAGAAGTTCATCTCACTAGGGAGCTAACAAATTTAATACAAGCAAGCGTCAACCCACTTTTGGAAACGATAAAGATTGACTTTAAGAGATGGGCCCCATTGATTCTATCCTGGTACGGATGTATGGCCTCAGTTAAGTGCCTAATGTTTTGTCTAATGTTGTGCTGCCCACTACCGATGGTGTTGTGCTGCCCATTACTGATGCTGCTGTGCCTAATGTTGTACTGCCCACTAATGATGGTGCTGTGCTGCCCATTGCTGATGCTGCTATGTTGTCTATTCCTAACCCCTAAGCCTAATGTTTAAGCCTAATGCCTAAGCCCTCCATGGCCCCTGTGCCTATTGTTGTGCTGCCCACTACTGATGGTGTTGTGTTGCCCATTACTAATGCTGCTATGCTGCTATGTTGTCTATGCCTAAGCTCTCCATGGCCCCTGTACCCAGTGTTGTGCTGCCCACTACTGATGGTGTTGTGTTGCCCATTACTGATGCTGCTATGCCTAATGCTGTCCACTATTGTTGCTGCTATGTCTATCCTGCCCTCTGCTGCCTTTCTGCATGATGCCTCCACATCCTCTAAAACCAATCCTACGCTCAGGTGTGCGCTAGTCAATGCCCGCTCATGCCTTAGACATTAATGACCTCATCATAAAAAATAACCTTGATATCCTAATTATCACTGAAACCTGGCTCACTGAGAGCTCTGGCTCAGCACTATCTCTCGCCATTCCACAAGGGTACACCATCTTCAAAAAAGATCGAGCCCCTCAGAGAGGAGGGGATGTATCCCTCATTGCCCGGGAAAGTCTATCCATTAGAGAAGTGAAAGGGAAATTGGTCCACAACTCAGACTACCTCCCACTAAAAATGTATTTCTCCCACAACTCCACTATCAACTTGCATATTGTCTACAGACCTCCTGGTCCTATCGCAGACTTCCATGACGCCCTCATAAACTCATTGTCAGACAACGTTAAAAAGACCTCACAAGTCAACCTACTGGGTGATCCTAACTTAGGTCTCAATGACCCTAAGGACTCCCACGCCAGATCCCTCAAGAAGGCCCTCACCACCTTGGGCTTCACACAATCTATCACAGACCCTACCCACATCAAAGGACGCACCCTTGACTGGATCAGCCAACATAACTGCTCCATCCAAATGGTCGCTAACAGCCCCATCCCCTGGTCTGATCACTTTTTCAATTCAACATCGATACTAAAAAAGGCTCTCCTGAACCTATTACCCCCCTCCCTGCAGCACTCGCAAGGAGCTCACGCCTACTCACAGCCCAAAATTTAGCACCCTTCCTATAGGTGCCTGGCTTTCAGGCCCCCTTCTCCAAAGACCCAGAAACTCTAGCCAACACCTTCAAAGAAATTGTCGCCTCAGCAGTCGACTCCATAGCTCCACTTACCCTAAAAAAAAGGCAAGAAAATCAAACACTCTAATGCTTGGTTTTCAAAAGATCTGCTTGACCAGCGCGCACTGAAGAGAGCTGCACTCTCCGCTTGGAAAGCCAATCCCTCAGAAGCCACAAGGAATGCCTTCAAAGCCATTTCCACCTCTTATAAAAGCAACATCACCTTAGACAAATCCTCAGCATTCAACGCCATGATCAACGACGCCAAATCAGGCTCCAAAGAACTATTCACTATTTTCAGGGAGTTAGAAAAGCCCTCTGCACCACCTCCCTCTCTCCTTAAAGATGAGAACTGGTGCAACAGCATTCAGTCAGCCATGCTTGACAAACTCAACCTACTCCAAACTAAAATCTGCGGCCACCAAAAAGCTTTCAATAACCTCATTGCCAGCTTCTATAACGATACACCTAAACCGCCCACGACTATATCCTACCCACCCTCCACCTTCCACTTCAGAGATATGACCGAACCTGAAGTGATCACCCTGCTCAAAGCCATCAAACCCTCTAACTGCAAAGGAGACGCCTGTCCTGCCCAACTCATCAAAGACTCGGCACAAATCCTAGCACCTTTCCTTACCGCATTTATAAATTCATCCTTCCAGTCTGGACACGTTCCATCTGGTCTTAAGGAAGCATGGGTTTGCAAGCTCCTCAAGAAACCATCCCTTGACCCAACAGTTCCACGGAACTATAGGTCCATCACCACTGTCCCATTTCTACTAAAAATTCTTGACAAAACAGCCTACCTGCAAGTCCAAGAATTTTTGGAAAAGAACCGTCGTCTTGGACTACGGCAATCCGGCTTCCGCCCTCGACACGGCCCTCAGGCGGCCCTCTTAGACCTAAAGAACCAAATGGACGATATCAGAGACACAGGCAAACCTGCGCTCCTCCTGCTCCTTGACCTGTCAGCAGCTTTTGATCTGGTTGATCACAACACTCTGTGTCGCCATTTAGCTACTGAGGCCAACGTCTCCCCAAAGGCATGTGAATGGATCACCTCCTTTTTCCAGCAGAGTCATGAAAGTATTCTCCGACACTGCCTGTGCCACCCCTAGCCACATTAAATGTGGCATCCCACAAGGTTCTTGCATTGCACCTACCCTCTACAACCTCTTTACAAGACCCTTGTTCAGCATCCTTGACGCAATGCACATCTCATACACAAACTATGCTGATGATATGCAGGTGCTTATTCCACTCAC
Organism: Ambystoma mexicanum; assembly: GCF_040938575.1. NCBI lineage: Eukaryota > Metazoa > Chordata > Amphibia > Caudata > Ambystomatidae > Ambystoma > Ambystoma mexicanum. The sequence continues at coordinate 922,812,871 of NC_090921.1, forward strand.
AGGGGACTATGACGCTGATCGTACCACACTTACTTCCATTTACTCTACCATCCAATCCTGGATGGCGGACAATTGGCTCTGCCTCAACAGCGAAAAAACTGAGCTCCTGCTCATAGGATCACCCACCACCTTGGGCAACCTCGATGAGCAGTACTCATTCTTCTCTATTGACAGCATTCCCACCAAATTCTCTAACAATGTCAAGACCCTTGGAGTCTACATGGACGCCGACTTGACCATGGACAGGTAGGTTAATGCCATTGCCTCATCATCTGCGTACTACAACAAAGTGCTAAATGCAGCTAGACCCTTCCTATCCCGTGAGAACTGCCTGACAATTGCAAGGGCGATAATTGGCTCTAGGCTTGATTATTGCAATGCTCTCCTCATTGGCACACCCCAAAGAAATCTCATCAAACTCCAGCTCGTGAAAAACAACGCACTCAGGGCAGCCACTGGAACATCCAGAGAGACCACATCACTGAAGTGAGAAGACTAGTCCACTGGCTTCTAGTCAAAGAGAGAATTGTCTTTAAAACTCTTGCCATCACCCACAAATGCCTCCATGAGCTCGCACCCCAATACCTATCTCAAAGAATCACTAGGCATACTGCTTCAAGACCCCTCAGAGAGGGCTAATCTAACACTATCCTCACACCTAAAATCCGTAAAGCTCGAGCAGGCGGTTCCAGCTTTCCCACTCTGCTGGCCGCCACACACTGGAACGCACTCCCCCTTCACCTGAGACAGATCGAATCCCACCAAGTTTTCCAGAAAGCCATCAAAACTAAGCTCTTCAACTGAAAAGTTGTACATTGGTACCACCCTTCTTAGGTAGAACCAACATATTGTTCTCTATCACTCTGCATGTATACTTACTATCTATACTATTCTTAGGGACATGGGGGAATTTAGCTTACCTTATTTTTATGTATACTACCAAGCCTCCCAATTGCAAGTAATGCTGTAACATATGAGGGAGGACATGAGGATGTACTGGACCTATTTAGAGGATTGGAAACCCATTCCTGAAAAGTGAGAGTCCTATTATTGGCTCCTTATAACAGAATCCCTAAACAACTGAGGGAACACCCTACCCCAGGAGTAGTTTGGAAAAGGTGCCTCCTGGCCCTCCCCATGTCTTCAATATGGGGTCCTCTAATCAACCTCTCATGCCAAGGATTTAGACCTACCCAACAGTGGTCTGATAGGGGTATTGAAAGGGTAGATCAACTGTTTAAAGAATGTAAATTCCTGGTATTCACTGAAATAGGGGAGATTCCGTGTAGCACAGCCATGTTGTATCATTTCTGTCTGAAAAATACTTCTTAAGAAATCTGTAAAATATTTTTGTTCTGACATATTTGTGGATAAAATGATTTACGATGTGACTATTGTTTCTTGCAATGTGATTATCAGTATTATTATTATTATTATTATTATTATTATTATTATTATTATTATTATTATTATTATTATTTAATTTTCCAAACTTGTGGGAAGCCCCCTACTCAGAATCTACATGGCCAAATAACCTGCTCTCTAGGATGGTTCCTACTCAGGAAAGTTGATAACCAACTTTTAGTTCACTGTATTATTCACTTAGGAGACATATACATATGCGTGTCAGTCTGGCCCCACCCATAAGGAAAGTCCCTTTGGTGTTGGAAGGTAACATAGCCTGTATAAAACCTCCCACGAGCTGGCTATTCACAAGACCATCACCGACAATTATCACAGAATTGTAACTTTGAAGACAAGACTAACCAGGTTGTTAGACTACTCTAGCTATTACAGACGTTGACACGAAGACCCACTGATGCAATATTGTCACAAACAAAAACACACCTAAAAATAGAATTATTCGGATTTGTCTCACCCATCCATGTAAACAACACTGTGCATAACATTTAAATCAGGAATGCTCTCAAAGTCAGATCCATTTTAATCACTGACTCAAAACAGCAACACCCCTTACACAGTTACCACACTATGCAAGCATAGAGTGTAACACAGTAATTGCACATGACTTCTCCGCCAAACCTCCTATACCAAGACACATGCATTCACTCTATCTCTATCAGCACAAATTAACTCTTGGATACTCACTAGACCCATTACCGACACCGAATTACTCCAGACTCTCCGAAAATACCATGCTTTAACAACACATTTTGTTGGGAGTATGTTAACTCCGTATTTTTTGTTGGGGATAATTGTTGGTCTTCAGGGAGTACAAGTGACTGGAATGCCGGTTCTCTGTAAGGCTGGCTTTAAACCTGAGAGCACGAACTTTCACCACATTAACCTTTGCAGAGTCACTTAGTGTTCACTGCTGTTGTCACATCATCTTTCAACCTATCACAGAACGCCCTCCTCCCCTGACCTGCAGCTCTCCTGGTATCTCAGCACTGTCAGGTAATAGATCTTAGACCTACCCTTCAGATAAAACACATACCCAATTAGCCACATGACTTGTTTTTCTAACCTTTTCTGACTTTATTTTCATTGGTCTTGTTCCCGCCAACCTTTGTGTTTTTCCAAAAACCACCACACCTTTTACTCACAACCCCAATGTATTTACTTTTAATTTCGTTTATGTTACCAACTTGCATTGTTCAGGTAGATGTCCCTGAAAATGCAGTTTGGTAGCATACTGTCGGTATATTAGAAGCATAACGTTCCTCCTTCCCTTTCATCCCCGTTTCTTCACTGGGTTTGTTCCACTATCATCACGGGATTCTCTAAGTTGACTGTGGTTTCAGTGCATGTCATTGACATGATAATCGCCCAGCATTGTCCATAGTCAAAGCCGAATTTAAAGGGCTCTTTCCAAATCTTTGCTTGTTTACTGAGTTGTGCCTGATGTTCTGCCACATGAGTCCTATACTTTAGAAGATGTCTTCTTCACAAGGTAAGTTTCTTTGCTCACGTGAATTCCACATCTCCTTTCACAGAGAAGTCTGCTTTAAAATGCATGCATTCTTTCTAGTATATTGTAGCTATCTGCTTGGAAACCAAACACTTTCCATTTGTAATACGACGTCATCCTCGGTGGGTAGATCACATACAGACAGTTGTTCTCGTTCACCTTATCAATTTTTAAATGAATACACATCTTCACTAGATTCGTATTTTATTAGGAATTCATCACATCTGGGGAAATCCAATATGTTCATAATTATTTTTTTAATGCATTTAACGTGTTACATAATTAAACAAAAAATGACTACTTTTCAATATGAAAAGAAACACACAATCAAAAGGAAGTAAGAAAAACAATCTCCCCGCAAGTCCCTCGGCACTCTGCAGCCTCCAATCCCCATATGCTACCTACCCCCCCTCAATACGCATAAAGATCATTCAGAATCAATGCCATCTTTCTCCACATGATCGTGAAGAATATGATGCAAGATTCATTATTGCCATTCATGAACAGCAGCAGCGTCGCCTCATTTAGAGTATCAGGTCCAATTCCAGCGGCAGTGTAGGCAACAACATCAGTGTCACTGATGCTTCACAGATCATTAGCAGATGTTTAGCAGTCTCAAGTTGGTGATCCCCACATAATCTGCAGTAGCCGAGAGACTGTGGAATACTGGACCAGGCTCCAGTAATTTCAAGGGTCGTAACCACATTAATGTTTATCCTTAGATAATCCCAAACCAGGGCATTACCCACAAACTGTTGATTATAGTCTTGGTATTGCTCCTGTGACAGGATGTATTCACAGAATAGAGCACTGTTGTTCTTGCTAGTAAGCTTCAAAATCTACTGATCATGGTAGAATTTAAAGATAGTGGTTCTTATAGTGGTTTTATGATGCTGAAATCGACAGCTCAGGGGGATACCCGATGCCACAGCATACCATCGATCAGCTGCCAAAGTAATGTTGACCAGAGCACTACTTTGCATAAAGCGTGCCTTGATCCGTGAGGCTTCGAAAATATGCTCATAGGCTACCACTTGAGGCATTGGCCAATTTCCAATAAGTAGTGAGGCAAGATAACTGAAATCTCGCTTCACATGGGGCCATATCAAATTCAAGGCAAATCATTTCCACTGGGGTATGCACTGGTAATCAAACCAATTTCTTCAGCAGTGTAAACTCCAGCTTATTTAATTCAGTTATATTGCGAAATGCCCAATTTTCTACACCGTACATAAGGATCACCAAAATCCCCAAAGCGTAGCCCCCTGCTTTACGGGCCAACTTTGCCAGCCCGCCCATAACCTGCCAACATTTCCGCTCAAGAAATTCAACATGTCCAATGCCTCATCACTTATGGTCAAACAAAACACCAAGATATTTGTATTCCCTAACCACCTTCGAGGCATTCCCATCCAAACTCCAATTAAAGGATTGCGCCTTGCAGTGAGGGGGAGTAAAGACCATGGTCTTGGTCATATTTATGTTAAGAACCAAGGAGTTGAAATCAGAGAATTTCTTGAGCTGATTTAGGATTGCCTGAAGTCCAACTGGGGTAAGATCTAACTGTATCGTCCACGTACACCATCCACTGGAGCAAAATACATCCAATTTTCGGTGGAATCAATAATGGATTACTCAAAGCTGTTCCCATGTATGCCAAATACAAATTGTAAAGAAGGGGTGCAAGGATACACCCCTGTTTGAGTCCCTGGTGGGTGGAAATCCAGGTTGACATCCTGCCTGATTTGTCGAGCCAAATGTTAACTCTGGTCCTATCATGGAGAGCAATAATCATGGTAAGGAGTCCAGTTGGAATATTCCAATTAAAAAGTGTATTCCAAAGCCTGGCCCTGTTAACAGAGCCAAAGGAAAGCACTGTAGTTAATAAATGCCACGCACACTGTTCTCCTGTGAACACTCCAGGCTTGCTGGATAACTGTTGTCAAGGCGAGACAGTTAGTAGTCATACTCAAGTTCTTCTGCAAGCATGTCTGATTTAACAAAATAAGACTAAAGCTTTCGTTCCACTTCTATAATTCGTTTAACAACAAACGAGAAAAGATCTTTGAGGAGACATCCAGCATCACTAACAGGCTATAACTAAAAGCGTCAGCCTGGCTACCCTTTTTTGCAGATGGGCACGATAATACTGTCACGCCACGATGGAGGAAGTAACTGGAATTCTCCAACCCACTGAAAGAGCCAATCAAGGGCAGTAATGAAGTCTAATTTAATTAAGGTACTACAAATGCCATCTGGAATGACATTGATGATTTACTTCTCCCAACCAACTTCATGATGTCCTCATGACCCTTGTAATAGACCCATTTACCCAGGTAGATGTTCAATATGGGTGCAGCCATATCCCCCCTTTCTCAAGGTTTTGGAGATATAGTCGTCCCACGCCGATTCCAAGCCCCAAATAACATCACAGGTCACCAGAGAATGACCATCAATTGTCCTCCTGAATTGGCGAAAGTCATTAATGCAAAACTCACAAAGGATTGCCAGCATAGACACTCAAGCTCATATCTGCGGTGTCTCAGCCATTTGTAGTAGTTACTTTTAGCTATATTAACCTGCAAGGTGAGTTTGTTAGGCTCTAGAGACACTCAAGATAACTCCCAAAGAGTAGAACGAAGTTCCCTCCTCTTCTTGACAATTTACCCATCAAACAAATGTCGGTCGGTCCTCCCAGTAGTCATTCTGGCATTAGTGTTTCTTTTAACAAAGGTCCTGGAAATGATTGCTACAATAAAATCTCCCAATCCTTAATGGTGTCAGCTGGAAGAAAAGTGGTAGATTCAAGTGCCCTTTCCGCACAACCCCAAACATAAGAGGCCAATGTACTTGCATAGGAAGCGCAACCTCTGACAACCATCGGTCACTCCAAGATGTACGGTTCAAAGCAGGGCCAACTCTCAGATCCCCAGAGGATACTAGAAGCGAAGGGGGTACTCGACTATTAAAACTTACAAGAAGAGGCAGATGGTCAGCTGTGAGCAAAAATCATATCAATAACCAGAGAACACGGTGAGCCACAAAAGCATAATCCAAAATCTACAGGTCTTTTGTGCAATAGAAAGGATCTGTTAATCACTGTGAATCCAAAGTAATAAAGGGTATTTTCCCACTCATGCCCCTCTTACAGGAGCGTGAGAGCAAATCCTCAGCCACTGTGGCAGACAAAGAAACAGCATCCTGGTCCGAGGGGGCCAATTTGATGGTTGAGCAATTCCTCCAATTCCATTAATACCAAACCACGGGGAATCCTATAGGGAGGATCATATACATCACTATAATAAGTTCTTTCCCACTCCCACCTCCCCCACCGCTGACATAATCAGATGGGAATGTAATTTTACCCACTAATATATTAGGATAGTTTTTAGTCAATTCCACCAGAGATAAAGGGTTCTTGATACCCAACAACAATCCTCCCTTAGGGCACCCACAAGGGCCCTGGATAGCCAATTTATGGAGAACATGTCAACCATCTACAGTCAATTCATGGGTAGCCAAGTTTCCTGTAATGCTACCACAGAGTAGTTATCAATGTATTCCATCAAACCACCTCCATCCTGCAGAAGATGATGCCCACGACTATTCCAGCTAATATGCTTGGCACATGGCATCATACTGAATGCTAACGGCTCGGCCTCCCATGGTGCACAACCAAGTTGGCCAGCCAAGCCCAGTGAGATTCCCCCACGCCCCCTAATATATCACTCCCACCTGTCCCTGCTCCAAAAGGCAAGCTTGGGCAACAAGCCGATTCCTGCCTCCTGGGCAATCTACATCAGGCGTCCCACCCATTTTTATGGGACGGTATCTCTTGCCATACTCAATTTCCACTGCAATACACTCATAACCCAAATGGCTAAAAGAACAAGCATGTTCCAGAATATAATTCAAGGTACTAATTGCAATGAAAAATACTATTGATGTAGGGTTATGTACTTGCCCACAAATATTAACCAGTTTTTATGTTGCTGCTCTTGATATGTTGAAGGAACAATAGCTTGAAGCAGGTCCACTATGTGGGCACGATTTAGAACCAATCCACTAGCATCACAAAAGATGCACTGGATATTTAAGGCTTTGGAAATAAATCTACATTTAGAATCAGCCACGGCCAACACATTTCTCTGCTCAGTCAAAACCCGACCCTGGGAGTCAAGTCTTGCAGAATTCAAGGAGGCAACAACAGGCTGAAAATTAATAGATGCATAGTGCTAATTCCGAACCCCCAATCAATCTGGGCAGAGGTGTTGGTGGTAGTCGTAGCAGAGTGTGTTTTGTTATCAAACAAGGATTCCAAGTCAATATCATATTCAGATTCCCCCATATCCTTTCCTAGAGTGGTCCTTGACTGGTGGTTTTGGACAAAGCAAACACTTTTTTTGTGTTCAAATTGGGCAGTCCCCTTGCAGGTTTCTTAAGCAAAGTCCTCTTTGGTGCGCTGGTGTTCATGCTTCTTGGCAATATAGTTAATGGGTGAATGATGGAGTGATGTCGCTGTCAGGCCCTGAGGTCAAAATTCCAACAGACTTCCCCAAATAGACAGCACAATAAGTAGATGGTAGGAGCCCCTGGATTACATTTAGCGTTGGGTCACTGGTTTCACAAGGTTGGAAATAGGAAATAGTAACCCTACGATTCACTCATTGGAGCCCTATCAGCCTCAGACTCCTTCCTCCTTCTTTTCATTTTTTCTGCCAATGGCTCATACATCAGAGCCCGATTGATAGGCTTTTGCTGCTGCTTTCACCTACAGTCACCAGCATCAATCAAGGCCCCCAATCCATTTTCCACCAACACACGAGGCGAAGGCATGATCGAAAATGACTGTTCACTGTACCACAAAAACGGTGGAGAAGAAGACATGAGAGCACGGAGATCTGCCAAAGATGGCATCTGTGTGCCAAATAAGCTATGAAGCGAATCCACTGAGGCCATAGTTTTCATTAGTTGGTTACCTTGAATTTTCAATTTGCTCTCAATTGCCTTGCGTTTTATAGTACGTTCCATTAACAGTGTCTCTAGAATGTTGAACATCACTGCCGAAAACCCGCTTTCATTAGCCAAATCGAGCTCAGAGAGGGACTGTAAAAGTGGCGTAGATGATAAACCATTTGTGCAGAGCAATGTTACTGAAGGTAAATAAGTCAGAGTTGATACGCTCCCGAGGAGTAATGGTATCTCATTTTCCTTAGTGGTTTCCAACATCTCATTCTTCTTAGTGGTTTCCAACATCTAATTTTTCTTAGTGGTTTCCAACACCACGATGCCATGGTTTGAATGTAACGTCGGAATTGCTGGTGAAGCGATAATAGGTGTCAAATTTGCCTTGTTACATACATGGGAACCATTTTTGATTACTTCCACTGTAGGATGAACTCCATCCTGCTGAGTGCCAGGCAACACAAGGCTAGAGGAGGTATGAGGTGGCGAAGAGGCAGCAGCGTTTGCCTTTGGTGCTGTGATGGGCAATGCTGCAGGGCCGCCCAAAGCGAGGCAGGGTCACTGCTGTTACCATCAGCAGGCTTGGAGAGGGGCAGCCCAACCTCTCCCGCTCTCTGCTCCTCTCCTTCCCCCAAGCCAGAGAGACACGCAGTCTGTGCAACAAAAAGCTGAGGAAGGGTGAGGTGTGAACAATCACCTCACCCTTCCTCCGTACAGCAAGGTGCTAAGCACCTAAGGAAACCAACAGTCATGCAGGGTTCAGGTTCAAAGACCTGGCCCCCCCTCCCCAGGGAGCCAGACAGTCGGCAATCTGGCCGGGGACTGGAACACAACAGCCCCCACTACTATACATATAAAAGATCCAGGGATTCCCTGGGTCTTATAAATACAGTTTGTGGACCCTGAACGGGGACCCAAACACACAGTAGGTGCACTGTTTACTCAGTGCCTTCCAAATCTTTGCTTCTTCAGCAAACTCTGAAGTTCATTGCATTTGCAGCGTCTTTGTTTCCCTTTGAACATTGCACTGTTCATGAACCTCTGCACGGCAGCGAGCGGCGAACACTGAACAAACAAAGTCTCCCAGGACGTACCGAAGGGAAGCAGGACTCCACTTACCAGCGCGAACGAAGGAAGGAGGAACCTGCAGAGCAGCCCGGCGTAGGCGGTGGCTTCAGCCAAGCGTCAATTTCAGGTAAGCCACCACGCCGGGCTGTGAGCATGAAATAGAACACTGTTTTTTCTAACTGCGTGCAACAAAGATAAACATCCGCGGGCAGCCGCTCGCCAGTGGACCTGGAACACGCACTGCGCGTCAATTTCAATAGTAATATTGCAAGTTTAAAGACCAAGGCTGCGAGGAAACCCCGTTCCAGGAAACCTTATCACAAAAGTACAATGAACATTGTAATTGAGGCAGTAGGCTGACAACTTTTGGTTCATACATCATTTGGGGCATTTTTTAAGGCCCAGGCCAACAGGGCACACACAATTAAATGCAGTGAACAACAAAGGCAGAGTTTATACACATAACTCGAACCAGGCACAAGAAATAATTTCAGCTCACCAAAGACCACTGCTGTAGTTTGTCTGAACATAAACCAAAATATTTTTTGGGGCAACACTCTACATGAACCCAGCACGGGAAACAGCATTTCTTGCAAGCCCACAAGAATCCACTAATAATACAACAAGCATTATAATGTGCATGATAGACGGTGCTATTGACAACGAGTAGAGAGCTCATTTTGACATATGTGCAGAGACTGCTGTCACAGGTTCAGATCCTTGCAGGGCCAAACACAGCCTTTTTCAAATATCTTTCTTTTAATCAAACAGGCTGAAAGGAAACATGGGTTCCAAACGAAAATCACAGGAACCCAAATCACACCACCTTATGGCAGCCATCGAGGAAGCAGAACACTATGGTTGGGCATGGGTCAGGGAGAATATGTATGGCCTACCAAGGGAAGGCACACCTATACCACCCAATCAAGATGACATCACAACACCACCAAAGAGACAGAAAGTGACAGATGGCCCTAAAAAAAGTAACAAATAAACTGGTGAAATTGTGTGAGAACATGTCAGAAATGCAACAATTATTGCGCGAAATGAGGGGGAAACAATTACCTCAAACATGGGTGCAGGGACCCACAAACCGCAACATACCCCTAGAACCTTCCATAACAGTGACCACCCCCACCAGCAACGATCCCAACAACAGCAGCCCCAGCCACACCACTGCCACAGGTGCCAGCAATGCCAAATGCTGCCAGCACAATTGCGCTAACTGCAGCCACAGCAGACCCAACAGGTGCTTTAAAAGCATGGGCAACCCCCAGTACAGAACAACTGGGACAGACAGGGCAAAGCAACAGCAACCCAACAGACATAGCAATGATCTGCAATGCCCAATTAGAATTAAAATTGAAATCCTTCCAGACTGAAATACTGAATAGATATAAAAGATGCCTATCATGGAATATTGACACCACAATCAATGAGGCCATATGGGCCAAAGAGTTAATAGACATCTTTTCACTTATAGAAACCCAACGCAAAGGGAAAGATGCTTTTAGGGATCCCAAAAAGATAGAAGAGAAAGCCATAGCCAGAAATGCCCAGGTAGAACAGAATCGGGACAACTGGCTACAGGCCTTCGCCATCTTGGCAACAATATCCGAAGAGAAATTCCCCAATGATGGCAGAAAACTATGGGCTTAAATGGATAAAATAAGAGAAGTAAAAATCACTCAGAAAGGGAACACCTGGCTAGCATATGATCTCAGATTTAGGAGAAGCATGTCAGAGAGGCCAGCTATAGAATGGGACGAGGTCCAAAATGACTTATACACTTTAAACGCCGAGCCCCCATCGGTGGAAGAGGCCTCACAGAAAATCTCCAAAAATAACAAAAATGCACGGGGTCCCAGAAATAACGATAACGAGAAACATAAAAAGGGGGAACAGCCCTTTCAGAAGAACCAGCCATGGGCAGCTAAGTCTAATACCTGCATCAGAACAAAAAACACTCTCCAAAAGCCAACATTCCATGCAGGAATTTTGGAGAAAAAAAACAGTGCACCTGGGGTAAGGACTGCTGGTACAAACATGCTTGCACAAACTGCAACGGTGACCACGCAGCAAGCAACTGCACCAGACTGACAGCAATAAATACAAAAGATTAGCACCATCCACTCCCCTTCAACCCCAGGTTTGGCACCAGGCAGAATCCCCATCAACCCAAACAATTTTAGAGAAGCACTCATGAATTACCCAGACAGGGAAACCAGTGAGGCAATCTGGCAGGGTTTCACCAAGGGTTTTACCATCCCTTTTAAGGGCACAGGGTAACAGAACATCCCAATGAACCTGAAGTCAGCCAGGGACAACCCCCAAATAGTGGAGAGCAAAATCAAGAAGGAATTGCTGTTAGGCAGGATTTCAGGACCCTGGGACCACATGCCCCTCATAGATTGCATAATATCACCACTAGTGCTGGTCCCCAAAAAAGAACCTGGGAAAATGAGGCTAATTCACCACTTATCCTATCCCAAAGGCCAATCACTAGACGATGGCATTCCACACATGGAATCCGCGGTATCATACACACACTTCCAGGAGGCAGTAAGACTCATATAGGAATGTGGCAGGAACGCCTTGATGGCCAAACTAGACATCGAATCCGCTTTCAGACTTTTGCTAGTCAACCCAGCAATGGTTAGGTCTTACTTTTAACAACAAATTCTATGTAGACAGATGCCTCCCCATGGGGTGCTCAGTATGCTGCACCCTATTCGAGCAATTCAGCTCCTTTTTTTCAATGGGCTTTCCAAAAACAGAGACCAGGGACCAAAGTAGCACACTACCTCGAAGATTTCATGGTAATGGGACCAGCAATTTCTGATGAATGCAACAAGGCCCTGGCGAAATTAGAAGGAATGGCCGCACAGTGGGGCATACCTTTAGCAAAGGATAAAACGACCAAAAGTGCCACCAACAAAATTTTCCTGGGCATTGAAATTTACTCTGTACAGGGCCTATGCAAGATCCCAAAGACAAAAATTGCAGAACTCCTGGAGAAAATACAAGGCCTGACAACAAAAGACAAGGGCACAGTTAGAGAAATTCAATCATTAGCAGGGAGTTTCTACTTCGCTGCTAGAATAATCCCCCAAGGGAGGGTATTTTCCAGAAGTCTGGAACTAAAAATCAAATCATACACCAAACCCCACCTACACATCCGGCTAGGCACAGAGGTGAAACAAGACCTGGAAATTTGGGGGAATTTCCTCAAAGATTTCAACGGGACCTCACTTTGGCGTACACCTTTCAACACATGGGCAAAAAGGGTCCTTTTTACTGATGCAGCCGGGAGTAAGGGGTTTGGAGCCATACTAGACTCAGAGTGGGTGGCAGGACACTGGCCCAACTCATGGCAACAGGTGGGGTGGAATAAGAACATCACCCTCCTAGAATGATTGCCCATTTGGCTAACATTACACATCTGGGACAGGCAGCTAGCTAACATGGAACTCTTGGTCTGGTGCGACAACATGGCCGTAGTAGGCTCCAAAAACAGAAGGTCTACCAAATGCCCTCTAGTGCTAAAAGTCCTACGAGCCATCACAGCAGTCACACTACAAGAAAACATTGTGGTCAAAGCAAAGCACATCGCTGGTGCGGATAATAACATTGCAGATGCTTTATCTCGCTTTCAGTGGCCAAGATTCTGGGAGCTAGCGCCTCACGCCCAGGAACAGATGACGCCGATACCAGTGGAAGGCTGGGCAAAAATGGAAAATGAAAAATAACGGCATCAACGCCAGCGCCGGAGAACCCAGGCTGGGATGCCCAACAAGAACCAGGCGCCTCAAAAACGGGTGCCAACAAAACAACAGCATCAACGCCAGTGCCCTAGAGCCATGGTTGGGATGCCCAACAAGAACCAGGCACCTCAATAACGGGTGCCAACAACTCCTTAGGCTTCCTAACAGAGATGGCAGAGAAAGCACTGGCAAGCACCACCGCGGCGCAGTACAGTAAGTGCTTACAAACAGTATTTAAAGCCACAGGGGTAAATCATGTAGAGTTAATAACGATTAAAGACATAGAAATATGTTTAAAATGGGCGCATGAACAAGGCTTTAAGAGAGATTGGGCAAAAAGACACCTAGTTGCAATCTTGTATTTTTCAAAAATATGGGGTGATTCAGTCCCCACGCAGAGCTCTCTTATTTCCTACGCAATGAAAGGATGGGCTAGAATAGAGGGCCCTCAGGTGGACACCCGCCACCCCCTGGATTTCAACAAACTGGTACAAATTGCAAACCAGATGGATGCCATATGCTGGCATCCATACGAGATCGTATTATTCAAAACAGCTTTTTTCCTGGCATACTTCAGGGCTTTCCGTGTTTGAGAGCTCATTGCCTCCAGCACCAAGGCTACCAACGGTCTGGGTGTCATGGAGGTCAGGGTTAGACAAGACAGCGTCAGCATAGAAATCTAACAATCAAAAACTGGGGCCAAAAAAAAATCAACATTTGTTGCATTGATGAGGCAGCAAACTGCCCAGTATGTATCACCAACCTTTATCACATGCAAAGGCCCAAGGTAGGGCGGAGGTTTCTAATCCACAAGGACGCCTCAGCACTAAGCCGCTACCAATTCAAAGGGGTGCTGATTAAAGCAATTAGCAAAGCAGGGTGGGAACCCAAGGGTTTTGGCACCCATTCATTCAGAATAGGTGCCGCCACCTCAGCATGGCAAGGAGGCCTAGCTCCCCAACAACTAAAAAACATAGGGGGGTGGAAGTCAGATTGCTACAAAAGATACATCAGACCACAGCTAATATAGCCATCCTCCCTCATTTTTCTTTCTCCCCCTTCCTGCAGAAACAACAGCCGAAGGGAGGACCGCTCTCCAATCAGCATGGATAGTTGGCCACTCATTTATCTTCAGGACGGGCCGATGGGCAGAGGAGACCAAAGAAAGGCCACCTTTCAGAAACACCATTTCTCCATGGTGGGGATACAGAGGCATACGATGGGTCGAGATCCAAAAAACCCTAGCAGAACTGGTCGCATACAGAGACCCACCAGAATGTTTGGTCATACACCTAGGGGGCAATGACCTGGTATCCATTGGAAGGAGAAATGTATTCGAGGACGTGCGCTCCTCCCTAGCAGGCATTTCACATAATTGGGGGGGAACAGAAATATATTTCTCGGCCATCCTACCCAGAAAGAAATGGCAAGGGGCCAACTGCTACAAATCAATAGACATTTCTAGAAGAAAACCCAACAGGGGGCTAGAGATATTTTGTACAGCAAGAGGACTGGGCTTCATAAAGCACCCGGCCATTACACTGGGTGACCCGGACCTTTTTCACGAAGACGGCACCCATTTATCAAACCAGGGCATGGAACATTTCTTTAGAGAAATTACAGCAACTCTAGCCTCCAGGTGTTGCCACTAGGAGATACTTTCAGGGGAACATGGTCAGCCGCCAACCTGCCCACGTGTGGCGGCACGGGCCAGAGGGAGTAACCCCAAGACCCGATGCCCAAAAGTATGTTACTAAGATGATATGTGATTATTGTTTTCTCCATAACAATATCTGTACAATAAAAACCTACAGCCTTTTATTGCCAACACTTGACAACAATGTGTGAGCCAAATTATTCCGGGTGAGGGTATGGGGTCGGCAAATAATTATGCATGCATATGGGTTCAGCAGTTACAAGAGCACCTAATGATGGAAGGGTAGTGTTTGTGAGTGCATTTATCAGGTTGCAATAAATTTAGATCCCTAGTCAAGCGAGTGATTCCCTTAGTAAGATCGTCACTAAGGGAAGTTCTAACATATTGAAAGGAACTCCCGTTGTTAGTAAAAGTCAGTCATTTTCATATTATCCCCAGGTCCCTTCAGGGACCGCCCTGCCCCACCCCTCCCCCAGCTTCACAGTTCTCTGGTGGCATAGACGGATAGCAAGTCTAGTTTTCTTAGCCGGCATATCCAATGTTACATCATCCTGTTCTTCCGTGCATGGGGCCTCAAATACCTCATCAAAAGAGTTGACATGCACTGTCTGATGTTCCATTATGCCCAACTGTTTCAAAGCAGCACATTTTACTACTGGTGCTGCAAAATGGCATTCAAGCCAGGTGCTTCAGTGTCAGCAAGAGAAAGTTTGAGCAGGGGTATCACTAGCAAAAAAACAAAATCAGCAGTCCACCCTCATCCTTAAGAAAAGACAGAATCTGGGGCACTAACGCTCAAGTAAAATAGTTAATACACGGCAAGCCGAGAAAATTTAAAGTACTAAGGGGCACACGTTTTAGGAGTCAAAAAGGCATGGGGAAGAGTACACAAATGAGAGATATGCGAAAAGGCAGCTGCAGCCGTAGAACTGCAGAACTGCACACAGCCGCACACCGCATGTGTACCGCGTCAGGTGCTGGTTTTGGCAATGGCCCTCCTCCAAAGCAATTGACAAAGTAGAGAGACTCCAACAAGGACTCCAACAGCTCCAGAGGCTCTCAGAACTGCAGCTGCACAGTTCTTAATTATATTTACCTGTATGGTTGGTGTAATTGTCACCTACTCATTAAAGTACTACTGTAAAGTAGCTATACTTTCTCTTCTGCCTGATTGGATTTACAAAGCTAGATATAATTGATGACGGCCAACTCACACCTATCTTTCAGAGAGCTCCTACCATCTTACTGGTGTGTACATGTTCTTACTTTGATTTGTGTTGGGCAGAATTGCATGCCGTGCCCTCTGGGACCACCACATACAATTAGGATTACAGGTGTAAGCCAAACCAACCTTTGGTATAAGTCTGTACCACACAGTTTTTGGTAGCGAGCTGAGCAGCCAGGCTTATCTCAAGAGTGCTTGTGAGCAGTACAAGAGGTTACACAGAGGTCTTTCAATCACAGTGGTTCAAGTAGACTTATTAATTTATTACACAATCACTTAGAAAACATTTCACTAGAAGGAGGCAACTTAATATTATACACAAACACACTTCAGTACTGAACCAATAAGTTTCTGAACAAGTTAGGCTCCCCTGAAATAGGAGCAAAATGGCACTTCAGTTACTTTCAATGCGAGCAAAATGTACAAGGTAAGTAGAATACATCACAAATACTTTCTTAGGCAGTGTAAATAGTTTCAGTTCACTAGAGGACTCAATTCAGTTCAATAGGCATAGGCCAAAGTCAATGGGCAAGTTTCTTGAATAGGAAAGAGCAGTTCTGGGCAACGCTGCCAGGCAGCAAGCGAGGCCGGGTAACTGTTGCCCCATGGCAGCTCGACCAGGAGAGGGGCAGCAGCCCTCCCCCAAAGGCCCAGCTTCCCTCTCCCCCACCAAGCAGGGAGACACACAGTCACAGGGCTACAAGGCACAGGAAGGGTGAGGTGTGAAAGAACACCTCACCCTTCCACAATAACAAATAGGCGCTAAGCACCCAGGAAGAAGCAAGGGCAGCAAGTCAGGGGAACAACAAAGGGATGCTCCCCAGGGTGCACAGACAGTCTGCTTCATGCCGGCATGGGGAGTTGGCCTCACAGCCCCCACAGATGCACAACAAAGACCCAGGAGCTACCCTGGTTCCTTTATAAGAAGCTGTTTGCAGCTAAGAAGAACACAAACAGTTTGGGACCCTGCACGGGGGCCCAAACACAAGGGAGTTCACTGTGCACTCAGCATCTTCTTTTTTCTTTAGAACATTGTCCTGTTCTTTACTAGCATTTTTCACTTACTGTCTTTAGGTCTTTGGATCCTGATCCAGAGGTGACTGCTCTTCTTAGGAGCGGAGAAAAGTTAGCAGACCATAGCGTGTTCTCGCAAGAATTCAGGGTTAGCAGCCGACCACTGGGCGGCGCAGCAACAAGAATTGCCGTGCCCAGAAAGAGCACAATGCAGGCGGCAGCCAGCGGAATCACTCCGAAGACCACACAGGGCTCCGCCACCCCACCAGATGACTCAGGTGCCTGGGAGCAGTCACGAAAGGTAAAAACAAATTTCTTCAAACCCGGCAGAGGTTTCCCCGGAAACACACGGCAGGCCGGGGAAGTATTGGAAGCAGGACGATGCAGAGCTTCCAGCTTAGTAACAAAGTAACTCTGTTTGCATTTGTACATGCGGAAAGAAAAAACTAAGCAGAAACGAAGCAAGTTGGTAGAAATTTCGTTAAGAACAATGAATTTTAATAGATTTTACATTAATGCAAGAGTATTACGGCTACGAAGCACCTGTAATTACAAAAGGCGTATACAGTTCAGTCAGCAGCAGTACCCTGAAGCACGGGCACATTTATTATCATTTCTGCACACAAACTAAGGCTGCAGAACTTTTTCTTTTTGTAAATAATAACGGAAAACACCAGCAGCAGTACCCTGAAGCACGGGGCACATTTTATAGTGTTACACCTACAATATTAAATCAGAAAAGAACGTTAGATTCACATTTTTCGAACAATTCTAAGACTTCAGGTCTTTTTTAATCTATTTTATAAAATATAATGGAAAACATCTGCAGCAATACCCTGAAGCATGGGGCACACTTATAAAAAAAACTCCCCTTTTCTTTTAGCCATAGCACCCAAGAGGAAACCTCAAGAAAAAAAGGCCATACATCCAAAACCAAAATTCCAACTTCTGCGGGTGGCAGAAGAGACAGCAGAACATTATGGCTGGGTGTGGGCCAGGGAAAATCTTTACGGACTACCAAGAACAGAGGAGAGGGGAACTGAAGAAGCCAATTTGACAGACAGAGAGGACAGCCCACCCCCACAAAAGAAACAGAAGACACAAGTGGTCAACAGTCTAAAAGGTAACAAAAATGAGCAACTATCAGCACTCTGTGATAACATGAAAAAAATGGAGCAAATGATTTTGGAGATCAGGGACAAGCAAAAGGCACCCAAAATCCACCAAAGGAGATAGGAAATGACATACCATTAGAGCCCATAGTGATCATAGAAACCAGAGCACCCTCAGAACCAGAGACACCCGTAACACCAGTGACAGTGGCTGAAGCAACAGTGCCATTAAAAGCATGGGTTGCACCCGCTACATACACTGCAGGCCCAAGTGACGCAACCACCAGCAGAGCAGCGGAAATTATGATGATCACCAGCCCACAGCTGAATAAATTAAAAGCATTAGAAACAGAAATACTGAATAGATACAAGAAATCCTTAGCTTGGAACATTGAACAGTCTATAAAAGAGGCAATATGGGCAAAATAATTCATATAGATGTTTTCCTTCATAGAGGCCCAACGCAAAGGGAGGGATGCTTTCAGAGATCTAAAAAAGATAGAGGACAAGGCCATAACCAGAAACGCTCATGTCGAGTGGACTTGGGACAACTGGCACAAAGCATTTACCATTTTAGCAACTATCTGTCTAGAAAAATACCCAGGGAATGGGATAAAAATATTGGCATGTATAGATAAAATCAGAGAACTAAAACGTGGCTTTGAAGGGATTGGTTGGTTAGCAACCAACAAAGATTCAGGTGGAACATGGCAGAAAGGACAACCATAGAATGGGATGAAGTGCAAAATGACTTGTATTTAATGAATGGCAGGCTAACTTCAGAAGTAGAGAGCCCCCAAGCAGCCAATAAAATGGGAAAAACCAATCAAGGGGGGAGCAAACTGTCAGATAACGAAAAAACACAAGAAAGGGGAGCAGCCCTTTTGAAAAAAAAAACAGCTACGGGAGGCTAATTCTAATACCCGCGGTCAGCACAAGCCTCACAATTCCACAAAGTTTGCAACCACCTGCCGGAATTATGGGAAAAACCAGTGCGCATGGGGAAAGGAATGTTGGTACAAACACAATTGCTCCAACTGTGGGGGGATCATCCCAAAAGCTCCTGCATCAGGCTACCAGCCAAGAAAGCAAAAAAAGAGGAGCAATAAGTTGTTACAGGTAATACAGGTTGAGACAGGCCGAACCCCCATTAACACGGAGGGTTTTAAGGAAGCTTTAATAACGTATCCAGATAAAAACGTTAGTGCAGCAATTGAAACGGGTTTCAAAAATGGTTTCATCATCCCTTTTCAAGGTGAAGGGTCGTAAAAAATCCCAAAAGATTTGGTCTCGGCATGAGACAACCCAAAGATAATGAGAACAAAAATTGAAAAGGAACTAAAACTGGGTGGAATGGGCAGTCCATGGGACACACTGCCATTCCAGAAGTTTATAGTATCTCCACTATTGCTAGCACCCAAAAAAGAGCCCGGCAAAATGAGTTTAATACATCATCTATCATACCCCAAGGGACATTCACTCAATGATTACATCTCCCAAACTGAATCAGCAGTAGACTACACACATTTTCAGGAAGAACTAAGAATTATACAGGACTGTGGCAGGGAGGCTCAGATGGCAAAGGTATACATTGAATCGGCTTTGAGGCTACAACAGGACACCGAACCTCACAACAATGGTTGGGATTCTCCTTTGAAGGTAAATTCTATGTGGACAGATGCCTTCCCATGGACTGCACAATATCTTGTGCCCTGTTCGAACAATTCATTTCCTTTTTCCAATGGGCATTCCAAAATGCAAGTACCTGGGGCCAGGATAGTACACTATCTAGACGACGTCATGGTAACGGGCCCCTCTAGCACAGAAGACTGCAGGAGGTCCCTATTAGAATTGAAGAAAATGGCTGCACAATGGGGCATCCCCCCAGCAGCCGAAAAAAAACAACCAACCCATCAACTATAATTGTTTTCTTGGGAGTGGAAATAGACACCTGTGCAGGTTTATGCAGAATCCCCAAGAATAAAGTCGAAGAACTACTAGAAAAAATCAGAAACCTAATTGATAGGTACAAAGGCACAGTCAGGGAACTTCAATCCTTGGCAGGCACCCTGAATTTCGCAGCCAGAATAATACCAAAAGGAAGGGTATTCTCGAGGAGTCTAGAGTGGAAAACAAGGGCATGAAAAAAAAAAAAAAAAAAAATTTACACATTAGATTATGGGAAAATGTGAAAAAGGATTTAAAGGTTTGGGAGAGTTTTTTTCACAAATTTCAACAGAGCCGCATTTTGGTGCACACAATTGAATTCCGGGACAAAAAGGGTCCTTTTTACAGATGCAGCTGGGAACAAGGGTTTCGGGGTATATTTTGAAACAGAATGGGTGGCAGAACAATGGCCGGAGGCATGGCGTGCAGCAGGGTGGCCCAAAAACATCACCCTGTTAGAAATGTTTACCATCTGGCTAGCTCTACACATATGGGGCCGGCGCCTAGCAAAAACGGAACTCATGGCCTGGTCTGACAACATGGTGGTAGTAGGGATAATCAACAGAAGAACAACCAAATTCCATTTGGTTCTGAGAGGCCTACAAGCCATTACAAGGCTTACAAGGCTTACAAGAATAACACTTCATAGAAACATTGGTGTCAGAGCAAAACATATCAGTGGCGCAGATAATAGCATTGCAGGCGCTTTATCTCAAACACGGGTGCCCGCAGTGTTCTACCTACAGAAATAAACCCTGACACAGGGTTCATAGTAGAGATGGCAAAGAAAGCCTTGGCAGGTAACACTACAGCTCAAAACAGTAAGTGCTTACTAATCCAACAAAAAACAAAAGAAGTTGCTGGATTATGATTGGTGTCTCACTGTTGATCACTTCCACTCATATAAATCTACAAACCATTTATCACACGAACACAAGAAACAAGGTACTCTTTCCCAGATTCTTACCATCTTTCCAAACAGAATTCATTGATCTTTTTTGTTAAGATTACGCTGGAATATCCTTCCTACCTTTGATATTATGCTGCAAATAAACCAAATCAAGGTGGAGGGTTGCCTATGCAGAATCTGCCATTTAGTGCCTGAAACGGCTAAACATCTTATTCTACATTGCACTCAACTTAATATCCTAAGAAATCCCTGCCTGAGCTTATTGAAGGACTTGTATTTGGGACAATCTATTGATCGGGTGTGGCAATGTTGTCTATGTATTCAAAGCACACAAGAGGGTCTGGCATTGTCTGGATCCATCCACAACCTTCAATTGGACTGCCCTATATAAACTGTGTGGCGGCAAAGATATATAAATGCCTCCTTTGTCATCTGCTTGCTGTTTGATCTGTTTTGCCTTGCCTTCTTCTTTCTTTCCCCCCCCCCTTTTATAAGGATGTGATCCTCTGGCTCTGTATGTTTCTTCTTTCTCTTTATTTCTATTCTTGTCTTACCATGTGATTACTGTATTACTATTATTTTTGTCTTGCCGATTACTTTTCTTTTTACTCTGTATAATTGTACTTTTTTAATTTTTGTAAAGGTTAATAAAACCATATACAATAAAAAAATAAAGTGCTTACACACAGTATTTAAGGTAAAAGGGCTGAACTATGTTGAATTAATAACATTAAAAGATATAAATACTTTTCTAAGGTGGGCCCACAACCAAGGTTTTAAGAGAGACTGTGCAAAGGGACATCTCGTGGCAGTATCTTATTTCTCAAAGCTACGTGGTGACTCAGACCCCACACGCAGCGCATTAATCACATACGCACTAAAGGGTTGGGATAGGCTCTAAGGACCCCCAATAGATACGCGACGTCCCCTAGGTTTCCAAATACTAATCAAAATAACGGGTCTATTAGATGGCCTATGCTCCCACCCAAATGAAACACTGCTATTTAAGAAGGCTTTTTCCTTTGCTTACTTCGGGGCATTCCGCGTGGGAGAACTCATAGCTTCCAGCACAAAATCCACCAATGGCCTTGGCATGATGGAAACCACGGTAAGAAAGGACAGCGTCACAATCGACGTCCAGCAATCAAAAATGAAAGAATGATATGCAATTGCTGCATTGACGATGCATCCAACTGCCCGGTATGCATAACCAACCTTTATTACATGCAACGCCCAAGGGTAGGGGCAATATTCCTAATACATAGAGACACCTCAGCATTAAGCCACTACCAATTCAAGGGGATTTTGATGAAAACCATTAGCAAAGCGGGTTGGGATCCCAAGGAGTTTGGCACCCATTCTTTCAGAATCAGGGCAGCAAGCACCGCCTGGCAAGGCGGCATGGGGCCACAGCAGGTAAAGAAAATAGGAGGGTGGAAATCAGATTGTTTAAAAAAATATATCTGGCCAGAACTAATGTAGATTTCTTTCCCCCCCATGACAAAAAGAGCCATGAACGTACCTCTAAGATCAGCATGGATAGTCGCCCATTCGTTTCTATTCAGGACAAGGCGGAGGGCCGAAGAAACGAAAGAGGGGCTGGCATTTAGGAACGCAATTACATCATGGTGGGGATACAGAGGCCTCCACTGGCAGGGAATTTGCAACAAACTAGCCAACCTAGTTGCCTACAGGGACCCGCCGGCATTCCTGATCATTCAATTAGGAGGAAATGACCTAGTAAACATAGGGATGAGAACATTGTATGAAAAGATATGCATCTCACTGGCTGGCATCGCCCACAATTGGAGGGAAACTGAAATCTACTACTCCGCAATCTTGCCCAGGAAAACATGGCGGGGTCATTTGTTACAAATCAGTAGACACAGCCAGAAGAAAGTTGAACAGGGGAATTGAATCATTCTGCATATCAAGGGGCCTGGGGTTTATAAGATACTCGGCCATAACACTAGGCAACCCTGACCTGTTCCACAAAGACGGCACCCACCTATCAGGGCTTGGCATGGAACATTTTTATAGAGAAATAACCAGCCCCCTAGCTACCAGAGGCTGTCACTAACCCAATTTTTGGGGGATCATGGACAGCCGATGAACCTGCCTATGTGTGGCGGCATGTGCCAGAGGGGGTAACCTCAGGACCTGGTGCCCAAAAGTACAGTATATTACTGATATGCGATTATTGTTTATGGTTCATGACCATATCTGTAGCAATAAAAACCTTTTTATTGCCAACACTTGACCAAATGTTGTGGCGTGATATTTTCAGGGCAAGGAGGTGGGGAGGGGTTCTGCAAGACAAAGCACCCACACTCCAGCACAACACATGTATAATTTTCCGCCTGCATATGGCTCCAGCAAGTATGGGCAACGCTGGCAGGCACCAAGAGAGGCCAGGTAACTGCTGCCCCATGGCAGCAGGCCCAGGGGAGGGGCAGCAACCCTCCCCAAAAGGCCCAGATCCCCTCTCCCCCCACCAAGCAGGGAGACACACAGTTGCAGGGCTACAAGGCGCGGGAAGGGTGAGGTGTGAAAGAACACCTCACCCTTCCACAATAACAAATAGGTACTGAGTACCCAGGAAAAAGCAAGGGCAGCAAGTCAGGGGAACAACAAAGGGACGCACCCCAGGGTGCTCTGGGAGTTGGCTCCATGCCGGCCTGCAGGTTGGTCTCACAGCCCTAACCACAGATGTACCACAAAGACCCAGGGGCTACCCTGGGTCCTATATAAGAAGCTGCTTGCAGCTAAGAAGAACACAAACAGTTTAAGACCGTGCACGGGGACCCAAACACAAGGGAGTTCGCTGTGCACTCAGTGTCTTCTTTTTTCTTCTCCACAATCCCTAGAGAAGACAGGACACTGTACGGTGGCAATGACAAGTCATTGGACAAGGAAGGCGGAACGGGCCAGAGGGGGTAACATCAGGACCCAGTGCCCAAAAGTACAATATATTACCAATATGCAATTATTGTTTATGTTTCATGACCATATCTGTAACAATAAAAACCTACTGCCTTTTTATTGCTAACACTTAACCAAATGTGGTGGTGTGATATTTTCTGGACAATGAGGTGGGGAGGGGGTCTGCAAGACAAAGCACCCACACTCCAGCACAACACATGTATAATTTTCCGCCTGCATATGGGTCCAGCAGTTACTGTAGTAAACAGTTAAGTCTTTGCAAAAGTTCTCAAAAGTAGTTTAGATGAAAAAGGATCCTATGTTGGGTCACAAGCTGATTAGGCCTGCAAGTTTGGAACGATACATGAACTTTCACCGTGAGAGTGGCGTTCTCTCAATCGGGTTGGCACAGTACCTTAGTATGAAGCAAAAAGATGCAGCTGAAGACGATGGTTACTGGCAGGTCCTGCAGATCTCACTGTTCCTGAGCCTCAGTCGTGGGGACAAGAGGGAGGACGCCGGGGGACTCCTACACTGCACGGGAATGTCAGAAAATACGGACAAAATGGAGTCACTTCAGTTCCAGTAGCTGTAATTCAAGCACACAAGCTGGTGTCCCTCTCCCTGGATAATCCTAGCCAGCCTTGAGAATGGTATCCAGGTGGCTTACGAGTTGATTGGTCCCACCAACTCAAAGGAAGAAGGCATCTTTTAAGGGGCTTCTCTGTTGAAATGAACTTGGCAATTTGGACCTGCAGCAGGGTGTTACTGGGCAAACCAATGGTCCAGGAGTTGCAGCAGCCATCCTCTTCCAGCTCTTCTTCGGTTCTTTCTTTCCAGTGGTCGAATCTGCTTTCCAGTCCAAGAGACTCACCTTTTAAACAGTTCCCTCCCTTGCCGGACAGTCAGCCAGCCAATCATGCCAGAGTGCATTTGGGTCTCCTAGGAGACTAAGCACAGGGAGTTTCTGACACCTCCCTCACTTCCTGCCCACCCCAGACACTCAGACGCCGGAGGCGGTCTTCAGGCCTGACGCCTGCCAAAGGCATACGGACAAAGGCACCAAACCTTGTTTGGCGCGCAGAGACAAACTCTAGAAGGACCTTTCCAAAAGAAAACGGCGAACAAAGAAGACCGGAACCTGTTTAAACAAAGGGGCGTAAGGCGCCATCTTGAAAAACATGGCTCCCGTGATTTTTAGCTATCGGTGTAACGGTCTGGAAAAATCATGGTAGTTTGTTGTAAAACGACTGCCACCAGCTTTTTTAATAGAAAAGGGTAGCATTTGACTGCTACATGAGTATTTAGACACAGGGGATACTATGTAACCCCTCCAGCACTCCATTGTAAGATTGTGTGTGCTGGGTCTAGGAATTTGGAAAGACTGGTCAAGTCAATTTCACTTTACATTCTCTGGGAAATAGTAGTTCATCTCAGAGAAGGTATTTTAAACCTGTGTGAAGTCTAAAAGACATCCCTTGGTCACTGCACTGAGGGTTCTGGTTATCACACATGAAACAATGCCTATGGAGTTATCTTAAAAGTCCATAATCAAAGAACACAAGTGTAAAACACACATCAAAATACATGAAAGAGTGGGAAAAAAGGCTCACACTCTTTCCAGGTAAAAAAATAAATGTCCTCAAAAATCCAGCAAATTTGCTGGGGGTCTCTAATTTATGAGAATTCTCCCTAACAATTTGCAATAATACAACTATAAAAAACATTGTTTTCTTATTAGAAAACATTCTTGACAACTCTCCATTACTGAGAAACACATGTCCTAAGGGGTGCTCTTCTACTCCTGTTACTGGTAGGTAAGCACAATCCCTCTGTGCCTGCCTAATACTATGCATTCCTTGTCCTCAGTCACCTAACATCATGCTCCTGCATACGTTCAGTGTCCTAACCATCTTCCCCGTGACATGTATGTGGGGAATTCATGCACTACCCACTTGCCAGCCCGCACTCTGCTCTTCACATTCTTTTGACCATATCCCAGTCCTCCTTCTCTCTCCATGATGAAACTCTGGTCATGCAAGTCACACCACTCCAACTGCATTGGCCGCCTCCTCTCCTATGGGTGTACCCCTCTTTCCTGTGAGAAGCAGGCTGCCCTAGTGAACCAAAGAATGACAGCATTTGGATCTACTCAGGCTATTTGGGACATGGAAGCCTGCAGACATATTTCATGGGCAGGTTTCGACAGGTCATGTTGTTCTGCACCTATGGTTGCGTCCCTCATGACGATCAACCCCGTCCGTCTCCCCACTGACCCCTTAACAGGAAGCAACTTCTTTGTCCACTATATGTAAAAAGATCAATTTACAGTGGCACAACTATTCGCTTTTGTCAATTGAAAACGAGTTCCCAATTGGAATGGAATGAGATTAAATGATGATAGGATGGTTTTCGTCTAGGCTACACTTTGAAATAAATGAGGCCCAATTTTTAGAGCAAGACCTAAATGGGCCGCATTATGAGTTTGGTGGTAATTCCCTTGGAAGTAGCTCCAAACTTTATTATTGCTGCCAATCCATCCTGCGGATTTACCAGAGGATTACAAGTAGGGTAACTGCAGTGTAAGTCCCCATTTTTGCAGTCCACAAGACTCCATGGGGAATTTGTCGAAATGACCATGAGTGGAAGATTTACCACAAGCTTTTTGCTCGAGTTGAACCCTCCACTTCACCTCCAAACTTCATAGTGTGGCGGTGCAGGAAACTGGTGGTAAAGTGATAGCACTTCCGTTGCCACCCTTTTGCTATCATTATTTCCTGGAAAACCCTGCTCATAATGAGGCCCATAGTCTTGCATTTTCTGTAACACCCCATTAAAACCCATCACATCCTGTAAATGTCTCTTATAAAGCTTTAAGAAGGAACGTGTTCGGCTAGGGAATTGGTGGGTAAAGGAAATAGTGGGTAGCGGATCTGGTGGAAACATTTGGGAAGGAAAAGGGTAGGGAAGTGAACTGGCAAGACACGTGTTGTAAAATGAGGTGTGGTATGGGAAGTGGTAGATATGAGCATCCAAATATTTGACTAAATACAGAACTGCACAAATTGTTGTGTTCAATTTAGAAGAGGAAGGATAGCTCAGTGGCAACACTTTTCTCTTGGCAGCAAGACAACACAACCCAGGTTCGAATCCGGACCCTGCGGTTAGAAACCACTTGCTGGCATTAACCATGTTATAAATGAACAATAACATAAATAAATAAAATACACAATAAGAAATGATCGCTTACAATTGGATAGCATGGTTTGTTGTTTGTACGCAAGCACATGATATTCTGCCTGGAACTGGTCAAAGCATTGTCTGAATTTCCCATTCTGCAGCCTCGTTTATTTCTTGTAATCGTTTCTGTTTGAACTACTTTATAAAATGCAAAACAGGAAGATTGCGAAACTCATCTATGTCACGACGACATACGCCGCCTAATCTTCTTAAGTGAAAAGAACACTAACAGCTTTCGAAAAAAAATGTTAATTCGGAAGGTTTTAGCGACTGTTTTACAATTTCCTGTTCTGTCTAGACATCGACATTCCATAGCAGTCCAGATAAACGTCTAGGTTTTTACCAAAATAACACAGGATTTCATGGGCGCTGCATTAGTAGGAGATGAGGACATAGTCGGCTGTAAGAGCTTGAAAAATCAATTTAGTGAGTTGGGAGTTGTTCATCAATCATATTTAGTGGCAGGAAATAAGCTAGAAGTGAAGAAAAAAAATGCAAGAAATAATGTTTCAATGTAAGCTGGCCAATGATAGTCCATAGCATGACATTGAAGCCATTAATCCTTCCTTCGATGTCAAGGCACCATGAATGCCCAATAACAAACACACTTGATGGAGCGCCCTTTTAAGGGCCTGTGTTTTTGCATTTAGATGAGAGTGATATGGCTAAATCCTATAAGGTTGAGGAGTAGACGGTAGTGATGTAAGGGCCCAAACTAACTAGAAAACATCCAGAGCTATGAAATGCTTACCCCAACGCGGGACACCCTGAGACTGTGCATTGTTAAATAATGATAATAATGATAATAATAATAATAATAATAATACAAATAATAATTGTATAAAAAAATACCAACAACTCTAGAACTTCAAATGCCCACAGGGCTAATTCTGACTCATCAAGCTGCCTATGTAGCTGCTCTGCCTCAGCTATATACATGTCTTCATCACAAAGCGTGCGTGATTTGTAGCACACATTCTACAGTAGCATTCTAGATCTTCTAGGTTATAACCCTAATATGACGGACCATATTGCTATGAGATGCTGTGCTATTTTTCTTTCCTGATTTAATTCTTATTTCTTACAATCATGGTTCCAAGATGGACTCATGTTTTAATTCCAAGCCCAAATCATCGAATTCTCAACACATGGGCTGCAATTGGTGATGCAAAAGTGCTAATAAAAGGCCACTGACCAACGAAAGAACATAGAAGGAAATTCATGTATATTGAGAAGCCTCACGAGTGTGTTCCATGTCAAAAGTGAAGCTAGAAAACAGGTTAGAAAAACAAACATTTTAAAAAGAATATCGCAACCAATCTAATTGTATGGCATCAATAAAGGTAATCTGTATACAGTGCACATGCTGATCGAAACATTTGAAGGATGCAACCAAGGAAAATGAGGAAGAGCATGGGCATGGGAGCACCGTGCAAACAACCAACACACCCCATCAAGTACTAAGTAAAAGCTATTCACGGAAACACTGACACTATTGCTTTGACTCCAAAGGACAACTAACACACCGCCCGCCGCCCGTCACCCATCACAAAGCACGAAGCAAATTGAAATCTCATGCATGGCAACTCCAATGAACATAAATTTGCCACAGCATGGGATCGCGCATTGCAGGCACTGATATTAGTACATGGGAGGAGGAGGAGGATGAGGGCCTCATCCAATCTTCCATCCACGAAAAACAATATTTGGAACGCTAGATCAGGAGGTGCATGGAAGATACTGCTTCCTTCCCGTATCATCTAGACGGTTCCATGTCATTTCATTGCCTGCCTGTTCATCCCCAGGCTTTTTAACGTGCACATTCCATCGAATGTGCTCATTGGTTTTTTTTTGTTTTTTTGGGGGGGGTTGGGGGTACCCCCTCCAAACACCCCTCCAACATTTATTTTTTCTATTGCCTGCCCGCCCTAACCCTTATCTGCCCTTTCCCACTCCCCCTAAAAAATTAGATGAGCACATTCGATGGAATGTGCACGTTAAAAAGCCTGGGGATGTACAGGCAGACGATGAAAGGATGTTGTACCTCCTAGACTTTGTCAGGGAGTGGGAGAATGACCTGACATTACCCACCATGTGTTCATGGTGAGACACCCCAGGTCAAAGTGCCACCAGCCTTACACTTTCTGGGCACTGATCATTCCAGCATACCACAGCCATTGTTGGGGGTGTATCACAGCCCACACAATCAAAGTGCTTCCACCAGGTCTGGAGCTGAATCCTAGCACATGTGCTAGGCACATGTAGATGACATGCACACTGCAGTCAAGAAAGAGAGTGTGGCAGGAATTCTATGCAGTTGTACCCTTTCCCTGGGACCTGCGAGCCATCGACTGGACCCAGGCAGTGTTGCAACCCCCAACCCCCTGCCCCCAGAGACTGAGCATTTATATTACAACAGGAAACATGGCCAATCCATCACTGTGCAGGTGATGTGTGATGCCAAGGAACACATCATTCATGTGAATGCCAATTACCCAGAATATACAAATGATATCTACATCTTCCAGCATCCCCCATACACCAGGCCCCTGCATTGGATAACTTTGGAAACATCTGGCTTGTGGGTATCAACTATCACACACACACACACACAAGCAGTCACATGACACACAGGAACACAAGAAATTACAATAGATGCAATCAATAACCATTTTGTCATTTGAAGGGGACAGTGCCTACCCGTTGTAACCATTCCTTCTGACACCAATCAGGAATCCAGCCACACCAGGTGAGATGTGCTACAACGCAGCACACATAGCCACTAGGGGCATAGTGGAATGCAGATTCAGAATTCTCAAGTCATGTGTCTGCTCCCTTGACCATTCAGCTGTCATTTTGCTATATAAACCCACTGTAATATAAAAAATCATAGTTGCATTTGTGTCCTGCATAATATTGCTACACATCATGTCATAGCAGAAGACCTGCAGGAGAGCCTCCGTCTTCATCAACAGACAACACTGACTCCTTTAGTGGGCCAAAGGGCGCAGGGACAAGAAACACACGGTTTATAGTGATAAATTCGAATTACATTATTTTGAAAGTCATAATGTCTAAAAAAAAAAATCGAAAAAAAATTTCAAATTTCTTTTTTTGCTTGCTTTTTGTTCGAAATGGGGGGGTTCCTCCCCAACCCCCCTTTTTTGTATTTTTTTTGTTTTACCCCTTTTTTACCTCCGGAACCCAAAATAACATGTACATGAAAAAATAAAGCATTTGACTTTTTTTTTTTGTTACTTTCTTTTTTCGACATTATGTCTTTCGACGTAATGTTTTCGACTTATTCACTGCCTACCGACACACACAACTAGACAGTACAATCCAGCTTCACATGATTTCCAACCCTTTTGGAACACACACAGTAAAGCCACGTCCCTGATGGACTGCAATGATGCAATAAGGCTAATCCAGATTGCCCATAAAAACAGTCTGACAATGGCCCTCATTACGACCCTGGCGGAAAGGGGTTTACGCCGGCGTAAACCATGGCACCCCTTTCCGCCTGAGTACGAGTTCCCTTAGCGCCATGGTGATTTTAACGCCTGCTTTTAGCAGGCGTTAAAATCCATGGCGCTAAGGGACCTTGTTGTTAATTACGCCACCGTAATTTACGGTGGCGTAATTAACGCCTTCCCCACTCCCATTATACCCTATGGGGCAAAAATGGGAATGGGGAAGGGTAAATGGGGATTGGGGACTTACCGCCCCGCCAAGGTCGGAATGGGGCGGTAAGTCCGCCAACCACCATGGCGGAGTTGGCAGCTTAGCGCCATGGACCATGGTGCAAATTGCACCATGGTTCTCCGCCAAGGTCGTAATGAGGGCCAATGTGTCTTTTGGAATAGTAAACAGCGTGTTCCCCATAACATTAAAAGTACAATGCCACCGTATCGCCCTCCATCACATACAGTAAACAAACTATGGTCACAGTAATTTCAAGTGAACATGAACATTTCCATGTCACAGGCCCAAAATTCCAAAAATTGCAAAGCTTGCCCCTGGCACAATCTCTCATACCATGAGTTGCATGCATCAAGTACAACAAAAATGGCTCACTTGACTGTCATCGTGATGATGGGTCCATCTGCACCATTGTTGTTGGTCCTGCTTACCTCCATGCACCACTGCCATGTACATGCTTCTGCAATGGGGGGAATCAACAGCTTCCCATCCACCCCCTCTTCATACTTGTCTCTGATACCGTCAACATGTCCCTTGTCCAATCATGAAGAACCCCTCAAAATCTTCCAGAAAGCAGTGTAGCCACCCACAGAATACACAAAAATATGAAATGATGTATGGTTATATACTCTTCTCCATCAACATTTCATGATCACATGAATGGAAACACAGCAGCAACATTACTCATGACGCCTGAGAAATACATTTAGGCCTCACACACACGCACCTCACCAGAAATGCACTGCATACTTCATACATCATCCACATGCATACTTGTAATCTGGATCATTCCCTTACATGGATTATGAGAGTCAGGTGTGTTGGATGCACATGCATCATGGAGCGGAGTGGACTCGGAACTAAAAGAGGCCCTGGAAATAATACTCAAAGTGGCCCCATATCATGCTTCTTCAACAAAGCCAACCCTTTCTCTTTGTGAACTTGTGGAAATATTACACAAAATAAGCCCTGAGTGCAGAGGCATACCTGGACATGTCGAGAGTTCCCTAAAGCCAGTGCACCCCTGGTCATGGAGACACTACTTGTTATGACAAATGTCAAGAGATGGCATGCAAGGCTGACATGACAGGAGTGCAAATGTGATGTGACACCAAAGAGAATCTACTGGATCAGCCCTCGCCAAAAACATGTGCACAGGAACATCCTGGGGAGACTGACTCCAAGAAACATGTCCTGGAGGATTAAACAGTAACACAAAGCACATTGTAACTGGTCAAGAAGACATGCACAAACACAATTATGTAGGACAACTCACATCTCAGTGTAAGTGACCATCACCCAATAATCACCAAATGTAGTTAGGCAGGCTCAACCCTACGTGTGCCAAATCATGCCACTATTGGGATGCATATATCATCAGCCATGAAAATGCATGGCAGTGCACAACCTTACCTGGTGGTACTGCTGTTGTGCTTTGAATCCCTTACCACCTCCACCTAACACTCGGCCTCCGCATTGGTGCTAGGAGGGTTAGTGTCCAGCAGAGGAACTGGGGACGTGGGAGGAAATAGGGTGATTAGGGTGTCCTCTCAGGAAGTGCGGGCACTGGATGAGAAAAGATACCTGAAATGACATTGGACATTTTTGTTGGACCAGCTAAAGGAGTCTGTCTGGCATACTGCCTTATACACATCAATGTTGAATGGAATGCACACCTGTATGTTGGAGGCTCCAGAAGTCCACAAGACCATGCTAGTTGACTCCATTGAGCATGGCTGCATGTCCAGTCCCCCAGCTTGAATAATGTGCCTAGTAGCATGAGGAGTTGAGTCATTGCCCTCTAGAGCACATTTGTCCTCACATGAGGACAACAAAAATACAGTCCACCTCGGACAGGAGGAAAAATAAAAGGAAAATAAACCATGCTCTCTTGACGGGCTCATGGACAACATGGTGCATGAAAAATGGGTGGTGATGGTAAGAGGATAAGAGTGTGTGGGGAGGCCAATGACATCACCTGCATGGTTCATTTGGAACCCCCATCCTGTGGTCGATCCTAGGATGGTGCACTCTGACTACGCAATGTCAAAGTCTAGTCCTCATTGGCTATGTCCACTTACTGTAAGGATGCGTGCATGAGTACCCCATTTGCAACAAGGTCCTGATGATGGATATCGCAAGTGGCCAAAGAGTCGGCATGCATAGTGACCCTTGACGTCTCCAACTGCATGTTGAGAGTTTCCCACAAGGTAGACATCTCTTTGCGGTTGAGGGCCTGTGAGGCCAACCACTCCTGATGTAGAGATTGACTCGGGGAATCCATGTCTTGATGGTGGAATTCCCTTGAGGCAAACATTTCCTCATGCAGAGTTTGTCTCTGGTAATCAGTGTATTGACAGTGGCTTGCCCTTGAGGCCAACAGCTCTGAATGCAAAGTTTTCCTCGAGGTGGCCATCTCTTGCCACAGAATGTCCTTTGATGCCAAAAAATCATCATGCAAGGAATTTCTATACATAGAACGCTCCTTCCAAGTCACCTGGCTCTGGTAGTGTGTCTCCGCTCTCCTCTCCTGTGACAGTAGGCATAGTTCAGCAGTGAGTACGGCTTTGGAGGGGGTGACATTCTCCACCAGGTGATGATGTCCCTGCCCATCGTTTGCAGGACCTCGCCCCATTGGGCATTTGCACGCAGCAACTCCTCCACCCACTCCAAGTTTCCGGCAGGCACACATCCACCACATGTGTGGCCTACGAAGCTGGGATGCCAGAGCTCGGGCCTGTCACTAACTTGCAG
Source organism: Ambystoma mexicanum (assembly GCF_040938575.1). Classification (NCBI taxonomy): domain Eukaryota; kingdom Metazoa; phylum Chordata; class Amphibia; order Caudata; family Ambystomatidae; genus Ambystoma; species Ambystoma mexicanum. The sequence continues at coordinate 922,846,083 of NC_090921.1, forward strand.
ACACAGAATCCACCATTGAAGTGGGTCTCTATACTGTCAGTCCCAGGGTCTCCTGGCTCTACTCCTCAGCAGCCTCAAGGACATCAAGGAGCTCCATGGCACCCGGTCTACTCAGTGGCGGACACTCCACCAAGGCCCTCAGAATGCCTTCTACATCAGATTCAGCAGCATTTTTGGAATACGAGTTGGCAGGCCAGCTGATGATGGCCTGCAACACAAGGAGATTCTCAAAAGGCACTGCACCCCAGGCTGCATTAGTGGATGACTGTGCCACATCCATCTCCTCCTCCCCCTTATCCGCTGTGTCCTCACTTGCACAAAGTCAGACAAACAAATTCAGAGGGCTTGCTACCCATCTAAACATGCTTATGCAAATTCAAATGCACACAGACACAAAAGGGCCAGCCACACATACATCAGACATTGAAACTGGACATTCAGCTATGTCAAAGGCACGGGTGAGTAACATACAATTATCTGTACAATCATGTTGGTGCACATAAGAGCCTGCATAAAGCCATGGATTGGAGGATTAGGCAACCATACATGCATACATACATGTGGGAGAGTGGAAGGTCTAACAGTAGATGGATGCTGTTCTGTGCTAAATTTCTAAGCCCCTCCACCACTACATCTAGGACTACCTGCAGCATGTGGAAGTATCATGTTTTCTCATGCTGACAAACCTGCATGTAGGAAATTGTGTCAGGAAAATCCCCATTACCCCCTTCGCCAGATTGGTCAAGGTTAGATTTGTGGCTACCCACACTCACATGCATCTTGACCATGTGTGAGGAGAGTGGATATGACTAGTGTTCACTTGCATTACCACTGAATAATTGACACACCAAATGTGGAATGAAAAACACTCATCAACCATCTTTTTGCCAACCACTGTAAATTCTGACTCGAACAAATCCTAATGCAACTTCTCACTGACATTGTTGCTCATCCATATCCACTGGCCACCAGGGCCAGTGAATGGGTGACTTTGACATCAGGCGCTGCTCATTATTATTCTATGTGAGTCACAGTTAGTGTTCACAATGCACTATCCACAAGCATGACCCTGTGAGTGTGTTCAATGACATGTGTCTTTCAAGCCATTGCAATGTATATCGATGACTCTGAAATATGATGTATACAGTCATTTGTGGTGTAAGATCAATGTCAACTTCAAACATGGTTCAAGCATCCACCTTCCACGATGCACAACATGCAATGGAAGTGTACATGTATACATTAATGTAATACCCCTGGATGGGTGTGAAGTACCACAACCAACTGTACTACAATGTGATAGCATATCATACATGTGCTGAGGACAGCATAGGTATCATGCACACATTGCACTCACCTGATGTGGCTGCATAGGTTTCCATGCCTCCCATGCTAACCACCTGCTCACTGCTGATGAGACCACTGGTGATCTCTATGCTCTATGAAGTGCCTTATTGGCCCTTTTTCCTTAACCTGTGCCTCTTCCTTGGTGGCGCCTTCTCTTTAACCTGTCCCTCTTTGCGGGGTGCTGCCTGTGCCTGCTCTGCAGGCTGGTCCCTCTTAGTCCTAGTTGGCCTTGGTGGTACGGGCACAACAGTACTGGGGGCACAATCTGTCAATGAACATGGTTTTGTTGTAACTCATCAGTATTTTAACACAAAAGAGGCAAAACGCATCTGTGTATCAATTTATTCTGCACATACTTCTAAGTCACTCTGTGGTCAAGGAGAACTACAAGTTGTATCAGAAGACACAAGAACAGACCGATTTTCGATCTAAGGCTACTTAATGAGAAACTAATACTAGGAAGCGCTGATGTACCGCTTATCTAAAAGTAGACAGTATAAGAAGAAAAACATTTTATCAAGTCTATCAACTCGGTACTCCTGGGTTCAACTAAACCAATGAGCACATTTTCAACCTCGTCCCTCCTAGACTACTTTCTTTCATTCATATAAGTATAAATGGAAGTACAAAAGGTTAAAAAGCAATGCCTATGGCATATAAACAGTGATCAATTGATGGGCACACAACCTATTATTAACCCATAGACTCACTGCATTTACCTTAGGATTTCTCTAATAAAAAATAATTGGTGATTGTCTTTCAGTAACAACACCAATTGTAATAAATGGAAGACACAAAAACAGCCTACTTTCTGCAGATAGTTACTGTTGTTCAAACAGAAAATATAGGAAGTCACAGTTGCTCAAAACGATAGAAGGGAAATGTTAAACTCCTAAATGTAGCAACTACCATCTACCAGTTTCAGTGGTGTAATGTGGATAGTACCACTTTCTTCAGGACAGTCTTCACACAGTTCTAGTGATATATTGCACTAGGTAATCAATGAAAGAAAGGTACTGTGTGGATTATACATTACCACACCTCTATTGCCATATACGGGAAAAGGGCAGAAAGTGACCTGTCAATGTTCCTTGTGGAGGTCAGGCAGGGTGTGATTTTGTACACCAAATATTCCTCACAGATAATATTGGTGGTACGGGGGCACGTGTAGGCTCAACACCATGTTTAGCAGGTGGACCCTTCTTCTTCTCTCGTCCCTGTCCTCATAATTTCTACAGAGCCCTCTCACACATGGCGCAAGCAACATTAACGGCAATATACACTCAAATCTCGAAACTCCAGATCCGCTTGGTACCCCCTAAATTTCACTGTCTACCCACATGGCAGGAATTCCACATAGTACCCCCTAAAATCGCCACATCCAAATCCATGTGGTACCCCTAAATATTGCTGCTTCCCCGCACAGCATTTAATCCGTAAGCTACCCCCTAAATTTCACTGCCTCGGCGCATGGCAGGGAAGGTACATACAGGTTGGGTGCTATTATGGGCATGTTATTTAAGTGCAGCGTTAGATTTATGTGCATAGGGCCCTTCCTCTAATTTTGTCACTGCTGCCTCATGCAGCAAGTAAAGACATTGGCACCTTGCTGTCTCTCGTGCCTTTTGCCATATCCTGCCTCTTCCAGACATTTTTGCTTCCAAACCTCTATATATCCTGCTGCCTGGTAGAATGTCGCTGGCTGCTGACTACTAGCACTGTCTTGGAAAGCACCTAAGCAGCAGATGGACAGGGTGCTGGTGGTGATTCTACCACACAGGGGCCCCAAGACACGGAGACCTCATTGGAGGTGTTTTGGCTGATGGAGGCATGGGCCTTCCATGGTTTCAGGTGGAGGTACCGAAAGAGATGTTCAGGTTGCACACCTGGCCCTGAGACAGAACGCTGTGCAGTCCACTGTGGAGGGGTCAGCATAACCTCCAGTCCTAGGGCCATCTGCTGCAGCACTACCAACCTTCAATGATGCCTCCACCCAGACAGAACCCGCACATCTGACTGATGTGGCCATCCGGGAAGCAGTGCTGACACTGCTGATGAGTGACTTGATTGGGCAGGTGTCTATCCGTGACGCTGTGCAAACAACAAATGAGCTGTTTGTAGACATCATGGGCAGATGGGCTGCTTCTTTTCTCAATTGAGAACTGCACTGAATTCTGGTGCCATTTCTGGACAGACCACTGCATTGGACCTCCCTCCTCCTAATCTGTGCCCCAGTCAATCTCGACTGAGGCCTTCATGCTAGCTACCACCATTGCCTCTTGTGCCCCTATCTTGCCATTGGGCAGTCTGGATGTGCTTAAGTCAAGTCCGTGGTGGAGATGGAACTGCTTCTCATGACAGGTGAGGTGGTCACTGCGCCTGCCCAGTAACCTACAGGGCAACGGCCTGTGGAAGAATACCAGGCACTTGATGGCAATGGAGGTGCTGTACTCCCCCCATGTAGACTGTCATCCAGTCTGAGGGGGTACATGCACTGAAGACACATTGCCAGGCAGCAGAAGATGTTGTTGATGAGGAGTCAAATCCTGGATGGTATTGTGAGCAGGAGGAGGCAAGGAGGTGCACACATTGTGCAAGTGAGGCAGGAGGCACAACAGCAACTGCAGGCACTGGTGTCGTCACAGGTGGAATTTGTGAGGCAGCAGGATGAAAGAGGCGGCAGGTTCATGAGGTGGCAATTGACAGAGCTGGTGTTGCAGAGAGGTTGGCACGGACGCGGGTTGCCATCCTGGAGGATTCTTGCACAGCAAAGGATAGGATTGAGTCTAGGATGAGGGAGGCCCACTTGCAAGAGGCAAATATGGATCGGGAATCGGTCTTGGCTGAGGCATTGTCTGAGATTAGCATGGACTAGCCTGCTGACTTCTGTATATCTTTCACTAGTTGTAGGTTTCCTTTTGTTTTATTTATTCTTTCAAGGACCGTTATTCTGTTTCCATCATTGTACATAGTTCTGCATCAATACATTTATATTTTATTATTCAATACCACAGTTTGGTATCTCTTTCTGCCCTGTGCCACATGTGTTAGTTTGCTGGTGTATGCGTGTTTTTGTACTTCTTTGCCCATGTGCAACTTGTGTTTGAACATGATCTTCAGCTAAGTATGTAATATGGTTGTCATGTGTGTTTAGGGCACACTCTGTGGGTCATATTGGTACTGCACTATTTGCTGAGGGACGTATGTGCATGCTTCATGTTATTGTAATATTTAGTATGATGCCTTCGTGGCCAAAGTACAAATGGGGGCAGTCGTATATGTGGGGAGATGACATTTTTGAAATTGTAGGTATTTCATGTCTTTGTCATTCACATCTTTTGCTTGGCTACTTCCATGCTTGCAGCAGAGGCATGTTGGTCATTAATGTACATGATGTGCATGGGTGTGTCAAACATGTATGCTTTGGTTGCCACGGCACATCATTTGTACATTTGCTCATGGGTGCTGAATCATGTTGGAGGGTGTTTGAGGTAGGCATGGTGGCATTATTTGATTGACTTGCCCATCTGGCCATGTGGATATGTGTTTCACAAGTATGTAAGAGACCATTGCATGGGTGGAGGTAGGACAGGATGGCTGCCGGATGACATTCCTTGAGCATGGGTATTGCATGTTTGCTGTTTGTGTATCATTTGGTTGATTATGTTCTGGATGGATTTGCTAATGGTGGGGATGTGGGGATGTGGGGAGAGATTTGGAGATGGCAGGTATATTTCAAGACAATGGACCTCATTACAACTCAGGTGGTAGCCGTGCCGGTAAAACCAGCAGGCTGCTGCCTGAGTTTAGATTTTTTCCAGCACCTGGAACCACGGAAACACCGGGGGATTAAGACCCGGTGTTTCTGGAAGTCAGGGACCGGAAAATTGTAGATCCCCATTCCGATTTGAGTCCCATGGGACTCACCGGCACCGTTAATAATGGTGCTGGTGCTTCCCAGAAAGTCTGTGTGCGGGTGCCGTCCCAGCCGCCAGGCAGAGATGCCTGGCAGGAGGGACGGCAGCGCATGCAGACTCTTAGTGTGCCGCTCCGGTAACAACGGTGCCGGTAAGCTTCCCAGAACCATTATTACCGGACCAGAACACTCATAATGAGGCTCAATGTTTTGGGTCTCTTTTTTTTTATGTGTACTCAATTGTTTATGTGTCTGGCCATATGTTCCACAATGCAGGGACATTTGTGGTATCTGTTAACAGCTGATTCACCTCTGCCCATTCACTACTCAAGATTTCAGTTTCTTTGACATTGGGCCTCATTCCGAGTTTGGAGGTAGCCATGGCGCAATTAGCGCCAAGGCTGCCTCCAAAACCGGGTTCGCATCTGGTCTGGTTGAATGGGGACTTACCGGGACATTCCAACCTGTGTGGACCCGGTAAGTCCCCATTCAACCAACCATTCCTCATTCCCATTTGAGCCCCCATAGGGCTCAATGGGAATGGGGAAGGCGCTAATTACGGGCCCGCAAAAGTGGGCCCGTTATTAGCACCCTGGGCCCTTAGCGGGACCCGTAAATGACGTGTGGTCAGACCACACGTCCTTTGCGGCTCCCGCTAAGGCACCTCGGAAGTGGGCGGTAAGGGTTTAACGGCACCGGTCTCCTTACCGAATGAGGCCCATTGTGTTTCTTTATGCTACCACAACTGTTTTGGTGGCCTTTTAGCACTTGCCTGTCCACATGGATGTGCTCACACTTCAAAAACCAAAATAGCTTATTGGCAATGAGAATGATGAGAAGGCATGTGGTTTTACTGTGATTCACTGGGCTGCACACCTTACATGTGGACTATGTCACCTGAACATTAAGGGGCCAAAGTGTAGCTGCAGTAACAATATGGTTGTCTGTTGTGCAGCGGAGTGTGATCCAAGGGGAAGCCATGGAAGAGGTGACTGTCCTGGATTCACCAGCACTGATTCCAAGTGATCATATTGGAGGAGGATGTCTGTCGGGTGTAGTTCATGGAAGACACAGGTCGGAGGAGTTGAGGTAGGTAAGTATTTCACATTGTACTGGGTGATGGGTGTTCAAGACACATAGGTGGCAAGTGTTGTTGCTGTTACAATGATTGAAAGTCTAACACCACCCTCATACAGAACAAGGTCTGCATGTGTGTTTGTCACATTGTAGGGACAGTGAATGGGTGTTGGTATCCATTACTGTTGGATATGAGAATCTTTTTCCAAAAGATCATGAGTGTGTGCCACCATACTGTTTTGTCTGTTCAGCAGGCAACAGGATTTGTACATCTGTGGTAATCTGATTATTGTGTCCCTATAGGCAAAGAGTACAGGGGGGATGCCCAGTGAGCTGTTGTCAGTCAAGCGTTGTATCCAAATTACATGGGAGTGTATGTGATCTACTTAGGTGGACTGGGGATTCATCATGGACCTCTGCAAGCAAGATGATTCATTGAAAATTCATTCAGACATTTTACATTTCATCCAACTCCTGGTATCAATACTGTGCACGGAAAGAGTAAGAGTGGGCATTACAGTGATATATGTGTGGAGTGCATTATTGTGATGTGGCACTTAGTTGTGGTAAGTGCTGTGTGGGAGAGGAGTGGGCGTAGAGTGAAACAGATTTGAGGGTGCATAATAGTAGGGATACTGAGATGATGATGGACTCCTGGGTGCTGCCTTAATGTAGGGGGATGGGACACAGATTAGTTGGGGTAAAAGTATGAGGGTGGGCTTGTAGGTGCTGCCTTAATTTAGGGGTTTGGGGTGCAGATTAGTTCGAGTACTGGAATGAGGAAAAACGTGTGTGTGCTGCTTTAATGTAGGGAAATTGGTTGCAGATTTGTAGGGGTACTTGGACGAGGGCAGCAGACTCTTAGGTGCTGCCTTATTGCAGTACTCTGGGGTGCAGATTAGTGGGGGTACTGGGATGAGGGCGGACTTGTGGGTGCTGTCTCAATTTATGGGGCAGGGGCGCAGATTAGTGGGGTTGTGGGATACGGACAATCTTGTGGGTGCTGCCTTAATTTAGGGAGTTTGGCCGCAAGTTGATGGAAGTACTGGGTCGAGGTCGTGCCTGTGGGTGCCAACTTAATGTAAGTGGTTGGTCACAGATTTGTGGGGTTACTGGGATGAAGACTTGCCGGTCTCAGGAGAGGAGTGGAAGTAATGGTGATTGCTAGTAAGTAATCCTGGATTACTTAATTCCCATGGGTCTGGTGCATACGTTTTTCGACGGCGCTATCTTCTACTTGCCTCGGGGGAATTTTAGAGGCGTGCCGGGCATTGCTAATTTTTCTTTGCAAGTTTCAGGGTGCTTTTGATTCCATGAATCGGCTCCCAGCGCAGTGCACTTGTTCTGTGCAATGCTCTTGCTCACGTTGAATACTTAGCATGGACTTAGTGCTTTTATGATAATTTAGGCCCATTTTCTCAATTTCTTTGCACAACAGACACATGGACCTAATTTACAGAAAAAGTACTAACGGCGCAAAATAGTGATTTAGTGTGCGCAAACATTGCGCGGTGCAAATGTGTAGCGTAGAGAGTTGTTTCACAGAATGAAATGTGCGCAGAAACCTGCAGAGTAAAGATAAAGTGTTAGTTCCCGGCACACCCAAACAATACCCCCATAGCCGGCAAATGTACATGGCACAGTAGAAGTACTAATGCCGCAATATGAACTGTCCCATTCGACGGCCAAATGGGAAAGTAGGAATAAAGGATTACCAACCAGCAATCACCATTGTTTCCACTCCTACACACCTGCTCCCCCAAATTATACATTGAGTTTGCATCCACTGCATTCCCCGATGGATCTGTGCCCCCAAATTCTACATAGTTGCTGCATTCATTCCTCGTGTCAGTATTTGTGTCCCCCAATACTACATTGAGACTGGACCCACTATTCGTCTGATTACCCTGACCAATCTGCACCCCCCCAATTCCACCTTGAGGCTTCACCCACTCCTTGTCCTGTACTTCGACCGATCTGAACCCCCAAGAATAAATTGATTTTTGCCCCATTGCCATCACTCCACAGAACTCACAGTACTTGCCCTAACAAGGTGCCACCTCACATAGATGCAACCCATATACACATTACCCCAATGCCCACAGTTATGTAGCACAGTACTGGCACAAGCTGTTGGGTGAAATATCTAATGTCTTACCGGAAACCTTTAGAATAAGCTAGCTGCAGATGGCCATGATGAAACTTCGGCCCACAGTAGTAGGCCATCTCCACTCCCATGTCATTTTCCTACAACACTCTTTGGATAACGTGTTACTCTATGTTCACTCCTTGCCTCTTGTACTCAGGAAGACAGCAAGCTGACTGTCAACCCAATATTTGAGGCAAGAGAACACACAGAACTGTATGGTGGGTCACACTCAGGATCTCTTTTGAAAAGATTTAAGTCACACAACCAACAGGAATGGACTTCCACACCCACTCAGATACCCTAGAAATTTCACAACAGATTGGGGGTCTAGTTCAGCATGATGGAGCTATCAGCCTAACAATGCATGTATGTGCAAGGACACTTGTACCCTATGCACCATGTTCACCCATGGACTCTTTAATGTTGAACACTTACCTTCCTCAACCCTTCTGGCCCGCATCTTCCATGACCGACATCTTACAGATTTCATCATCCAACATCATGGCGTGGAAGCAGTTCTGGTGGTTTGAGGATAATCATCTCTTCCATGGTTTCCCCTTGGATCACATTCAGCTGCAACACAACTGCCAACCACTTGGCGAGTGCTGCTACACTGTTCATTTGCCCTTCAGGAGACATATTTATTATGTGAATTGAAGAGTCCATTCACTCAAAGGGATACATCATCCATTTTGCTTGTCCACAATGCTTCTAAGCCAAAACTGTAGTGGATGTGTGATTGTATACATACAGACACGCAAGTAGCAAAGGGATGCCTAAAATGCTGTGGCAGCATAAAGGAACACTATGTAGAAGAAATAGCAATGTGTAGAAGTGAATGGGAAGAGGTGAATGAGCAGTCTCCAAAATCCTCAGATTACCCTGTGCTTGAGAACATATGGCTGGACACCTAAATAAGTGTGTACCCATCCCTAAAAAGACCAACAGCATCTTTATTAAAATAGCTTCTTTTCCAAAACGTCCACCCTCACTGTCCCCAGTAGACACACGTTTAAAATATAGTCTAGTCACCCACCACTGATACATTGAAAGCAAATATGCATTGCCCGTGCAACACAAGTGGCACCTGTCAACAAAATGTTGTGACCCACAAACATGCAATGCTCCCTTCCCTCCAGCTGGCATACCTGTACACATGGCTATATGGGCAAATATCTGAAAGTAAGGCCACCTTGCCTAACTCAAATAACACCCACCAAGATTCAACAACCCAGAAACAATTTAAAAATGAAATGCCATGTCCACCACAGCCTGTATAGTTGACAAACCCATCCACGCACACTGCAGACATCAATAAACTCATGCATGTACGACACAGCACAGAAGGTGCCAAGAAACTGATCTGTAGGATTAACACGTGAAAAGGTTGCAACTCCGAAAATTGCACCTGCCTACATAAACCATTGTCCACCTACGGACAATGGCCATTAAGCCATCAGACACAACATCACACTTACAAGACATATGCACACATGTCCCAAAGAAAATAGGCCACTCCCACTATGACCCACAGAGTCTGCCCTAGCTGCTCCTGGCTGCCATAGGACCACCTCAGATGGAGATCATGTGATGAACAAAGGTGCAAATGCACAAAGAAAAACAAAAGTGCACATACAACTGCAGGCAAAGAAGTGCTGCAAACGGCACAAAGAGACTGCAAACTTTTGAATAGAATAAACACTATAAATGTATTGATGGGAACATGACGGGAAACTTAGTACAAATATGACATTCTCACATGTGAAATGTAAACAAATAAATAGAACATAACCAAAGATACAACAACAGAACTATAAGCATGAGTCAGCGGGATAGTCCATGGAAATGTCTGCCTGGGCCAAGGTTGATTCCCCCTCAACATCTGACTCTTGCAGGTGGGCCTCTGTAGTTTCATGGATGGCTTGAAGGGCATCCCTCATCCTGGTCTCTATCTCATATGTTTACCTTCAAGACTTCTCTAGAATGGAAGACTGCACCTCTGCCAGTCTCTCTGCAGCCATGCCATGGCCCTGGCAATTGCTGCCTCATGTGTCTGCGGCTTATCCTCATCATGCTTTGTTAGGGTGATTTCTCACATAAATGCTAAATTCCCTCCAGCTCTATGGTATATTTTGGAGCTTTGAACTTTTCATTTTCAATGTGTTTTACTTTTATGCTCATGACTATGGAGTCTCACCCAACCCATAGGCATAATCTTTTTACTGTGTGTCACCCATCACCTTTAGTGCATTGACACAAGGTTGTCTTTTCCGACTTCCCACTTTAAACTCCATTTATTGGGACCGACTACTGTCTCCCACAACATTTAAAGTTACCATTAACTTTACTAGTCTTTTTAAATGTACAGACCCAGTACACCCTATCTTCCAATAGAGTACTGGAGGGGTTAATAGTTATCCCCTTTTCTCTGATTCTCATGGAACATTACAATGTTCCCCTTTCTCTAAGATTTGGCTGGTGGCAGTGGTATCTACCATTTTTATTCTACTGCAGACTATGAAAATAGCCTCGGTACACTTAGAGTCTATGGTGGTAGCCTCAAACTGAAACCCGGTAATCCACATTTAATTTAACTTGGTTCCGGTTGAGTTCTTTTGCCATATCTTTTTGTAAAGGTCTTTCTAGTGTTTTGCTATTCGCGCCAAACCAGGTTTGGTTCCTTTGTTCGCCGTCGCTTGGCAGACTTCTGCACAGAAGCCCTCCTTAGGGCCCTGAGTGTCTGGGTGGGCAGGATGTGAGGGAGGGGTTTGAGGCCCCCTGCACAGGGTTCCCTTGGAGATGCAAGTTGCAATCTTGTTTGATTGGCTAGGTGGCTGTCCTGGCAGGACAGCCACCCTGCTCTGCGATTGACAGCCAGACTGTGTGAATGGGGGATTTGGTGCATAAAAAGCCAGTCTCTGGGACTGGGAGGCTGAGTCGCCACTGGAATGAGAGAACCAACGAGAAGCTGAAGGAAGATGACTGCTGCTACTACCGGACACCGGGTGAAGCCCTGCTGCAGGTCCGAATCACCTAAAACTTCGATGACAGAGGAGATCTGCAAGGAATCTTCTCCCCTTGAGCTTGGTGGGAAGAACCAGCTCGCCAAACACCAGACACCATTCCTCATCCTGGTCGAATTTACTGTGCATCACTGCAGTAGATCGGATAGCCAGTGGGAAGAGAACCAGTTTGGGTTTAAGGAGCACACCTTTAATTTGTCGTTTTGCTCCGCTGCTAGGCTTCTTCCCTGGGCAGTGCAGGACCCTCCAGCCGTCCTCCTTCTTGTCACCACGACTGAATCTTCAGGAACCGTGAGCTTGCAGGAACTGCCAGGAACAACTGCCTCAGCTACATCATTCTTCTTCTTTAAAGGTACAGTGTAAATTTGGTCGTCCATTTCGTCCAAACATGGTGAAAGCGCAGGAAATCTTTTGCCTCTCCGAAGGCTTGTCTTTCTCTTCTCCTTTGAATAACTTTTCCTCCGACCAACTTTGTTTTGAACTCTTGGCAAAGACTTAACCGCAAACTACTTTGAACTGTGTGATCCTCTGCAAAGACTCTGAACCATTAACATTGGCCCAGACCTATTGGGCCTCATTAGGACCCAGGCGGTAAGGGGTTTACACCGGCGTAAACATAGCCGACCCTTACCGCCTGAGTACGAGTTCCCTTAGCGCCATGGCGGATCTAACACCTGCTTTTAGCAGGCGTTAAAATCCATGGCGCTAAGGGACCTTGTTGTTAATTACGCCACCGTAATTTACGGTGGCGTAATTAATGCCTTCCCCACTCCCATTATGCCCTATGGGGCAAAAATGGGAATGGGGAAGGGTAAATGGGGATTGGGGACTTACCGCCCCGCCAAGGTCGGAATGGGGCGGTAAGTCCGCCAACCACCATGGCGGAGTTGGCAGCTTAGCGCCATGGACCATGGTGCTAATAGCGCCATGGTCCTCCGCCAATGTCCTAATGAGGGCCATTGACTTGAATCCTAGTTGTATTAGACTTTTCTAGATTGCCCTGCCTATAATTTGTTGGTACTAGTGATTTTCAATAACCTTGTCTTTTCCTCCCTTTTAAATTGCTGGAGTGCCATTTTGCTCGCACTTCATTTTGAGCCTAACTTGTCCAGAATTGATTGGGGGTTGTTGTAGTATATGAAGACTGTGATTTTCTGCTGCTTTATGATAGTGAACTGTTTTATAACTGATGGTGTAAAAACATGTATATTCTTTTACTCAGAAACCTTGAATCAGTGTTTGTTTGAATCATAGTAATTGTTGTCCTTTGTGTAAACTCTTGTACTGCTCACTTTACTCTTGACATAGGTCTGGCTGCTCAGCCATCACTACCACTTTACTGTGTAGTACAGGATTGTACCAAAGGTGAAATTGTACTTACACTTGTAGTCTTAAGTGTGTGTAGTGTTCCCAAAGGGTACTGCATATGATTTCGCCTAACATGCTTCCTCAAGAATTGGTCCTCGGATGACACAAGGGAATGCACCTGCCTTCTTGCTTCCTGCCTTGATTGCTGTCTATTTAATCCATATTGCCCCATCCTGGAAGTTACCCCCCCAAAGATTTGCCACCTCAGCACCAACATCTCCTGATGCCTGACAAAGCTTCTTTGGCGCAGGTATTCCCTCTTATTGGATGATAGTCTGTGTTGTGGGAGTACTTCACAAGCAATAAGACCACTTTCCTGGTCTCCTCCACATCCTGTCCCTCTGCTCGATTGTGGGCAGCCTCTGAAAACCTCATATTCCTGTGTACCGACTACCACCTCCACCAGGGACACAGGTTAATCCAGACTCACCAATGGCGGGACAGGGGCAGAGGAAGCCATGGCGTTGCCTGACGTTGATGCCTAAATTGTGGGTTAGTGGAGCACAGATAAGTAACAGGAGGAGGCCATTGCAGTGGCCTGTTCACAGAGTTCACTGCCAAGCCGTCTGGTGCCAGTTGTGACAAGAGGCAGACCACCTGACCATGATGTTGTGCAAGTAGTTCATGAGTCACAAACACATCATCATAGAGAGATGCCTGCTGCCTCAAGCCACCCACCAGCAGTGGCAGTACTCCATCACGGATGGCCTCATCGGCCAGAAGTGCAGGATCTGCCTGAGTCTTCTTGTCATTTTCCACTGTACAGATTGCCAACCACTCCACGTTGATGGCAGCCTTGATGTCTTTCCAGATCCTTTTACATCCACAGGCCTCAAGCTGCTTCAGTGGATTGAAGAGGAAATCGAATTGCTCAGGGCCTATTCAGCCTGGATGCCAACTTCAGCAGCAGAGAAATTGACAGATGGTAGATGTATCAGGCATGGCACACCGGAGGCTGGTGGGACGTACCTGGGCCCATGACTGTACCTGAATTGTGGCACTGTGATGGTACTTGGAAGGTGTTGAAGTCTGTATAAGTCCAATGAGGTAGTCATAGAACCTGCCACTGGACACACAGAAGAACAGGCTATGGTTGAAGGCACTCCAAGGCAATGTAAGTGGTCACCAGCCAGTTAGGCACTACAAGGCAGCAGGAGATGTTCATGTAAGGAGTCAAAATGTGGAAAGAGGAGGCTCTAAATGGCAGAAGGCAGGAGGAGAAGCAAGCCAGGGGTGTCGCCAGTAGATCCAAGAAGCAGGAGAGTGAGTACATCAAAGGAATGGCTGTATGCATGTAAGTTCAGTGCCACATGCAGAAGGCACTACGTTTGCACAATTATGCTGCATAACTTTGCAAATAGTGTGCACATGCGCACATCGCACCTGCATGACTTTTTTATATCGTACGCATACACAGAGATATATCAAAGTTAAATATTTACCGTTTGGCGTGGACCTCAATTCAATTATAAGTTCCCGCACGGCGTGTTGATCGTGAACATAGGTTATGTAATACAGTATACAGTATGCATTATGGGACTTGTAGTGCCCAAATGATTACATAACCTATGTTCACGATCAACACGCCGTGCGGGAACTTATAATTGAATTGAGGTCCACGCCAAACGGTAAATATTTAACTTTGATATACCGTATCGTGATTAGTATCCCTTGAAAATCGTATTATTGATTGACTAAAAACATGTATTGACCTACAGCTGTTACTATTTGGACGGACTTGTCAGCCGCCATTATAAGATTGACGAGTGCAATCGCCTCTCTCATCACACCAAAAGAAATCACCATAAGGTTAGCAAATTGGCTATTTCTCTGTATTACACTCACACCATGGATATAAAGGTTTTTACTGGTATTGAGTAAATCTTATATTTTCTTCAATTTTCTTCACTGTATAGGTGACTACACTGCTACATATGCGCCATGGTGACAGTGTAACCGCCCTTTTAACTCACTGCGTCCTGAAGACGGGTCCTGGGACACTACTGACAAGCTTTTGACTGCAACAGTGCTGTCCTTTGCCCCAGAAACACATCAGATTGTAGACGCCATTATACCATATTTGTGTATAATTGTTATGCGATTCAGTCACACGATTACTAACATCATGCCAAATAACCAATATTGATAGATCGTAAACATTGTGATGTGAACTACAGCCATAAGTGTGAAGTGTTGTTTTCTTTCCATCTTGTCCATTACGGCTTTCGTAAATGATGAACACTGTATATGGCTTTTTATGTTGTTTTTACTGTTATGTTTGGAGTAAATATTGATTAGAATATGTTTAAGATAACTTTTTGACCGTGGTGGTAGACAGAATTGTATGAAAATTCTACTGTGAGGATATTTTCTGATAAATAGCCTTCCCCTTGGGTGTGTTAGAGGTGAGTAGCTAGTGGTTAATGTACTTGCTTGTTTGATGTATCCTTCCTCACATACCACAGCCCCCCTTACAAAAAATTGAGGAATCCTGTGTGCTCACAACATTTGTTTACCCTTGGGATGGCAGTACGCTTCCTGCAAACCAGCCTGTGGGTTGGAGAGGTGCACTTCAGAAGCGGTCCACAAAATGATGGGTGACCTCACTAAGCATACCACGGAGAAGCTCAGTAGCAATATGGCCCCTGCCAGGCTACTGGTGGTGGATCACCACATGTTGAGGAGCTCATTCCATTATAAGAGGTTGCCAGTGGCCTCATCATGAGAGAACATTTGGTTGGGGTGGGAAGTATTGATACATATGCTGCCACATCAGATGAGCGACATGGATGCCTGGTACATATGCTTACCTCTGCACATGCTATGTCATACAAATTGCTGTACTGCATATTGTGCAACTTCTCTCCCATCCATGATTACTACAGCAATGCATCTGTGGTCACTCCCATTGCATGTTGTGCTTCATAGAAGGTGGTTGGTTCTGGTAGACATTGATTTTATGACACACATTACTGTGTACATAAATCGTTTGCAAGGCCAATATACATTTTTGTGCAGAAGGTTTGCAAGACACATGTCATTGGAATGCAAATGTTGACTCACATGGAATCACACTCAGCAGTGGATGATATCAGAATAATCAGAATGGGTAGAAAACACTATACAAAAAACCACCCCAAAATAAGAACAGAGAAGATGTGACAGACTGGAGAAAGTAGCACTCTCAGTACAGTTCCAGGGATGTTAGGTAAATTACTAGCCACAAAAAGAATATGTTGTTGGTGGAAACAGCAGCGATCATGAATTATCCTAACTAGTTCAGGGTCAACAGTACCTGGGTTCAGTTCTTGGTGCGCTGACCAAGTCGGATCCGATGTCGAACGATGATGCATTTGAATCAATCTCAGTGCGGGCACATTGGATAATGTGAGCCCAAGAATCAAGCAGGCATCGACTAGGGTGAATGCAGTTGCTTGGTGTGGTAGAGGGCAGCTCTCAAATGTGCAGGTTGGGTAGTACCATAATTGCTTAACTTTTGGCCAGACTGAGTCATGCTTTAGCCACCAGGAGGCTTCAATGAGTGATGCTCCAGCAATTTGAGTGGGTGGGAGACAGTCGTCAAAGTGGTGATCTTGGGTGTGCGGATGTGCAGGTTGATGAGGCGGCGGTTCAAGGAATAGCTAGGTTGAGCCATAGTTGTAAGCGATGGTTATAGTCAACATGTGACTCAGCAGTGAATGGAATTGGGTCCCGTTGTGAAGTAGTTGCTTTGGCCTAGCAGGTGGCCAGCTTAGCTAGGGCAGGATGCAGCGTCCAGCTGGTTTGAAGATCAAGCAAGTTCGAAGTGGTGGAGGGTCACAAAAGCCAGTGTCAGCGACTTACATCCCATTCAAGTTTCTGTGAATACAACATGACTGGTTTGGTGCAGTAGAATAGGGAGTTTCGGAGGGTCTGATGCTCCAGTTGCTCTGAGGCCCACTTAGGGTGACTCGATGACAGGATAGTTCCAGTCAGGGTCTGCTAGTAGATTCCAGTGCAGAGTGGTAGGTTCTGTTTCATATCAGAGGTCACTCCCAATGTGCCCTGGGAGTGGGTATGGGGCAGATCTTCCTTCTGCCTTGAATGGCTCCTTTCCTCACATCAGCCTGTGCAGACTTTGGAAAGTGCAATTAGAGAGAGAGAGAGAGAGAGAGAGAGAGAGAGAGAGAGAGAGATAGAGACAGAGAGAGAGAGAGAGAGAGAGAGAAAGAGAGAGAAAGAGAAACAACATGGTGGAAGTTTCCTTCCATTGAACAGAGCACTTCTGCCTATCATAATCCCACCCCCTTCCCTTATTACTAAGAAAAAAGGCCTTTAAAAATGTAGCACCCCGGTGTGAGGCTACTCCTTTTGAATTGGTGTGCTACTTTGATGCCCAGGCACATGAAAGCTGTACGGCTGTCTCGGGCAGAGGGCTTTACTTGTCCTTGAATTGAGATCATAAAGGAGGCCCTCCAAGTTCATGTCCTGCCATTTGGCAAGCTATACTTGGCTTACTAGAATACACATCACCTTCCACAGCAGAGCTGACTCACAGGAGCTGACATGTGCAATATCAATTGGGATGTGGCGGTCAAAATCATAAGTAATTCCATGCACTATGTCTAAATTTAGCTTAGTATTAGAGATTATCCTGCCACCATCATGGGTTAATTATGATCATCCTGGTTTTTGTACAGGGGTGCATATCATAAATGCAGCTCATGCACAGCACAGAACCTCCTCTGTACCACTGGTAAAGTAGGTGCTGAAAATCAGGATACTCATGCAGCAGGACACTGATATGGTATGATATGATATGATATGGCATTCATAATGCGCCTGTACGCAAGTGTTTCTAGAAGCCAAACAACAAGGAGGGGGAAACAGAGGGAAGACAAACCAACAATCTTACTAGGCCTTATGTCATTCAGATTGTGCAAGTGCAAGGATACATAGGGCCTCATTACGAGTCAGGCGTTAAGGGGTTTACGGCGCCGTAAACGGCGCCGACCCTTAACGCCTGATTCCGAGGTCCCTTTGCGCCATGGTGAGTTTAACGCCTGCTTTTTGCAGGCGTTAAAATCCATGGTGCTAAGGGACCATGGTGCTAATTACGCCACCGTAATTTACGGTGGCGTAATTAGCGCCTTCCCCACTCCCATTATGCCCTATGGGGCAAAAATGGGAATGGGGAAGGGTAAAATGGGAAATGGGGATTTACCGCCCCACTCACCTTGGAATGGGGCGGTAAATCCGCCATCCACCATGGTGTAAACGTAGTTTACACCATGGTGGTAAGGGTACGACCCAGGCGGTAACTTACCGCCTGGGTCGTAAAGAGGCCCATAGTATGCTTTTGGCATAGAGGTTACGAAAGGGAAATCGGATCAGCAGATTACCCTTGCAGAGATGGAATCACCCACATCATTTTATTATTTAATACAAATTTAAAAAGCCAAGGATGTGCACCCTTGCCAGATGGCAATTCCACACAGTCAACACAAGTTCCTCCATGCATATTTCATCAGTAGGAGTAGAGGTGACACTTTTCAGATGTTGAAAGTATGCATGGGTGATGTGGAGAATCCACTCAGCAATGAAGTATGAAACTCCATTTGTCTAATGTGACATCTTCTACTCTCATATATGTATATATGTACAGTCAACTACTCCACCACTCCCTTGCTTGGAGCAGGACCTAATGTGTATTGACATGATATCATATAGCATTAAATGTTATGCACATGTACATACCACATGTATATCTCACATGTGTGTGTGTGTGTGTGTATTTGAAGCTGAACTCACACACACACTCATCTATACTCTGGCATTGTACAGTATGCATGTGAAGTCATGTGTCAGGCAGTACAGTGGTAGCAGCCAATGAAAGGCAATGTGTGTTCAGTGATGTGCCCCCAGTCACTGCTGGCCTTTCACAGGGTGCAGGGTGTCAAGACTCCCATATGGAAATACCAAGCAACTTTTATGTCAAGGCGGTGTGCAGCACATCTATTGGTTTTTGTGAGTACACATTGATGAGGTTCCTATAGTGCACATGGTTGGCCAATACTCACTGTACAAGTCAACTACTTAGAAGTACAGAAGGGACTGACAGGCTATGTTATGTTGAAGGCACCAGAGAAAGGTTTGTATCATCTAACACATTTTGTACATCCTTTCCAGGCATGTTCAAAGGTAACAAAGGCATTATTAAATGAAAAGCAGGAATGTTACGTGGTGTGTGTTTAAGCTGTCATTCTGCTTGTGCTAATGGTCACATTGATGACGAGCATTACTGAATTGTCCTTTTTAATGTCTGATGCATGTGTAGCAGACCAATTTTATCTGTGTGGATTTGAATGTAAACATGCATGTCCAGCTGGGTGGGCTTCTGAATATTGTTGTCTGCATTTGTGCAAGTGAAGACTCTGCAGATTTGGAGGAGGAGGAGGAAACGCATGCATCCACCAGTGCAGCCCACAGTGCTCTCTTTCGTGAGCATCCACACCTGTTGCAGACCATCATCCGCAGGTCGTCCGACTCATCTTCTGATGATGCAGAACATTCTGATGTGGAAGGAACACTGGGGGGGCATGGTGGAGGGACCATTACTGGGTGGTCAATTTCTTGAGGCTGCTGAGTTTGAGGAGGAGAGCCAGGTGAAACAGGGCCTGGCAGTGGAGTGTCCTGCTTCAGTGTTGGATTCTGTGTTTGCAACATTGCCTTCTTCCATCAGGGAGGCAGCAGGGAAGGCTGATGGCAGTATCAGGGTTCTATCTTTCACATTTGTCATGTGTAATGTTGCTGCAATGTTTCCACTGATCTTAACAGGAACTGTTGATAGCAATGGGTGTGTAACCTTTGTGAAAAACCTGAATGTGTCTCACTGACTAGTCCCCGGGGATCTGTCATCCAGGTGGCCAGGACAAAGCCATCGCTATTGGATCCAGTTCCTGGATGTGGTCTAGTGAGGGAGGATCACTTGGATGAGGGGTGCTTGGGGAGTGGAATTGGGACACCGTAGGATGGGATGTGGTATCCCCTTCCTTATGACACCTTTTCCCCATCCTGCACGGTAGGATCCTAAAAAACTCTACCCCTCTTTTCTAACACAAACTCTTTCCTACAGCATGAACGAAAACGGACCAATACCCGAGCCGTTTACATGACCTCCCAACACAAGGGTCAGGCAGAGGCAGGCAATTACCGATAACTAGACACACCTGCCCACCCTGACCACCCTTTTCCTTCGACATAGGGATAAAAGGCAGAGCACACGAGCACACTCCGAGCAAGGCCGAATGCATGAGGAAGAAGCCATTCCATGATGGCAGTTCAAACAGAGGAGAAAGGCTGGGAGACCTGAAAGTACGTCAAGGAGGGAGTTGCCCTTTCCCTTTTCAACCCAGATTCGCAAAGCCTCTGATGAAAGATACGTAAGACCAGGAATCGTAGCTGGAAGGTGGTGCAACGGATGTCAGTGGTACATGGCACCCCACAGCACTGATAGCCAGTCGGGGAGAAATGGTGGCCATCAAGGTACTGTCCTTGACTCCAGCAGAAAAACTAACAGAGCGAGTTCAACACAGCCAGAGAGTCGGAGGCACCTGATAGTAGACTGGCTTGTGTTAGTCTCAAGGTTGCGGAAGAAGATAAAGTAGACAAAGGTGGTTTGTGAATGAACAAACTGGGTACCAGAGTCAGATTGGTCCAGCATTAAGTAGGTGCTCAATCGAAAGGTCTCTAGCTGGAACCCATCTCTTGAACAAAAAGACTGTTGAAAATTCGAGTTAAAGGAAACTGCAAGTGCTAAGAGACCATAGAGAAGGTCGTGCTATAAGGTGTTAAGGTGGTCATATAAAGGTCAAGTAAACTCCTTTGTACAATCAAAAGTCCTTGACACATTGCAGAAGTTTTTGTTGTTACAAATTGACATTTGTACCCGGCTGAGGGGAACACCGTGCAAAATGTGATGATAAAAAGCCTGCACTTGCCCTCACCTAACAGAGTGACCGAACGAGACAAGATCGCCCTTCGGGAGTCTCTGTTTGAATCGGGAAGTGCTCTAGGTGGTCTGAACCTGGACCATGGGGAAATAATCTGAACCTGGTGCTACTGTTTGAAAAGACATTAAGACTTGAACATATTGTAAGGGGCAAAAAAAGTTAAACAAGGGAAACTGTGTTAGTGGAACAAATGTGAACCCGACAGAGTGATGCCTGCCAAAAGTATAGTGATAATAGAACTATGTGGAGCCTAACTGGGGGCTAAGATAAAGCCTGACAGGAGGCTTAAGGGAAAGCCTGACTGGGGCTGGAAAACCAATGGAAGTGAATCCTGCATCTTGTTAAACCACCTATGACTATTGTGATGACAAGTGTGAACCCGAACAAGGTATGTCCAAAGCGAGTGGTTGGTCTGAACCCAACTGAGCAAGGCTGACGATTGAGAGAAGGATCAAAACCCTGCTGAGGGGGAACCAAGGGGGACTCACCCCATGTAACTATAACCCAAAGGAACCTTTGTTTTGTTGTTTTTGCATATCAGGCCCTCCTAAGCAAGAGACTTTGCATGACAATAGACTTAAGCACAGAAGGTTTAATACTGGAAAAGGAACTGTAACCTCCTGCTGGAGAAGTCCAGACGTGTGCTGTGCTCAGTAGTCCCACATTGTCCCATGCTAGAAAACGTGGGGTAGGGTGACCCCGGTTATAACATCCTGATTTAGCATTTTTTGTGAACACTTCTTTCTTTTCTTATGAGCATTATCCCACATTATTTTCTTAGTATATGCCCTTTTTTATTTTACTAGACTGCACTTGGACAATATTATTATTTTTGTAATGTTTTCTTTTTGCTGCATATTGTTAAAATGCAAACCTTTTGCCAATTTAATACAGGAAATAAATGTGAGGTACAATTGCAGCATACAATCAAATACAATCTAATACTTTAAATATAGTTAAAAAATGTTAACAAGGTAATTCATGGAAAACGGGGTGCAAGCGTGAAAATCGCAGCGCACGCCTGCTAAAGCCATGCACACAGCCATTTGTCGATTCATGGATGGCGCTGCGCGTGGCTTACCTAAGATCTGCTCTGAATCTGCGTGTGGTGGCCACGTCATTGTGCAAACCGAAGGCTGTGCGCGAGAGGGCCAGTGATGGCGCACACAGGGCAGCGCATACACCTAAAAAGGGGGCAGAACACGCGGAATGGGAAACAGCATGTGAAAATGCAGGTGTTACGGGGGAAGTACCGCTGCTAAATCCTCGCAACGCCCACATGCGCGCTAACAACAAGTGTTCATGAAATCGGACAGGGGAAACCGGGCCACACAAAAGAAGCGCTAATCCGGAAACACGTACACCAGGCGGAAGCTGGCGTAAGCGGCCCCGTGCAGCATTAAAGTGCGCGCAAACAACAAGCTCATTCGCTACAATGAATATACCGTTCCTCGCAGCAGTGGTTGTGGCACACCGCAGGAGGAGGAGGCTAGCCAGGCCCCGCATTTTCTTTCCCAGAACCTGCCTTTTTGGGATGCCTGATGACCAGGTCTGTGGCAGGTACAGGTTTCCACCCCATATCATCCTATACCTGGTTGCTGAGTGGGAGGATGACTTCACATCACCCACTCTGTGTTCTCAAGCACTGAGCCCCTTGGAAAAGGTGCTCAATGTACTGCATTTCTTGGCCACTGGGTCATTTCAGCAGACAAGTGCCATAATTGGGGGCATCTCACAGGCCACGTAGTCACGCTGCCTACACCAGGTGTTGGCGATCATGACTGCACACCCCTCACTCTGCAGGCACATATACATGCCCAGAACGCAGAAAGGCAGGCCATGGTCCAGGAGGACTTTTATGGGGTGGCACACTTCCCCAAAGAGCCACTGAGCACATCTATCGCAACCGCAAGAATTGGCATTCCATCAACATGCAGGTTGTATGTGATGCCAAGGGAATCATCACCTCTGTATATGCCAACTATCCGGGGTCCAGCCATGATAGTTTCATATTCAGACTGTCCCCCCTAAATCGGGACCTGGAAGCTGGAGGCATGGCGACACATGGCTCATTGGTGAGAACAAATGCCTCTGCACATGCATGCATGTCACACACAGAGAAATGGCAAAACCCAACTAATGACAACCGTTAATACCTCCTCAGGGGACAATGCATACCCTCTGAGCACCTACATGATGACGCCAGTACAGAACCCCACCACACCACCCGAGGTAAGATACAACGCAGCCCATATTGCAACCCGGGGCATAGTGGAGCGCACATTCGGAGTGCTGATGTCACGTTTCCGCTCCCTTGACCACTCTGGCGGCCAGCTGCTATATGTGTCCCCAGTAGTGTGCAGGATTTTAGTGGCAGCATGTGTCCTGCACAATGTTGCAACCCGGTGGGGCATGCCGGTGGACATGGTGGTGCCCCCACATTTCTAACCACATGCACGGCCGCTGCGCATGGGAGGGGAAAGCGCACGTGACGAGGCAGCCCGTACCCAGCTTCTGGCAACATTTTTCATGTAAAATCTCACCCCTGCGGAGTGCACACAGGCCTGCCACATACCAACTGGCAATTGGTGATGACAAAGGGACAGTCAACTGTCACAACCATACCACCCTAAGATTGTTTCCCTGGAAGTGATACACTGTGTGCATCCCTAGCTACTTCAACAGACCCAATGTTGTGACAGTAAAAGGCACACATTCACGCTTCATGAAGGACTACCCTCTTGCAAAACAGCACAACCAAATACTGGAATGTCACTCAACCCCTCCCAAACCCCATCTCACCCGCCCAAGACACCATGGTATGGCATCCAATGCGAAAGCAAACAAATGAATGCACAACACACCACAAAACTGTCACAAAGTGCACCATCACAAATGGAAACAGGCCACATACAATTCCCTCTCACCTATGAAAAAGAAACAGCACACATGAACATATACTTACCAGCATGACAAAACATGAATACAGGACCCAACAGTGGCAACGTCTGACAGTAACCAATCACAATAGTGCAAGTGTGACAACCTGAAAAGGCAACACATCGACCCCTCCCATCTCCAGTGTGTTGCTGGTAGGTAAATGTGGCAGGGTACTGCATACAACATGAACGGCATCTGCAATGGAGACAGGCAAGGTAAGACATGAAGAAGCTACATGCAAATATGCATAATGAGCAAAATGTAATACAATACACAAATCAACCATACAGTGGAGAAATCATCAGTAATCCACGCTAGAGGTGTATACACAGTTTGGACTACAGAATGGCCACACAACTGATGGAAGCCCAATGCCTCTGTGTAAGTTACTGTCACACGGTGCCACCCTTGCAATCCATGGAAAGGGGAAGCAGGAGTGGCATATGTGCCTGGACCCCAAGCTTCAAACACAAACACAAGATAAGCCTGCATGGGCACATCTGGAACACACAGTGGATGCCTACAGGTGCCACACAAAGCAGCACACTGTAACATGAATGCACAATAGACAAAAAAAGAGGAAAAACAAAAATTAAAAAATTAAAAATCAAAATCAAAAATGGTGTGGGGTCAACTGGGGGCTGGGGAGGAACCCAGGAGGGAGGAGTTGCAGGGTGCACCCCAAAATCCACATCCGTGGACGTTGAGAAAAAAAAAAAACCTCCATGGGCTCATGGCCTGCACGGCTACCCGACAGTGGGAGAACTGCCGTCGATGTCATCACCCTCTGGTGCTACATTAGAATGTGTGCGTGGTATGGGAGGCAGACCACGCAAAGCCCTGGCATACTCCTCCATGGCAGCAAGCATGCAGGTTTGAAAGGTTTGGTTCTGCAGGATGATGTCCGGAGATCCCCATGCAGCACCTCACGGCTAGCACAGACTTCTGCCTTCAAGGCCTCACGTGATGCACAGCTCTCCTCACGGGTTGCCTGGAGCTCAGCTGTAATTGTGTGTGTTAGCTGCTCCAGCTGCTGTTCTGACCGTGTACTCTGGGACACCTCAAGTGCACCCATAGTAATTCTGAGGGAGCTGTTTTCTTCCCTCAGGGCATCCCTGTGGGCCTGTGCCTCTGCAGATATGGCTGTGTGCAGAGCCTCCAGTTCAGCCCGTTGGTCCCTGTTGACGGCCAACATGTGTGAGCGGCACATGGATTTCGTTGCTTGCTGCTGGACCTCCACCTGCCTTTCGGGGGGAGAATGGAAGTGGCCACCCTATCCATGGCCTGAGCCATCATCTCACATGATGCCCCCTGTTAATCTGCAATTGCATAAATAGAGTTCTCCCACACAGTATTGCCCAGTGGCGCACGGCCACTGCGTAGCTGGACATGACACCTGTTGGCCCCAAGGTGATGTGCACCTTGCTGTGCTGGCACTGACTGAGGCTGCAGGACTGCATTCCTCCTTTGATCTGCTTCCCCCAGGAACAGGAGCAAATATTGGGGAGTGTGACTCTGCATCCGTAACCGCCACAGGCGGACATTCCAACACTGAATGGGCCATTTAGGGGTCTACCCCCAGTGCAGTTGTTTTGAACAGAACAGCATCCTTGCCAGAAACACTCACCTCTGACAGGGCATTTGTCTCAATGTCTGATTCAGCACTTGAGCCATAGAGATCATCGGAGGTGTACCCAGAGACACCCGTGGACAGGATGGTCTGTAGGACCAATGGATTTTCGTGCACCACCATCCCACATCCTCCAGTGGTGTTTGGTTGGGGCTCTGAGTACTCCTTCCCCTGTGCCATCTCCTCCTCCTCCACAGCATCTAGTGCCTCATCATCTGCACAAAATGAAAAGAAAAGTCATGAAGACACGCATGAACAGCATAGCCAACACACATAGGCATCACAATGTACATGTCACATATGACACAAACTCAGCCATGCATGCAGTGGCAATGAAGTGGAAGGGGACCCTGAAAGCAGACATTGATGACTCCCAAATTGAAATGCAACACATGTGCTGCATGGTGCATAGCACCAGCATCACACATTAGCCTGTGAGTGCATGGACCATTAACAACCATGACACATGCCAGCACACAGATGGCACCTAGCATAGCCATGACATAACTGACAAGTACACCAAGATGGGAGTTAATCACTACTGTCACCCATCCATGTTCAACGCATACCATCAAACAGAACATGCAAAAGAGTGGGACAAAACACACATGTTCACAAGCTGCAACAACGCCAGTGTGTTCAAATACAGTGTTGGGAGGCACATGGATACATCAATTGTAGGTCACTTGGACATGACACAGGTCAATTGTTATGTTGAACATTCAAACAGGGCTCAGAAGTGATTGGGTGCAGTGCATGTGTAGGTGCAAAACAGTCAATCAGCCTGATTGAAGAAATCATTTGCGTAAAAAGTGCACATTTGTGGGGCTTTGTGGGGGAAAATCCCTATCTGAAGTTTGGTGATTTTGGGGCAGAATGGCACACAAATCTGCATTTATCATGCAAATAATTCCATCAATCAGGCAGAATAAAGAGAAAAAACGGTATTAACAATGTTGTGGCATGATGGCAGTTTAAGGGCAAGTGCAGTCAAATGTGCAAAGTGTTTGCAGCGGTCAGTAGGGATACAGTGAAGTCCAAACCCAAGGGCTGGGATGGTTTGGAGGCACTACATGGGTCACACATAGCAGTTATGACTCCTCAGCCTGTCCTGGCATTCAATCACAACACATCACCCAAGCAACATAAACATGGTCTGGACACACAAGCTTGGGCACTCACTGGCCATTGGGGGTCATTATGAGTTTGGAGGCAGCCATGGTGCTATTAGCACCATGGATGCCTCCAAACCCTTGTCTGGGTCCGTGGTGTCGGAATGGGGACTTACCGGGACATTCAGACTGTTGCGGACCCGGTAAGCCCCCATTTTGAAAACCATTCCCCATTCCCATTTGAGCCCCATAGGGCTCAATGGGAATGGTGAAGGAGCTAATAACGGGCCCGCAAATTGCGGGCCCGTTACTAGCTCTCTGGTCCCTTAACGGATCCCGCTAAGGGTGGCTGGTAAAACCAGCCGGCCCTAGTGGGACACGCTAAGGGACCTCGGAATGTGGCGGTAGGGGGTTAATGGCACTGGCATCCTTACCGGTGCCGTTAACCCCCTACTGCTGTACTCGTAATGAGCCACATTGTCTCAAGATCTGGTAGGTCTCCCACGCCTTGGATCTGATCCTCTGTGATGAACCCTCCAGCGATTGCCTCATGTTCTATGAGTTCATCATCCTCTGGTGGTGACCCACTGCCAGTCACCAGAGTAGAGGGGTAATTGGAAGACAGCTTGTTTTTTGCTAGGCGTTTGAGGTCATTCCAACGCGTTGAGCAATCATCAGCTGTGCGCTTCACAAATCTATGGGAACTAATCTGGTCCGCGATGCACTACCAGTGGGCCGTACGCTGAGTAGTCGTAGCCTTGCACCCTGCCGTCACCAGCATGTCGCGGCCATGTGCCGACACGTAGCCCACAAGTGCGTCTAGTTCCACATCATTGAAACTCCACTTCCTTGACGTGCCGGAGGGGCGACCGTGTCTGGGGTCCCAGCCTGTTCCGCAATAGCACGCTTCTTCCTCTTGAGAGGTGGTGCGGACCCTGAGTGGCTTACACTGCTCTGGTCTGTAGGGGCTGTAGCACAGGTTGACTGGCCACTGGAAGCAGGCAATGGCACGATGACCAAAGGTCTCACTGTAGGCATTGGCTGCTGGGTGCTGTTGCCAGGACCAAGCGGCACAAATGCCTTGGTGTGAGGGTCCGGTACCAACACTGTCCCGGCTGGGTGACTCAGAGCCGGGGTGGAGTGAGCTGCAGCTGCCCCTGCAGCCTCCTCACCCTGGATACTGAGGGCAGCAGATGACATTGCTGCCCCAGATCCATGTGGTATGGTGACAGCAACTTTGTGACACAGAAGTTGGCCTGTGAGTCATCCCGTGCCAGTTCGGTGACCAATCCGGACCGGGCTAGCAGGGCATGAGCTGGGATGGTGTCAGCTGCATCTCCCTGACCCACTGGGGGGGCAGAGCATGTCAGATGCACCTTCACCATTCAAGAATGGTGCCGGTGCATCCGACCTCCTCATTCCCATTGAGCCCTATGTGGCTCTAATGGGAATGGGGAGCATTTTTTTCCGGCACCCAGGAATGGGCAATTATCGGTAACTGCCCATTCCTGGACGCTGGTACAAAAATTATACCAGCAGCAGCCGGGCCTGTTTTACCGGCACGGCTACTGCCAGTATTGTAATGAGGTCCATTACATACCAAACAGCTCTAATTAGCACTATAATAGAATGAGAGAGCCTGACAATGTGTTAGAAGATGGTGCGCGGTCTCAATATGCGCATTGCTTAGTCAGTAACTTCTTTCACTAGGTGCTAATCTATTCCATCAGTATGTATCGACTGAGGGATGTCCACAGTGAGTGGTTGGTCTGAACCTGACTGAGGGAGTCTGACGATTGAGAGAAGGATCAGAACCCTGCTGAGGGGGAACCAAGGGGGACAGGTGTTCACCCTATATAAGCCAAAGGATCCTTTGTTTTATTGTTTTGGCATATCAGGCCCTCCTAAGCAAAGACTTTCCATGACAAGAGACTTAAGCACAGAAGGCCCGGATAGTGGAAATGGAACTGTAACCTGGTGCTGGAGAAGCCCGGGAGTGTGTTGTGCTCAGGAGTCCCGCCTTGTCCCGTGCTAGAAAACGTGGGGTAGGGAGACCCATGTTATAACATCCTGACTTATCATTTTTGTGAACACTTCTTTCTTTTCTTATGAACATTATCCCACACTATTTTGTAATATAGTGGTACGGATTGGAAATTGTTTTCTGAGCATAGGTCGTTTTTTATTTTACTAGGCTGCACTTGGACAGTATTATTATTTTTGTAATGTTTTTATTTGCAACATGTTGTTAAAATACAAACCTTTTGCCAATTTAATCCAGGAAATAAACACAAGGTTCAATAGCAGCGTGCAATCAAATACAATCTAAAAACTTTTAATATAGTTCAAAAATGTTAAATGTCCTTATATCACATTGAGAGTCAATAAATAATCCACACATTTAATATTGAGATTTGTTGTAGTGCTACTTCCCACTCATAGTAAGCTGCAGCTGTTATAGCCGTGCTCTCGGCTCTGAATAAGTGTTCCAAAATTGATCCCCCTGTATAGATAACATATTGTGTAGAAAACAGCTGTAATTAGCACTGTAATAGGAAGAGAGAGCCTGACAATTTGTTAGAAGATGGCGCGCGGTCTCCATATGTGCATTGCACAGTCGATAACTTCTTTCACTAGGTGCTAATTTATTCCATCACCCTGTATGCTCCCGAGTCGGGAGTATATTGAATTGCAGGTATATAATGTACCTGCATATATTTACGGACAATAGTTTAGTTAAATACGTTGGGAGGAGATCCCATCGGAAGCCTTGAGGGCTATATAACTGATACATTGGTTTGATACTGAGATGCCTAATATTCACAATGAAATCAAAGTTATTGTTCTTATTTTTTAATATACAAAAGGTGTTTGGTAATTCCATCTAATCATTCATATCAATTTCCAAATTATGTAAACGCTCCAATGCTGTCTCCCTGAGCTGTACAAGATATTTGTTAGGTGTACCCCCTCTCCCCCTTATAGAGACTGGCCAAATAGCCAAACATATTATTATTATTATTTGATGATCATAGTTTGGTCCCATTTTAGATTTAGGTTTAGATTAGGTGTTTATCTCACCTGTTTTACAGTTTAATAAACACCATTGAACTGTGATCACTTGTGTCTGTCTTGCTTTGATACCATGCCTTTCTTACACCTTTCATCAAGTTGATATATGTGTGTATTTTGTAACAAGCTGCTTTGCTTTCTGGGAGTTATGGAGTAAAGCCTCATTATAGGGCAAGGCCCATGATGAGGGTATTAGAGACATGCGTGAGCAGGGAGGTGGGAGGGAAGGGGATGGCCACTGTATGCCCATCTAGGGAAATACTACCAACCAAGGGAGGTAACAGAGGGCAGCAGCTCACAATGTCTCAGGTAGGATAGTGAGTGGAAGGTGTGTAGTGTCATATGTTATGGATTGCCTTGACCATGCGGAGTAGGCTGCAATGCTCTTTCAGGAATTGTGAGAGTGTGTAGAACCAACTGTTGGGGTGAAGAGGTACGCATATATTTGGGCATAGGCTGAGAAGTCCTATCTGCTGGATACTACATTAATGTGCCAGCAGTTACGTATTCTACTGTTGTCCTCACTCTGGTGTGTGAAGAGCCTATAGAGATGAAGACATCGTGTTTGATAAATCTTACTGGCTGCAGGCGGAACGCCTTGTAGATAGTGAAGCAGGAACTGAAGGTGAGGAAGGCTTGCAATGGGTGACAGTGCAGGGCAATGGTAATAATGTTCATGTTGCCTCATTTGCAAAATCCATAGATGGTTAATGTGTCTGCATGTGGGATGCATCTCAGGGGGGGTAGGAGGGTGGAACACCAGAGTGATTACATGAGGTTGTGGCACACACTCAGGTAGGAGCATAGATGTGTGGTGGTGTCCGCCTGGTAAGATGTGGAAGAGGCAGTCACTAGGGGTATGGGCGATGTGAAGTGGTACATGGTGCTACATGAGTTG
The DNA here is from genome assembly GCF_040938575.1 of Ambystoma mexicanum. Classification (NCBI taxonomy): domain Eukaryota; kingdom Metazoa; phylum Chordata; class Amphibia; order Caudata; family Ambystomatidae; genus Ambystoma; species Ambystoma mexicanum. Next base: position 922,876,606 of record NC_090921.1, read on the forward strand.
TGAGGGAGCATTTAGGGATTTAGTGGAAGGGCATGATGATGGGTGGGGGGAGAAACAGAGCATTGGATAGGGCTACATAGTGGTTATTGGGTAAATAGATGTGAGTGGCAGGGGTAGTGATGGGATTAGGGGAAGGTGGGAGAGGCAAAGGAAGGTAAACAAGTACAGTAGATTGGGCAAATGTTGTTTTTCACATTGCAGGAGCATGCACATGGCAGAAATGAGTGGGGGCAAGCAGGGCCAGCAGCAATGGAGCAAAGGGACCCGCATTAAGGTGACATACACTAAGTTGAGTGTGAAACTGAGTGGTCAATGGCATGGCAGATGGGGTGGAATTGGGTGCATCAATAATGTGTGAAGGACGTTTTGGGCCACTGAGGGGCTGAAAGACAGAGAGGAGAGGGTTGCATCAGCAGATTGATATGGTGTTGAGGTGGTGGATGTGGAAATGTAGGTGGGAGATGTGAGTAAGGGGGTGGATGTTATATGGCAGACTGCGATAGGGAGCGTGTTGAAGGATAGGGCTACACATGGAGGGACAAGGAAAAAGTAATGTATCATGAGGGTATAAGTGATGGAAGAGGGAACGGGCCAGTGTGCATTTGACCTACATGGCCCCCAGTGAGGCTTCTTGGTTGTATATAATACATATGACTGAGGGGACACATGGAATGGAGACATTGTGACAGGGGCTGGGTTTGCAATATTTGAATGTGTTTGTGTGTGGCATGAACACTTTTATTTTTACTTGATTTGAGTACAGGCATGGTTTTTGTACTTCTTGACAAGGTTGTTGATGAGGTTGCAGTGTATTTTTAATGTCATGGGGCACACACAGTTTCCTAATCCAAGACACATATTCTTAGTGTGTTGTAATGAAAAAATGTAGTTGCCAGATTTCATCATTGAAGGGCATCAGGGAGAGGACTTTACTGTGTGTGTTCCACAAGGGTTGTCATTTATGTGAAGTAGGTTTGTATGACCCAGTTGCGAGTCTCCTTTCCCCATGTTCTTTGTCCTGCTAAGTAAATCGGTTTTGCCTGTGGAGGAGGTTGCATCCCCTCCTGCACCTCTACTGCTATGCCACAATGTGTGACAATAGTATATAGGACCGGTCTCAAAAAACAAAACACAATTATGGCTTTATGTATGTTTGATAAAAAAAAAAAATAGAAAATGTCTCTCTCTTTTTGTGTGTATGTTTGTCTAACACAAGTTTATTTGGATGTTGAATTATTTTTATGTGTCTACCTACCTACCCTCTCAATGAATGATGTTGAATAATCATGTGTAAAGATCCCTGATGATGGACACATTTTTCATCAATTTTTATCAAAGAATAAGGAAACAACTATTGGTTTTGAACATTGCTATATGTATGGGGTCACAACCAAGAATGTATGTTGAACTAGCAGAACATGTATGTATTTGCAAGGGATTAGGTGGTACCATAGGGTTTGCTCCCTTGGTCCTTGTTGTAATATTATGCAGGACACCACATGCCACAATGAGTTTGCATAATACTGGAGGTGCATATAGCAATCCACCACTTGAGTGGTCAAGGGAGCAGAATGTTGACTTAAGCACTCCAAATGGGTGATCCACTATACCCCTAGTGGCTATGTGTGCTGTGTTTTTGCACGCTTCACCTGGGGTGGCTTCATATCGCTGTCAACAGAAATGGTTGCAGTTGGTAGGCACTGTCCCCTGCAAAAGAGAATATGTTTATTTTATTACATGTAGTATAATTTCTTGTGTTTATTTGTTAAATGTGGCTGCTTGTATGTGTGTGTGTTTGTTTGAGTGTGATGGTTGATTCTCACCAATGAGCCACGTGTTGTCAAAGGTTCCCGATGCCAGGGCTTGATACATAGGTGAATGACATAATATGTCACTATCATAGATCACTTGTACATTCATGAAATGGCATTTTTTCTTGTTACGATAAATGCGCTCAGTGTCTAGGGTGGGGGGAATTTGCACCGCTAAATGGAGGCTGTCAATGGCTCCCAGCTCCTGGTAAAAGTTGGAGACTGCATAAAATTGCTGGCACACTGTTTGCCTTACCGGCAGAGAGCGTTAAATGTAAATGCATTTATGTACACATGATAGTATGCAGCACAAGTCCTATTGGAGGCACCTTGATTGTGTGGGATGTGGTCTAATACCAACAATGACTGTGGTATGTTGGAATGATGCGGGTGGCCAGGAAACGTAAGGCCGATGGCACTTTTATCAGAGGTGTCACAGAACGTGAGCAGATGGTGGGTGATGCCAGGTCATTCTCCCCCTCCCTGGCCAGGTCTTTGTTGACAGGTCTGTATGTTCCATACACCTCCTCGTGTGGCATCACAATTATTGTTGTTTGTGTAGGGAAGATACAGGCCCTCTAACTCTTCTCCTCCTCTTCCTCCTTCCATGCAGTAATATCGGTGCTTGCAATGAGTGATCCGGCATTGGGGGATTCTATTGTTTGGTGGAATTGCAGTCCGCTTTTTATGCTGATGGTTGGCGGTAGAATCTTGCTCCTTTCTCTCACTGTCAAAGTGCTATTGATTCTGTGAATACGGTTTACTTAACGGAAAACAGGGCGTGTTTGTACTTTTCACAGTGTCTTCCGCTCCCCATCCATGTTATTCCTCGTGTTCCTCTTTTTGAGCTGGTTCTTCCTGCATGCTGATTTCAAGGCCACATTAAGTGCTCTTGCAGGTCACAAAAGTGGAAGTGATTCAAACAATGTACAATCTGTGAATCGCCAACTGTTTTTCAGAGTGGCGCAAAGTGTACTTTTTTTAGCGCAAAGTACATTTTGGTGCTGAACTTTTTTGTAAATTAGGCCCACGGGCAAGTGAAAAAATGCACCTGAATTCTAAGTATTTTCTCATTCACAAATGTGAATACATTGCACAGGCAGCGTGCATACAGATAAACTGCTGTAAAGCAGTTCACTAACATAATACAGGGAGGTGGTAAAAGAGAGTGAGAAACGTTATAGTTGAAAGTGCAACCCTTATTCACAGAGATGCACTTTTAAAGGTGTCAGTAAATGACTGTGATTGAAAAGAGTGTTTTCGAATCCATGTTTACATTTGTAAATATCTTTTTACATTTATTACATTGACTGCGCTAATTAGTTATTGGTGACTGGCAATATGAGACATAGTTGAGAATTAGTGACCCACATGCCTGTTTAAATGTGTTCTTTTTTAAAACTACATTTGCATTGCTTGGTACAATATACTGCTTATAAAAAATATAGCATGTACATAACTAATGGCCATGTGCTCCCAATTTCTAATAGGGTTACTATATTCATGAAACTAGCACCCTTTACCCTGTTTACTGACTATAACAACACCTCTCCTTCATACTTCTATTCCATTCAATCAAAACACTATTAGGGTAATTCATAGAATTTCGCACAAAAGTGGCGCACGCGGCTGGCGAACAGTGTGCGCGTGTGAATGTCTGCGCCAGCCGCGTGCGCAAAAATCGATTTCCGCGCACAGCGTATTCATGGATTTTAGCCTCCAAAACCAGCCGTGGCACAGCGACCCTGCAGCAGTGCCAGTTACGCCCCCAAGAACACCCTCACGCAAGGAAAAGCCATCAAAATTCCCAATTCAGCGCAAAGGGCTGCGCTAACCCTGGACCAGTATACAGGGCTGCCAAACAGCAAACGCCAAGCGGGGAACGTGTATTACTTGGGTGCGCGGGAAGTTCCACACGCAATTTAAGCAGGGTACGTGTATTACTGGGGTGCGCGGGAAGTTCCACACTCGATTTCAGCAGAGTACGTGTATTTCTGGGGTGCGGGGAAGTTTAACACACGATTTCAGCAGGGTACGTGTATTTCTGGGGTGCCCGGCAAGTTCCACACGCGATTTCAGCAGGGTACGTGTATTTCTGGGGTGCAGGGAAGTTTAACACGCGATTTCAGCAGGGAACGTGTATTTCTGAGGTGCAGGGAAGTTTAACACGCAATTTCAGCAGGGTACGTGTATTACTGGGGTGCGCGGGAAGTTCCACACGCAATTTCAGCAGGGTACGTGTATTTCTGGGGTGCAGGGAAGTTTAACACGCGATTTCAGCAGGGTACGTGTATTACTGGGTGTGCGGGAAGTTCCACACGCAATTTCAGCAGGGTACGTGTATTTCTGGGGTACGGGGAAGTTTAACAAGCAATTTCAGCAGGTAACCTGTATTACTGGGGTGCGGGGAAGATTAACACGCAATTTCAGCAGGGTGCGTGTATTACTGGGGTGCGCGGGAAGTTCCAAATGCGATTTCAGCAGGGTACGTGTATTTCTGGGGTGCGGGGAAGTTTAACACGCAATTTCAGCATGGTACGTGTATTACTGGGGTGCGCGGGTAGTTCCACACGCGATTTCAGCAGGGTATGTGTATTACTGGGGTGCGCGAGAAATTCCACACGCGATTTTAGAAGGGTACGTGTATTTCTGGGGTGCAGAGAAGTTTAACACGCGATTTCAGCAAGGGTACGTGTATTTCTGGGGTGCGGGGAAGATTAACACGCAATTTCAGCAGGGTGCGTGTATTACTGGGGTGCGCGGGAAGTTCCAAATGCGATTTCAGCAGGGTACGTGTATTTCTGGGGTGCGGGGAAGTTTAACACGCAATTTCAGCATGGTACGTGTATTACTGGGGTGCGCGGGTAGTTCCACACGCGATTTCAGCAGGGTATGTGTATTACTGGGGTGTGCGAGAAATTCCACACGCGATTTTAGAAGGGTACGTGTATTTCTGGGGTGTGGGGAAGTTTAACACGCAATTTCAGCAGGGTCCGTGTATTACTGGGGTGCGCGAGAAATTCCACACGCAATTTTAGCAGGGTACGTGTATTTCTGGGGTGCGGGGAAGTTTAACTCGCAATTTCAGCAGGGTACGTGTATTACTGGGGTGCGCAGGAAGTTCCACACGCGATTTCAGCAGGGTATGTGTATTTATGGGGTGCGGGGAAGTTTAACACGCGATTTCAGCAGGGTACGTGTATTACTGGGGTGCGCGGGAAATCCCACACGCGATTTCAGCAGGGTTGTGTATTTCTGGGGTGCGGGGAAGTTTAACACGCGATTTCAGGAGGGTACGTGTATTAATGGGGTGCACAGGAAGTTCCACACGCGATTTCAGCAGGGTATGTGTATTTCTGGGGAGCGGGGAAGTTTAATACGTGATTTCAGCAGGGTACGTGTATTACTAGGGTGCGCGGGAAGTTCCACACGAGATTTCAGCAGGGTACGTGTATTTCTGGGGTGCGGGGAAGTTTAACACGCAATTTCAGCAGGGTATGTGTATTACTGGGGTGCGCGGGAAGTTCCACACGCGATTTCAGCAGGGTACGTGTATTTCTGGGGTGTGGGGAAGTTTAACACGCGATTTCAGCAGGGTACGTGTATTACTGGGGTGCGCGGGAAGTTTCACACGCGATTTCAGCAGGGTACGTGTATTTCTGGGGTGCGGGGAAGTTTAACACGCAATTTCAGCAGGGTGCGTGTATTACTGGGGTGTGTGGCAGGTTCCACACGCAATTTCAGCAGGGTACGTGTATTTCTGGGGTGCGGGGAAGTTTAACACGCGATTTCAGCAGGGTACGTGTATTACTGGGGTGCGCGGGAAGTTCCACATGCGATTTCAGCAGGGTACGTGTATTACTGGGGTGCGCGTGAAGTTTCATACGCGATAGGCCCTGTGCGAGTGGGGTATGTGTATTTCGGGGGTGCAGGGGAGTCCTACATGTGAATTGCCAGTGTGGGTCCTCCCAGGTGTTCCCTCTACACCCGCCATTGCCCCTGCAGGCAGCCCACACCACAGGGGACTACCCTGCACCCCTGGTCATGTCCCGCAGGCAGACCATCCACCATGGGCATGCCCCCCCAGTCAAGACACATGTCACCTTGCACTAGTGATCATCAACGCATTACCCCCTTGCACCCCCACCCCCCTGCAGTGCAGGGTACCTGCCAGCAGGCCCCCACTCATGTCCCACTCATGTCCCTTTGGACCTCCACCCCCAAGCAGTGCAGGGCACCTGCCAGCAGGCCCCCACTTATGTCCCCCAGCACCCCACCCCCAAGCAGTCAGGGGCACCTGCCAGCAGGCCCCCATTCAAGTCCCACTCATGTCCCCTTGAACCCCCACCCCTCAGCACTGAGGGGCACCTGCCAGCAGGCCTCCACTCATGTCCCCTTGTACCCCCACCCCCGAGCAGTGCAGGGCACCTGCCAGCAGGCCCCCACTCATGTCCCCCTGCACCCCCACTCCCCAGCAGTGCAGGGCACCTGCCAGCAGGCCCCCACTCATGTCCCACTCATGTCCCCTTGTACCCTCACCCCCCAGCACTGAGGGGCACCTGCAAGCAGGCCCCCACTCATGTCCCCCAGCACCCCTACCCCCCAGCAGTCAGGGGCACCTGCCAGCAGGCCCCCAATCATGTCCCACTCATGTCCCCCAGCACCCCCACCCCCCAGCACTGAGGGGCACCTGCCAGCAGGCCCCCACTCATGTCCCACTCATGTCCCCCAGCAACCCCATCCCCCAGCAGTCAGGGGCACCTGCCAGCAGGCCCCCACTCATGTCCCCAGCACCCCCACCCCCCAGCACTGAGGGGCACCTGCCAGCAGGCCCCCACTCATGTCCCCCTGCACCCCCACCGCCTAAGCAGTGCAGGGCACCTGCCAGCAGGCCCCCACTCATGTCCCACTCATGTCCCCTTGCACCCCCACCCCCAGGCAGTGCAGGGCACCTGCCAGCAGACCCCCACTCATGTTCCCTTGCACCCCCACCCCCCAAGCAGTGCAGGGCACCTGCCAGCAGGACCCCACTCATGTCCCCTTGCACCCCCACCTCCAAGCAGTGCAGGGCACCTGCCAGCAGGCCCCCACTCATGTCCCACGCATGTCCACTTGCACCCCCACCCCCCAGCAGTGCAGGGCACCTGCCAGCAGGCTTCCACACATGTCCCCTGCAACCCCACCCCCAAGCAGTGCAGGGCACCTGCCAGCAGGCCCCGACACATGTCCCCCAGCCAACATGTCATCACAATCTAGATCCCTGGCCCTTATGGCCAGCCTCCACAGGCCAAAGACCCACCCAAGTATTGCAGCCACCCACATAGAAATGCCAATAACATGATACAACCCCAATGGCAAGTATGTAAATGAACACATGTCCGTCACACACACACAATGGGTGCAAGTGAATGTCAAAACCCATATCATGACATGCATGAAACCAATGAGATAATACCACAAATGTAAGTATAAAAATATATATATATTAAAGATAACATGAACGTAAATCAAATTAAACACACAACAATGGGAATAACAAAAGAAATGGTCCATGTCCGATAAATAATGAAAATCAAGAAAACATAAGCAAAATAAATCCAAAAAGAAATGTTGTCCAAAGTCACAGTCCAAAAAAGCAAATCCAAGGAAAAAAAAAAAAAACATTGCTCCATGGTGAACACAAAAGAAATATTAAAAAAGATGAATCCAATGTAGAACTATGTACAATTGAAGAATCCAGGGTACATGAGCCCAACTTAAGAAATGAAACCTACCAAAAACTACCACCTAATAAAAAAACTATATACAAAAATGTGGTGTATTGTCCAAGCGGTCCAAAATAAAGAAAAAACGAAAGGAAACCTAATACTAACTAACTATTTACAAGGGCAACGGGCAAGTCCAACGGCTCACTTGTTCATATCCCGGGCCAGGGTATCATCGAACTACTGCTCGATGTCCCGGAGGCGGTCCTCTTCCATGGCCCCGAGGGTTCGCAGGGACGATGACATCTGGATCTCCAGGTCCCTGCGAATGGCCTCGAGGCACTCGGCCCGCCTCAGGGCCCTACGCATGGAGTTCTCCACCCTGACCATCGTGAGCCGCGCCTCTTCCGCCCGCCGCCGCTCCGCACCTATCTGCTGGCTCAACCGCAGCCACACGGAAGACCCTCCCATTGCTGGGTCCTCCTGCCCTATGGTCGATGCCTGACCCTCCGATGTTGATGGCCGTAAGCCATCATTTCTCCCACCTACAGCCTGCTCCTGCTGCTGCTGCTGTCCATGTGCCCTGTCCGATGGTGCCTGCACATCCTCCATCTGCTGGTCTCCAGTTGTGGTGTCCACCCCTGCTGGACCGCCAACTCCCGACTGTGTCAGGGATGGGATCTCCACCAAGCTGGCTTTGTTGGTCAGGCCAGGTCCACAGGGGGCCCTGGTGGAATCTGGGCCGGAAGACGATGTGGAGAACGACCGGCGCATAGCCTCCACAGAGGAGGAGAGGTCCGCCAGAGTGCGCATCACATGTAGGAACCCACCGACCAGGGCCCCTCCCAGCAGTGCCACATCACGATGCTGCTCTTCGTGATGGCGTCATCACGAATGTCACGCGTGCGCAACGCGACACCCACCAGGACGGATCCCATACAGTCGCGGGACCCCTCCCCCGCAGGTAGTGGAGAGGCAGGTGATATGGCACTCTCCCCTACCTGCGGACGTGCCTGGGACAGGGCCTCCCTGCTGGTGCATGATGGTGCAGTCACAGGGTCAAGGACCGCGACATGCACAGGCCCCTCCGCAGTGACCTGTGCTGCCTCCTGACCCTGGCCCTGGACTGCACCACTTACACCAGTGGTACTACCCCCACCAGGCCCCATGTGCGGCTCAGTAGCGGGCTCCTCCTCCTCTGTGGAGACCACCAACCTGGATGTCTCCACACCGTCTTCCGCCATTGGAAGTCCCCGCGGGGGCTCACCCGGCCCTTCCGCCACAGCCGTTGTGGCAGACGCGGCACCAGCCCCCTCGCTCCCGGATGATGGTAATTCCTGGGAGGGTGGCTGGGCCTTGCATCGCCGCCCGGTGGAGGCATCCCGGCCACTTGGCTCCACAGCTGTCTCCGCCCTCTTCTTCACTTGACGCTGCGTAGAGGGAGAAATAGAACACAAGCATCAGGGTACAGCACAAAATACCCTAGACAGGAAGTATTAACACATGAGTGGCACTGTCAAATGTCACTTCCATCCTGCCCTTCCACAACACATGGGTCAATGCATGCAACACACATGCAGAAACACTCCTGGCACCTGCAATCAACATCAACACCCATGTACAAGGGCCCCTGTAAACCAAGATATTGCCTTCAAAGTCACATGCATCCATGGCATTTCAAAGTCAAACACACACTTCTCTGGCGCACACACACACACACACACACACACACACACACTCGGGAACCATACATGTATATGACATCAGCACCCAATCCTCACCCCCCCTCCATGTCCAGGAACAGAGACTGGCATGCTTTCAGGTGTGCAATCTGCATAAAGGTCCCCATGTTGCATTAAAACACATGCACCTACCATGTGGTTCACACATAACTGGTCCCACTTGCATGACCATGATGTCCCTGCACACACACATCCATACATGGCCTATGTCACACATACAGGCAAGTATCAGACCACCAGCACACTGCAACATGCCCTGTCTCACACAGCAATGCTTGGCCACTTACCGCTCAACTCCAGACGGGTCTGCCTCCGAAGGTTCTGGGCGTGGAGCGCTGAGCCTACGTGTTCCGGGACCCTCATCTGGATGTTGCTCAGGCTGACCCGGCCCCCCTCCGCGAGGCGCCGGGCCTTGTTGAGGGTCCTGGGTCTGAAGTCCTCCCAGCGCTTCTTGACATGTTGGTAGTTGCGGGTTGCCACCCCCTCCGCGTTGATGGCAACCACTGCGTCATCCCAGATCCTCTCCCGTCCTTCCTTGTTGGCGCATCTTGTTCCGAAGAGGGCATCATAATGCCCCAGGACATGCTCCACCAGGACACCAAATTCGGTGGCAGTGAAGCTGGTGGCCCTCTGCCTCTCTGGCTGGGGGTTGCCAGTGGTGCCAGATGGAGATGTGCCCGACATGGCAACCCCAGAGGCAGGAGTGGGTGGGCAACTGGGTCCTGGGGCTGGGCTTTGGAGCGATGGAATCCCAGTCGGGAGTCTTCTGTTCCAGCAGGGGTGGACACAGCAACTGGACCCCTGCAGATGGCTGACGTGCAGGCACCAAATAGCAGGCACGTGGGCAGCAGGCAGACAGGCAGCAGCAGATGGCTGGTGGGAGCGTGCTCGGGGCTCTTGGGGGCAGGAAAATGGCCTTCAGGGCAGGAGCGTGGTCTTCTGTGTGTGTACGCGTGGGCAGCTTGATACAGAGTGATTTGGCACGTGAACATCTTGCACATCAGCGTGTAATTCGAGGAAAGGCCCTTAGCGCGTAAGCGCGTCAGCACACGTACGCAATATCATTGGACCAAAGGCCCTTAGCGCGTAAGCGCGTCTGTGATGTATTGTGCATGGACGTTGCCCTTTCGTGTGTAAAACTTGCCGCGCACCCCTGAAATACACGTACTCCCTCGAACAGGGCCCTTTCGCGTGTGAAACTTCACGCGAACCCCGTAATACACATACCCTGCTGAAATCGCGGATGAAACTTCACGCGAACCCCGTAATACACGTACCCTGCTGAAATCGCGGGTGAAACTTCACGCGAACCCAACGAATACACGTACTCCGCTCAACAGGGCCCTTTCGCGTGTAAAACTTCATGCTGTACCCCAGAACTACACGTACCCCGCTCGCTCACACAGGGCCAATATTCCTGGGGTTCGCGTGAATTATCACACGCGATAGGCCCTGTGCAAGTGGGGTACGTGTATTACTGGGGTTCGCGGGAAGTTTCACACGCGATAGGCCCTGTGCGAGTGAAGTACGTGCATTACTGGGGTTCGCGGGAAGTTTCACATGCGATAGGCCCTGTGCGAGTGGGGTACATGTATTACTGGGGTTCGTGGGAAGTTTCACATGCGATAGGCCCTGTGCGAGACGGGTATGTGTATTACTGGGGTTCGCGGGAAGTTTCACACGCGATAGGCCCTGTACGAGTGGGGTACGTGTATTACTGGGGTTCGCGGGAAGTTTCACATGCGATAGGCCATGTGCGAGTGGGGTACATGTATTTCCGGGGTTCGCGGGAAGTTTCACATGCAATAGGCCCTCTGCGAGTGGGGTATGTGTATTACTGGGGTTCGCGGGAAGTTTCACACGCGATATACCCTGTGTGAGTGGGGTACATGTATTTCAGGGGTTCGCGGGAAGTTTCACACGCGATTTAGCTGTCAGGGCGGGGTACGTGAATCTCTGGGGTACGCGGGGAGTCCTACACATGAATTGGCAGTGTGGGTCCTCCCAGGTGTTCCCTCTACACCCTCCACGGCCCCTGCAGGCAGACCACACCAGAGGGGACTACCCCGCACCCCTGGTCATGTCCCGCAGGCAGCCCATCCACCATGGGCATGCACCCCAGCCAAGCCACCTGTCCGCTTGCATCACTGATCACCAACTCATGTCCCCCTCCACCCCCACCCCCCAGCAGTGCAGGGCACCTGCCAGCAGACCCCCACTCATGTCCCTTTGCACCCCCACCCCCCAGCAGTGCGGGGCACCTGCCAGCAGGCCCCCACTCATGTTCCCTTGCACCACCACCCCCCAGCAGTGCGGGGCACCTGCCAGCAGGCCCCCACTCATGTCCCTTTGAACCCCAAGCGGTGCGGGGCACCTGCCAGCAGGCCCCCACTCATGTCCCCTTGCACCACCACCCCCCAGCAGTGCAGGGCACCTGCCAGCAGACCCCCACTCATGTCCCCTTGCACCCCCACCCCCCAGCAGTGCGGGGCACCTGCCAGCAGGCCCCCACTCATGTTCCCTTGCACCACCACCCCCCAGCAGTGCGGGGCACCTGCCAGCAGGCCCCCACTCATGTCCCCTTGAACCCCCAGCGGTGCGGGGCACCTGCCAGCAGGCTCCCACTCATGTCCCCTTGCACCACCACCCCCCAGCAGTGCGGGGCACCTGCCAGCAGTCCCCCACTCATGTCCCCTTGCACCCCCACCCCCCAGCAGTGCAGGGCACCTGCCAGCAGGGCACCACTCATGTCCTCTTGCACCCCCACCCCACAGCAGTGCAGGGCACCTGCCAGCGGGCCCCCACTCATGTCCCACTCATGTCCCCCTGCACCCCCACCCCCCAGCAGTGTGGGGCACCTGCCAGCAGGCCCCCACTCATGTCCCACTCATGTCCCCTTGCACCCCCACCCCCCAGCAGTGCAGGACACCTGCCAGCAGGACCCCACTCATGTCCCACTCATGTCCCCTTGCACCCCCACCCCACAGCAGTGCAGGGCACCTGCCAGCGGGCCCCCACTCATGTCCCACTCATGTCCCCCTGCACCCCCACCCCCCAGCAGTGCGGGGCACCTACCAGCAGGCCCCCACTCATGTCCCACTCATGTCCCCTTGCACCCCCACCCCCCAGCAGTGCAGGACACCTGCCAGCAGGCCCCCACTCATATCCCCCACAACATGTCATCACGATCCACAATCATGGGCCTAATGGCCACCCAAATCCAAACCCACGCCACCCCAGTCGAAACACACAACCAAGTATCACATACACCCCACATTGAAATCCCCATCACATGAAACATCCCAAATGGCAAGTATGCACATCAATACATGTCCATCACACACACACAATGGGTGCAAGTGAATGAGAAAAGATGCATCGTGACATGCAGGAAACCAAGGAAAGCATACCATACAATGAAGTATCAAATAAAAATGTATTAGACACAAAAGCAAGGGATTGAAATGAAATCACACAATAATGTAAATAATAAATAAAAAGCTGCATGTCCAAAATATGAAAAAGAAGATGTGTAAAACCAGAATAAAAATCAATCCAAAAGCAAATGGGTCCAAAGAGTCTGTCCCTCAAATCAAATCCAAAGTGAAAAAAAAGAAAAATCCATTGATCCATGGTAAAAAAAAAGGCAAATGAAGTGAAATCCATTGTGGAACTATATACAAAGTACAAATCCAGGGTCCATGAGCCCAACCATCATAAGGAAACCTACAAAAACCCTACATAATGAACAACTGTATACAAAAAGGTGCGGCATTGTCCAAGCGCCCCAAATGAAAAGAAAAACAAAAGGAAACCTAACACTATATAACTATTTACAATGTCTGCGGGCTAGTCGAACGGCTCACTTTCTGATTTCCCGGGCCAGGGCATCATCAAACTCCTGCTCGATGTCCCTGAGGCGTTCCTTTTCCATGGCCCCGAGGGTTCGCAGGGAGGATGACATCTTGACCTCCAGGTCCCTGCGAATGGCCTCGAGGCACCACTCGGCCCGCCTCAGGGACCTATGCATGGAGTTCTCTGCCCTGACCATCATGAGCCGTGCCTCTTCCGCCCGCTGCCGCTCCGCGTCTATAGCATGGCCCAACCACTGCCACACGGAAGGCACTTCCCGTCCTGGGTCCTCCTGCCCTCTGGCCAATGCCTGCCCCTCCGATGTTGAAAGCCCCGAGCCATCATGGCTGCCACCTTGTTGCTGCTGCTGCTGTGCCTCTGCCTGTGCCCTGGCTCCTGCTGCCTGCACATCCTCCTACGGCTGGGGTGCAGTTGTTGATGTGGCCACCCCTGCTGGATGTCCGACTCCTGACTGTGGCAGGGATGTGTCCTCCACCAGCCTGGCCGCAGGGTCAGAGGCAGCTCCACAGGGCACCCTGTGACACATGGGTGGGAAGATGGCACGGAGGATGACTGGCACATAGGGGGTTCAGTTGATGAGGGGGTCAGAACAAGGTCCAGAAAACGGAGGAATACGGCCCTGGTGAGCTGTCCCAGTGGGTCAACGCGGTCAACGAGCCATGCAAGAAGACATGCAGTCTCCTCATGAAAAGACTGCAGGTCAGCTCGCATGGAACGTTGACGCAACGCCACCCTCCCAGGACAGGCTCAACCTGGTGCCAGATAGCCACATCCGCAGGGAGAGGGAGGCCAGTTGGTGTAAGCCGATACCCTCCCTGAGAACGGGCCTGGACGTAGGTATCCCTGCTGGTGCAAGATGATGCAGTCACAGGATCGGGGACAGGATTACACACAGGCACCTCCGCGGCGGCCTGTGCTGCCTCCTGCCCCTGCACTGCACCACTAGCACCAGTGGAATCCCCACCTCCATACCCCGTCTCTGTCCCTTGCACGGCCTCCTCCTCCACCAAACCTCCCACTAACCTGGATGACTCCGTGCCATCTTCCTCCTTCGGGCCCTGTGGGGTCTCAGCTGACCCTTCGGCTGCCGAGGAGTCCAACTCCAACCTCTGCCTCTTGGACCTCCCCTCGGCAGCTGAGACCTGGTACACGGCACCGGACTCCTCACTCCCTGACGAGATGACAACCTGGGAGGGGAGCCGGGCCTTGCGTCTCCGGCTGACGGTGCGATCCCTGCCGCTGTGCTCCACAGCGCCCTCTCCGCCCTCTTCATCAGTCGACGCTGCAGACAGGGAGAGATAGGACACAGGCATCAGGGCACTGTACAATGGACTTATACACACATGACAGTTGCACACGAGTGTCATTGTCAAACTTCGGACATGGCATCACAATCCCCAACACACATGTCATTTCAAATCACACACATGAGCTATTCCACAGCCATATCGCAACAGCCAGCACCATCCATTCACATACAACAGCATGAGCAGTCAAAGGTGAGCCAGACATCACATGAGACACAGGGAGTGCACTAGACATGCAGACACACCACCACACTTACATGCATGTGTACACCTCCACCAATTGTCGCAGTGATGAGATCGGCATCCATGTCACATCTGGCAATCAGTCTTCTACATATCAGTCTCACATGCATCCATGTTGCATGACAGTTGCACACTTGTCAGATATACATACATGCACATGTACACAGTGCAGATACATGCAGCTGGAACCAACATCCATGTGTGACACCACAACCTTGACAACTGACATACACAGTCATTCAAACATGTGTGCTCACACATCTGCATTTGGCCTGCATGCTTACCCACAAACACACCATCCAAGTGTCTCACACATGAAAGGACTCGCATGTGTCAGCCCCACAGCCCTGTACATACACATCCATTCATGGCCCTACAAAACCACATGTGCAACCTGCACACTACTGGCACACCAGCACACGCACAGCTTCCAATCAGTATGCATGTACACTTACCGCTCGACCCTCATTTGGTCTTTCGACAGGTGGCCCCGGCGCCCCTTAGCATCCGCTGCCTTGAAGAGGCGCCGGGCCTTGTTGAGGGTCCTGGACCTGAAGTCCTCCCAGCGCTTCTTGACATGACGGAATTCGCAGACTGCCACCCTCTCCGCGTTGATGGCAGTCACGATGTCCGTCCAGATCCTGCTCCGTCCTTCCTTGTCGGCGCACGACCTTCCGAAGAGGGCATCATACTGCCCTAGGAGTTGCTCCACCAGGACACAAACTTCGGTGGCAGTGAAGCTGGTGGCCCTCTGCCTCTCTGGCTGGGGGTTGCCAGTGCCGCCAGATGGTGTAGTGCTGGACATGGCAACCCCAGAGGCAGGAGTGGGCGAGCAACTGGGTCCTGGGGCTGGGCTGTGGAGCGATGGAATCCCAGTCGGGAGTCTTCGGTTCCAGCAGGGGTGGTCACAGCAACAGCACCCCTGGCTGACGTGCAGGCAGCAAATGGCAGTGTACGTGGGCAGCAGGCAATCAGGCAGCAGCAGATGGCAAGTGGGAGCGTGCTCAGGGCTCTGGGGGGCAGTAATTCGGCCTTCTGGGCAGGAGCGTGGTATTCCGTGTGTGAACGTGTGGCCAGCTTGATACGGAGTGATTTGGCACGTGAAAATCTTGCACGTCAGCGTGTAAATCGAGGAAAGGCCCTTAGCACGTAAGCGGGTCAGCACACGTACGTGATTTCATTGGACCAAAGGCCCTTAGCGTGTAAGCGCGTCTGTGACATGATGCGTGCGGGTGTTTCCCTCATAGCACGTGATGACAGATCACACGTGGAAAAGCTACACGTACGAGTGTCAGCGCGTGTAATTGGAGGAAAGGGCGCGTACACGCGTAAGTGACGTGTACGTGTGGGCCAGTTTAATAGGTACATGTAGGACGCCATTTCATTGTACGTGCTTTTTGTGGAGAGCGAGTGGGTGGATTCTGTACTTCTTGTCAGTTCACACGCGATTACTTCACAGCGTTTCAAGTTCGTAAGCCCTATTACCTCTGACAGCTTTCATTTTTCTACTTTTTTTGGGCCTGTTTCCTCAAACAGTGTTCACTTCTCCTTTTGTCCTGTCTCCTCAGACAGCGTACAATTCTTCTTTTGGCGGGGGTGTTGCCAATGCGCACACGCGCATATTTTTCACTTTCTTTTTCCAGGCAGACGGTGAGTTCCGCACGTACTTAGCAACTGTGCTTGCCCCTTTTGTCGCGGACCCCTTCAGAGGTCATTGTAGGCTGCCTGTATTACGCGTACGCTTATTTTTGTGTTTCTGGGTGCCACAGCGTAGTGTGGGTTCATTTTTCCACGCACGTGGTCTACGAGGGGTTGCGTGCACGTTTATTTTTGTTTTTGGGCTCCTGTGCGTTGCGTGACCCGTCATCTTACCCCAGGAAAGCCTTGTTAGAGCACTAGGGTACGAATTCCATCTAGTACCCTTCCCCTTTGACCCCCAATTGCCCAGGACAATAGTTTACTGCTCTTCCCATACGCACAACAACATCAGTGCCATGGTTGGGAGGGGACCAAGCGGTAAGGGAGGCAAAGGTGGCCGACCTTCAGAAAGGTGGGCGTGGTGGGCGCGGTAGGGGACGTGGCCAGGATTTGCAGCGTGCCCCTAGACCCCCATGTGTGGAGGACCAATCAGGTACACCCATCCTCCCCCCCACCATGGTTGAGGGAAACATGGCTGAGACCATCCCAGCTCAGCCCTTGTTGGCCCAGCCCATTGTGGCACCTGACCTGGCACAGGATGACTCCCTGGCTGACTTCCAGGTCAGCAAGACTAAGCCACGTGTGGCGGTGCAAGTTGTCACCAAGCCACGTGGATCTGGGGCAGCTATGTCATCTGCTGCCCCAAGTATGCAGGGTGGTGAGGCTGCAGGGGCAGCTGCAGCTCCATCCGCCCCAGCTCTGACTCTCCCAGCCAGGACAGTGTTGGTCCTGGTCCATCATACTGATGTTCCCCCTGCCAACATCACACTTCAGACAATGCCTGCACCAAGTCCTATGGTCAATGTGCATTCGCACACTCCAAAAACCCAGTCCACCGGTGATTCTGCCCCTACTGACCAGAGCGGCGTTAGCCACTCTGGCTCTGCGCCACCTTCTAAAAAGAGGAAGAAGGGTGCTCTGGCACACCAGGCTGAGACCCCAGGCACGGCTACACACTCCGGCACGTCAAGGAAGCCTAGCTTTAATGACGCAGAGCTTAATGCACTTGGGAGCTATGTGTTGCGACATAGCCACAAAATGGTGGTGACTGCAGGATCCAAGACCACACCTGGTCAACGTAAGGCACACTGGCAGACCATCGCCAATGACATAAGTTCCCTTGGATTTGTGAGGCGCTCAGCTGATGATTGCTACAAGCGGTGGAACGACCTGAAACGCAGAGCAAAGGACAAGCTGGCCTCAAGTCATGCCGCTACTCTGGTGACTGGCGGTGGGTCTCCACAAGAGCACAACGAACTCACTAAACATGAGTCTGTTGCTGGGACCTTCGTCACAGAGGGACAGATCCGAGGTGTGGGAGAACTACCCGATTATGACACATTGTCTGGTGAGTGCCCATGCGTGTGTGTGTAATGCATGTGTATGTTGTTTGGGTGACGGGTTCTGAATGAGTGCCAGGTGAGGGTGTGTGTGACTGAGTAGTATGTGTCACCCATGTGCTTCATCCAAAACATTCTGCGGCCTTGAAATTGGGTGTGACACTATCCCTTCTGCCCACAGTAGTAATTTAGCGCAACATTACGGCAGTTGCCCTTGAGGTGGCATCATGCAACAACATTGTTTGTATTTTTCAGTGTTCTTTCAGGCTGATTGTTTCAATTCTCCCACTTTTGCAACACATTCCTCAGCCCTATTGTGACATATGTGACATGCTTCTGTCAGTGAAGAACCCCACATAGGCCCACATGTATCACCTTGTTATTCGAATGATTTTACCATTCAGGCTGAATGAGTATTGTCCTGATCACATGATGTTTTTGGGCCTGTTTGAATGTGGAACATGCTAGTTGTTTCCTGTCATGTTGAAGTGCACAACCATTGATGTGTACATGGCCCTGCAATCACTGTATTTTTGTACACTGGATGTGTTGCAGTGTGTGGCACATGGCGTATCTTTTCATATTATGTGGCATTTTTCATCTCTTCATGTCCATCTCACATGGATGGGTGACAGTACTCATTCACTGACATATGGATGTACTTGTGGAATGTACCATGGCTATGGTACATGCCATCTGTGTGATGGCAAGTGTCATTTATGTGTATAGGACATGCCACTCACAGGCCAATGTGTGATGGCAGTGCTACCCAGCATGCAGCAAATGTGTTGCTCTTCCATCTTGGTGTCATCAGTGTCAGACTTTTGCCTCCCCTTCCAACTCTGTGACAGTGCATGCATGGGAGGGTTATAGTCATGTGAGACATGTGTAAATCATGTACTGGTTCTGTAGCTTGTCAGGCCTATTTGTGTGCTATGGTGCTAATGCCTGTTTCCATTTTTTGTCTTTCATGTTTTTGCAGGGGATGACGCACTTGATGCTGGTGAGGTTGAGGAGATGGTGCAGACCCAGGAGGAACCTGAGGCACAACCGGCTACCAGTGGGGGACGTGGTGTGGTGGTGGGTGAGAACCCACTCTTGCTGCAGACGATTCTGTCAAGGGGTGTCTCTGGGTGCACCTCCCCAGACCTCTATTCAGGTGTTGATTCAGATGATGAGACCTATGTGGCGTCGCAGGTAAGTGTTTCTGGAAGGGGTTCTGTTCTGTCCAACCCACCTGCACCAGGGGTAGAACCCTCTATGGGGATGTCAGTGTTGGTTAGTCAGCTTTTGGCGCTTATGGGTTCAGGGTCACACTCCACAACATCTGATCCTGTTCCTGGGCCAGCAGATCAGAGGGGCAATGCAGTCCTGCAGCCTCAGGCAGTGCCGGCACAGCAAGGAGCAGATCGCCTTGCCCCAAACAGGTGTGGTGCCCGCCGATACGGTGGCCGTACGCCACGAGGCAATACCGCATGGGAACAATCCATTTACGGTATGGCAACCCAACAGGCAGCATCAGTTGAGATGCAATGGAGAGGGTGGCCACTTCCATTGTCCCGCCTGAAAGTCAGATGGAGCTGCTACAGCAGGCAACAGACTCCATTTGCCGATCACACAGGGAGGACATGTTGGCGTCCAACAGGGACAGACGGGCGGCACTGGAGACTCTACGCCAATCGATCTCAATAGAGTCCCAGGGCCACAGGGAAGCCCTGAGGGTAGAGCTCCATCACCTCAGGGAGACTCTTGTTGACCTTGAGACTTCCACTAACTTGAGGACAGAACAGCAGCTGGAGCGGCTCACACGTTCACTCTCAGCTGAGATGCAGGCAACTCGGGAGGAGATCCGGGCATCACGTCAGGTGCTGAATGGGGATCTCCGCACTATAATCCCCCAGAACAAGACCTTCCACACCCACATGCTTGCTGCCATGGAGGACCATACCAGGGCTTTGCGTGGGCTGCCTCCCATAGCCCCATCACCTCCTGTGGCAGCAGCAGAGGGTAATGAGAGCGACAGCAGCAGTTCTCCCACATTGGCATAGCCGTGCAGGCCATGAGCCCATGGAGGTGTTTTTTTTTCCCAACATCCACACAGGCGGCTGTTGATGCGCACCCTGTTCTCGGACCTCCTGGGTGGCCTCCCCCGCCCAGCCCCCACATGGCCATTTTTGCTTTTTGGTTTTTGCTTTTTTGATTTTTGATTTTTGATTTTTGATTTTTGATTATTTTTTAACAGTGTGTTGCCTTGTGTGGCTCCCGTGGGCATCCACTGTATTCCGGCTGGGCACATGCAGGCTTGTCCTGAGTTTGGGTTCGATGCTTGGGTTCCTGAGACACACACCCCTCCTGCTTCCCGTTTCCATGGGCTTGCAAAGTGTGTGACCAAGTGACAGTGATGTACACAGTGATGTTGGGCTCCCATGAGCTGTGTGGGCAGTCTGTAGTCAATACTGTGTAGACTTCCTTGTGTATA
Source organism: Ambystoma mexicanum (assembly GCF_040938575.1). Taxonomy (NCBI): domain Eukaryota; kingdom Metazoa; phylum Chordata; class Amphibia; order Caudata; family Ambystomatidae; genus Ambystoma; species Ambystoma mexicanum. The sequence goes on from NC_090921.1 coordinate 922,896,804, forward strand.
TTGTTGTTGTATTGTACGGTGCATGTTGGAATTATGTATGTTTCTGCTTCCATGTCTCCCTCTGAATTTGCAGGTTCATTCCTCATGTCTTCACAAGGCCGTCTACTTTGGAGATGGAGTTCATGTTGTATGCAGTACACAGACAAGTTTTGAAGCCTGCAAGACTTCAGTTGGAATGGGGCGACGTGGTGGCATATTCAGGTTGTAAGACTACGACTACTTTAACTTAGTACTGTCATGTTTTAGTTATATTTGAGCTTGTGTAGCTGCATTGTATTGTTGGTAAGTATTTGGTCATGTGTGTTGTTAGTTCAACATTACTGGGAGCATATTGTGTGTGGCCAGTTTCCATTAGGGACACTGTACTTTGTGACACTTGTGTCAAGTTTTCGGGATTGATTTGTTTGCTCTCACATAGCATGACATGCCATGGTGTGTTGGGTGGTGGTGCTAGGGAGGGGTTGGGTGACATGGCACTGTTCTCATGTTGTATTTTGCAAGGGGGTAATGCATTTAGCAGCATATGTGTCTTTTGATGACACAGCATTGGTGGTGTTTCTGTAGGTAGGGATGCACACATTGTGACACTTCCAGGTGACCAATCCCAGGCTGGTATGGTTGTGACAGTTCACTGTCCCTTGTGTCATCATTGATTTTCAGCTGGTATGAGGCAGGGCTGTGTGCACTCCACAGGGGTGTGATTCTAAGTGAAGTAATTAGCCACCAGCTGCGTTCGGGCTGCCTCACCCCGTGCCCTTTCCCCTCCCATGTGCAGCGGGCGTGCATGTGGTTGGGGATGTGGGGGCACCACCATGTCCACCGGCAGGCCCCGGCGTCTTACAACGTTGTGCAGGACACATGCAGCCACTAAGATCCTGCACACTACCGGGGGAGCGTATAACAGCTGCCGCCAGAACGGTCAACGGAGCGAAAGCGTGACTTGAGCACTCCAAATGTGCGCTCCACTATGCCCCGGGTTGCAATGTGGGCTGTGTTATATCTTACCTCGGGTGGCGTGGTGGGGTTCCGAATTGGCGTCATCATGTGGGTGCTCAGAGGGTAGGCACTGTCCCTTGGGGAGGTGGTGATGGGTATCATTAGTAGGGTTGTGACATTACTCAGTATCTGGCATGCATGCATGTGCTGTGGCATTTATACTCACAGAGCAGCCATGTATCGCCATGCCGCCCAGCTTCTAGGTCCCAGTTTAGGGTTGACATTCTGTAAATGAAACTGCCGTGGGTGGACCTTGGATAGTTGGCATATACTGAGGTGATGATTCCCTTGGCATCACATACTACCTGGACGTTGATGGAATGCCAGTGCTTGCGGTTTCTATAGATGTGCTCTGATGCCCTGGGGGGACGTAGAGCCACATGGGTGCAATCAATGGCACCTAGGACTTTGGGGAATTGGGCCACCCCGTAGAAATCCTGGACAGCAGCCTGCCTTTCTGCAGGTGTTCTAGGCAGGTATATGTGCCTGCAGACTGATGGGCATGCAGTCATGATGGCCAAGACCTGGTGTAGGCAGCATGACTGCGTGGCCTGTGATACCCCCCCACACTATGGCACTTGTCCGCTGAAATGATTCGGTGGCCAAAAAGTGCAGTACATTGAGGACCTTCTCCAGGGGGCTGAGTGCTTGGGAGCAGAGGGTGGGTGATGTGAGGTCATCCTTCCACTCACTGACCAGGTCGAGTATTATGCGAGGTGGAAACCTGTACCTCCCATACACCTGGTCATCAGGTATGCCAAAAAGGCTGGTTCTGGGTGTGAAAATTCTGAAATTCTGGGCCTGACTATCCTCCTCCCCCTCCTGCGGTATCCCACGACCACTGCTGCTAGGAACAGTATGTTCATCCTGGCGTCTGAGCTTGCTTGTTGTTTACGTGCACTTTATGCTGCGCGGGTCCACGTACGCCTGCTTCCTGCTGGCGCACGTGTTTCCGGATTAGCATGTCTTTTTTGGCGCGTGCGTGTGGGCGTTCAGCGCATTTGCCTCCTGTACTTCCCCGCCCACCCCAGTAATACACGTACCCCGCTCGCCCAGGCACAATCGCGTGTAAAACTTCCCGAGAGCCCCTGAAGTACACATACCCCGCTCACCCAGGCCCAATCGCGTGTAAAACTTCCCGCGAGCCCCTGAAGTACACGTACCCCGCTCGCCCAGGCACAGTCACGTATAAAACTTCCCGCGAGACCCTGAAGTACACGTACCCCGCTCACTCGGGCCCAATCGTATGTAAAACTTCCCACAAGCCCCTGAAGTACACGTACCCCGCTCGCCCAGGCACAATCGCGTGTAAAACTTCCCACGAGCCCCTGAAGTACACGTACCCCGCTCACTCAGGCCCAATCACATGTAAAACTTCCCGCAAGCCCCTGAAGTACACGTACCCCGCTCGCCCAGGCACAATCGCGTGTAAAACTTACCACGAGCCCCTGAAGTACACGTACCCTGCTCGCCCAGGCCCAATCCTGTGTAAAACTTCCCGCGAGCCCCTGAAGTACACGTACCCCGCTCACCCACGCCCAATCGCGTGTAAAACTTCCCGTGAGCCCCTGAAGTACACGTACCCCGCTCACCCAGGCACAATCGTGCGTAAAACTTCCCGCGAGCCCCTGAAGTACACGTACCCCGCTCACCCAGGCACAATCGCGTGTGAAACTTCCCTGCACCCCCGCAATACACGCTATTTTTGACACAGCGGGTGTCCATGTTTGTCGCGTACCCCTTTGCACGTCATTTGTCCTAGAGGGCCACAGTATGGGACATTCATCAGAGCTGTATATGCAGGCTTTTTGTTAGCGCAGGGACGCTACCGCCTGCCTTCGTGTGGCGGACATGTGTTGATGTACATAGTTGACTTTTGGTTTGTGTCATGAGATCGCCATTTCACTGCTGGGGGTGGGGGTGGGGGTGCAAGGGGACATGAGTGGGACATGAGTGGGGGCCTGCTGGCAGGTGCCCTGCACTCCTGGGGGGTGGGGGTGCAAGGGGACATGAGTGGGACATGAGTGGGGCCCTGCTGGCAGGTGCCCTGCACTGCTGGGGGGTGGGGTGCAAATGGACATGAGTGGGGGCCTGCTGGCAGGTGCCCTGCACTGCTGGGGGTTGGGGGTGCAAGGGGACATGAGTGGGGGCCTGCTGGCAGGTGCCCTGCACTGCTGGGGGTGGGGGTGCAAGGGGACATGAGTGGGACATGAGTGGGGGCATGCTGGCAGGTGCCCTGCACTGCTGGGGGGTGGGGGTGCAATGGGACATGAGTGGGGGCCTGCTGGCAGGTGCCCTGCACTGCTGCGGGGTGGGGGTGCAAGGGGACATGAGTGGGGGCCTGCTGGCAGGTGCCCTGCACTGCTGGGGGTTGGGGGTGCAAGGGGACATGAGTGGGACATGAGTGGGGGCCTGCTGGCAGGTGCCCTGCACTGCTGGGGGGTGGGGGTGCAAGGGGACATGAGTGGGACATGAGTGGGGGCCTACTGGCAGGTGCCCTGCACTGCTGGGGGGTGGGGGTGCTGGGGGACATGAGTGGGGGCCTGCTGGCAGGTGCCCCTGACTGCTGGGGGGTGGGGGTGCTGGGGGACATGTGTGGGGGCCTGCTGGCAGGTGCCCTGCACTGCTGGGGGGTGGGGGTGCAAGGGGACATGAGTGGGACATGAGTGGGGTCCTGCTGGCAGGTGCCCTGCACTGCTGGGGGGTGGGGGTGCAAGGGGACATGAGTGGGACATGAGTGGGGGCCTGCTGGCAGGTGCCCCTCAGTGCTGGGGGGTGGGGGTGCAAGGGGACATGAGTGGGACATGAGTGGGGGCCTGCTGGCAGGGTCCCTGCACTGCTGGGGGGTAGGGGTGCAAGGGGACATGAGTGGGGGCCTGCTGGCAGGTGCCCCTCAGTGCTGGGGGTGGGGGTGCAAGGGGACATGAGTGGGACATGAGTGGGGGCCTGCTGGCAGGTGCCCTGCACTGCTGGGGGGTGGGGGTGCAAGGGGACATGAGTGGGACATGAGTGGGGGCCTGCTGGCAGGTGCCCTGCACTGCTGGGGGGTGGGGGTGCAAGGGGACATGAGTGGGGGCCTGCTGGCAGGTGCCCCTCAGTGCTGGGGGTTGGGGGTGCAAGGGGTGGAGGGGGTCATTTGTTGGTGATCAGTAGTGCAAGGTGACATGTGGCTTGGCTGGGGGGCATGCCCATGGTGGATGGGCTGCCTGCGGGACATGACCAGGGGTGCAGGTTAGTCCCCTGTGGTGTGGGCTGCCTGCAGGGGCCGCGGAGGGTGTAGAGGGAACACCTGGGAGGACCCACACTGCCAATTCACGTGTAGCACTCCCCTGCACCCCAGATATACACGTACCCCACTCACACAGGGCCTGTCATGTGTGAAACTTCCCGCAACCCCAGATTTACACGCACCCCGCTTGCCCAAGGCCAATCACGTGTGAAACTTCCCGCGCACTCCCGAAATACACGCACACGCTATTTTTGACACAGCGGGTTTTCGTGTTTGTCGCGTACCCCTTTGCACGTCATTTGTCCTAGAGGGCCACAGCATGGGACAATCATCAGGGCTGTATATACGTGCTTTTTGTTAGCGCACATTTTGGCGCACATTTTTTTCATGCGCAGGGACGCTTCCGCCTGCCGTGTGGCATACGTGTTTAGGCCTGTGCGCGTCTTCGCCGGTGCGCTGGTTTGCCCTATTCAATTCCATGAATACGTGTTGTAGGTGAGCGTGTGGGCATTCCGCGCACTTGCCTCCTGTACTTCCCCCGTGACGCCCACATTTTCACGAGTTGTTCCCCATTCCGCGTGTCACGCCCTGTTTTACGCCTACTTTTGTTATGTGCGCCGCGCTATGTGTGCTTTCGCTGTGGCCGTAGCGCACGCCGTTAGATGACCTGTGTGCCGGCATGCGCCACGCAGATTTTCAGCGCACATCCCGGATTTTACTCGCGCACGGACTTCCATGAATCGATGTGCGCGGGTTTTGCTGCGATTTTCGCACTTGCACTCCGATTCGCACGGTTTCGCACGCTTGCGCAGGATTTTTCAGCGCACATTAATTCCATGAATCGGCCTATATGCATCTCTCTTTTTCCACTACCACTAATCCTCACTCTCTGCTTACCCTTCATTCACTCCCTTCGGGTTCTTCCCGCTTTACTATCCCTCTCAACCAACTGAACTAGATAATCCACAACTCACCCTCTACAGAAACATCCCTCCAATTCTCTAACCTCTGCTCATTATCAGAAATTCTCCTCTATCCTAATACTTTTGGCCCCTGAGCTGCATTTGCCTACACTAGTTTGGAACCATGCTGACCCTGGAATCCAGAAACCCACTATCGACTGGATTGCCTCCTACCTTTGTAATTGTTCTTTCTCCTTGGTTTGGTATTTCTCCTTGGTATGGAACACAACCATCTCTGATCCTTTGCCCCACGAATCAGTGACCCCAAGGCTCTGTCCTTGTCTATCAACTCTTCCCAAATAGCACCTCCTCCCTCATCAAACTCATCTCCTCCTTTGTGTTCTCCTATTATGTCTTTGGATGACGCTTGAATCTTCGTCTCCTGCCCAACTCGCATTCCTGATTGCTCTGCATACATCTTTGACAGATCCACAGTAATCCATCATTAGATCAAATGTGCTGTCTAATTTTTCCTCACAAAATACCAGTCATCTCCCGCTTGACTTTTAACACAGCCCTGTATTCCTCCTTTGTCTATCCGATATAAATTAAAACTTTTTCTGGATCAAATGCAAATAGGGGTCTTTTGCAACAGTGATCTCAATATTCACAACTTTACTACTATGACCTCTACTACTGTCAGGATTCCTCTTCTCAAAATCCGAAAAATCTATCCTATCCTCATCTATCATTCAGCCCAAACTCTCATTCTGGATCTGGTAGTGAGGCTCTGGAAGGTTGCACAAGCCTCTACCTTGGCTGCTCTACTCCTTCTCAATGCTTGTAAAAATACTCAATGTCCCTAAATGCTCCATCCAAAATCTCCATAATATCCCTGATTATTCTTCCACTACCATGGGACATTTTCATTCAATGACAGCTCTCTAGGAAACTTTCACCACAAACTACAAGGTGTGTTTTTGGAACACCAATTGCATTGTATTGAGAGCCTTCACATGGTTCTGAACTATTATATCACTGCTAGTCTGTTCTTTTGCCAGGAGGAGATGATTTGTAATATCATCTATTGGTATAAACAACGGACAGACACCACAGTGGTAGCAGCATGGCAATATGTCTGTGGTAATGGATGCTATGCACACAGTGTTGGAACCAGGGCTTTGTGAGATGGAAGATCTTAGCATAGGTATAGGAAAAGGGAAAGAATCACCAGAAAGACTACAGTGTTATTAATTAGCAATAGTATATGGGAAGAATAGTACCAGGGCAGTGGAGGTGTGTTCAATTTCGACAGATGCCCGGAGTCATTTTTCAGACGGCTCAAGTAATAACGCGTGTACTATAATTCAACTTTTGCAGTCTCCACGGATGGAGAAAGGAAAGTTTCTTAAATACTGGCAGGTGTATAATCAGCAATTGTGATACAATCCAGTGCCAAATCCGAATAGAAACGGATACAGATATATGGCATTAAATGCAACACAAGCAACAGTTTTATTTACTGTGCCATAGTCCTCTTCCTCAGTGACTGTCCATTATCCAAATTGTACCAGGAGCAGCCATTCAATTGGCTCAACAGTAGGATGAACTGTCAGGTGATCAACAGAAAAGGGAAATATTGGTTAAAATGTGGAGTGAGGCTAACACTGCACTTGCAACCTGGGGTATATATAACGGCACACATTTAGAGTGTTGAATTGACAGACTTGAGAAGGCCACACGGCTCATATCTGGGGAAAAGCTGACAGGTAGTGAGGCCCAAATCGGCGAGCTGGATGTCATGGGGTCCTTCAGTCAGCTTACCCAAGGGCCCTTCGAAAACTGATGGAAAGGAGTACAGGAAGCCCGAAGAAAGATGGTATAGGATATTGAGTGCAAAGTGATGCAAGACTATCTAAATACCCTACGAGGCATTGTGACATTCGGATCATGCAAGCACAGTATCAAGAAGTGCGGGGGAGGAGGCAGGTGAGCCCAAGGGATGGGGTAGGGTAAGGATGAGAGAGGGAGAAGTGCTGAAGGGAGGGGGGCAGGGGACCTGGGCAAGAACCAAATGTTGGCCATGAGGGCAAGTGCCAGGGGGAGCAAGGGGTACGGGTGAATGATAAGGGGGGGCTAGGAAGGCTAGTCAGGGAAGGGTGACCAAGGGCAAGTGCTGGTAGGAAGGGGTGAGAGGGGAAGACTAGGCAAAGGAGGGCTTGACCACAGAGACTCATGAGGGACACAGGCAACCAGTTGTGGATGCAGGAGGAGACTAGCAGGGGAGGGGGATGTTGGGTGTCTTGACCCACGTTCAAGTTATTATGCTACAACATTTGGTGCTGTGGGCTTAGAAAATCCAAGATGGCGGAAAAACCCACATTTGCGCCAAAATCCAGGAAAACCGCGCAGTTTGTGCGCACACCAAAACGGTCGCCTGACCTGCCACCCACCAGTGTGAGCGTGAAGGGCCAGAAGCGCCATGTGCGAAATCAGTGCTAAGGAATCTGGTGCTGTTCAAAATCTGTTGTTATTAATGTCAAAAATGGGTGCAATACTGGTGCTCACCACTACCAGAAAGCCTGCGTTTTAAAACCACCAGACACTTGTGTAAAACTGAACAAATGAACCCAAACCAGGCCAAAGAAAGACTTGCTAAGAGGTGGATACAATGTAAAACTATATTCTGAAATGACGGGAAGGAAGTAATTGTCTAATGTATGTATTGAAAATAGCTGGGGATGACAGCAGCTTATGTGAATTTGGGTTTAAAGCCACTAAAATCGAAATGTTTAGAATAAATGAGTGACCTACTGTTGAGTGTCACATAGGTTGCAATTGTTTAAATGTCATAGTTTTGAACTTAGAATCAGTGTTCTAGCTGCATGTGTAAAAACTGCAAGTTTGGTTTGAAGGTAGAAAACTGGGAACCAAAGTGGCATTTAGCTGAAGCCTGGTTTAAAGAGATTGAATTCTGCCTGACAACTACCCCCGACAGGAGTTGAAACTTGATCAGCAGCTGTGTTCCCAAGACTGGCTGCATTCTGCTGCCCCTGCCAAAAGGAGATGACACCTCTCTGATTGAATATGGGGAGTGGCACCTGGGGACTGCAGGAAACTGAACAATGGGCCTTCATTGGCCCAGACAAATGTTAAATTAAGGGGGTCGTAAATGGCTTCCTCTTGGAAGGAAATGGGAGGGGCGCTGCATCTGTGAGCAGGCTCAGTTGGGGGAAGTGGACAACCAGAAATTCCACCATGTGCTTTGGAAAACCACACCCCTTTGGGGCCAGAAAAATATGGATAATTCATAGTACGGAGTTGTAAGAATTATATAAATAATATCATCATTCTTGTGATTTTTCTGTGCACATTGTAAGAGGTGTCAGGACTCTGTGGTATGTTCTGGGAAGTAGTAGCGGAAAATAAGGTTGTTACTCCAAATGTATGCATGTTAATAATCTGACACTTTATCATCTGAAACCCATATCCCTTGTGCACATTTGTGTAAAATATGGAAAAGTTTAGAGGTCGTTATCTGGATGAAAAGGGCAGAATTCTGGCAAAAGTGGACACAGCATCTTGCAAAGACAGGGATCGGATGGTTTGGTGCTACAGAAAATATGTTAACTGGACATGTAATATTAGAAAAATGGTACATAGACAAATGTGTATTTGGATCAAATATAGATATGTCTGCAATTTGACAAGGGGAGGAACCTCTTACCCATAAACCTACCTCATCACTCTGACACACAACTCAGTTCCCCAATCAAGGGAGAGAGGAGGCATTGGCCAAGGATAAGTTGAGAGGGTTGGGCATGCAGAATGAGCCGACCCACCCACTTTCAAAACACATAAAAGGAGACTGTGCAGGACAGGTAGGGATTCATTCACTTTCCACTTTCTTGTGGGACGCTTTGCCGGGAGACTCCCGACTTCAAATCCATCAATCTCTAGAGACCAGAACTTTGAATCCAGACTCCAGAATTTGTAGCAGAGAGGCCTGAATCCACAAGCTGAATCCTTTTTCAGCAGGTCTCAAAATCATTTGCAAATTACTCAAACAGCCGGGCTGAGCTGTCGGATTCTGGCCTAGAACCCTGTGCCAGAAACACCCAGAAAGCAGAGCTGTATCCAGAACCGCAGACCGGACCCAGACCAGATCGCTGTGAGCAGAACCAGAGATCCCGACCAGACCAGAACCAGAGATTCAGAACCAGAGAATCAGTACCAGGAACCACCCAGAAGTCCAGTTCAACCTGTTGACCAGATCCGTGACGAGGCCCATTCCTTCCAAAATTAGGAGTGAGTACCCAGCTAGAACTGTGCAAAGCCAATCTCTTAGCTTAAAATAATCTGATTCAAAACATTTAACCTGTCCAAAACTGCATCATAGAATCGTCTGTCCCTTCTCCAATTTTAAACCTGTAAAAGTGTAATTTTGCCATTTTGAATCATTATTTCATTTCTGAAAATCTACCTTCAAGAACTCTTCCGTATCTCTTAAACCTCTTGTGCTAGAAGCGAGATTTAACTTTCATTATAAAGCTAAGATTCTAGGCTTTCCAACAAACCCAGAACCGACTTCCTATTCATTATACTTTTCCGTAATCGCACTCGACGCACTCGGAAAAAGTGCCACGATTTGCGATTTGGCTCAAATTTCTTCACGTGTCAAAATAGCAGCTTCTTGCTTTACTTTGCTGAAATTCGTTTGCAACCTGACAATCATTCATACAGCATTGCTAAAGTGATCCTGAACAAATTTGAAGTAGCTATCACCCACCCTGAATCTCTTATAGGGAATTAAAATCATTTTTAGCATATTTTTCCCTTCTTTGCATACCACCTTTAAAGTACTTTGCCTGTGTTTAAAATCATCCCTGTTTCTCTAAGCTTGCTAGGGGGGAACTGAATTCGTATTGTACATTTGATTGTATTCCTGAGAACTGTGTGCTCTCTCTTCCATCTTCTATTGCATAGGGGGGGGTGAGTTGCCAAAAGGGGAAAAGTGATTCTATTACCTTTTGCTGAAATCATATCAAGTTTATTCCTGTGTTGCTTCTTTTCCACCTTGCATTTCCTTGTACACTATAAAGCATTCTCAGCTACCTTATTCTCTATACTACTCCTAAGTAATTAAACCAGTGTGCTAGTATAACATCATCCAGTGTTGATCACTGTCATATGTCTAAGTGTGATATCAAATATTAATTTATTCTAAAAGTGTGATATATATCTATTGTTTAATTTTTCAAATAAACCTTTTTAATTTGCAAAACAAACCTACTTCTTGGCTCAGTGCGGTCAGGGGGATTCTAAGAGAGGGGCGTTATACAAGGGTTTATAACTTGTCATAAAAATATATAAATAAGGGCTTCCCTTGAGCAATCCCAGACAAGGCACTGAATTAGTGGGAAGGCTTGATTGGAGTCATTAACAGAGTGGGGGCTCGTAGCCGGGGATTCTCGATTAGATCTATCACTTGTGCAGATTAATACAGTGTGCTAACTGACAGGATATATAAATTCTGTTGGGATCACCACGCTGTGTTACACTGTAAAAACAGCCCTCAAAGGAAGGCTCTAAGGAAACGGTCTGTTTTGCAAAATAAAATACAAACTTCTGTAAGTCAGGAAGGAAATCAAGTTCCAGAATGACGACCTTGGTAGATATCAAAATAGCCAGAGAACACCTCTTACATAAGCTTTTTGTGAGAGGTGAGTGGGCTCATCAGGACCAGGCGGTCTGGTTGCAGGCAATCGCACCTCAAATCACTGAAACAGGGTCAGATATATGGAGAGATCAGGGTCCCTTACATGTGGCCTTGAGTGAACTATATATGGCCCCTAAGGCGAAGGATGAGCACAAAAAGATTGCCAGGGTAGCAGCATATTTATATCTATATATGGGAGCCATGCAGGACAAATGTGCTGAAGGCCAAGATCTGGCGAGTAGGCAACTGCTGGCATTACAGAAGGCCCAATCTGATCTGGACTCTTCTGAGCAGAGGCTGCACAGAAGCCAGGAGTCCGAAAATGAGAGTAGACAGTACATCATTAAAATAAAGGAGGATATGGATATCCTGCAACAGGAAAAGGCTGACCAGGATACGAGAATTCTGGCCTTGCAGAAGGAGCACCAAGACAGTTTGGACTCCTTACTGCAGTGCCAGAAAAAGCTGGAGCAACAGATCAATTTCAACAGGGCATGCGCAGAGCAGGTAGCCACCCTGCAAATCCAACTGGACAGAGAGAATGAGGAAAGCAATAAATTGATTTTGAAAGACCTGGATACCAAGGCAGAGTTTGATGAAGAGCACCAGAAAGCTGGTGCCCTTCACGGCAGAGGCACAAATGCAGGCTCTTACTCAGGAAAGGGATACCTTAGGCCCGGAAGTCTGCCACTTAAAAAGAAAAATTCAAGAAAATCACTTCCAGGGACTGGGTGACCTCCAAAAAGAGCATCAGAACTGTAAGAGCACACCAGGAGTGTGGAAGACTCTCTGACAAGAAAGGAGCAGGCCAGTAGGGACGGTGCCCAGGAGGTAACCACCCTGCAGCAAAGACTGGCCCAGTATTCCAGGACCAACCAGGAAGCACAGAGAGAAAATGAGGCTCTCTGTCAGCACAATGATAGGCTCCAGCAACAGGTAGCCATCCAGGAGAGACTGAGTCTAGTAAGGCCTTAACTGAGGAACTGAAAGAGCAGGCTATTGCATTGCAACAGGGAGCAGGGGCTGACAGAGATGAAGTTCGCTGGGAAAGGGAAACACCTGAGCATAACCTCAGGAGCCCTAGTACCAGAGGCCTTCATCTCTCCCAGTCCTTGGACTCTGCCACCCCCATGTCCCCTGGCGCACATGAGCACAGGGCCACAGGGAGGGCAGATTACTATCCAGCCAAAAGTATGGGGTTGATAGGCCAGTACCTCCCAGGAATGGATGGGTGGGCATCCGGGTATGGGCACCTAAGGACAGTGCAATTTAGTGGGGAACCCCAGGAGAGTAGGCCCACTAAGGGCATCCTGAAAACCTCTGCCCAGTTAGGTCAGTGGGGGGGTGCCCATCAAATCCTGGCAGCAAGGAGGGATCTGACGACTCCTCTGAGTGGTCCAGGACACAGGAGACCAGGTCCCCACATTCTGCCAGCCATTCCCAGGCCTGCAGAATCCAGGAGAGCCTGGAAGATCAGACGGGAACCTCTGAGAGCAGTGCTTCTGAATCAGAGGATGAATGGACCAGGGTTACCCGAATTAAAAAGGCCAATAAGGCAAAAAGGGTCTTGCTTAAGGACCCCTTAAAGCAGATCAAGGCTCTCAGGAGTGTCATCACGCCTTATCACAAGAACGCCAAGTATTCTGTTTGGGAACACTTGGAGCTCTATGAGCAATTGATGGAGACTTTCCATTTGAAGGACAGCAGTAGCTGCATTCAGTATGTCAAATGGACATTCTCCCCAGAATACTCCAGTTTCTTTGCGGGGCTGGAGGAGCAAAACCATTCAAGATGGTCCACATATAGGGCGGCCATCTTGAAAAAAAAATTCTGTTCACCGGAATCCCCAAGATGCTCGCAAGGCAGTCTACAATTTGCAATGTGGGGAGGATCAGGCCCCACAAGAATTTGTGCAAGAATTGAAGCGTGCCTTTGCGCAGACCACCAGAAGGGTGCGCACGGACAGCAGAGAATTCATCAACACATTTTTCCATGCACTCCCCAAATACATAATGACCCAGCTCGTGAGAGATTTTCACGAGAAAAGATCTTTAGACTGGGTCATTGAGCAAGCCACCCGCATCTATGAGGTACAGAAACCGGTGGAAAATAAGAATCAGCCCAAAAACCCCAAAACCAACAGCACCCCTGCTGCTGCCAAGGTGGCAGAGGTAAAGGTTGCCCCCATTTTAGATTTGGAGCCTAAAAACCTGCCTGCACCAAATAATTCTAAGCCCAGAAGGCCTTCAGGCCAGTCACAGACAGGGAGTCAAGGAGGTAGTCCCACAAATGAGGTCCCCCGCTCCCCTGACTATGTAAGTCCCTGCTATAAGGGAAACAGTCCAATCCTGGGTTATGTGTGGACCCCTCCGGCCCAAGGGGGGATCCAACCAAGCGCCCAACCCAGGGAACTACCCTCCAAACTTCCCACAGGAGGGCAGAAATTCCCCAAACACTGGGCAGAACTTTTTTCCCAGGTATCCACCCAATTTCCAACCCCAAAACCATCCATCCTTCTTTCCCCGATTACCTGAGCCCAGACAACCTAATCCAGAAGAGGGGAGGCCAAGGGTGGAGGGGTACCCAAATCTTCCCAACCCAGGGTATTACCAGAGAAGGGATAGCTACCCTTCCCAGGATCAGCCCAGGGGAGAAAACAGAACCACGTATCAGCCTGAGCGGGTTTCACAACTTGAGCGCCAGGTCCAAAATATGGCATGGGATCTGGGTCACATGCTGAGGGCTTAACAGAACCCTCAGATGAGCATGCCACCGCAGAATGCCCCAAACTCTGGGCCTGGTGCTCCAGAACAATGACGGGGGCAGCACCCCGATAACCCACCGGTTCCCAGGGAGGAGGCACAAGAGGAAGGGGGGTGTCAAGCCTTGGAGGAAGCTGCCTTCCCCACTTGTAAACAGCCCCTGGAAGCCCAGGAACCGGAAACAAAATCTCCTGCCCCTGAAAGTCTGCCTCCCAAGGAGCAGAGGGGTGGTAGGAGAAACAAAGTACCCAAACAGACCCACTTTGTGGAGGAGGTACAGATCTTCCAATTTGAGGGAGAGGGATCCTCAGGGGATCCTGGGAAAAGGATCTTCTCCTTCAGAGATGGGGGAACTCCTCCCAAGGAAAAATGGGTCCCAAGGGATTCCAACCCAGACTGGGTAGATGTGGGGATTCGAGCTGTCGCCGCCCATCATTCTATCCCAGAACCAACAAAACCGAAAACCCCTGGTTCAAACCCATCCTGGTGACTGCCTCCAAAAAGGGGGGGGGCGGCCCAGAACCAGAACCAGGGGAACACAAACCTGCATCAATAGACTGGGTAGATGTGGGGATTGAGCTGTCACCGCCCATCATTCTATCCGAGAACCAAAAATACCAAAATCCCATGGGTCAAACCCATCCTGATGACTGCCTCCAAAAAGGGGGGCGGCCCAGAACCGGAACCAGGGGAACCCAAAACCATTTCAAGTTGCCAACTTTTTCTTGCAGATTCCCATGACTCTCCATAGAATTCTGCCCAAATCTCTTCTCTCGCAATGTCCAAAACCAGAAAATTAGCCCACCAGTTGTCCAAAAATGTGCATTGTCTGTGCCCCCTTGAGGAGAAGGAGGGAAGATACTATGGCCCGGTACAAGTACAGGGGCAGGGTACAATTTTGGCACTGGTGGACACTGGATCCTAAGATACCTTTCTGTCCAAAAGGGCCTTCGATGAACTGAATTCAGGTAGGGTGAAGAAGTACCAAATTCCCCTCACCTTTCTTCCTGGAAAGCTTCAGAACTTTGAGGGGAAGGAAATTCCCGTCGAGGGGACTGCAGATTTGGACATTAAAATTGGGTGACATAAGGTGAAACACCCGGTCATAGTAGTGACTCCAGAGGGCACCCCTTGTTTACTAGGGAATGACCTCCTGAGAAGGTTGTCACCCCTAATAGATTGCGTAAACAAGCTCCTCTGGACACAGACTAGACAACCAATAAAATTAAAACAGAGCGTCAACCATGTTAGTTTAAACGGCACCTGCCACATGGTTGAACAAAAATCTGACCAAGTAGAATTTCACTTCCAGAACAACCAAATTCCAGACATGACAGTAATAGCAGTAGGACAACAGACTGGTGATGGGGGGGTTTCTCTCTATTTCTGAAAATCAACCTTCCTTCCAGTTTAAGGTGGTATTCCACACTGGAAGAAAACACTCTGAAATTCTTTACTAATCCACAATCAGACATTCCCACTCCGATAGTCCAGAAAGATGTGAAATCAGCTTATAGCCTGGCTGATATTCAGCAAATTGGAGAGAAGTTGTTCATCCCTGTTCAGTTAAATGATGGGAAGGACTCTGTTCTCGCTCAAGTGTGTGTGAACAACGGTAAGAGCTTCATCAGCGAAGCCATGTTCCGCCAACTCCCAAAAGATCCAGCCATTCCCACATTCAAACTGATAGACAAATGGGAAATGGACCTGGAAGCACCCAATTCCAAACATCTCCTGCCAAGCAGATGTATGCTCAAAATCTCCATTGGCAACAAGAGCATAGTCCAGAATTGTTGGGTCGTGCGAGACGTCACTGCCGCCTTTTACTTAGGATTTGACATTCTCAATTGTTTTGCCATTAGTTTGGACCTAATAAACTTCGAAGCTTGGTCCCGATTAGCGGATAATCCCATGGGCTTTGATGATCCAGAAAAAGCATTTAGGTCAGCTCAATTGCTACCTTATGCAGTTGAAATTCAGGTTAAAGAGGAAGTCACCATCCCAGAAAGGACCCGACAATTCTCCCTGGAAGTGAAAGTTAAAAGGGGACAAAAATTGAAAAACCCTGATGCTTATATTCATCTAAATGCTTCTCTCCAAAAGCAAGGGTTGGGGTAATCCCAACACCATTAGTCAGCATCGAACATGACACCATTCCAATAGAGGTGGATAACAGCGACTTAAAGAGTATTGCTCTAGCCGCAGGCACCATTATTTGAATGGCGGTTGATGACTGACATTTCTTCATTGATTTAGGAAATGAACTGTTAGGACCAATCCCCAAGGACTGTTTTTACAGTGACAGTGATGACAATACAACACCAGACAGGATCTTTACCCGGCATGGGGGGAACTTCCTGGTGTACACTTCCTACCCATATGGCAAGGAAGATGTGACTTGTGACTTCAGAAGGGATGAGGTGATTTTCCAGGTCCATGAGGGCTGCCTTTCCCACCTGAAGCCTCCAGTCCAAATCAGCACTCTGACCAGGGACTTCTCCACCCAGCTGGAAGAGGCCGCTGAGATAGCAAAACCAGAAGTCTTTCCAAGCTTCAGGCAGATGGTGGAAGAGAGAGTCAACCTAGCTGATACCTGCGTGACTCTGGAACAGAAGCAAAAGTTGAAACAAGTTTTCTTGGATTTCCAAGATCTCTTTGCGGTAGACTCATATGACTGTGGTCGCACCGACATCCACACAACAACAATTCCCACGGACCCTGGCATGACTCCAGTGTTTGTGAAGCAATATTGTTTGCCTCTCGCATCCATGGAGTCCCTTACTGAAATAATTAAGAACCCTGAGTCCCGGGGAATAATCCGTCCAGTACACAGCACCTTCAATAATCCGGTGCTGGGAATATTGAAGCCAAACAGCCAGTGGAGACTCTCCGCCGATCTTAGGGATCTCAACAAATGGGTCCATACTTCCCGATGGCCTCTGCTCTACAATGACCAAGGGCTGGCCCAGATTCAGGGGTCACTGGTATTCACTGCAATAGACCTGACCAATGGATACTGGACCGTGCCTGTCAGTAGGGAGGACCAATACAAACTGGCTTTTACCTTTGGGGGCCAGCAGTACACATGGACCCGGACTCCCTTCGGATACCTCAAATCCGGCAATGAGTTCAACATTTTCCTATACAAGGCCATGCCAGACCTGGGTGCAAGGGGTAACTTGGCTTATGTAGATAATGTCAGCATCAAAAGTTCATCTGTGGAGGAACATATAGCGGAGATCCGTTATGTTCTGACACAGTTGAGGGCCGCTGGAGCCAAACTTTCCTTTCAGAAAGCACAGTGGTGTAGAACCCATGTTAATTTCTTGGGGCATGAGATTACTCCTCAGGGTCTCTGTCCCCAAGAAAAGAAAGTGGAAGCGCTTCAGAAACCGAAAGACCCCACAACTCTGCGGGAACTAAAGAGCCTCCTTGGACTGACTAATTACAGCAGAAAGTTAATTGAGGGCTATGCAGAGATCACTAGACCCCTGATTCATCTTTTGAAGGGGGGGTCAAGTGGGAATGGGGTCCAGAACAATCCGAGGCAGTTAGACAACTCAAAAGAAGCCTCTCACAAGCGCCTTGCCTAGCTTACCCTGTCAGAAACAAGGAGTTCTTTCTGGAAACAGGGTTCTCTAATACATACTTGACGGCTGTATTATATCAAAAGCATGACAAGGTCAATAAAGTAATCTCCTATGCGAGCAAAACTTTATCCTCTGTGGAGGAAAAATTCAATGATTGTGAGAAGGCATTCCTGGCAATGGTGTGGGCATTGAAGAATTACCACCCGTTCATCCAGGGGAACACATCATAGTGGAGACTCCACACCAGCCTCTGCAATATCTCCAAAGTGACAGAATCCGGGCCGGAAATGTGAGTAATTCCCGAATTACTTCCTGGATTCTGTCAATGCAAGGCTTTCCTGTGGAGTTCAGATGTGGCCAAAACAAGAACATTCCCCTCATGCAAGGTCTGGCTGAATTGCATGATTGTGCCAGAGAAAACTGTCTCGAGGACGAAAGTCTAAAAATCAAGGACAACATGGAGGCATACCTTAATTCCCCACACAACGTCTTTGAAGAAGACAAGTGTGAGGGGATGCCCACTGTCTATGTGGACGGATGCTCTTACCATGTTGACAACAACGAGGAAAAAGAACTGGTGGCCGGCGTAGGTAATGCATGGGTGAAGGAGTCCCCAGAACCCTCCGCTGAGTACAAAATTGGTCCCCAAAGTAGTCAGGTGGCAGAATTGATGGCTGTGTATCAAGCCATCCTTACTGCTGTCCAACATCAACTCCACGAACTGGTCATAATCACGGATTCGGATTATGTACGGAACGGATTCATGGAGCACCTGGTCAATTGGAAAACCAGAGGCATGCTATTTGCTAACAACAAACCCTTGAAACATGGGAAGTTGATCCAAAACATTGATGATCTGGTCACATCGAATTGGATGATCATCTACTGGAAAAAGATCAAGGGTGATTCCAAAGTAGAGGGACCAGACAAAACTGGAAATGACTTAGCTGATCGGCTGGCCAAAACCGGGGTCATCCAAGGGGATCTAATAGAAATAGAGTCCCTGCTGGGGGAAATCCAGGTCACTGCTATCACTAGGTCCCAGACAAATGCTCACAATGATCTTTCAACTGCACAATGGAGTAAGGAGACCCCGGATGCTGATTTAATTACGGCTCAGAAGGGGGATCCAATAATTGGTAAGTTTTACCAACACATTGAGGACCCTGAGAACTTTCCCCTGACGGATACCGATTACATTGAGAAAGAGGACCTTAGAGTGTTGATGAAATGTCCAAAAATGTTTCGAATCCAAGACGGTTTGTTGGTAAGGAAATCCCAAGCTGACCATGATCAGTGGGTGGCCCCTACCTCATTCTGAAGCCTGATGTTAAGTCACGCCCATGATGCAGCCACCGCCAGTCATAGGGGGTTTCATACAACACTTGAGATATTAAGAGAGGTTGCTTACTGGCCACACATGGGGCAGGACCTCGACCAATACTTGAAGGGGTGCCTTGTGTGTGCACAATTTCAGCCGACTCCCCTCACACACCGTGCGCCTCTCCAAAAGAGGGGGATGACACTGCCATGGTCAGATTTGCAAATCGACTTCATAGGCCCCGTGATTCACTCGTCTAGGGGAAACAAGTACATGTTGACGGTCACATGCTTGTTTACCAAGTGGGTGGAATGTCTCCCGGCCCCAAACTGCAAGGCAGAAACAGCAGCTGCCCTTATGATTAACCACATCTTTTCCCGTTTTGGTCTACCTCAAAGGATTGAATCAGACAGAGGTAGCCATTTCACCAGCGAATTAATGACAAAGATGTGGGAGATACTGGGGGTCAAAAGGAAGCTACATATTGCTTACCGGCTAGCCTCTGCTGGTGCACTGGAGAGATACAACAGAACCATTGTGAGCATATTAAAAGAGTTTGTGGCAGATTCTGGGCTAACTTGGGATATCCGATTACCTCTGGTCCTAATGGCCATCCGATCTACCCCTTCATCTGCAACCAAAATGTCACCATTTGAGTTGATGACTGGACGCAAGATGGTGCTTCCCCAGCATTTGCACTACAGGACCCAAGAGCAGCCGTTGATCAATGCCTCCACAACTCATGAGTATGTGGAGAATTTGAGGAAACACCTCCAACATGCTTTTGCCTATGCTCAGCGGAATCTAGAAAGATCAGCTGATAGCATGAAAACTCACTATGATTTGAAAACCACCAGGAAGGAATATAAGGTGGGGGACCGGGCCTATCTATACAATTTCCAAAGGAACCAGGACAAACAGCGAAAATGTTTGCCTACATGGAAGGGACCCTTTGAAATTATAGACAAGATCTCCCCAGTTGCATACAAGATCTGCCTCCCCAAAGGCAGTTTGGCAGAGGGGGAAGACAAGTGGGTCCACATCAATCAGCTAAAGTGTTGTCATCCCAGGCACACTCTGCAGCAACTGGAGGAGTCCTCTGCAATCCCAGAGGGGGCCGCTCCAGAGTAATTCAGTTCCAACCCTAAAATATCCCACAAATGGTCTCTAAAATATTATGATTCTAGAAGGAAAATGTCTCCTGATTATATCTTGTTTTTAAAATAAGACTGCAAAATGTATCCATAAAAGTGTGATATATATCTATGGTTTATTTTTTCAAATAAACCTTTTTAATTTGCAAAACAAACCTACTTCTTGGCTCAGTGGGGTCAGGGGGATTCTAAGAGAGGGGCGTTATACAAGGGTTCATCATCCAGATTATAACTTGTCATAAAAATATATAAATAAGGGCTTCCCTTGAGCAATCCCATACAAGGCACTGACTTAGTGGGAATGCTTGATTGGAGTCATTAACAGGGAGAGGGAAGGAGGAGGAGAAAAGGAAAGTCTTGAGAAGCTTGCAGAATTTAAGGAGATCCAGCTCAAGTCAGAGAGGGGCAAGAAGGACTTTCGGAGGGAGTTTTCCGCCAAAGAGAAAGACCTACCCGCAACTCTCTGCTTGGTGAAATGTCTGATCCACAGAGAGTTGGATCTAGGGAACCGAAATACTCAAACCGGGAGGTATTTAGAGAGAGACAGAGTGCAATGTAGCGAGGTCCCAGGTCACAGAAAGCCTTGTGGATGATGCTGAGGGTTTTGAACGTGATCCTTGCAACCACCGGGAGACAGTGCAGAGATTTTAGGCCTCTACAGATGTGGTCCCTAGGCTTCAGGCTAAGGTTACGTTTTGCAGTCCTATTCTGGAGTAGTTGGAGAGGGCGGAGTGAGGAAAGAGGCAAATTAAGGAAGAAGCTGTTGCAGTAATCAAGCCTCGAGAGAACCAGAGCTCTGGGAACTGAGTTTCTGGGATAAGGTAAGGGAAAGTAGAATGCCTCTGAGGAGGTGAAGCTGACAGTGAGCGTTCTTTTCATGGTCAGTGGGCCTCATTACAACCCAGGCGGTAAGTTCCCTACTTTACCACCATGGTGTAAACTCTGTTTACACCATGGTGGATGGCGGATTTACCGCCCCATTCCAAGGTGAGTGGGGAGGTAAATCCCCATTCCCCATTTACCCTTAGCCATTCCCATTTTTGCCCCATAGGGCATAATGGGAGTGGGGAAGGCGCTAATTACGGCACCGTAAATTACGGTGCCGTAATTAGCACCAAGGCGGGTTAGCGCCTTGCATTTTAACGCCTGCTAAAAGCAGGCGTTAAAATGGTAATCAGGCGTTAAGGGTTAACGGCGCTGACAGCGTCGTTAAACCCTTAACGCCTGGGTTGTAATGAGGCCCAGTGATATGAGGTAAGAAGGAGAGAGAGGAGTTGAAGTGGACACCCACGTTTTTAGCCTCACACAAGGGTGAGGGGATGGGGCCCAAGGAAGGCAGCCAATGTGTAGGAGGGAAGGAGGAAGAAGGGGTCCCAATGAGAAGGATCTCAGGCAGAGATCGTTAGCAGCCACCATGCCTGAATAGCAGCCAGGCAGTCGGGCATGAGAGAGGAAGGAGAGGAGGAAGAAGAATGAAGCTTAAAGGAGAGCTGTGTGTCATCAGCATAACAGTAAACATGAGGAGAATAGGAGGATATGGAGTGGGCAAGAGGGGCTTATTTATAATTAAATTCATGTCGAGCCAGTAAATGTAAATACAATGTAACATAAACAGCACATTTATGTGTGCATCTCTCTGTCTGTAAGATGTATGATGGGGGCCATACCTGAGAGAGAACATGTACGCTTTTGTACAGTTTTTTACAGTAATGTTTTTTTACTGTTTGCAATTTAAAGGGGATTTTAGGTCATACGTTTTCTCATACAAAAAGCACTGACAGAGAAGTTTGAACTCAGCACACAAGGCCTTCCCTTTTTCGAGCAAAGTCGATGTCACTCGAAATTTGCCATTTCTAAGGGATGCCAATGAGCGCCTACTCTTCAGGCCATCTGATAATGTAACCTGTATACCAATACAACGGGATGCTTCTGTCACCACTCCTTGAAGAGAGCGGAGAGGAGCAGTTAATTAGCTTTTCAGTCATGAGGACATAAATGGCATACAGACACGCATGTGTAAGGGATGGCACAGTGAAAGCACAGTATTGTATTGGCATAAAAGGGACATGACATGTTGACGAATATCACAAATGTCCATGACAATTATATTATCTTTCCTATTATCTTTGATTTTTGTTCTGTTTTATACCCACATATTCCTTTGTATGTTCAATCATTCCCCTTTTATTTTCCTCATTCTTTCTTCCTTTTGGGTCCTTGTCCATCATTCTATCCGAGAACCAACAATACCAAAATCCCATGGGTCAAACCCATCCTGATGACTGCCTCCAAAAAGGGGGGGCGGCCCAGAACCGGAACCAGGGGAACCCAAAACCATTTCAAGTTGCCAACTTTTTCTTGCAGATTCCCATGACTCTCCATAGAATTCTGCCCAAATCTCTTCTCTCGCAATGTCCAAAACCAGAAAATTAGCCCACCAGTTGACCAAAAATGTGCATTGTCTGTGCCCCCTTGAGGAGAAGGAGGGAAGATACTATGCCGCGGTACAAGTACAGGGGCAGGGTACAATTTTGGCACTGGTGGACACTGGATCCTAAGATACCCTTCTGTCCAAAAGGGCCTTCGATGAACTGAATTCAGGTAGGGTGGAGAAGTACCAAATTCCCCTCACCTTTCTTCCTGGAAAGCTTCAGAACTTTGAGGGGAAGGAAATTCCCGTCGAGGGGACTGCAGATTTGGACATTAAAATTGGGTGACATAAGGTGAAACACCCGGTCATAGTAGTGACTCCAGAGGGCATCCCTTGTTTACTAGGGAATGGCCTCCTGAGAAGGTTGTCACCCCTAATAGATTGCGTAAACAAGCTCCTCTGGACACAGACTAGACAACCAATAAAATTAAAACAGAGCGTCAACCATGTTAGTTTAAACGGCACCTGCCACATGGTTGAACAAAAATCTGACCAAGTAGAATTTCACTTCCAGAACAACCAAATTCCAGACATGACAGTAATAGCAGTAGGACAACAGACTGGTGATGGGGGGGTTTCTCTCTATTTCTGAAAATCAACCTTCCTTCCAGTTTAAGGTGGTATTCCACACTGGAAGAAAACACTCTGAAATTCTTTACTAATCCACAATCAGACATTCCCACTCCGATAGTCCAGAACGATGTGAAATCAGCTCAGAGCCTGGCTGATATTCAGCAAATTGGAGAGAAGTTGTTCATCCCTGTTCAGTTAAATGATGGGAAGGACTCTGTTCTCGCTCGAGTGTGTGTGAACAACGGTAAGAGCTTCATCAGCGAAGCCATGTTCCGCCAACTCCCAAAAGATCCAGCCATTCCCACATTCAAACTGATAGACAAATGGGAAATGGACCTGGAAGCACCCAATTCCAAACATCTCCTGCCAAGCAGATGTATGCTCAAAATCTCCATTGGCAACAAGAGCATAGTCCAGAATTGTTGGGTCGTGCGAGACGTCACTGCCGCCTTTTACTTAGGCAGTGACATTCTCAATTGTTTTGCCATTAGTTTGGACCTAATAAACATCGAAGCTTTGTCCCGATTAGCGGATAATCCCATGGGCTTTGATGATCCAGAAAAAGCATTTAGGTCAGCTCAATTGCTACCTTATGCAGTTGAAATTCAGGTTAAAGAGGAAGTCACCATCCCAGAAAGGACCCGACAATTCTCCCTGGAAGTGAAAGTTAAAAGGGGACAAAAATTGAAAAACCCTGATGCTTATATTCATCTAAATGCTTCTCTCCAAAAGCAAGGGTTGGGGTAATCCCAACACCATTAGTCAACATCGAACATGACACCATTCCAATAGAGGTGGATAACAGCGACTTAAAGAGTATTGCTCTAGCCGCAGGCACCATTATTGGAATGGCGGTTGATGACTGACATTTCTTCATTGATTTAGGAAATGAACTGTTAGCACCAATCCCCAAGGACTGTTTTTACAGTGACAGTGATGACAATACAACACCAGACAGGATCTTTACCCGGCATGGGGGGAACTTCCTGGTGTACACTTCCTACCCTTATGGCAAGGAAGACGTGACTTGTGACTTCAGAAGGGATGAGGTGATTTTCCAGGTCCATGAGGGCTGCCTTTCCCACCTGAAGCCTCCAGTCCAAATCAGCACTCTGACCAGGGACTTCTCCACCCAGCTGGAAGAGGCCGCTGAGATAGCAAAACCAGAAGTCTTTCCAGGCTTCAGGCAGATGGTGGAAGAGAGAGTCAACCTAGCTGATGCCTGCGTGACTCTGGAACAGAAGCAAAAGTTGAAACAAGTTTTCTTGGATTTCCAAGATCTCTTTGGGGTAGACTCATATGACTGTGGTCGCACCGACATCCACACAACAACAATTCCCACGGACCCTGGCATGACTCCAGTGTTTGTGAAGCAATATTGTTTGCCTCTCGCATCCATGGAGTCCCTTACTGAAATAATTAAGAACCCTGAGTCCCGGGGAATAATCCGTCCAGTACACAGCACCTTCAATAATCCGGTGCTGGGAATATTGAAGCCAAACAGCCAGTGGAGACTCTCCGCCGATCTTAGGGATCTCAACAAATGGGTCCATACTTCCCGATGGCCTCTGCTCTACATTGACCAAGGGCTGGCCCAGATTCAGGGGTCACTGGTATTCACTGCAATAGACCTGACCAATGGATACTGGACCGTGCCTGTCAGTAGGGAGGACCAATACAAACTGGCTTTTACCTTTGGGGGCCAGCAGTACACATGGACCCGGACTCCCTTTGGATACCTCAAATCCGGCAATGAGTTCAACATTTTCCTATACAAGGCCATGCCCGACCTGGGTGCAAGGGGTAACTTGGCTTATGTAGATAATGTCAGCATCAAAAGTTCATCTGTGGAGGAACATATAGCGGAGATCCGTTATGTTCTGACACAGTTGAGGGCCGCTGGAGCCAAACTTTCCTTTCAGAAAGCACAGTGGTGTAGAACCTGTGTTAATTTCTTGGGGCATGAGATTAATTCTCAGGGTCTCTGTCCCCAAGAAAAGAAAGTGGAAGCACTTCAGAAACTGAAAGACCCCACAACTCTGCGGGAACTACTACTACTGTACTACTACTACACACCTCTACTAAGAATTCCATTGGGACAGCAAAGGAAACCAGGAAGAATGGGAGAGCAAAGACACATTCCTCTGGAGACCCTAGTCCCTCGTTTTACAGTGCTACTTAGATGCCATAGAATACCCGCTCATAACTGGACCTACGACATTTTTTCTAACTGCGTTAACTGGTCATATTGGAATATTCCGAGACGTGCTAACTGAGCATCCTGGAAACTATACTATGCTAACTCGGCACATACAAATGTGTCCTTTTCTGTGCAATTATTGTTCATTCTTGCATTCATACCGATTGCCCTAACAGTTAATCCCGAAATCTGACCGTACAGTGTAACCTGAACCTATGGCATATACACGCACCATGCTAACTCTGCATCTTCAAATTTGGCCTCCCTTTGCTAACTGGACATACTCGAGTTTGCCCTGATTGTGATGAATGTGCAGTGTAAAATCTAGCATTACTGTGCCAAAAGGCACACAGAATTATACCCTTACTGTGATCATTGAGATAGAACATTGTGCCATTCTGGGTCCAGTGGAATCGCCCTTCCTTCTCTACCTGGCTATTAAGGAATCTGTCCGTTTGGGCTAAATGATCCTCCACTACCTGACCTTACTGCTCCAACCAAGAATAATGGAATGTTACCTAGATGCACTCACTGTGTCAACTGGGCCTTTGGAATCTGACATTTTCCTAATTATCATACTTCAATCTGCTTTTACTGTGCTCACTGGGAATCATACAATCTGATCATACTGTGGTCACTAACTAGAATGTAATCTGGCACTGCTCTGCTAACTGTGAATAATGGAATTCGTGCAGATGTCCATGCTCCTCAAATAATATAATAATAATAATAATAATAATAATAATAATAATAATAATAATAATAATAATAATAATAATAATAATAATACCAATGTTACTATTTACGGAAACAAATGTTACTAATTGAATTACATGTTGTATCTAATAGTATTTGTCATTATTAACAAACAAAATTGTACTCTACTTTTTATCAATCTTAGATGAAAGGATGAGTCACCCCCGTGGGTTTGAAGCCTATGACTGCAGGTCACACACAGATATGTCCGGCAAGTACTGAACCTGCTGAGGTATTTAACTGGCTGTTCACGTAATTGGTAGTAGTTATATGAATGGACATAATGGAATGTGCCACCACGTTTGTGCTATCTGGCATGATGAAATTGTACCTTTCTGTTATATTTGGCAATAATAAAATCTAGCACTGCTGACATAACTGGACATAATGCAATTGTCTCTGGGCCTCATTACGACCCAGGCGGTAAGTTACCGCCTGGGCCGTGACTTAACCACCATGGCGTAAACTACGTTTACGCCATGGTGGTTGGCGGACTTACCGCCCCATTCCGAGGTTGGCGGGGCGGTAAGTCCCCAATCCCCATTTACCCTTCCCCATTCCCATTTTGGCCCCATAGGGTATAATGGGAGTGGGGAAGGCGTTAATTACGCCACCGTAAATTACGGTGGCGTAATTAACTCCATGGTCCCTTAGCGCCATGGATTTTAACACCTGCTAAAAGCAGGTGTTAAAAGCGCCATGGCGCTAAGGGACCTCGTACTCAGGCGGTAAGGGTCGGCGCTGTTAACGCTGCCGTTAACCCCTTACCGCCTGGGTCGTAATGAGGCCCTCTATGTGTGTGCCATCTAGACCAAAGTAATACATTGATTTATATTCTAACTATATTTAACTGAATTGGGCATACTAATATACATCCTTGCTTTTGTAACTGTGCACACCATATCCTAGTAATACGTTCCTAAGTGGACCCGATGGAATATATCAGGGCTTCAGTAACTAGCTATGCGGATTCTGCTTTGCGATAGTTTGCCATTAGAGAAGCTTGCACCACATCCTAGTTTGACATAATGTATTCTAGCCATGCTGTTTCAAGCGAGCTTACTAGAACCTGTCACTGCTATGAAAACTAGGCACATCCTTGAAAATGAGGTGGGCACCTGGATATTCAATTGCATTTTGTATAGAGCATGGTAGCCAGAGCTGCTACCTTCACATGCAATGGTGTGAGACATGTGCCTTTTGATAACAAATCATAGAAGCAGTTTTTTGTATCTGGACTGTCCATAGTAATGCCGGGTATAGGATAGCAGTAACTGCCCTAGCAAACAAATAGCAGCCTATTCTGTGGCCTAACACCTTACAAATGATGGTTCTCCAATGAAATATGGTGGGAAAACAGCTGACAAAGTGTGTGAGAACCAGGGCATACTGGGGCAATGTTTGCTAAATGCTGGTACCATGACTATTTTGTCAAACCTATTGACTTTATTATTGCATGCATTTTCTGTGTGTAAATGCAAGGTCTTCCTAATTCCCCTGAGTGATAGTGTTCACTGGGTGCAAGGGATCACGCAGAACACACTTGTTTACATGGTGGTGCTATAAGTAGTGAAGCACTCAGAGGCCTCCAAACCTCACCCTCAGTACACTGTAATGTGCCTGACTCACTCTCTGTTTGAGTCTACATCAAACACCATACTGCCTCCCACATTGCACCCACTGTAATCTGTAACACTATGGACATGGTAGGGTGCCAGTCGACTAGAAGGCATATTTGAATGACTGCATGCTTTCAAACCTAGAAACACTTGGAGCTGTTCAAGTGTCTGTGTAGGGGCGTAGGAGACACTCAAAATCTAGGGGGGGGGCACCTTGGGGACTTTGCTACAGACTCAATCCAAACTGCCATAGGGCTAAGTGCAAAAGTGTTAAAGCCCCTATTAACATATGTATTAGATTTATTATAAGAAGGAACCACAAAGAATGGCAGCTGTAAAATCACAGATACACTTCAAATAAGTTGTAGATTACTCATCTATCGCACACAACATGAAGATGATTGTAATTTGTATCAACACAGTTAAAAATAAAATATGTATGCTTTGCTAAACAAATGTTCAAACAAACAGGGATTTTAAAGAAAACAACGTTCTAGAAATCTCTTTGAAGATCTAAGATCTAAAACCCTTGCAGGACAAGGCTGCAGTGTTGAGTTACACAGGTGCACAGGAGATTCTGCCTGATGATACATAGCAGGCCTTGCTACGTCCACGCATCCTTGCCTATAAGAACCGAGGTACAGACCTTCTACGGCAAAGCCCTCAGAGGACAAGGCCGTGGTGTTGAGCAACACAGGTGCACAGGAGACGCTGCCTGACGATATGTAGCACACTTTGCTGCGTCCATGCACCAGTGCCTATATGAACCGAGGTACGGACCATCTGTGGCAAAGCCCTCACAGGACAAGGCCGCAGTGATGCACAACACAAGTGCGCAGGAGACGGTGCCCGACAATACGCAGCACGCTTTGTTTCGTTCACGCATCCATGCCTATAGGAACCGAGGTACTGACCCTCTGCGGCGAAGCCCTTGCAGGACAAGGCCACAATGTTGAGTGACACAGGTGTGCAGGAGGTGCTGCCCGATGATACGTCCATGCATCTGTGTCTATAAGATCCGCAGTACCGACGTTCTGCAGCAAAGCCCTCACAGGACAAGGCCACAGTGTTGAGTGACGCAGGTGTTTGGCAGCAATGGGGTTGCGGTGTAGACAGTGAGTGTTGACAACATCGCACTCCTGTCTGCGTCTGCCAGCTAAAAAGTTACGGGGAGAGTTAGCTTGCTTCACTCCATGCAACCCTCCTGACCTGGTGCCCCTTCTCACTCCTGAATATGTGTGGTCTTCCCCCATGACCTAAACTCCTGCCCCCACCTCCATGCTCCCTGCTCCTTGCACTCTCACGCATCCTAGGCTGCATGGGTTTCCCTCATAATCCTAGATTGCATGCGCTTCCTCACATCCAAGGCCTTGTGCGCTCCATCGCAATCCCAGATTGCAGGTGCTCTTTCGCATCCTTGGCCACTTGCGTTCCCTCGCATCCCCGGATTGCATGTGCCCACTCGAACGTTAGGCTGCGTGGCACCCTTGAATCCTAGGAAGTGTCGATCACTGCAATGCAGGATTGTGTGCGCCCACTCACATTTTGGCTCTGTGCGCCCCTCGCAAATCTAAGCAGGTCTCTCTCCACTTGGCCGCCCTCCCCCGCATTCCCTGTGGGCCCTCTACTTCCTCTTTCTAGCCACCTTCCCCTTTTCCGTGACCCCTCCTCCTTCCTATCCACGTCCCCTGACATATTGTGTACTGTTCTGAGGTTTTGTTTTAGACAGTTGTTGGCTTTTTTGCATTGCTTCTATCCCTGCTGTGCTCATTGCTTTCTTCTAGGTTCCCTGGTCGATTGTTCTGTTTATTGGCGTTTTCGTCATCCATGGTTAATAGTGCCTGCATCAGTGCTGTGTTCATTCTTTTCCTCTAGCTCCCCTATTCGATTGTTCTGTTGCTTGGCATTTCTTGTTATCCATTGTTGTTTTCTCTAATTGTAGAGCCTGCATCCCTGCTTTGTTCTTCCTTAGTCTAAGTTTTCTAAGTGATTGCTCTGTTCTTTTGTTCTGTTTCTCGTTGGTCATTTGCTTACATTATACTGCCTGCATCCCTGTTTTGTCCAGTCTTTACTTCTCAGTTCCATCGGCAACTGACTTGTCTATACACTGCATCTAATGTTCTGACATTGTTCTGTCCTCTGTGTGCCCTCCTCCTTCTGTGCGTCCCCCCTACCCTAGTGTTTCCACCCACTTGCATGCTCCCTAGCCCACCCCTCAACTCGACACTCTCCCGAACACCCCCTGCTCTTCCCTCAGCCCCCTCTATGGTGCCCCCTGTCTCTCCTATCTTCTCTAACTGCTTTTCTATCGACTATCCTATCCTTCTCACTAAGTCTGGCAGGAAGAAGTTCAAACGGGATATCCTGGTCTCCTACTCAGGCCTCCCTATCAGTGATACCTACACCAGTGCTTCCTCCAGTCAGACCCTTAGCAACATCCTCTTTGTCATTCACTCTCCAGGCCTATGGGCCTATGGACCCCCCATGTGGACTCTGTTCTCTATCGTTTTCCCTCTCCACCCATTAATGGTGAAACCTATTGGGAGGCCCTCCTGGTCCCCTTCCACTCCTCCAACACCTTCATTAATGTTTACCTACATGGCATCGTCTTGGTCCAAGGCTCTCAGGCCAACCTCCTCCTTTTCGATAGACTCTTCTCGTGCCTAATCAACTTCCCTTCTTTTTCTGCTGTCCCTTCTCTTCCCTCTCTGGCTCCCCTGTCTCCGCCATCCTCTGCCACCGCTATGGCAGTTTCTGCTGTTTCTCCGGCCACCATTTGCCTCTTTCCTCCACCACCCATTTGGCACCCACCTCCTCTTCCTTGGCTACCTTCCCTCTCCTCCTTCCTCCTCTGCCCATCCTCGGGCACTTACAACCCTTCCGCAAGGCATACCTCTGACCTGTATCCCTCCACGGAAGTCTTTCAAAGGCGCAAGCTGCACCACATTGCTACTCTCAACTCTCACTCATCAGTCAAAGACTCCTCTAACATCTGCTCTCTCCTTGAAGATCTTGATCTTGATGTACTTGGTCTGACCGAGATGTGGTTCATGGCCCGCTCTGTCATGGGCTTTGACACTCTCCTTCCTGATGGCTACAAGATCCTTTCCACACCCATAACCAACGGTACCGGTTGGGGTGGAGCCTTGATCTTCCCGGGTTGGATCCCTGCTTATATCATTTCTATACAGGACTACTCCTCCTTTGAATGCCTGGTCTGCAGGCTCTCAATCTCTACCGGCCTTTTTCTCACTGTGGCCACTATCTAACGACCGCCAATCCAGGTAGCCTCTGTTCCTCTCTGAGTGGGCAGATCTCTCCTCCTCGCCTCTACCTCTCAACTTCTCTTCCTTGGAGACCTTAGCATCCACCTGGATGCTTAAAGTCCTTCTGCAGGACTCTTTGCAACATCTGCAGCTCTCTTTCTCTATTCTTCTCTCTGGCCTGACTCACTGTGCAGGGCACCCCCTGGATGTTCTGATCTCCTCCTCTCTAACCTTTTCACAACTCCTCTCTCCTGGAGTGATACCTTTCTCCTTTCCTCCTATCTCTCTCTTTACCTTTCAGGCCAAGACAACTCCAGCACTGCCACATACCTTCTCAGTCATCCGACCCATGAAGCGTTTGTGAGTTGAGACTTTTACACTACCTTCTCTCCTACTTCTGCACCTTTGGCTGACTCACATCCTGACACAGCCCTTTCTAACCCCCATCTTTCTATCTCTGACACTCTTGATGCACTTGCCCCTTTCATGAGGATCCGCTTGAAGCCCAAATCCAAGTGCAACTCTTGGTACGACTCCGACCTCGTCACCCTCAAACGCAAGTGCAGGGTGGCTGAGAGGAAGTGGAGAGCTACAGGTGCATGCTCTGACAAACTAGCCTTCCGCCTGCCCCAAAGGCAGTACAGACACTCTGTCTTCACCAAGATAAGAGCACACATGCAAGCCCACGTCTATACGGTATCTAACAACCCGGCCAAACTCTTCTTCTGGAGGAGCACCTGTTTGAACAGGATGTCCTATGTTTTGGCCAGAGTCATACAGAGGTCCTTGGCTTCTCATTTCATTACTAAAACTTACGACATCTGGTCCACCCTCTCTTCCTCTTCATCCTCCTCCTACACTCCTGGCCTCTTTCTTTCCCTTTTTCACCACTGACAACGTTTCTAGACAAGTCTGATCTATGGAAGTCTTGTCGAAACAGCTTCTTCCATGTTCGTCCACAACCATCCTGGGCCACATTGACACCCTTGCTCCAGCCTTGGCAGATTTCTGCAATCACTCTTTTGCCACTGGAACCTTCCCCTTGCCTCTTAAGCACCTTGTGCACCCCCT
Organism: Ambystoma mexicanum; assembly: GCF_040938575.1. Lineage (NCBI taxonomy): Eukaryota > Metazoa > Chordata > Amphibia > Caudata > Ambystomatidae > Ambystoma > Ambystoma mexicanum. Next base: position 922,928,393 of record NC_090921.1, read on the forward strand.
CCATAAGAAGCTCTCTGCCGACCCTTCCTCTCTGGCAAACTATTGTCTGATCTCCATCACTCCTTTCCTTGGCAAACTCTCAGAAAAACTGGCCATCTCCCAGCTCAATCGTCACAAATAATCTGTTGGTTGTCTCTGTGGCCACCAGTCTGGCTTCAGAGCAGCCAGACACATGGAAACTGCTCTTCTCAATATCTGTGAAGACCTGCTCTCCAGCCTTGACTAAAACCTTCCTTCTGTCCTCCTTCTCCTTGATATTTCTTCTGCTTTTGATATGTCAACCATACCATCCTGCTTAATCGCCTGCTTTATAACCTGGGTATCACTGATCAGGCACTGGCCTAACTGGACTCCTTTCTCACTGATCAACCCACCCAGATCCAACTGTGTGTGGTCCTTCCTCTCTTTTATCTCTCTCTCTACCTGTGGTGCACCTCAGGGGTCAAACCTTTCTCCCTGTCTGTTCAACCCATACCTGGCACCTCTTGCCCACTGCATCGCTGCTCTCTGATCCAATTTTAAGTACTATGCGGCTGACACCCAGCTCTCTTTAAGGCTCCCTTAGGCTGCCTCTACTCCTTCTCTCATTCCAGACTCTCTGTCCGCAATTCAGGAGTGGTGTGCCGCCAATGATCTCTGCCTTAATGCCAGTAGGACTGAAATACTCCTCATCGGAACACCAGCTCCCTTCTTTCCTCTCTCTCTCTCTGGCTGCCCACTCTGGGCTCTCTTCCTACTCCTACCTGTGGGGCTAAGAACCATGGGGTCATATTTGACTTCACCCTCTCCTTCTGTCCTCACATCTCGGATGCCTCTAAGAACTCCAACTATCAGCTGCACCTTCTCAGAGGTATTCTTCCTTTCCTCAATTTCCCCCAGAAGATAACTGTCTTTAGACATCTGTTCTCTAGGCTGGACTACTGCAACAGCCTCTTTCTAAATCTTCCTGCCTCTACTCTCCGTCTTATACAATTTATCCACAACAGGACTGCACAACTTTTCCTTGGCTTTAAGCCCAGGGATCGTGTCTCTCTAGCGCTGAAATTATATATGATATGTTATATGTCATTTATGACATGCCTGTACACAAGTGTTTCTAGGCACAACAAGACAAGGAGTGGGAAACAGAAGGACAATCAACGATCAAACTAGGCCTTGCGTCTTTTGGATTGTGCAAGTGCGGTGATGAGGTGAGGGGAGAAGTGCCAAGGGGGGTGCGGGTGAGAAGAAGTGCAGGTGACTCAATAATTGCTGCCAGAGGGTGGCTCTTAAGTGCAAAGAGAAGGGACTGTAGGGTTAATGATACAGACCTTTAACTGATGAGGGAGTCCGGAGGCAGTGCAAGGGCAACTGGACATGCAGGAGCCTGGGACCAAGTACAGGGGTGGCCAGATGACCAGTGTGCAGAGCTGTCAGGGACATTAGCAGCAGAGGAATAGAAAAAGTGGAATCGAAAAGCAAGGTCTTGAGTTGCTTCCGGAAAAAATTGAGGTGGCTCTCGTCAGGTTTGAGAGAGACAGGGAGGCTTTTCCAGAGGGAGGCCCCAGCCAAGGAAAGAGATACACTCCCCCCGACCCCCATTCTCTGCTTGGAAAAGCTTCTGACCTTCAGAGAATTGCAGGTGGATGAGCAGAGAGCTCGAGAAGGAAGAAGTGTAGGGCAAGAAGGATTGAGGCAGTGTGGTCCCAGGCCCCAGTAAGCCTTATAGATGATGCAAAGGGTATTGAATTTGATCCTTGCAGCCATAGGGAGTTAGTGCAGAGATTCCAGAGCTGGAGACAAAGGGGCTGATTCATGGAATTTGTGCGCCGAAAAATGGTGATTTGTGCGCCATTCTGCCCGCAAATCCCTGTTTAACCAATGGGGATTTGCGGGCAGAATGGCGCACAAATCACCGTTAATTGGCGCACAAATTCCATGAATCAGCCCCATACAATCCCTGGGCCTTAGGCAAAGGACAAGTCTTGTGGTCCTGTTCTGGATGAGTTGTGTGTGCTGATCTGGTTATTGATACAACATCTCACCTATCCATAAACAATAACCTGGACCACAAAATAGGTTGCATTGCACACTATGGGCCTCATTACACGGTGTGCGGTAACCATGGCGCTATTAGCGCCATGGTTGCTGCCGGTATTTTACCGTGTCCGCCTTGGTGGATGGCGGAATTACCGCCCTACTCCAAGGTGAGCGGGGGCGGTAATTCCCCATTCACCAAGGCACTTCCCCATTCCCATTTTTGCCCCCGTAGGGCTCAATGGGAATGGGGAAGGAGCTAATTACGGTACCGCAAATTGTGGTACCGTAATTAGCACCAAGGTCCCTTTGCGGGCCCGTTCCTTAACTGCTGCTAAAATCAGCCGTTGAGGTCGGGTCCGGCAAAGGGACCTTGTAGTAAGGCAGTAAGGGTTTACCGGTACCGGTGCCCTTACCTGTACCGGTAAACCCTTACCGCATTCCGTGTAATGAGGCCCTATATATTTTGTTTTCATGTATGTGTACTACATAACACACACTGCTTAATTTACAAGGGTACGAAGAAACATAAGTCAGAAATAAAATTTTATAAATGATATACAATATGAAAATAGGATAAACATGAAATTCCACCTAGACTGATCAACCCCATTGCCTAAACTGCTTTTCGACTTCACCTTCTCCTTCACACCTCTCTTCAGAAGACTAGCAAAGCAACATAGTAAAAAGTACCATTATTTCATAGTCAATGAGGATCATGACCATTTCTTCTTAGGTTTTTTGTGACATTCAGCACTCATGACAAATTATTTTGCTAGTGCTTATATTTCCACGAGATCCATATTATCTTTTTGTATATTGTCCACAGCAACATGATTCTGTCTATTCTGAGACACTGTTGAACGCAGCAATGGTTTCAGTTGTTACAAAGCACTAAAGCTTCTATCAGCCTCAAAGGACGAAGCTGGAAAAGTTAAGAGGATCTACAGTGGCTTCACCTGTACAAAGAAAGCTCTTTCTGTGGGAAGGATGCTTCCAAAAAATGTGTACACGTTCTGAGATAGAAAAATACTTGTTGATGTTGGACAAGGCTGTTACTTGTCCAGAGAGAAGGGAATATTTGATTTCTGGGTATTTAACAATAATTTCAGAGCCTCTCTCTGGTTGGTGGAAGAGTTGAATGGAAGAGAATGGAAGGTGAAATAAGTGAGTACACAGGAGGAGAGCTGTTAACACATGAGAGTGAGAGTGTGGTAAAAGAAGAGGATCTGGGTGGAGCAGATTTGAGAGAGGGAGAGGAGTTGCAGATACTAGGGCTGGGAAGATAGCTCAGGGGCAACACACTTGGCCTCATTACGAGTATGGAGGTAGCCATGCCACTAAAAGCAGCATGGCTACCTCCATTCCCGCCTTGGAGGGCCCAGTAAATCCCTTTCGCGGGACCCGGACCCAGTACATCCCCATTCCCATTTGAGCCTCCATAGGGATCAATGGGAATTCCGAGGATGCTAACAGTGGGACCGTTAATGACGGGCCCGTTGTTAGCATTCTAGATTGCTTGTAGGACGTGCTAAGCATCCTGGTCTACCCAGGTGTTCCTTTGCGGGTCCCGCAGCAGTCCTCGTAATAGGGCAGCCCGTAATGAACAGTGCCGGTCCCGTACCAGCACCGTTCATTATGGGACTGCCCGGGTCCTAATGAGGCCCACTATCTTGGAAGGAAGACAACACTGAACAGCATGGGTTCAAAACCCGGTCCCGTGCTTAGAGGCTGGACTCCAACATGAAGCATGATATAAGAACCCAATTTTGTATACTCAGCACAATAAAGGTTATCAGATCCAATTACACATTTGCCTACTACCATGCATGCTGTAACACTTTAGATAACACTTAAAATAAGTATTGATGAAGCCAACAGTTTTGGCTCATCTTTAAGCATTTTATAGGCATTATCTTCATAACACCAGGCACTAATGCTAACCAGCTATTTCCATCACGAGCCTAGAGAGTACCACGGTTTGTCAGGTATTGTCATGACATGCTCTGGTACTCTCACCATGTACCCTATCATACTACCCTATACCAGGTAACAACATCAAAAGCTCTGGCACTCACCATTTCAAGGTTTTCTTATTGAAATTCCAGGTACGCATACCATTACTAGCCACTCCCTTCAATAAACCAGGTTCATGCATCATTACCATTCAATACCCAGGTACCCACACCATTGTCAGTGCTGTGTTCCATTAGTATAACAGTACCAATCTCCATGATTCCAATTAGGAGGCAGTGCCAGGTTCGCTGATGTCTAGATATCATAGCAGTGAAAGATTCCATTACACCCAACGTGGGCATCAATGGCAAATTCCATTATGCCCACTTTATTTTGTATTGTATTTTATTGAATTTATAAAGCACCTTTCACCAAAGACAATAAAAGAATCCAAAAACAGTACAATCAAAATGATACAATTAGAAGGGGGTTATAGCAACAGAAAAAGGCAAGAGAATTTTAAAAGGCTTCAGATGAAAGAAGATAGACTTTAAGATTTGTTTGGAAAATGCAAAGAGAAGAGGAGCAACAAAGTGAAAGAGGAAGAACTTTGCATTGTTTAGGAGACAAAAGAGAAAAAGAGTGGAAAGAGACGAGGCACAAGGGGGCTTAGGAACAGTCAAGAGAATTAGATTCTGAGATCTTAAGGGGTGTGAAGGTGCATAGAAAGACAGTAGAGAGGAAAGGTAGGGAGCGGCCAGGCCATTTGTGCATTTGAATACAATCGAAAGAAAGTGATACAAAAGACAGGATTCAAAAGGCAGTAGTTGAATTGAAAGTAGGGAGGATGCAATAGAAAACCGAGGGGGTAAAGAAAATAGGAGGTGAACAGAGCAGTTTTAAATATAGCGAAGAGGGAAACAATGACAGGCAGGGAGACCGAACAATAAGGATGAACAGTAGTCGATATGGGAAAAGACAAGGGAAAAGAGAAGAAGTTTAATTCCGTGAAAGGTAAGATAAGTGCGAGAACAACAAAAGTTAAACGGAGCATAGTGGCAGGATCGGGCAATAGAGGAAATATGATGGGAGAAAGAAAGGGAGGGATCGAAGATAACACCCAGGTTGCACGCTGAGGGTGAAAAGGAAAGAGTGGATGGAAGAAAAGAAAGAGAGAGGGGTGGAGTGAAAGAGAAAGTAGAAGATGGAAAGAACAGGACCTCTGTTTTTGAGGGATTGAGATGTAGAACGTGAGAAGACATCCAGCTCTGAATAGGTAAATGACATTTTGAGAAAGGGGAATGCAGAGCGGAATCAAAGGTAGAAAAGCAGAGAACGATCTGGGTGTCATCAGCATAGAGGTGAAAAGAGAGGTGGAAAGAGGAGATGAGAGCATAGAGAAGAGCGGTTTAGAGAGAAAAGGGGAGAGGGCCAAGTACAGAGCCTTTGAAGACATCATAAATAAGTGGGAGTGCGGAAGAAGAGTGTCCAGCCCAAGTGACAGAATAAGTCTGTTGTGAGAGATTAGAACATAACCATTTGAGAGCAGACCCCAAAATACCTAAAGTGGAAAGGGAAGAGATAACAAGGGATTGTTCCACAGTGTCAAAGGCAGCAGATAGATCGAGAAGAATAGAAATAGAAGAAAGCTTGGAGTGACTGGCTGTGAGTAGCATAATAGAAACATGCGGAAGTGCAGTTTTGATGGAGTGAGATGGGGGCAACCAGACTGCAAAGGGCGAGAAGAGAATGAAGACTCAGATAACAGGTTACCTGGGTATAGGCGGCCCATTCACGAGTTTTAGAGAAAAAGGAAAGAAGGAAAATAGGGTGGAAATTAGCTGGAGAAGACAGACCAAGTGAAGGTTTTATTAGGATAGGGAGAATAAGTGCATGTTTCAAAGCCACAGGAAAGCTAGAGTGTAGAAGTGAGGAATTAATAAGAGTAGTAAGATAAGGTAGAAGATGGGATATATTTGGTGGATGAGAGAACAACGAAGAGGGTCAGAAGGAGAAGCTGTAGGATGAGCATGATTTAAGAGAGCAGAAGTGTCAAGGTCAGTAAGAGAAGAGAATGATGAAATAGAGTAAAGTGATGAATCAGGAGAAGGAGAAGAAAAGGGAGAGGGGTTGAAAGCAAGATGAAGGTCAGCTACATTAGATGTTAAGTAGTTTGCAAATCAGAATAAGAAAGGGGCAAGAAAGCAGAATGATCAGGGGCTTTTGGGGAAAGAATGTTGTGAAGAAGATTATAGAGACAGCAAGGTTGGTGGGATAGAGAAAGTGTAAGTTCGGAAAAGTAGAATTTATTGGCAATGGGTAAAGCAGAATGAAATAAAGAATGCAACATTGAAAGCATAGCAAGGTGGACAGAGAGTGAGAGTTTTTTCCAAAGCCGCTTGGCTTTACTCAAGCTACAGCAAAGGGAAATAGGACTTGTAGTGAGCCAAGGCTGTGAGGTTTTGTGAGTGGGGGAGAAAGGATGTAGAGGGAAAGTAGAATCAAGAACAGATCGTATAGAAGAGTGTAGCATACTGGCAGCTAAGTCAGGAGAAAAGGAGGAAAAGAGCAAAATTGTAGCAAGGGAAGAGCTCTGTGATGAGAGAAATGATGAAGAGTCAAAAGAGTAAAGGTTAGAGTGCATAAAGAAGGAAAAGGAAGGAAGTGCAAGAGATAAGAATCAGCAGGAGAGAGCAGCAGAGGGAGTGAAGAATTAGTGGCAGGAAGGTTAACATCAATAAGGAGGAAAGAAGGGGAAGAAGACAGAAGACAATGGGCCTCATTAGGACCCTGGCGGAGAGGGTATTACGCCAGCGTAGTGCATGGCGTACCTCTCCGCCATACTACGAGTTCCCGTAGCGCCATGGAGGTTTTCTCCGCCTGGTTTTACCAGCCGGAGAAAACCATGGCGCTACGGGACCTCGTTGTTAATTACGCCACCGTATTTTACGGTGGCGTAATTAACTCCTTCCCCACTCCCATTATACCCTATGGGGCAAAAATGGGAATGGGGAAGGGCAGAATGGGGATTGGGGATTTACCGCTCCGCCGAGGTCGGAATGGGGCGGTAAATCCGCCAACCCCCATGGCGCTATCGGCGGCTTTCCGCCATGCTTCGCGGTGCATTTAGCACCGCGAAGTCCGCCTGGGTCGTAATGAGGCCCAATGAGATAGAAGGAGGTCAAGATGTTCGAGACAATTTATGGTTCGGGCAGGGGGGGTGATAAACAGCAGCGAGATTAACAGGGAAAAAATTAGAAAAGGAGGGCAAGTGGTATTCAAAGGAGGGAAAACCTGGGAAGTTATAGCAAGGAGATAGGAGAGTCCAAGAGGAATTGAAGATAATTCCAGTGCCCCTGCATGCCTATGTGGGTGGGGGTATGGGAAAAAGAAGTAGAGGCAGTTTGAGAAAAAACAGGAGTTACAGAGTTATCAGGGGGATCCAAGTTTCTGTTAAACAGAGAACGTGAAAATTAAAACTGAGGAAAAGGGTCAAGAGTAGAATGTGATTTATTACAGATAGAACAAGCATTTAAAAGACCAACATGGAATGGTGGAAGAGTGTCAGAGGAAATGGGAGGCCAGGACAAATTAGATGCATTACGTAGACGAGCAGAAGGTAGCACCGGAGAAGTGTGATAAGTTATCCTAAAGGACGTGACATAAAGGCAGATGGAAAGATAGAAAGGGGAAAAATAAACAAGTAAATGACTGGTCGGCACATGATTTGCCACACACAGAAATAAATAATGAAAATGGAAGACTCTCAAGGTGGGTTGCCCATAAAATAGGGTGCCCAGGGCTACATATGTCCAAGGCAGCTCCTTAAAATAGCAGTCACTTGGAAACACTTTGCACCAAAAGGGCAGATACTAATATTCCAATTTATCAAAAGCCATGATGGATTCAAATCACAGTAAAGCAAGCTACCAGTATGACCACCAGCACAGTAAGCCCAGACTTCAGTATGTCTTTTAGCCTGCAAAGACATATCCTGCAGGTGTGCTTGTGTGTGGTGCAGGGGGATGATTATGTGTGGTGCTGGGGCAGTGTGAGCTGCAAGGAGATGTCTGTGGAGTGCACTGCTGGAAGATTGTGTGTGTGTGTGTGTGTGTGTGTGTGTGTGTGCACAGTGCAATTCTGTGGTGGTGTGTGCACAGTTCCTTGGGGGTGAGTGTTCAGTACTGTGTATGGCGTCTATGCAGTACTCAGGCAGTGTGTGTGTGTGCATGCATGTGTGTGTGTATGCAGTGCTTGGATGGTGATGTGTGCATGCAGGTTAGTGCTGAGGCCATGCTGATGCAGTGCTGTGTGTGCCATAAATGCTCGGGTAGTTTTTGCAAGCAGTGTTGGGGCAGTTTGTGTGCAAAGTGCTGGGGTTAGTGTGCCTTTGTACACTACAATGAAGTGCTGGGGACAATGTGTGTGTGATGGTGTTGGGGACAATGTCTGTGATGGTGAGGTGATTTGTGTGTACAGTACAATACTGTGGGCAGTATGTGAGCATGTGTGCCATCTGTGGCCTGCAGAGTAAAGCACATGTTACTGAAGCTCGCAGGAGTTTACACTGGCTGCCCATTAGACATAGGTTACAGTTTAAGGGCTTAGTCACAGTCTTTAAATTCCTCCATGATGAGGTAACGCTCCATCTGAAAACCAGAATAACATAGAAACTCATTAGACGCACCTCATGCTCTAATGACCTCATTCGTTTGAGTCAACCACGCATTGTCCTGAAGAAAATTGGGGCAGCTAGTTTCAACTGCTGGGCTCTTGCCTTGTGGAATGCCCTCCCAGACATCTTGCTGATAGTGACTCAACTGTCCATTTTAAGAAACATCTTAACATTTTTCTTTTTGATGCTGAACTTGGCTAAATGACTTGAAAACACTCTAATATCTTTACATGGCAATATCTTAATACTAATTCTGTAGTCTTTGGCCTGCTATTCTGGTGTCTCCTTTTCTTGTCTCAATGTTTTTCTTTGTAAGTGCCCTGAGGCCTACAGGTTAGTGGCGCTATAGAAAAATGCAGACAAATTGATAGAAATAACCGGTATGCGAGTGCTGGAGACAGTGTGTGCAAAGAAGTTTTTGGTCTTTGAAACTTCATGCAGTTTGGGGATGTGTGAGTGCAGGGTGGAAGGAAATGTCTGAAGACCAGGGTTGGGACTGTGTACATTCATGCATTGTGTGGATGATGCAAGTGTAGAGCCGTGTTGGGGCTGTGTGCATGAGTGCAGTGCAGTGGATGGTGTGAGTGTAGAGGAGTGTGGGTGTGCAGTGCAGTTGGGTGGTGTGTATGCACAGTGCTTGGTGGTGCAGATGTGCCATGGAGTAGGGTGTAAGTTAAGTGTGGGGTGATGTGGCTGCACAGTGCAGTGGGTTGGTGTATACACAATGCTGAGGAGGTTTGTGTGTGTACGTTGCTAACGGGTTTGTGTTAGCTGGAGGATTGTGCAGTGCTATGATCTCCATGGTCAGTTCTGGCATGTTTACTGCCAAAGCAAACTTGGGCAAATGCTGTACCTGTTTCATGCTTAATAATTAAATGAGGTCATTAATGGTGCACTCATCTGAGAACATAGTTCCTTTCAATTTAGCTAATCCATCTATAAAGAAAAAATGTTCTGACAGAAGTTTCACTTTGCCAACTTTCAGTCACAATTATGTATAGTCAAACAATTACATTTTGTATCTCCCCCTGACACAATCATGCAGCTCCTTAGAACTATAATTAACAAATATTACTAAAACCCACTCAATGGCACTCAATTGATCACTTTCAGTAGGATGAAAGTCTGAGTTGGCTCGGATGGGATGGGATGCAGTTGGTGCCTCTGGGCTCTTCCGCAACCTATGCAACTCTCTCTCCCTTTACATTCTACCCTCTGGTCCAACACACTCTGCTGGGCACACCTTGGATGTTCTCATCTCCTCAGACACCCCCCTCTCGAACCCTCTCACCACTCCTCTCTCTTGTACTGACCACTTTCTGCTCTCCTCTCACCAGAAACATCTTGCCCCTCAAGCAAGGCCTACCCCAGCTCTGCCACCTTCCTTCTCGGTCTTTTGGCCCATGAAGTGAGTGTCAGTGGATGCTTTTTCCTCTACTTGCTCTGCTCCTCTACTCCTGCAGCTGACTCGCATCCTGACACAGCCCTCTCTAACCTGCATCTTTCTATCTCCAATACTCTGGACATCCTTACCCCTGTCATGAGAATTCATTCGAAGCCTACCTCCAAGTGCAATTCTTGGTACGACTCGATCTCAGCACCCTGAAATGCAAGTGCAGGTTGGCTGAGCGGATGTGGAGGGCTTCAGGTGCATCCTTTGACAAACTTGCCTGACACCTTCTCCAAAGGCAATACAGACTCTCTGTCCTCTCCAAGAAGAGAGTCCATATCCATGCCCGCGTATCTGTGGTCTCTAACTACACAGCCAAACTCTTTAAAATCTGCAAGGAACTGGCAAATCCTACTATAGTCTCCATCTCTCTGCTTCCATCCTAGGCCGTCTGCTCAGCTCTGGCCTCTCATTTCACAACTAAGACTAAGGACATCCTGTCCTTGCTCTCCTTTTCCTCTCCCCCTATCTCTTTCAGGCCCCCTTTGGCCACCACTCCCTCTTCTCTTCCTTTTTCCTCCTTCGCTCTGACAACAGCTGACAATATCTCTAGATGAGACCGATCTATGAAAGTGTCATCCAAATAGGTGCTCTCCTGCTCCTCCAGAACCATCAAGGATCACATTGCCACCCTTGCTCAAGCCTTGGTCGATTTCCACAATCACTCTTTCCCTTCTCTCCTCAAGTACTTGTTAATGCACCCACTCCTAAAAAAAGCCTTCTGCTGAACCTACAAGCCTGGCAAACTATTGCCCAATTTCTATTACCCCTTTCCTCTGCAAACTCCTGGAAAAGCTGGCTATATCACAGATTACCCGCCTTACTGAATCTGTTGGCTGCCTCCATGACCATCAGTCTGGCTTCAGAGAAGGCAGAGGCATGGAAAGTGCTCTCCTGAACACCCGTGAAGGTCTGCTCTCTAACTTCGACTCCAGCTCCCTCTCTGTCCTCATCCTCTTCGACCGTTCCTCTGCTTTCGACACAGTCAACCATGCCACCCTGATTAAGCGACTATTTGTGAACCTGGGCCTGGGCATCATGGATCAGGCCCTAATGTGGCTAACCTCCTTCCTCCTGGACCGTCTCTCCCAGGTCCAACTTTGGTCCTTCAACTCAACCTGGCACCTTTGGCCCGCCTGCTTTCCACCTTTTCTTCTAACTTTCACTGTTATGCAGATGACACTCTGCTCTCTTTCAGGCTTCCCTAAGCCCCCCCCCCCGCCCTCGCTCACCCTTGACTCGGCAATTCAGGATTGGTGCACCTCCAACTATCTTTGCCTTAAAGCCAGTGAGACAAAGATCCTCCTCATTGGGAACCCTGCTCCCACTTTCCCTCTCTCACTCTGGCCATCCTCCTTGGGTCCTCTACCCTCAGCTTCCTATATGGCAAAAAACCTTGGTGTCATCTTCAACTCCACTCTCTCCTTCTCTCCTCATATTATGGACCTTACCATAAAGGCCCACTTCGAGTTGCGCCACCTCTCCAGTCCTGAAATCGCTTCACTGGGTTCCGATGGCTGCTATAATCAGGTTCAAGACCCTCTGCATCGTCCACAATTCTTTCTGGAGCCTGGGCCTGCGCTACATCTAACTCTCTCTTCCGAAATAACTTCCTTCTTGATCCCATTGCTCAGCTACCTACAACTCCCAGAGGGTCAGATGTTTCTCCAGGCAGCGAGTGGGGGGGTAGATCTCTCTCCTCTGCAGGTGCCTCCCTCTGGTACGGCCTCCCTGCACCTCTCAGACTTGAGCCAGACCATCTGAAGTTCTGGAAGCAGCTCAAGACCCTCCTTTCTACTGTGCCTTTTCTCTCTCGCTCCCTTGCCAACTTACCTGTTTTACCTGTCTGCTGTGCTGACTGGTTACCGGGTACCAGGCTCCTCTATGACCAGTCTTCCTTTGCACTGCTTCCTGGCCTACCTCGTTCTCAGTGGCTGTAACTGTAACCCCTACAGCCCCCCTGGCCCCTTGCACTTACCCAGAGCTGTGCTGCCCTGGCTGCACTTACTCTGAGCCATGCTGCCCTGCTCGCACTTCTCCCTCCTCTCCCCAGCACTCCCCCTCTCCTTCCTCTTGCACTTCTACTGTTGCACTTGCACGATTTGAGTGACACAAGGCCTAGTAGGATCGCTTGTCCTGTGCTCCCTATGTCTTCTCTCCCTTGTCTTGTGTTGCCTAGAAACACTTGTAAATGCCATATAATTTTGTATCAACCGAATCAGCTATTTTACCACCTACATAATGTCAATGTAGTAAATGTCCAACAAAATTCTACAAGCACGCATTAGCAAACCATGTTTACATGTGTTTGTGAGCAAAGTAGCAAAGCTGGGCTCTGTAGAATTTGTGTCAGCCTAGCAGGTGACTCTGGGGCAGGGCCAACTGAAGATGTATCAATGCTGGTGGGATTTTCAGCATGATGTTTGGGAGCCCCCTTTGCCTTACGACTGGCAAAAACTGTCAGAGGCACAAATGGGGTATTTAAATTATAATAACGTTAAAATAATGCAGCAAGGCTGCATATTAACACTGCAAAGGCAGCCCGCAAGCGGCTGACACACTAAATGCCCCCTGAAAAGCTATTAATTGTTCATTGACAGCAGGGTGCTAATGATGGAGAATGATGAATAAAAAGGCAACATAGTGCTAAGAATATTGCTAGGGACTACCAGAAGGTGGTGATAGTCTGCAATGTGCTTGTTGTGCACATTTAATATCCCAAATTAAAGTTTTTTCTGTCCCAATGCAGGGCACCTACTCGCGGCCCCCAAAGTGCCATGGCACATTTCAACTGAAAAAATGTAAAGGCTCTGACGTCAACCCTTCTCTGGGATAAGTAGTGAAGTCAGCTGGCAGCAACTCTCCTCCAGGGGAAAGCAAGTAGGTCCATAGGAAATGGGACCAAGATGTAGCGCTTCCAGCGATGGGGACTGAAAAGCTCCTTCAGTTGAAAAGCCGGTCCAAGTTGGAAAACTGCGGCTCAGTCAAGACTCTTCTTGTTCAGGTGGTGAATTACATTTTACTGAAGCATCTGTCTTTTATCTGTTATTTCATTCGCTATGTGTGTTGTGCCTGTGTTGTGCTTTGCAGAGGAAATGTTGCCCATTTACCCTATTCCTCTCAACCAAAAGGGTTAGGAAACGTCACCCCTCTTCTTAAAAATGTGTCTTGAATTGACAATTGTCACATCTTGTCTCTGTGGAAAACTGTGAATCATCAGTTTTGCAACAGATTTCTACTCAGGCCCTCAGAATGAACTGCTAATAAAGCACCCGCTTTTTTAACGTGTGTCGTTTTGTATCGTGCTGGTACAAAAACACAGGTCTCCTCTCTAACCCATCCCATACATAAATTGCCCAGCGTGTGTTGAACAGGAAAGCAATTCTGACCTTGATAAATCTAAGTAAAGCAATTTACCAGTGGATGGGGGCAAGGCTATCTGAAATAATTTGGCGCGTCAAAGATTCCCCTGTTTCTTCTTTTGTAACATATGAGGGGATGTGGTTGGTTCGAGGAGGGGCTAAATGGCTTTTATTTGCTTTTAATACATTACAAAATTACGCCATTCTATTTGAATATTAATATCTTTTAACTCTGAATCATATCAAGAAAATATTACTAGGCGACTTTGCAGGCTTATATTAAAACTTTCTCACTATCTTTGAAAAGATGCTTTGGGGAATGACTTTGATTTCTCAGATTTGCCCTGCAGCCTCTGACAGGAAGGTGGGGTGCGGCAGCATCCAGCTATGCACCGACACAACCCCTATTACACAGAACAGTGACCTTAATTTGCAAATTCAAAAGAAGGAAAACACAGTTGTTTTACATTTCTAGCACTTGGGGAAAGAATGGCGGGTTTCCAAATTGGAAAAATAAAAAGCCTTTCTTTTCACGTGTTCCAGATTCTGGGGGATCAATCATATTGTATCTCCCCTACGTAAAATTGTGGGAGGAATGTATCCCCCCTTCACCATGCATTTTCTATGAGAGTGTGTGTGAGTGTGTGTGTGTGTGTGTGTGTATATATAGGTAAACACCCTTTTTTGACTCCTCCACATCCCTGCAAGCCTCCTCCACGATGTCAGCCCACCACAGAGTCTGTCTCTCCACCACCTCTGCCCTGGCCTTAGCAATCATTGCCTCACTAGCCCGCTTCCTCTCTGCCATCAGCTGCCTTCTGAACTCCATTTGGACGCATATCATATTGCAGAGTCTATATTGCAGTCTCCTGACTGGTGTTGGAACAGTCCCGTATGTCTTGCCTCCTCAAAGTTGAATGGCCCTGCTAGGATTACTTCTGGGCACTTCTTATATGCTACTGCCTGGCTGCGCATAGGATGTGCAGGTACGCCCTCCGTTTGGATGTTACATGTTGGGCGGTACAGTGCCAGCACTGTCCTGAGGTGCCAGCTGTCCCACTGCGGCCTGTCCCTGTGTTGGTGCATTGGCAGGCAGAGTGGCCACCCCTTCTGTAGTAGGTTGGGCTTCCACCAGACACAGGGATGTGCGTGCCACCAGACTGGGCATTGTGAGAGGGATTGGTGTTGAGGGGGCCTTGATGTTAACTTGCAAGGATGGCTCCCTGGAGGACAACTATGGCATAGAGGAGTCAATGGAAGAAGGGGTAACCAACCAAGGGTAGTGCATGTGCCAGCTGGCCCAGGTAGAAGCACATTGGTGATGCTGTGACATCTCCTCATGAGTAACTGTCACAGCATCAAGAATCATGTCCGCCCGCCTCGCCAGACCACCCAGCAGGGTGCACACCTACTCAGGGCTGGTCTCCTCGGGCACAAGGGGGATTTGGTCAGGGTGGATGCATCCATGATGGCAGGCAGTGCACCAGCAGACAGATCTTGGACAGGAGTTTGTACAGCTACCTTCACAATGCACTGCAAACCCTTGCATCCCTGGCCCAGGGTTGTAGCCTGATCACCCTCCTGGATGCCACCACCAGACCCCATGCTTTGCCTTCACTTGCCTCCTCCTCAACCAACCCCTCCATCCTCCCTGGATTTTCCCCTCTATTTCCACACCCTGGCCCATAGCCACTGAGGAGTCCCCCACCACAACAACCTCCTGAGGCATAATTCCAGCAGCTCTGCCCGATATTACCTGTGCTACCCCAGCCAACTCTCCCTCAGTTGAGGTGGTCTCGATGGTGGCTGGTCATGTGGCTGGTCATGCGCTTCGGTCTGGTGGTCCGCTCCCTGCCCTTCTGCTCCACAGGGAGGCTTCTGCCCCCTTCATGTGTTGCAGCAACTGTGGCAAATGGGTCAAAAGACAGTGAAATCAGTTATCGTTGTGAATTCATGGGTGGCATAGACAAAATTAACATCACCAATCATGCAGCATGATGCAGCCAGGAACTCACACTCAAGCAATGCACACACACACATGTGCATGCTCATTCAAACTGCATGCCAACTGCCACATGAGTGTAGTGTGAAGGCTGAATGACAGTCATGACACCTGCACATGTCAACACATCACATTGTTGTGTGACCACCAGCACATCACCGAAAACATGCAAGGCCACCATACCGATGAGCAACCAACACAAGTAAGACATGTAGGCAGGGGCATGTGAAGTGCACCAGGGCACCTGCCCACACAAACACAGTCACCAACATGCATATGTGACAGCCTGGCCTGCAACATGTACTGCCATACATATCTGGGAATCAATTGCTCATGTTGTGTGGCCCAGCATATACATATTGCATGTACACACGTACACTTATGCTCCAAATTCAGTGGGATGAGATGTCACACCCCTGTCGCGGAAATGTGAATGCAACAACTTGCCATTCACAGAGTGTCATTCTCAGCAGAAGTGTCGCATGGATGCACTTACAGGTGTTCCATACACAGAGGTGTCCATCATTCACGTCCCACACATGCCCACAACATGGCATGCTTGCATCCGTAATGTCCCTGCACTTGGTCCATGATCTCACACAGCATGTCCCTGTGTCCAACAAGTCACTGAGGAAAAGTCTGCCAATAACCATGCATATGCCAGTTACATATCTTACGCCACATACGTACAGAATTGGCACGAGGCAGCAAGCTGCTGCGTCTCACATCACACCCAAGGTGTAAACAGAATGTGGCACATACAATGTAGAGAATTGCTTCACATGGGTACTCGCCAGCAGCTTCCAGTTGACTTCTCTAGGCACAGATCCGAGCGTGATGGCCCGGATATAACCTCTCAAGGACCCGCAGCTCTATCTGGGAGAACTGATGGCAGCCTTCT
Source organism: Ambystoma mexicanum (assembly GCF_040938575.1). Classification (NCBI taxonomy): domain Eukaryota; kingdom Metazoa; phylum Chordata; class Amphibia; order Caudata; family Ambystomatidae; genus Ambystoma; species Ambystoma mexicanum. Next base: position 922,944,755 of record NC_090921.1, read on the forward strand.
TCGTGTGGTCTGCCACCCCCTCCACATTTATGGCAGCTATGATGTTGTCCCAGATCAGTTGACTTGCTTAATTGCCCAGCTGAGTTGTTGGGATAAAGAGCACATCATAGGTGCCCAGGAACAGATCCACCAGGATGCCAATTTTCATGGAGGTCAAGTTGGCAGTCCTCTGCCTCGACATGCGGCAACACAAACTCAAATGAGGGAGAGCAAAGGACAGACATGCTGTTTGTGGTTGTTTCACTCCTATAACTGTATGCAATGAGGAGCCCAGAATTGCAAATAATACCTTGAAGTTGTCATCCAACTCATATTCACCATACCCATCATCACAAAGCACTCGGGGGTGAATGCACAAATACAAGAAAATGTGCAGATACTGCATCACATCAATGAACGTTCACCTAAACTTAAAGAGAATAATGCAGCATCAGTTCTTCAAACTTTCACAGGAGCAAAAGAGGTCGTGGTCATATCTTGTCTAATGAGGTTCTGGAAACTAAAACAGTTTGGGAATCTGAGCCATGGCAAACAAATGAAAATAGCAGGTCACTATCTCTGCCCTTGCCCATCCACTAGGTCAGGCAGCAATGATGAGAAGATGGATGATGCTCGAGATAAAAAGTTATGCGCCATCAGGGTCAAGGACAAGCATCACTGATGGACAGAATCACTACTAACTAGAAGATGGCCCTGCTTTGCCTCACACACTCCTTAGCTGCTGCTGCCTGCTTGAGTGTGAGTGCCTGTTTAAATCAGCTCTGTCTCGGAGTGCCAGCTGTCCTATTTTTGCCTGTACTCCTGTGTTGGCCCTGTGACCACCTATTCTGTATTTGGGACTTCCACCTCTCCGTGCCAACACCACCCCATGTCCACAGCAATTTGTGAATGCTGTTAGGCTTCTGGTTTGAGATAATAACACTCATATAACGCCCAGGACTTTCTCTCTAAATTACTCAAAGAGAAAGGCAAATGCTTTTGATTTGGGATCTTTATCGGATGGGCTAGCATAAACCCGGATACACTTGTTTATACTGTATCTGGGGATGAGGGGCATCAATATTCATGATTTACACCACCTCTTTGAATCATCTTGAAGCATCTATGGATCATCATTTGAGAAGATTTTGTTGGACCCTGCTGGTAGAGAAGAGTCCACCAGTTGTGAGGTAAAAGTGGCGTCGACGGCAAAGAAGGGCTCTGTCCTCTACCCATCCTGGGGACCAATGTGGGCGATCTCCTGCTAGAACAGAACCTACATCTCTACCAGCCACAACGTAACCCAGGACCTTACTGTGTTGAAGAACCCATGCAGCTGCCCCACCACCACAACCAGCTAACCACCACATAACCCATCCTGGCACTCCACCTCCTCAGCAACCATCACCACACATCACCCAACACCCACAGACACCACCAAAGTAATGTCACATACCATCTCAATTGACCCATCCTTAACACACAAGCAACCCACTTAATCTCAGCCAGAAAACATCCCCAACCGCTGAAATTCCACCTTCTCAACCCATTAACCACCAACAGCAGTCCACCACATCCCTTTAACAAACATCACCAACCAACTCTCCCTCATCCCACCTTCTGTCACTTTACTACCTACCCAGTGCTTTAAGTGGGATTAAAAATCGAGGGGGGGCTCTCCTTAGGGTGTGTGGCTTAAGTAGGGGTACTTAGGCCACGCCCCCTAGGGAGAGCCCCCCTCGCCTAAGGTTGGGGGGTGCTGCCAATAGAAGTAGAGCTGCTGCGCACTGGCATTATTACCTTTGATGCAACCAGCCCCTCCTTTTAAACAAAAGAAGGGGCTGGGCGCACCAAGGCGCGGCACCAGTGTGCCACAGCTCACACACAGCAGGCAGTCCTCTCATCCATGGAGCCGGTGTTAGGAAATGCTTTAACCACCGGCTCCTTGAATGAAAGGTCACCCTGCTGCTGATGTCTCTGCACTCAGAAACAGGAGGAGGGCTGGTTGATGACTATTTACTCAGAACCAAAAGGAGAGCTGGGCTGTCAAGCCCTGCTCCTTTTTCTGATTACAGAGACATCAGCAGCATGTAAAGCCGAAGTGTTCCATGGTTAAACAGGTAGCTTGCAATTGTCAGTACTACTGAAGTGCTGACACCTGCAGGCAGCCTGTTTAACTGCAGCACTTCGGATACACAGTCTGCCTAACTGAGGTGTCAGCGTGGCTGGGGGCTAGCTGGGGGTGGGCTCCGGCAGAGCCCCGGCTTGGGAGCCCTTTTTGGAGACTGCCTTGGCTCAGTCCCAGCCAGCACCAGCCCACTTAAAGCCATGTACCTACCTTATCCCTACAACCCACCCCTGAAAGCTCACACCTCCATGTAACTAGGCACACACCCAACCCCACCCATCACTTTACCCACCCTCACTCCACTACCTCTCTCCCAAACCTCCTTCACCAACTCATCTCTCCCAGCCTCACCAACACACCTACGCACTACTTACCCATCACTGCCCACAACTTTGATACCACCTGACCACATCCCTACCATCCACAGACCAAAGCTCACCCCACAAACTCACCTCACCTTATTTCAATAATAAATCCATACATCACTACCTCACACACTACCATCTCTCTTCTGACTGCCCCTGACCACCTACACATTCTAGCTCTCCTTTGGCTGCCCCAATCACCTAGCCCAGTTTATTCCTGTGTACAAAAGCTGATCGTCCATGAATACCCCCTACCTCTCACTCTAGTTCACTATTATTTACCAAGCGTACCCCTTCCTGCCCCCATATCCAAGCTCTGTTCGGCCTGAAAAAAACATTAATTTCAATTCTTGTCGACAGTAGGCTTTTTTCTAGATGTCCAAACATCTCTGCAAGTAGCAACTTTTGTAATGACAGGGTTCAAAGAATTCTGCACATCACAGTGAATGGTAGTCATTTTACTTTTTCTATTATTAATGATATGTGTCTAAAAGCACTGACTTGCCAACATGTTTGGAAACACTGGGTGCATAGAGGCCAAGTGTAGACTGCATTTTAGCCTATGACCGTAAAATATAATAAACAACTACAAACACCAAAAGCATTGGCTTTGCCAATTCTTGATTAACATTTGTATTCCTGATTTACTATCGAAAATTGAAAACTGCCTGACAACACTCAAGTCATGAAGGGAGTTTGCTGCATTTGGCACTGCATGGCAGCCAGTGGACTGAACTAAGTCTAGGCAAACATGATTGTATTGAACCACTCACATTTGGGTGGTTTGACAAACCAGGACTGTTTCAGACTTTTCTGGAGATTTGCCCAGTATTATTCAAGGTCATTTCGGACGCAAAATTGAAGTTCTGTATGGGAGAGATGGGTGCTGCCATCCCACTATAACAAGACCCACTGTCCCACTGGGTCTTGCAGCGACACCACACCCCCTACAGAGCCGTGGGCCATGTTAAACGTGATTTCTCTTTCCAGAGCTTTTCTGCTGGAAACAAACAAAACAAAGTTTAAACTATTCTTCTGTGGTGTTGAGGAAGGGGGGCAGAGGAACCTGTGGGGTGCATTTTGTTGCCACATAAGGACTTTGGGTTGTTTGGTTGGGTATGGAGGTGCTGGTTTCGCACCCCAAAAGTGGTCTGCAGACATTCAAGTATCACTAAACATTTGACATGATGACCCGAGAAAATACAATGGTCATTTTTGTGGGAGTTCTCCCAGTCTTAATCTGAACTGTCCACTCACTCCCAGTCAACTTGCACATCACCCTGAACCTGGCATTTGACCCTAGAGTCCCCCTTCCTGCACTTATTGGACACCCGCTGTCTGCACTTACCCATGCACCTGCTGGCCGCACTTCTTGTTATTGTTTGATCTCATGGACAGCACTGCCCCTCCCTGTACCCCTGCCCCCCCTTCACTTTTGCGATCTCAATGTCACTTGGCGTAGTGAGATCGTTGTCTCTGTCCTCTGTTCCTGATCCCCTGCCTCGTCGATCCTTGAAACACTTGAGTATATGCACGTTATACATGCCATATCATATCATGGACAGACTGCGCAGAAGGGAAGCCATTACCAATGAGGGGAATATTCTTCTGTAAATCAGGGATGCTCTCACAACTGCTCTTGATATGTGCTGTTACATCTGCCTTGCGTCCCGCTACGCGGTGATGCAAGGCGCCTAAATAAAGGCCCCGCCCCCGCGCCACAGAGGCAGTTCCGGGGCAGGACATCCACATGAAAGGTGTCCGTGTCTTTCCTGCTCCTGCCGGAGGCGCGCAGTGAGGCCCACCCCAGCGGGCCTACCACTCCCTGGTTTCCCGCCGACCCATCGGCCGGGCCTAGGGACACAACATTGGCGATGAGGAAGCAAACGTAATGGCACGCGTGCCGCCGCCGCCCAGCTTAGTTTGAAGCCGTTTTCAATGGCGAATTTTTGGAAACATGGTGGGGGCACACAAACCCCCAACCAAAAAAAAAAATTATAATTTGTGTTGGGAAATTTTTGTTTTTGCAAAAACTTTGTAATTCACATGCAACGTCGGATCGGCCCCAACACACAGCATTACAGAGCCAGAGCTCATCTGCACCAAGCAGTAGATGTCTGAAAGGAGAGAAGGCATTCCACCAAGCCTAGAACGTGGAAACACGCAAGGAAAGCTGAAGACTAACACAGGGGCACAACAAGGTGAGACACCGAGCCCCACATGTGCGCAGTTGACTTTTCCAGCATGGCGACAGGCATGTCTACCCCCAGGCCTGGTACGCCATCCAGGATGGCCGCAAACCTGTCGTTGTCCACGCCGCAAACTCGCCCACAAGGGAGCTCATCAGTGACACTCTATCCATTTGACCCATACACCGACCCATCATCAGTTGGCCCAAGATGTTAACTGTGGCTACAGAAGTGTGAAATGGCAATAGAGTGTAAAGACATTACCACTGCAAGGAAAATGAGGTTGCACCTACTGTTAAATGTGGGGGATGAGGTATTACACATTTTCAATTCACTCACTATCGATGACGGCCTTGATGCCTATCAGCAAACGAAAGATGCCCTAACGGCCCATTTTCTGCACCAGCTCAGATTACGAGACATTCATATTCTGCACAACCATCCAGCTAGAAGAGGAGACGTTGGACGCCTACCATACCAGGCTCCAGAAGCTTGCAATCTCGTGCGAGGTCACAGACATAGAGAAGGAGATCAGGCGACAAATCATAAACGGAATCCAATCAGAACAATTGAGGAGGATGGTGCTGAGCGAGAAGGGCATTTCCCTAACCCAGATCCTCGAACTGGGCCGACAGAGAGAACTAGCACACGCCAGGGCAGCACACATGGGCACGACCCTCCAGAAAATACAGCCGGCCCTCACATTGGCCACCGTGGCCCAGATCACGAATCACCAGCCCACAAGGGATGAGACCGGTGGAAACTACATGCACCCCAGATGGCAGCCCCGAACTCCGGGACCCACGGAATGTGGGTGGTGCGGAGGGCCTCGCCACGGAAGACGCAACTGCCCGGCTCAGGGCACCACATGCGGCGCATGTGGCAGAAAAGACCACTATGCCAAGGTATACAGGTCATCAGGCATGCAACAGCAGACACCGCAAGCATCACAGGACAGGAGTGGGGGAAAGAAAAAGAAACAGGCCAGCGCCCGGTGGATCGAAACCACAAACTCCTCCACAGAGGAAGAAGGGGATGACGCAGCACAGGCCCAATAGGGATCCGCGAATGAACAGTGGAAGAAAGGGAGAAAAGTTTACCTGGTGTCAGCCCTCAACTACGGAAATACCACGCCAAAGAGGAAGCTGAGAAGATGAAAATGCTAGATAGTGATCCAGGGCCAAAACCTTCTAATGACCATAGATACCGGGGCCACTATAAACGTGATGCCGCTGAACATATTTAAGACAGTACAGCCCCAACCCGACATAAAAATAACCAGCATGCTACTATTTGCATACGGGTTTAAGTCCCCACTGCCCATAGTAGGCAGGTTCCGAACCACCATGAGCCACAGAGAAAAGTGACTGCAATCGAAAATCTACGTGGTAAATACGGGCATGGAATGCCTCCTTAGTGGAGACACAGCGGAGGACTTAGGGCTGGTAAGCTTCATTTGCGAAGTGACCGACTCACAAGAAGTTGAGAATGTGTTGGAGAGATACCCAAACCTACTCAAGGGAATAGGATGCCTAAAAGGAAAATCGATCAGGCTACACATCGATGAGTCAGTTCAACTGAGAGCAGTGCGACACCGAAGGATGCCGTTCCAAATCCGCAGCCAAGTGGAAAAGGAGCTAAGGGCACTGGAGAAAGTGGGCATTATCGAGGAAGTGACGGGGCCCACGCCATGGGTCTGTCCCATGGTTGTCACGAGGAAGCCAAAGCAGCCCGGGAAGGTCAGGATATGCATAGACATGAGGCTACCCAACACAGCAATCAAACGGGTGCGCCACATCACCCCGACCCTCACCGGGTCCAAGATCTTCTCGAAAGTTGACCTGAACGCCGGTTATCACCAGCTGAAGCTACACCGGGACTCCCGGTAACATAACGACATTTTCAACTCACATTGGCCTAAGCAGGTACAGGCACCTGAGCTTTGGGATCTCCTCAGCTGCTGAGGTCTTCCAACAAACAATACAGGAGGTGATCCGAGGCATAACGGAAGTCTTAAATGTCAGCGACGACATTCTGATTCATGCCAACAACAAAGAGGAACACATGAAGAGGCTGCACATGCTGCTCAGCAGGTTAGAGAGTGCAGGTTTAACAATACATAAAGAAAAATGTGAATTCCTGAAGGAGGAAATATCATTCTTTGGGTACATGTTCAATGGCACAGGCATCTCAGCGGACCCCCAAAAAGTGGCAGACTTCCAATCTGCGACACCCCCCACCACGCCAACAGAAGTGCACAGTTTTCTAGGAATGGATTTGGCCACACTCTCAGAACCCCTTTGAGAACTCACCAAAGCCAGCATGAAGTGGGAGTGGGGACCAGCCTGCCAAGAGGCGTCTGAGCACATTAAAGCATCACTATCAGCTGACACCACTATGGCCTATTACGACCCGGCACTTCCAACGGAACTGCACGTGGACGCCAACCCCGTAGGCCTAGGGGCCATTCTCATACAGGTGACAAAAACGGGTGAGCAAATGCCGATTGCCTATGCTTCCAGGGCATTGACACCAACGGAGCAGCGATACTCCCACATCGAAAAAGAGGCAATAGCCGTACTGTGGTGTTGTCGCCACTTCCACCTGTACCTGTATGGCTGGAGATTCAAAACCTACACAGATCACAAACCACTGCTCCCCATCTTCACAGGCACCTCTTCTCACCCCCCTGCCCGGATCGCCAAGTGAGTGTTGCACCTCCAGCAATATGACTTCGAACTGGTGTTCCAGCCAGGCAGTGGCAATCCGGCAGACTTTATGTCAAGATACCCGAAAGCGGCGACTTCAAAAGAAATCCACGTAGCAGAAGAGACGGAAGAGCACATCTGCCAGGTGATACACACCATGATGCCTCGAGCGATCAGTATAGAGGACATAGTAGAGGCCACACAAAAGGACCTGTGCTGCAATCTGATAAAGGACACGATTATCTCAGGGGAATGGAGGTTGTTCCTACGGAACATCCACAAGAAAACAGCCGATGCCAAAGGATTCCTCACAGGGATCTTCGCGATCCGGCAAGACCTATCCATCACGAGGGCCACCAGGGAATAGTACGGACCAAAGCCCGTATAAGGTACCGAGTGTGGTTCCCCCAGATTGACGGAAAGGTCGAGCGGCTGGTCAGCACCTGCCTCCCATGCCAAATAACAGGGCCTCCACTCAATCCGGAACCCATCCAATTGACGGAGCGAGGGTCCGCCAGATGGGACGCCATAAGCATAGACTACTGCAAAATACAGGAAGGCATCCACCTACTGGTGGCGATTAATGGCCACTCCTGGTACCGGGAGGTCGAGATTGTCAACTCCAAGGCAGCGGAGGTCATCATACCCACTATCGAGAAAATGTTCTAGACGTATTGATTACCAAGAACAATCAAGAGCGACAATGGCCCACCTTTCACAGGGGAGGAATTCAAAAAATACCTAAAGGAACTCAACATCCGATACCACCACATAACGCCACGATGGCCGCAGGCAAATGGCGATGTGGAACGCTTCATGCAAACAATTAACAAGGTACTACACCTGTCATGCGTGAACGCCAGCCCATGGCAGGTGGACTTATACCGATTCCTACAGAATTACAGGGTCACACCTCACAGCACGACATGAATACCGCCGGCAGACCTAATGTACGGCACAATTATCAACTCCACCATACCACATCACCCGAGCACGGGACCAGACACGTTCAACTACGCGCGCACCGAAACTAGGAGGACAGGAGCCAACACCCACATGAGCAACAAGAGGCGTGCCAGGCAGTCCGACCACCGAGTCGGTGACCAAGTGGTCATGGTGAGGAATCCGTCAAAATCCAAACTGGGCTATGACGCAGCCCTGTGGACAATAAGTGGACGCTGCGGCACCATGATAACTGCAAAAAGGGGGCAAAGACAAGTAACGAGAAATACGTCATGGTTCAAAGCAGTACCAAGGAATTTGTGGACAGATGGCGAATGTCCCCCGGAAGAAGATGAGAATCCGCCGAGGGACAGGAAAACCCACGCGATGAGGAAAGCAAGGATAAAGAAGCTGAGTAACTGTCGAGCGAACCAGAACCGGGTGAGCAGGACACTGAAGGTGAGTAACCCGAGGTAATACAGGGGGCCATACCCAGGGGAGGACGATATGGGTTGAGAGCCAACACCAGGCCCCCAGCAAGACTCAGAGACTATGAGGGGTAGAAAAACCCCCACAAGTGACTTAATGAAAAAAGGGGCCAGCCCGTTGGCTGAGATGTGTGTATGTGTTTATTGTTCAGTTATAATAAAGGAGGAATGTTACATCCACCTTGTGTCCCGCCACGCGGTGATGCAAGGTGCCTAAATAAAGGCCCCGCCCCCGCACCCCCGAGGCAGTTCCGGAGCAGGACATCCAAACGAAAGGTGTCTGTGTCTTTCTTGCTCCTGCCGGAGCCGCGCAGTGAGGCCCACTCCAGCGGGCCTACCACTCCCTCTTTTCCCGGCGACGCATCAGCAGGGCCTAGGGACACAACATGTGCCTTGCTAATGCTCGTAAAACAAAACTGCATTCGCAACACAGAGCAGGGGCAGTGCCATTTTTTCACACACAGAACACATTCTGCGTGTGAATCACGCCTGTAGCAAACTTGCTAGAGTTGCTATCTCCCTGGATATCGTCTGGACTGACCATATTTGTCTGGTTCCTTGGCTGACAGAAAATAAATCATCCAGATTGTTTTCTCTACTTTGTGACTGCTTTCCGAGTTTCAAGACTCTAGAGTCCCAAGAAAAAGGTGTCAAATCCTACAAGAAATGTTGCAGCTTCAGGAGCGGTTTACAGTTTGTTCCACAATATTGTTGGATTACGAGAGGCCAGTAGAGTTTTAAGTCGTGTTTTCGATAACTGCTGTCATTGATGTGCTTTCTGTCAAACAGTCACAATATTTTAGTTCTGTGTCTTACCTCTGAGCTTTGATGCATAGCTCTATTAGCAACAATTAATGGAAAATATGTAATCTCAGGTGACCTTCGAATTTGCAAAATTCCTATTCGTCACTAATTTTGGGGTTTTATATCATTTATAAAATATTTATAATGTGCCTGTACACAAAGCAAAGGGGGGGTGGGGTGGTCAGCCATGACAAAAACCAAATGGTCCTAAGAGGCGTTGTTACATTTGGATCATGCAAGTGCATTAACAAGAGGTGTGGGGGAGAGTGGACGGGGACGTGCCGGTTAGGGTGGAAGGGCCAGAGGGATAATTGAGTGCCAGGGGAGGCCAGGTGGACAGAGCCAGGGAAAGGCAGAGAATGCAGGCGAAGGATGGTCCACGTGATAAGTGCAAGATACAGGGCTGGAAGGGTTCAGGGGTGCAGGCCCTGCCAGGCTACTGCAGGGGTAGGTGCCCTGGAAGGTGGAGTGCAAGTTGAGGGGTGGTCAAGGGATGCAAATTGCAACATCATGAGAAGCCTCAAGCCATCTAAATGCAAAGACGACATATGCCCAGCCCCCTTGTTCAAAGACTGCGCTGAAACTTGGCACTTTTTATCACAGCAGTCATAAATTCATCCTTTACCTCATGTGTGGTACCAGCTAGCCTCAAAGAAGCATGGGTCTTACCGCTCCTAAAAAAAAAAAACCTTGATCTAAAATCCCCCAATAACTACAGCCCCATCGTGACTGCCCCTTTCCTGTTAAAAATACTTGACAGAGCTGCATATGTCCAAATACAGCAACATTTGGTAAATAATCACATATTTGGAATCTGCCAATCCGGTTCCCACCCCGGGAACGGAACCCAATCTGCCTTCCTTGATTTAATCAGATGGACAATATCAGGGACAAAGGTAAACTTGCCCTCTTGCTACTACTAGACCTATCTGTAGTGTTTGTTTTAGTTGACCACAGCATACTCTGCCGAAACCTTACCCAACCAGCTTCCTTCTCACCAGAAGCAACAGCATGGATGGCCTCCTTCCTAGAAGGTAGAAAATGAAAGTCTTCACTGAGAATGCTAGAGCCAAACCCTCTCATATCCCTGTGAAGTCCCCCAAAGTTCATGTGTCTCACTCACACTCTGTAACATATTCACAAAGCCCCTCTCCTACCTCCTTGACTCCCTTGGCATTGCATATACAAATTATGCAGATCATACACAAATTCTCCTCCCCCTCACCGGCACCCATTCAGAAGATACTGCCACACTCAACTCAACCTTCACCATCATTCAAGCATGGATGGCCACCCGCAGCCTCTGTTTCAGTGATGATAAAACAGAACACCTCATCATAGGACACCCAATAGCTCTGAACAAACTGAACCCTAAATACTCGACCTTCATTATCAATAGCATCCCTGTACCAGTCTGACCATCAGAAGAAACCTTGGGAGTCTGTCTAGATGCATCGCATACACTCACCCGACAAGTTAATGCCATCGCCTCCTCAGCTGCATACACCACAAAACTCCTTAACGCCTCAAGACCTTTCCTTTCGCCAGATAGCTGCCTGACGATCCCTTAAGCCGTGGTAGGGGCTAGACGAGATTACTGTAATGCTCTATTCGCCGGCAACTCATCCCACAATCTAAAAAAACTGTAAATCATACAAAACAATTCCTTAAGAGCTGCCCTCAACATCCCCAAAACATAAAAACATAGCAAATGCCCGTAGGAAGGTACACTGGTTCCCCATCCGGGAAAGAATTCTCTTCAAGACCTTAACCATTACATGGATTTCAAAATCAGCGCCACCAATATGTACAAAGATTTGCCGAACCACAATCAACCAGGCATGTCAGAACACCCTATGCACAAAGGCTAGTGCAACCCACCTTCAAACGAGCCAAATCAGGTGGCTCAAGCTTCGCTGGCATTGCAGCTAAACAATGGAACGCCCTCCCACTCATTGCAGAACAGAAGGCTCATAATAGGCGTTCGGCAAAGGCCTCAAAACCTGGCACTTCAATTAGCTCCTCAGCAATATGTACCTACTGTTTATACTGGACAATATTCAACTATGTAATCAATGCTTCAATGTAACTGTCTATACTTTACCCTGACTCTACGCAACTATGTAATCACTGCTTCAGTGTTACTTGTAACTGCCTTTTGGGCCTAATGTGGCCTCTTGTAACCTGTTCACCGCAGCATCCTGATGCCTTAGGGCTTGCGCACGCTGTACAAATGCAAAATTAAAAAAAAAATAAGGGCAGACTGGACGAGGAGGGCCTGGTACCCTGTAAGAATCTGAAGGAACCAGGCAGCCAGTCAAGAGGCAGATGGGGACAATTAGCAGGGGAGGGAGAGAGGAAAGGAAGAAGAGAAAAGGAAGGTCTTGAGAAGCATCCAGGACTTAAGGAGACCTGGTTCAAGTCTAAGAGGGGTAGGGAGGTCATTCCAGAGGGAGATACCTGTGGGGAAGAGAGATCTACCCCCCACTCTCTTCTTGGAAAAGCGTCTGACTGCAGAGAGTTGGAGCTAGAAGACCGAAGGGCTCTAGCAGGAAGGTATTTAGGGAGAGAGAGTTTGATGTAGCAGGATCCCAGGCACCAAAAAGCCTTGCGGATGATGCAGAGTCTCTTGAACGTGATGCTCACAGCAAAAGGGATCCAGGGGAGAGATTTTGGGACTGGAGAGATACAGTCCCTGGGCTTGAGGCCTAGGATAAGTCTTGCAGCCCTATTCTGGATTAGTTGAAGGGGCGAAGGGAGGAGTTTGGCAGATTAAGAGCTGTTGCAGTAGTCCAGCCTGGAGAGGACCAGAACTTTAGAGACATGGGCCCTCATTCCGAGTATGGTGGTAGTCACAATGCTATTTCCGCCATGACTGCCTCCCATACTGGTACCGACTCCGGTTTGGTTCAATGGGGACTTACCGGTCCATTCCGACCTTGCAGAGACCGGTTAGTCCCCACTTACCGAACCATTCCCCATTCCCATTTGAGGTCCCATAGGGCTCAATGGGAATGGGGAGGGCGCAAATAACGGGCCGGCGTATGCCAAGCCCGTTATTTGCACCCAGGTCCCTTAACGTGTCCCGTCCTTAACACCTGGTCAGACCAGGCGTTAAGGAAGGGACCCGCTAAGGGACCTCGTTATAGGGCGGTAAGGGATTACCGGCACTGGTCTCCTTACCGGTGCCCGGTATCCCTTACTGCCCCACTCAGAATGAAGGCCATTGAGTTTCTGGGGCAAGGCGTGGAAAGGGAGAATGCCTCTGAATATGTGCAGCTGAAATTGGGCCTTCTTGGCAAGGTCCATGATGTGAGGAAAGAAGTAGATAGAGGAGTCAAAGATGTCACCAAGGTTTTTGCCTCACAGGAGAGTGAGGGCAGGGGGCACAAGAAGGGCAGCCAAAATTTGTGAGGGAAGGATGGAGCAGGTGGCCCAATGAGAAGGACCTCTGTCTTACTGGCATCAAGGCAGAGATTGTTGGCAGTGCACCATGTCTGAATAGCAGACTGGCAGTCAGGAATGAGAGAGGAAGAGGAGAAGGAAGACAAGAGAAGCTTGAAGAAGAGCTGCATGTCATCCGTATAACACTGGAAGTTGAGAGAGAAGATGTAATATTACTACATGTTGTTAATTTTGATGGCCCACATACATTTTAAAGCCAAATCCTAAAACCATCTCTCAATAGATGATTGTTTAGTTTATTACATAATTCAAAACTATGTGTTGGATGGCTGTTTCAAATACTGAGGAAAAACAAGAAACCTGTATTAATGGATGAATACTAATTGACCTTTTTACGATTGACCTCGGGAGAATTGACCTAATTTAAAAGGTCAATTAGGAATTATATGCGGGGGGAACCCCTTGCAACCACCCACCCAATCCAAACCCCCCCCCGCACCCCCCACAAGCTCTATTATTTATAGTCCAAAACCAACCAAATACATATATAATACATATATAAAATAACTAAAATAGTATATAAGTCAATTGTGCAGAAGATCATTTAGGACCACTACAATTAGGTCAATTAGGACAAAAGGTCAATTGTAAAAGGTCAATTTGTGTAATACCGTATTAATATTACAACTGACTGACCTACAGCATACTTCACCGACACCTCAAGTTGTCTCAGTTCCAAATGTAAAGAGGGAAAACAGCTTGGTCTTTGTTTTTGTATTCTGTCACTTGCTATGTATGAATGGAAAGCACAACTATGGGTACCAGAACGCATAGAAACACACAGCAGAGGCTGCACCACTCACACCTGAACCAAGGCATACTCAGAACTATGATTTAGATATGCAGGTGCTCCGGAGAGATTGCCGCAGATAATGCCTCTCATTTAAAATCCAATAAACAAATCAACCTGCTGCAAACAAGATATATTCATTCATTTGGAGTTTTATGTTCACAGAAGATACTTCGGTGGGCACAAATATAGCTATCACCCCGGGTCACGGGCGTACATGTCTCCCTGTTGCCTCCCCACAATCAAGATAACGCCACCCGAGGAACAGCATCAGGTGGCTGAAGAATGCGGGTGGTACACTATGTGTTCTCGCATGAATTTTCAGCCACCTGATTGGCTGCGTGCCTGGCTGCACGCCCCGTACCCGGGTGTGAATATCATTTTAATTGTGCTCTTAACCTTATGGTCAACTGACAAAATGATTATGATTTTGGAGAAATAATAAGTATCTGGGAACATTGTATGGCTTGCATATGCCCCTACAGGCTTGGTGTGGATTGGGAAGAACCAGCCTAATGCTAGAGATCCCTAAACTACCTTTTACATGTTCTTTTTCCTATACATTTAGTTCAGTTGGACAATAATGGGAACTTTTCTTGAAAGTTTCAACAGACCATTCTGTTATTGCTGTGCCCCTAATTATCGAATCATTCTCTCCTTTTCTCACGGTGGGATTATTTTGGTATTTTAGCTTGGTCAGTTAATATGCCCACCAAAATGATTCATGTGAAATGTGAATCTAGATCTCCGCTGCAGGTCCTTAACCTATTGAGATATTCCAAGAATCCATTAACGTATAACGTAAGTGCATGCCAGACGGGACAACAATCACAATGCTCTGTTCTATAGATACATGCCAGTATGTACCTAAGTGGCTTCTGACTCATGCTGTTTTATTTTCCATAATTCTTCCATTATTCCAACATTAATGCATTTGTATTGTACAGGGGGTCACTAATCACAATGTCTTCAGTATAGTTGCACGCCATGTTATGTCCTGGCTGCATTTAGTAAGGATGTTATTGCTGATCCCACTGTTCCACACATTTCGTTTTGTATGGATACATTTTCATTTTAAATCTTGTGTTCGACTCATGTATTTGCAATGATGTAATTGCTGATCATTTTGTTTCACACAGATTGTTTGATATGTGGGCATGACACCCTTCAACCCTGTACCTGTTCGTCTGCCCCCCACTTCTCAGGTCCTTGAGTATCCGCTGTACACACAGACTCTTTATCTAGCCGGTTGATCCATCCCACCTCCCCTCTTCCCTTTCTTCCCCCCCACACCCCCCTTCCCCCCACACCGCACTCCTAATCATAAGCTCTGACTAGCTTTGTCCACTTGTAGCCTACTTTATTTCCGACAGGCCACCGCAGAATGCATTCCCTTTCTATCAGCCATTTATGGCTACCCACCCAGGCAGTGTCAGCTCCCCTGCCCACCCTCCTTTCGGATGCACTGACCTTGCGTGCTCCACTTGGCTCCACTGCACGGCAGGTTCCATGATCTGCCCACCCAGCCCTGCTCCCATGACCTCCCTCTACAGTCCCGGGAGCTTCCATAACAGAGAGCCACTACTCTCCTGAGCCTGCGCAGTCACGCTGACCCAACGCCAATGAACACTTTCTTCTCACGCATGCGCATTAGTGCCTCAGACCACAATGCACATATGCAGCTTGTTTCCACAGAGTCAGCACAGGCGCCATTTCCACACACCGGTCCTGCTCCAGTTTGCCTTGACTTCTGCAGGTACTCCTTGCACCATCTCTTGAATGCCGAATGACACCCACTTTGTTACTCCTTCTTAACAACGCTTGTGTCGGCTATCAGGGTCCTCACTCACGTAACCTTTTTCTCCCCCCTCCCCTCTTTGTCCCTCCATTTTCTTCCCCCCAGGGCGAACCAGATGAAAAATATTTACGAGCCATCCAGTTTAGATGACTTCACTTCTGGCTCTTTTGGCTCCAGCTCCCCGCCTATACCGGGCCAACCACTCCAGTTACCTTCAGGTACTTTCAATACCCCCACCTTGGGTATTGTTCTTTCACAATTTGCCTGCTTATCCTGCCCCCATGGTCACCATATTACCATAGCATTCTCCCCCCTTTCTCTGTGCACCCCAGGTTCGTCATTTATTGAATCCGGCCGGACCTTGCACTGACCACCAGGGGACACCTGCCTGATCCCCATGGGCCACCCGCCCTCATGCTGGACGCCCTAACAACCAAAGCCCATAGTGGCGTCTCTTCTGCCCTACTATGAAACCTCTTGGGCTCATCTGCTCCCAGTCGAAGCAGGACCAGTGGTGAGTGGAGTATTTTTCTGGAACCTTCTAGGACTTGTTCTTCATGTTGACCCGCTCCAGCACCCTGCTGCTGTTTTAACACTGTTCTCTTATTCTTCTACCATTTTTTGTTTTTCTAAACACAGAGTTTCCTGACTTTTTTTGGCCCCAGAAGAAGGCTTCCATCTATTTCTGCCGAAACGTCTTCAACACATAGACCTATGATCTTCATGGGTTGTATTTAGTGCTGCACTCTTACTCCTAACATCTTACTCAGACGTAGACCAAATATGAGGTCAGACTTTAGCCGGGCACAGGAGGCCTAATATCAACGTCTCCTCTATTCACACTTTCATCCTGTGTTTCCTGTACCCAATTACATGGGATATTTTATTCACAAGCAAGTTTACTGTTAAAATGTGTAAATGGATGTTTTACACCTTATGTCACCTGTAAATATGCCACACTGAATTTTCAACAGAGCTATGTGTTTGTTCACCACAACAGTCATTATGTACTGTTATGTATATACCAAACTTAAAATACGTTGTAAAAAAAGAAAAAGCATCAGCTAAAACTAATAAAAGCTGACACTTTTATACAAGTTTGAGATATGTGTTTGTCAGCAGCAAGCATGTTTTTTTTTAATAACGGCTGCCCCAGTTGCATGGGCACCCAAAAGGGTTTTAAAAAACTAGTGTGCATTTGATGAATTGTGTGCACTCCTTTGATTCATAGATGGTAGGACAACCCCCTTGTTATAGAGTCCATTAACTTTCACAGCTTAAAAAAAACTTAGGAATGTGTTTATACCTCCTTTTAACACTAATAAACTTATCAGATATGCAATTATCAATTACGTCAATTAATCTAACAACATGATCAAGTGGGCTAATGCACATCTTGTTAAAATGTGAACAGCTTGACAGTGACTGCATCCAATTCTGTTAAAACCAGCTCAGCTTTTTATTGTTCCAAGGTCACACAATGTATGGTCCATACTGTAGTGAAATGTCATTTTAAGCCTGGGACTATTGTCTTTGTAATTTTATTAAGTCAGATTGTTTGTTTAAAAATAAATAAATGTATGTTTAAAAACGAATTGCAAGCATGATGTGTTCTCTCTCTTTGCTTTTGCAATAAAGTGGACGTGCCCACGAGCTGAGCTGTTAAAAGTGTCAGTGGGGCTTGAAATCCAGGATATTGCTTCACTCACAGGTTGGAGAAAAAACCTCTTCCAAATGCCCTCTTTGCTTAATGAGAATTGAAATGAGCGGACACTGATGCGCTGATTTAGAAAATAATGAATGAAGTTCACCTGCATGATTTGCCTTTTGAAGCTGAAAGGATGGCACCCCACAAACCTGGGAATAAAAACAATCCAAATGACAAAATAATCTTTGCAAGGATAAACAAGATTTATTACATGCAAAAAGGGTCTCAAACGGTGCCGTAGAAATGAACTGACATCGAGCTCATCTTATTTCAAAGGGTGAAAGCTTTACCGGAAATTTCCACAAAATTAACAATACTAATAATAGGTACCACGTAATCCCGAACAGCCTCATTGGATATCACCTATTGAACAGGCCAAGCCCCTTTAGTCTCTTGACCGATTGGCCAAATCTAATCTAAACCCACTCTCCTATACAAATGGTTTACTACATCATCACTGTCAAACCCAGGTCTATGGTTGGTGAGCTCTTATCAATAGGTTTATAAATTTGGGATCATCACAGATGTGCACTCTCCTGTTCCAGATGCGAACTAAGAAACTTGGTGAGGCCAACACTGCTTTTGATGGGACAATAGGCTTCCTCATTATACCAGATGCCATAGCACACACAAACCACACCCCCAACCTTGTACTAAATATATTGGCATCACCTCCACTCCTTCTGTCCCAAATCACAAGACATTCCAGACACAGCTCCCTCTTATCTCCTCCCAGCACCGGGTGCCCAGGAATGACGTGACCAGGGCACCACTCTCAAGGTTGAATTTCGAGCATTTGTTTGCTTAAGTTGTGTGTCTAGGTGTAATTCATATGGGGTGTGTGCCCCGGGTTGAGGACAGTAGTGTTCTAAATCTTCACTTGACTCATTGGCATCACCGGGCTTTGTGTCCTATTCTCATGAATATGTTCTTGAAAGGGCGGTCAAGCCAGGCAGCTGGATACAATTATGCTTATCTGTGAACCATGGGTGCCACTGACCTCGGCTTCTCTTCTGAGGAAAGGTAAATGGGATTTGGTTCTGGAGCTGAACTACCAGAGCCATAGCTCCACACTAAGGCCTGTGTTCTCTTCTTTTCTTAATATAATAGGCTCTAACATGGCAATACTTTTGCCAAGGTATATACATAGACCTCGCTTCTACCACAATACCTTGCTGACTCCATCTTTGGCTTATTGCAACCCTTCCTGCACATCACGCTATTCTACGTCACTACAATACATCAACTAAATACCAGACCTATAATACTGCCCTATGTACAACCTCTGCAACCACAACATTGGTATGTTTGTTGTTCTTTCTGTGTTTCTAATGTTACATATGTGAGTATCTAATATGTTTCAGAACTAAGACATTCTATGCGCTGTCAGCGTCACTACCTCCACTCTTCTCCCATGATGTTGCACTGTAATAGGTTTTCCTCCACCTGAACCTTTTTGCCTGGATGGGGCGCTACATGTGCATTCCAACAAAACCAGTAATTTTTTACGCACACATTGAAAAACCTGGAACGCCCACCAAATATGTCTTTCAATGTAACTTTTTAGGGAATAACATTAGAGAGACATGCAATTGCAAATTGGGACACACCTATGTTAAAAGGTAATCTGGCTATGTCACATAAATGAATTGCCATGATATTGGACTATTTCTCAAAGCACAAATGCGTATGAAACTAATGATCGTCAGCACGATACTGTAATATGCTCACACATGTTCATCTGAAGAAACTGGTCATTGTGCCATACTTGATAGATTTTGATGGAAGGTGAAATCCCAAATTATGACAACAGCTCTGTAGTCAAACGTTGGCTAAATCATGGTGTTCATCTGTCACAAAAATGTGAACCTTCTAATAACAGATTATGAAAACGTTTTCTTGTTAGTTTCTGTCTAACCTCTTTTGAAGGAAGTAGTTCAACATATGCCCATGGAGAAGCCTTGTTGTGTGTTTAGAGGAAAGCTAAGTGCAGCTCTGCCAGTGGCACAAGTTATTTTGGTCTAAAACCAGAGAAGTCTTGTATTACAGTATCCGGAAAGACACACCTGCCGCATTATATCAGGGAGCATCTTTCTAACAAGTCAAATGATTTGTATTTGATTGCACCTGTCACGATAACGTTGACTCTATTCAAGGACTAATCTAGGTGGGGTTGGTTCACATCAAAAGCAGTACTCGCAACCACTTGGGTTGAATAATGTCCACATGTATGAAACACACCTGATTCACAATAGATAATGTCATATGACTATTCTATGAAACACAATGCACAATTTAGCATCTTAAACAACATCCAACATTATATTATGTAACATTTTGATTTATTTAAATTGATCTTTTGGACTCATCGTTACTGATGAGTGTTGACATTCTGACAGCACTTTCTATTCTGACTAAACCATGTGCCTAAACATACAAAAAAGGTAGCAGGCGTCCCTCTCTGGAAAGAACATGACATTATAACCTTTTTGGTGGTGTTTACCCACTTTGATAGTCTGAAGCCATCATTGTTTGCTCACTGTACTTTTCACAAATTAGGAATACCAACTAGCATATCAGTGCTTGTGCCGCCCACAAGGGCAGTCCAGCACCGAAATGCCTGGCAAAACTCCTTTGAACAAGAGTGCAACAGCAACCCCAGGCACGTGTTTCAGCCTAGTCTGGCCTCATCAGTGAGGGGGAGCTGTGGCTCTCTGAGCACAGTGAGCAGGGGGTCCACGTCTGGGTTTCCTCCGTTAACTTAAGTTGACCAACCCCAAGTTCCTTGCAAAAATACAGAAAAGGTAGCAGATGCCCCTCTCTAGAAAGAACATGGCATGATAACCTGTTTTGTGGTTTTTACCCACTTTGAGAGTCCACAGCCATCCCTGTTTGAGATTAAATTACCCAGATTAAACAGGGGAAAGCGGGTCTATGTTTTGTTGTTTAATATAATGCCTGGGTGTCCTATTTCCAACTTTTTTCGGGCCCCTCCCTTTGTGTTAAAGATCTGATTGCCTAACGTTCAAAGCACATTTTTACACTGTAAGGTGACATACTGGTGATAGGAGCGATTGGCTGCTCGCCCAGTGGATTGAAGTGAAGCAGAATAATTATTTGCAGCTCTGGAAGAAGCTTGGCAAATCCTGTAGATAAGCCAAGGCTCCCCATTCCAATATCTCTGTTCGGTGACATGGGGCCTTATTACGACCCAGGCGGTAAGTTACCGCCTGGGTCGTACCTTTACCACCATGGCGTAAACTACGTTTACGCCATGGTGGTTGGCGGACTTACCGCCCCATTCCGAGGTTGGCGGGGCGGTAAGTCCCCAATCCCCATTTACCCTTCCCCATTCCCATTTTTGCCCCATAGGGCATAATGGGAGTGGGGAAGGCGTTAATTACGCCACCGTAAATTACGGTGGCGTAATTAACAACAAGGTCCCTTAGTGCCATGGATTTTAACACCTGCTAAAAGCAGGTGTTAAATCCTCCATGGCGCTAAGGGACCTCGGAATCAGGCGGTAAGGGTCGGCGCTCTTTACGCTGCCGTAAACCCCTTACCGCCTGGGTCCTAATGAGGCCCATGGACATGATTTGGGATTAGCTAGTGATAGCACCTGGTTTCTCTTTGCAAACTCCATGCTACCACTGGCAGTTCCTCTGCTACCCCTGGTTAAAGAGTCACTGTCACTGGTAGTTAGGAATGAGTGGATCAAAGAATAATTGTGCTCAGTGTGGACAGGAAGCATTGTGATGGGAAACGCTCTTTTTAATGACGCACAATCTGATGCATTGAGTGAAATGCTAAGTTCTACAGCCTACTGATTTGTTTAAAATATGCATTTTTCAAAGAAACTCATATGTTAAACTATATCCCTAAGATGGCGAATTTTAACCAGAGCAATCATTCGTTTTAAAATGGTGGGGCAATCTTTTTTTTTCATAGATTAGGTTAACGCAATGCATCAACTAAAGGACTTCACCATTTGTGTATGGACATTATTGACAAAGGACTGTCTATTGTCCTTGACCTATGTCTTCTTTGCTTTATAGCACTGCAATTGTGTATTTATAAAATAAAAAGTTTACACATACCAGAATGCAAAGAAAGAAGCAAGGGTTGGATAAGCTATTTGCACTTGACATGGGGCAAGTTGCGATGTCTTGCATGTTTTGTGTTATTTTGGTAACTCTGTATGATCCAGAAAATATCATTTTTTAAAGAGCGTGCAATAGTACATTATCAAAAGCAATCTTACACTTAAGAGCCAGACTACATATGACTCAATGCTTAAAGGAAACAGTTCAACTTCTTACACCAGCTGGTGAGCTAGTCCTGTGACTTAAGTGCTCACCTCAGAGAAATGTGCAATCTGCAGTCATAGGATGAACCTCAGTCCATTATCATACACAGTTTCATCGTCTGAAATTAATTTATTGATGTCTGTTGAGTAACCGTGACACCTATTGTTACAGCCCTTTGGAGTGATAATAATCTGTTCTCCAGAACTTTTTTTTTATTTATAATTGATTGGCTGACGAATCAACCTTCGAAATTTAGACCAATCATTTACAAATTACATTCATAAAAATATAAAGTAATAAGAATATACCTTATTCACAAAAAAAAAAATTGAGTGCATGAACAGCAGTATTAAAAGTGACAAGCAAACGTATGTTAATAGCATAATATTCATAATACGTATCCTAGGCTAAAATACAAATATTAATAAAAAAGTTGCAAACAGAGGAATTTAGGCAAAAAAGTAAAAATACTTCACGACCTCTGAGACACATTCAGATTATCATGATGTAATTTCTTCATTTGCATCATTCAGTCCTAACTCTAATAAAAACACGATAGTGGCAATTCTTATGGTCATCGACCTGGCACCAAATACTTGTATCCAAAATTCCTCATTGTCTATGCATCTCATAGTTTGAAAACGATGACCAAAGTATTTTTGACATAGAATATCGACTCCGGTGCAAAAGGCAGAACTATATAAAAAGGGCATTATATTCTGGAATATAGGTCTGTGACATATGTTAACTTGATGGTGCCAAGATTGGCTGTGGAACTTTACACACACAGGTGTCCTGAACATCATGACAGTGAGGCACAGACTCTTAAGATAAGAGGAGCTTGAAGAGCAGGTGAAGCTTGTGCAATATATGTAAATTTGTCACATGATTTCAGTACTTGGCATGGGAGGATGCACCATCCATAGGAGGACTATATAGTTTATGTAAGGCTGCCACTGGCATAAGAAGTGAGACTATGTGCTGGGTATGTTGTTTGCATTTAAGCACTTACATCATGGCAAAGCAAGACAGCATACTCATTAATATCTGTCCGGTAACCAAAAGAACCATGTGTCTACTTAAGAAACAATGGGGCTGATCCACAACAATTTTCTATTGGAAGTTTCCCATTGAAAAACTATTTTGTGAATCAATCACAATGCCTTTTTATGTGCACTTACTGTAAGTTTTCTACACCAGTGATGCCAGTTCCCATTATATCAAGACCATAGCATTTCCTGTGATGCATTTCAGGTCAAGATTTTGTTATGTCACTTCCTGTGATACCATTTGGCAAGTGGTGTCACTCCACTACCCCGACATTTGTGTGAAATGACGTCCATGTCGGGTGACTTCCAATATTCCCGCCATAGTGGGAGGAGGAGTTGGTTACCTGATTGGGTGATCAAAATTGAGTCGATTTGGTGAACCTGCCAGTTCCATGGCCCTGCACTCTACCCATCTTCAGGTGGAATTATGTCTGTTCTCTCTAAGGCATACCTTTTGTGGGCACATACTAATCTGCAGAGTTCTATTCTATCATGGTTATTATATGTCTCTGTTACTGGTCCCCATCTTCTTTTGCTTTTTCTGCTATTAAACTGTATGTTGTCTCATCTTAGTTTTGCTACATAGTTCATGTTTTCTTTTCTCGCATATTGATTTAGGAAATTATATTTTGTTAGTCTTCCTAATTCCCTTATATGCATTCCTGCGGCCAGGTTGGTTTCGGAGGCCAGGAAGGTTAACATATTGATGTAAAATGTTTGTTTTATGAATTGTCCCCATTTTTGTGCTGCATGCATTTGTCCCATTATACTAGAATCTTCAAATAAATAAAGTAAATATATAAAGCTGAACACACTTGACTGCACCTATGACACTATGTAAATGCCTGAAGCATAATCCTGGTCTCACCCTAAGTTACCAGAGGGATCCAGACATTGACCCCTTGCTCACTGTTCTTAGACAGGCACAGCTTCACCTCACTGATGATGCCCAACAAGGCTGAACACGTGTATGGGGTTGCTGTTGGTACTCTTGTTCAGAGGAGAATTGCCTAGTATTTCGGTGCTGGACTTCCCCTGGGCAGGACAAAGATTGATATGCAGGGAAATTTCTTCTCTGTGAAAGGGACAGTGAGCTAAAGACTTGGTAGAGTCTCTCCCAGGGGTTATTCACCCAAGAACAGGTAATTGGGCTGTGTTCGTGCTGGAAGAGAGATTCCCAGACCCCCCATTGTTTTGCATAATCCTGGTCTGCACTGCATCTCTTTCTGCATTGTTGTGTCTTTCATTCAGTATACTTTGTGCAAAAGTTGATTTTGCTCGCATACGTGTCTGGTGCTGGCTCTCCATGTGTATGTATTTCTGCTCGTGGTGCCTTATTTGTAAAATGTAAGGTAATATAATTGTGACAATATGGGGCCTGTAAATCTGTATTTGTTGATAGTGACCTACATTTGTATTTTCTTCGTTAGTTGCTGTTAAACTGTATATTGGACGTTAGTTGCCTCTGTATCATTTTGTAGGCTGTTAGTTGACTAATTTCCAGCAGACCCTCCCTCATACCACTTGCCACCAACCACCCTCATTATGTTCCTGTCCATCTTCTACCTCACCATATGTGGCTATATTGTGGGACAACAGACATCATGAAAGGGTGTTGTACACTGATAATACTAGCATGCATTGTGGGCAGCGGCCTCATGCAAACCTGTTTTCATAGGTAGTGCTTGCATAAACAGTGGCAGTGCTGGAATACATTTTGTCACACGCATCAAAATATTTGGAAACATTATTTAGTGTACTTTTGGTGAACTGTTCTTTCTGTGTTTTTTTTTTTTATGTTACCCTAAATAACATATTGTAAATTGTATTGCTATTCCCACAGGCTTGATTTCGAACAATTCCCTTCTTCTCAGTTGCACAACTTTGTATGTATACATATGTGAAAGCGTCGGATTGAGCAGTCAGGTATTTGGCCCAGGGACGATTGAGAACTCAATGTGTGGGCCGGTTTTTATTTACATGGCCTGGGGTCAGAAAAACATTCATACCTTTTTATATAAAATATGTATGTTCTGTTCCATGCCATTGCGCATCCAGGCAGCAGCCAGGCTCTCTCAGCTGCCTCATGATGGCAGCGGCGGGGCTGCCTTTGCATTGCATGTTATTTTCCCTACCCTCATTGTGCCCAGCAGTGATTGAAGTGATCTGCTCTCTGAGTTATGCTCCGCTCAGACAGTAACAGTAACTCTCCTTGCTCTGCCTCGGCTGCCACCTTGGCACCCATGTGTTTCGGGGAGTGCAGAGGCCATTTGGCATTTAGGTTTTGCTTCCTTTTGAATATGAATTCAAAAGGAAGCAAGTGCCGACTGCCCAGCAAAGTGCTCTCAGTACCTGGATCACAGGCACCAGGGCGTGACAGCCGGGCAGGCATGAGGAGGCATCAGAGCCACCACCTGGCTGACAACCGGATCAGGGTGGTGCACGTGACATGCACGAGAATTCAGACAGTGCACAGAACTGCAGCACCCAGGACTGGAACTAGGAGAAAGGGAGGCTCAGGCAGGGTTCAGCACACATGTGCCTTCCCCAACATGAGGCCTGTCACTGCCTGTGAGCAGTAGGCCAGGCCAGGCAGAAGCAGCACCAGAGAGAAGCCAGCCACTGAGTTAAGGTCAATGGACATGGTACTGGCCTGGTGGATAATGGAGGATATTAGTAGGCCCACCACCCGACAGATGGAGCCAGTCCAGCAGGCCCCAGCTGCTGAGAATGAGATTATGGCATTGGCCAAATGTCCAGGCAGAGGGGGCCACTGCCCGCCACTTACCGGCCACCGAATGGGTGTGCCCACGGCCCGCGTTGTACTGTATGTAACAGTCGTCTCTGCCGACCGGGGTCGGGTGGAGAACCTTAAAGGGCATGATGGAGTGAAGCAAAGTTCGGCTGCTGACTGTCAGTGCTGTGTGCGGTAACCAGAGTCCACCGCACCCATGTCTGACAGGGCGGGGACCGTGCTTCCCTGGATATATTGGTCCCCGTATACCAGACAGACTGTCCGATGGAGGTGCTTGTAGCCAATCACAGCTGTGAGAATGATGGTGAGTGCTTAAATGGGTGTGACGTTTCTTATCTTTGTAAGCCCGTAGGGGTATGCTTTTTGAGAATGTGTGGTAGAAGAACCCGTGTGTGTTGGGAAGGAGGCTAGTGCTTTCCTACATTTCCAAAATGTCCCAAACACTTTACAAATGAGGGAAGACTTCTCTAAGCACATTAGCACTGAGAAAGCTTTTTTCATGCAAAAATAATCACACACAGGCGTGGCAGTCACTAAATAAAGATTGTTAGGATTTAAATCTAAGTACAAACAACTATGTAGCTTTGCTCATAGCACACGGTAAAGTCAAGCTGTGCTAAATATAGACTATATGCACGCTTGAAGATAGAACCAAGTGGCTGACCAACTGTTCCTGTCAATCACAGGCCAATGGAGACTAAGATTCAACACAACATAGTATTAGAAAAGAGTTTTTCTGAAGAAGTTACTGGACCACATCAAATATAATTTTATGGAGTTAATGTTGAGAGAATGGTGGGAAGATGTGTTTATGTATGAATGTTTATAACATAGTAAATTATGCTAAACAAGAGTGACAAAGTATTCCTGCTAATACAGCCTTAATGTTAAGTAGGGAACATGACCATGCAACACTGGAGCCTCTGCAGCATCCCTTGTATGGCAAGAAAGACAAGTTTGGAGGAGCTCTGCTAGTATCCAGTGACCAAGTCAAGAGTATTTAAGCACCAGGCACAGCACCAGTATTCAAGACCTGGGAGGGAGCCAGCGACAACGACAAAATGCTGCCCTCAAATGGCAGAGTCCTCTGACATTTCCCCAATCCTCATGATCTGTAAAGTTTAAAGTCTTGTCATCACCTGAAAGATAGACTCATGGCTTTTAATTCCCTAAAGGGGTGCATTTACTCTGGTTTATGGTAATTATGGGTCCCCTGTATTTAAGGGGCACCCCTGCAAATTGGGGTTCTCGCCCACCGGCAGTAGGAAGGAAGTGTCTGGACAACTCTGAGTGGTTCAAGTGTGGTGAAGACTCGTGGCTTCTCTGGGATGGCATCGGCATGGTTTGCACAGAGGGGTAAAGAGTGCAGCAAAAGACGGGAATAACTTAGAAGCTGTAAATTGAAGAAGTGGATACAGGCCAGCGGCCCCCGCACGCACCAGCTACTTGGTGTGACTCGTGTTGACTGGTCTGCACTGTTCAAACAGGTTCAGCTTATCCAAAGTTGACAATTAAACGCGTGCCCACGTGCCTGGACTGAGCTACAGCCCCAGTGGAATTTGGGAAGGTAGGTATTTTGATTCTTTGAATCAAAACTTGTTTTTTCCAACCAAATAAACACAGAGGTCATAGGTTGGTGCTGAACTCGTGCATTTTCTCCACCTGGATCTGAATATCCACTTTGGGAATACTTGTGCGTATGCCTTGCAAGGCCGGTGCATATTTGTTAATGGAATTTGGTTGACTGATTTGCACACATTTGCTGGCTCTATGTGTACAGATTTGATTGTTATGCATAATGCCCTGCTGAAAGGGTGTCCCCCTTGCGGGACCAGTGTTCGTAATGTGTGTGTGCCTATTTCCCTATTGGACGTATGCCAGTATAGCGTGCGATTGAATCAAAAAATGGCTCTTGCTGGCATGTTGCTAACTCTGCCCCAGAGCCTGGTACAATGAGTCTTTTTTGTATTGTTTCAGGGCTGGTACAAGGTTGGAAATTTCATCAAAATCCTGCATGTGTGCCATTAGGTAGAAAATGGCCATGGTAAACAGGAATACATGGGATATGCACAGTGTATTATACAAGCACCATCTTGCCCTTCCATCAATGCAAAGCATGAACACATGGGGCCTCATTACTACCCTGCTGGTCCGGAAAGAATGGTGGCGATAAAATCAATGCCACCGTTCTTTCCAGGCCGGCTGATTCAGAGTCCTGCAGGAGGGAGGTGTCACTCCCGCCAGGTCCGAACTGGTGGGAGAAATCCACCCGTCTGCAGGCGCAAATGGAAGCACCGGCTCTGTCATAGACAGAACTGGTGTTTCCATTGTCCCCATTCCCATGCAGTCCTATGGGACTCCATGGGTATGGGGACTTCCAGAATTCCGCCTCTGGAATTCCCGGGTCACTGGAGTTGTAATGCCCCCGTGATTCCAGGAATCACAGAAGCGGAATGGTAATACGGGTCCTGCAGTAGCCTGCCTGTTTTTCCGGGACGGTTATCGCCGAACTCATAATGAGGCCCCACCTCAATATACATTTATTAGGGTAGCAATCTTATACGTAGCCAATGCTTATGGGCTATTTTCTAACTCACAGAGGGCTCAATTCACGTACAATTCAAGGGCAGAATGTGACATGCAATGTGCCCTCACACGTCTGCACCTGAGGGCGAAGTGGAGACTGCTTTAGGGCTAGTTCAGGTAGCTTTAACTTGGTTTGCAGTTCCTTTTGATCCTGGCTGTCTTACTACCACCACCTGTTATTGGGGTTGCACCTATTTTGGACACTTCCTGGTTTTTAGCAGCTCGTAACGAGGTAGAAGGAACCTATACAGGCAAGGCTGTTGGACGCCACGACTTTGTCGCCATGACTTTGCTCACCGAACCTCCCTTCTATGTCATGAGCCAGGCTTGCGCTAAATTGGATGAAGGGTGTTCTTTGGTTGTGTGCTGGTGTTGCTGGCTTCTAATGTGCTGTGTGGGCATTGTGCGGAGCTCGCAGGATTATCGTCGGACCAGTGGCAGTTACGGGCACTCTCTTAATGTTGCAAGCTGGCACACCACTCCAGTTTCTCCGCGTGTTGACTTCTGTGTTTTTTAAATGCAATTTATTGCAAAGGAACTCCAAGACAGGGTTTAGTGACAAGAAAGCATTTATGTAGATACATGCCCCTGCAAGGTGATTGCCAAATGAAGCACGTCTCAAAGTTCACATGCCAAATTACATCAATATGTAAGAAGAGAACCAAAACCCACACCACCCTTTTAAAGAGAAAACACACTCAAATTGGACCACAATATTTATTGATGGCATAATTTCAAAACAATTTATATCGCAATCTAAATGTTAATCATAAATACTGCATCCCCTATACAGTAAGCTTTAGGTGCAACGCATTTTTGCTCTTTTATATGGAATGCACGCAATGCACCTGTAAAAACACACATTTTACTATTCTGACGAGTTTGTAATCAAATTAAAGACAGGTATGAGCTGTCATGTGTACAGTTTGTACATTTAAAAGACTTTCTGACAAATTACGCCCTAATTTTGTAGCTTGGTATAAGCTGAGAACGTTTTTTTCCTCATAACTTCGATATTGGTGAGTGTGCCCTACTTTGCATGCCTTGTGAACTGTGAAACACCTATTAAACGAGTGCACCTGTGAGTCCTCCTTTACACAATGTTAACTCATTGTCCCAGTGGGCAAATAAGAGGACAGTTCCCTGTGAGAGAATAGTAAAGAGCTGCCAAGGAGGGGGAGTGGGCTAAGGGGTAGTGAGAAAAAAAGGGATAAATGCACATGACGAATTGTGCAGGTGAGAGGCAGGGGTGGAGACTGGAGAGTGTGCGATAGCAGGGACTGTGCAAGTGCAAGCCTGCATGTTTACATGCATGTGAACAGACACATGTGGAAGTGTTTAATGTGTGCACTAATTATAGCACTCTCTTGCAGCATTTGAACAGATACTACGATACATTCTGGCACAACACAATCACAGGAGACACGGGGCGACAACTTACCTAAGCTAACTGCTGCACTACCCTATGGGTGTTTATTTTGTTGCTGTGCCTTCGTATACTATATAAATGATATTGCATGTGTGTGTAGAGTCAGAAGCAGGGACGTGTGTTTGTATGCGTGTAACAGCATGCTGTAAGCATGCACAGTGATGAAACCCTTACCCTAACATCCTCAGCTTATCCATAACCACTCCCTAAACCTCATTCGTTTTCCTACTTCCCCCTTCCTATCCTGCAATTGTCACCCTAAAGCTCATTCCCTGCTGGGGTTGCAGAGCCCAAAGTTGTGAATTGTCACAATTCACAGTTAATGGTTTGAGGGCCACTTTGTTAGGTGAGGGGTGCACCACTTTTTTATTAGGTGCTGGGGCCTATTTCCCATCCCAGTCCGACCACGATTTGTGGGGTTTATCAATTGCAAAATTACCTAGGAAGCAATGGGGCATTGCAGCTGGGCGATGCAACCAAAGGGTTGAAGATAAGGTGAGGATAGCAAAAGTAGTTAGCATGTGTTTGGGGTGCAGAGGAAGATCTAGCTAGGGAGAAGCAGGTTTGAGTGGGGCAATCCACGGTTGGCAAGAGGTTTGGTGAATAGTTATTTTTTAGGTTATTCCTGAGACCCAGAGAAAGGGTGCATAGCAGGAAAAGGCCTGTTTTCTATCATTTTCCTTCTTGTAGTTATGTGTTTAAAATTTGGCAAAGTTGTGGCATTTGATAGTGTCTTAGCCTCTATAGATGGTGAGTTCCTAGGCAAGGTCAAGTGGTGTTTTGGTTGAAACTGCTTTGTCATTGATGCAGGCTGCTTTGAAGATGCTCCATGCTAGAAGGGGTAGGTAGCTGCTTTGACTCTGGTGATGAGTGTGACAACATTACAAACATGTTTGATACGTTTTAGTTCTTGTACATATTTGAAAGAAATCGAGAAATGTGTAACACATGTTTTACATTGTGCTTAATTGCTGCACCCAATCTCATGACTTTGAAATAATTGTACAGTTTACAGCCCCCTGGGCCTCCCCATCGTCATTAAACATAATAAAAAAAGGCCTGCTAATACCTAGTCTCCAGCACACTAATACACAGAAAAAACAAAATGACTTCCAGCTCCAATAGCTCCAGTTTATGCCCAGGTTTCCATTCCCCTGTCAGTGCAAGTAAACACAGGACTCTGTCAGCCTTCCCTGTTGTGCTGTGCGTAGTACATTTTGTACCCACAACAAATCATACAAAATGAAATCAACATTTTGTTGATCCCTCTCTCCACCCCACCACCTATCTATCCCTCGTAAAAAAAGCAAATAAAATCAACAATGTGACCTATTTATTCTAATACATGTATTTAGTATTTACCTATGTTTCAGTATGACAAAAATGTGAGCATCGCACAGCAGACCAAATCATGCACACTGATCCTTCCAGCCTGGAGGATGTAGCCAATCATTTCTCCAGAGCAGTCATGCAAGAACACCAAGAAGTGCATGTGGCATGCTGTCTATACTGATTGTTACCTGATGTGCATGGTATGCTTCTCCTATCTGCCATCGTTTTGACCTTGAAGTAATACATTCAATCAATAGTGTTTTTCAAAATATTTCTCCTCACCCACTTCCTTGGTGTGGTGGTTATTACCTTAGTGAAAAATCTTCATCGGTTAGAACTGTTTTCAGAGGGGAAAAACTGCACCTCCGGAGCACCATTTATCATGATAACAATGTATGATGAAGACTACATTTTTTAATCTATATCATCACTGCACCGCCCATAACTGCACCGACGAAAATGTCCACGCCAATTACGGCACGGCACAGTGATCAGATAGATCACTTTTCCCCTGAAATACTCCAACACCGACCCCTCTTACATTTACGAGGTGCACTTCTGTGTGCACCGCTGACTCCCTTGTACCCCTATGGCATCTGTTCCTCCCACTTACAAGGGTGGCACTGAAGCCACAGGGTCATTTAAAAAAATAAAATGTCCTGTCCCCCTCTTACCATACCGTAATGCAGAGGCGTTGCTGCGGGGGGGGGGGGGTGGAATGGATCAGGGGGATATAGACCAGGGTCTTTTGGTTGTAGCCTCAGACAAAAGATCTGGGGCTACAGCCAAAAGGCTATCTAGCCTGAATTCCGACAGTATTGACATTAGCGTAGCCCCAGATCTTTTCCAGACCTAGAAACACCCCTGCCATAATTGTAAGCGGAGGACCTGCCTCAACTCCTGACTCCCATTACTACGACCAAGGAGAGCGGGGGACACCACCGCAACCCCTGCACCACTTGGGTGCAGTAATGGGAGTCCACATCTAAAATGCCGACAGCGCAGTAAAAGCACAGTCGCCATTTTAGAGTCACAGTATAGGTATGTTTCCCCAAAATATCAGTAAACAAGATCCCTAGGTATATATTGCTGGTGAAAAACTTTGTAACTTTGTAAGTTCTGCAGTGTGTGCAAAGGTGAAGTCCCGCAACTTTGAATAGGCCTAATATGTACAAAACTATTCATTAACGTGGATACTTAAAATGCACCATTTCATCCCATTTTTTTTTTCTTTCTTTAAACTACCATGAAGAACCAGTTATGAAAACCCATTTGCTCTGCTCGCTTGTTTAGGTAAATTGAGAGGAAATATTTTACCTCAATCTATCAGATCCTTTTTGTCCCTCGAGCCTCAAAACAGTCGAAGTCAGAAGGGTAGAAAATGTCCGGAAACGCAAAAGCCTGGGGGTCCATGACCTGAGTTGTGACGTCAAAAATCGCTTGCATGTTTAAACCAAGCCACAAACTATTCAAAAGAAATGTTCCTCTAGCCAGGATTTGAAATGCAGTTTAATGATGAAAAACATCACACATATGGGAAAGGATACGCTTACTGAATCCCACGCGCATGTACGGATGCATCACTTAATTCATGGATTATTTGCGCCAAAAAAACGGGATTTGTCCGCCATTCTGCCTGCAAATCCCCATTTGTTAAACAGGGATTTTCAGGCAGAATGGCGCACAAATCTCGTTTTTTTCGGCGCAAATAATCCATGAATTACTCTTCATCATCCCTATCTTCACGTTTACTTCAGGTGCTATTTGAAGGATAATGCAAAGTCAAGTTAAAACTGGAGGCCTAATGCAAGCTGATTATGTTTAATACTGACCCTTATAAGGGCAAGTGGCAGTACAGTATGAATGTTTAAATCTGAGGATGGGCCAGAAAATGGAAGTCACAGCTAAAAGCACTCAGGGTCAATTTATTGGCAGGCATCCATGTCCCGCTTTAGATAAACAGTCCCTAGGAATCAATGCAAGGTCACTGATGAAGCCATCAAAAAATCAGGAGATCTGGTGATCTCCCGGATATCAATAATATCTAGAAGCAGAACGTGAAAGCTTCTGCTAATTAAATCAATTTAGCGAAACAGTTTTGAGGTAGAGACTAAAATCCCTCTCCTTGACTGGATCCATGACTGGGACCTCATGCAGAAACCTCCTTGAAAAGCGAATCACAGCATGTGTTGCACGTGAAACTCGAGATCTATGGATTTCAAAGTGCGCAGTCTTAAGTGACATCGCGTTTCCTGCGTCGACAATGGCCAATTCTGCAAGCATTAAACGGAAAAATACCGTTCTGGAAGAAATGCGTTATTCATCACTATTTCCTCTATAGGATAGGATTAAAGGATCAGAGAACATATGGAATTATAGAGCAGATTCATGGTAGGGCGAGACACTCTTTTTGTTTGTTTTGTGTTTCACACTGATACGTAGCAACCTACCTCAAAAATTGTAGTTCAATTTCTCCTTTGTTGAATGCATTACTTCGACGTTTCCTAGTTATCTGAACACTTCTCATGCGGTGGAGAAATTAAATGCAGATACAAATGTGCAGCGTTTTTCTTGAATACAATGAAGCGCCTTATTGGGGAATTAGCGGTCCAACGTGCTAGCAAGCATGGACTTTGTCTGCCCTAATTGACCAACGTAGAGGCTATTCCCTTAAAGAGTGAACTGGAGAACGTTTGCCTCAGGCCTGATTCACAGTAGCATTTTTAATGGTGTTATCCCATTGAAAAAAAACGTTATGTGAATCAGGCCCCTTCTCAAGCATTTTGCAGAAATAAACAACGAGGACCCAATTCAGACATAAAAACTATGGGGGTAATTCATAGAATCCAGCGCACAAGTGGCGCACGCAGCTGGCGCACAGTGTGCGCATGCGACAGTCTGCGCCAGCCGCGTGCGCCAAAATCCATTTCCGCGCACAGCGTATTCATGGATTTCAACATCCATTACCAGCCGTGGCGCAGAGTGGCGCAGCGACCCTGCAGCAGTGCCAGTTATGCCCCCAACCCCTCCCTGTGCACAGAGCACAAATCCCGTACATGGCACACAGGCCAGTGGACCAGCATACAGCCCCCCAACCACGAAAACGCCTGGAAAACTCACTGCGCACCACTCCGAATACATGTACACCCCTGCATGGGGAGAATCACATGCGATTGGGCCTGTGCGAGCGGGGTACGTGTATTACTGGGGTTCACAGGGAGTTTCACACACGATTGGGCCTTTTGCGAGCGGGGTACATGTATTACTGGGGTTCGCGGGGAGTTCACATGCGAATGGCCCTGTGCGAGCGGGGTACGTGTATCACTGGAGTTTGCGGGGAGTTTCACACGCGATTGGCCCTGTGCGAGTGGGGTACGTGTATTACTGGGGTTCGCGGGGAGTTTCACAAGCGATTGGCCCTGTGCGAGCGGGGTACGTGTATCACTGGGGTTTGCGGGGAGTTTCACACGCGATTGGCCCTGTGCGAGCGGGTTACGTGTATCACTGGGGTTTGCGGGGAGTTTCACACACGATTGGCCCTGTGCGAGTGGGGTACATGTATCACTGGGGTTCGCGGGGAGTTCACATGCGAATGGCCCTGTGCGAGCGGGGTACGTGTATCACTGGAGTTTGCGGGGAGTTTCACACGCGATTGGCCCTGTGCGAGTGGGGTACGTGTATTACTGGGGTTCGCGGGGAGTTTCACAAGCGATTGGCCCTGTGCGAGCGGGGTACGTGTATCACTGGGGTTTGCGGGGAGTTTCACACGCGATTGGCCCTGTGCGAGCGGGTTACGTGTATCACTGGGGTTTGCGGGGAGTTTCACACACGATTGGCCCTGTGCGAGTGGGGTACATGTATCACTGGGGTTCGTGGGGAGTTCACATGCGAATGGCCCTGTGCGAGCGGGGTACGTGTATCACTGGAGTTTGCGGGGAGTTTCACACGCGATTGGCCCAGTGCGAACGGGGTACGTGTATTACTGGGGTTTGCGGGGAGTTTCACACGCGATTGGCCCTGTGCGAGCGGGGTACGTGTATTACTGGGGTTCACGGGGAGTTTCACACGCAATTGGCCCTGTGCGAGCGGGGTGCGTGTATTACTGAGGTTCGCGGGAGTTTCACACATGATTGGCCCTGCGCAAGCGGGGTACGTGTATTACTGGGGTTCGCGGGAGTTTCACACGCGATTGGCCCTGCACAAGTGGGGTACGTGTATTACTGGGGTTCGCAGGGAGTTTCACACGTGATTGGCCCTGTGCGAGCGGGGTACGTGTATCACTGGGGTTTGCGGGGAGTTTCACAGACGATTGGCCCTGTGCGAGCGGGGTATGTGTATTACTGGGGTTCGGGGAATTTCACACGCAATTTCGCTGTCAGAGTGGGGTACGTGTATCCAGTGGGGTGCGCTGGGAGTTCTACACGTGAATTGGCAGTGTGGGTCTTCCCAGGTGTGCCCTCTACCCCCTCCACGGCCCCTGCAGGCAGCTCACACCACAGGGGACTACCCTGCACACCTGGTCACGTCCCGCACGCAGCCCATCCACCATGGGAATGCCCCCCAGCCAGCCCACATATCACCTTGCATTAGTGATCACCAACTCGTCCCCCAGCACCACCACCCACCCAGCATTCACGGGCACCTGCCAGCAGGCCCCAACTCATGTCCCCCAGCACCCCCAACCCCCAGCAGTGAGGCTCAGGCCCCGACTCATGTCCCCCAGGGCCCCCACCCACCCAGCAGTGAGGGGCACCTGCAAGCAGGCCCTGACTCATGTCCCCCAGCACCCCCACCCCCCAGCAGTGAGGCTCAGGCCCCGACTCATGTCCCCCAGCACCCCCTCCCACCCAGCACTGACGAGCACCTGCCAGCAGGCCCCGACTTATGTCCCCCAGCACCCCCACCCACCCAGCATTGACGGGCACCTGCAAGCAGGCCCGACTCATGTCCCCCACCACCCCGACCCACCCGGCATTGACCGGCTCCTGCCAACAGGCCCCCGACTCATGTCCCCCAGCACCACCACATCCCAGCAGTGAGGCTCAGGCCCGACTCATGACCCCCAGCACATCCACCCACCCAGCAGTGAGGGGCACCTGCAAGCAGGCCCTGACTCATGTCCCCCAGCACCCCCAGCCCCCAGAAGTGAGGGGCACCTGCAAGCAGGCCCTGCCTCATGTCCCCCAGCACCCCAACCCCCCTTAGCAGTGAGGGGCACCGGTAAGCAGGCCCTGACTCATGTCCCCCAGCACCCCCACCCCCCAGCAGTGACGCTCAGGCCCGACTCATGTCCCCCAGCACCCCCACCCACCCAGCATTGACGGGCACCTGCAAGCAGGCCCTGACTCATGTCCCCCAGCACCCCCACCCACCCAGCATTGACGGGCACCTGCCAGCAGGCCCCGACTCATGCTCCCCAGCACCCCCACCCCCTAGCAGTGAGGCTCAAGCCCTGACTCATGTCCCCCAGCACCACCACCCACCCAGCAGTGAGGGGCACCTGCAAGCAGGCCCCGACTCATGTCCCCCAGCACCCCCACCCCCCAGCAGTGAGGGGCACCTGCAAGCAGGCTCCGACTCATGTCCTCCCAACACGTCATCATGATCCACAATCATGGGCCTCATGGCCTCCCAAATCCCACCGCACGCCACCCCTGTGCAAAGACCCAACCAAGGATCCCATCCACCCCACATTAAAATGCCCATTACATGATACAACCCAAATGGCAAGAATATACATCAGCACATGTCTGTCACACACACACACAATGGGTGCTGGTGATTGTGAAAACCTACACAGTGACATGCATGAAACCAATGAGAGAATACCACACATCAAAGTAATATACCAAAATGTACTGAACACAAAAAGAATGTAATCAAATGAAAACATGAAAAAAAGTTTGAAAAAAAGATGAAATGCAGCATGTCCAAAACACAAAAAGAAAAACATGAAGTCTGAATCCAAATTAAAATGTGTCCAAAGTCTCTGGCCACCAAATCAAACCCAAAGGAAACGGAAACAGTAAAATCCATTGCTCCATGGTGAGAAAAATAATAATAGATAAATCTACTGTTCAACTATGTACAAAGAAGTAATCCAGGGTCCATGACCCTAACGAATGAAATGAAACCTAGCCAAAAAACAACCTAATAAAGAACTATATACAAAAAGGCGGGGCATAGTCCAAACGCCCCAAATGAATGAAAAAGATAAAGGAAACCTAAAACTACAAACTATATACAATGGCGGCGGGCTAGTCCGACGGCTCACTTCCCGATTTCCCAGGCCAGGGCATCATCAAACTCCTACTCGATGTCCTGGAGGCGGTCCTCTTCCATGGCCCAGAGGGTTCGCAGGGACGATGACATGTTGGACTCCAACTCCCTGCAAATGGCCTGGCCTTGAGGCACTCGGCCATCCTTAGTGCCCTCCGCATGGAGTTCTCCGCCCTGACCATTGTGAGCCGTGCCTCTTCTGCCCGCCACCGCTCCGCATTTATACGCCGGCCCAACCGCAGCCACACGAAAGACACACCCATTCCAGGGTTCTCCAGCCCTCTGGCTGATGCCTGCCCCTCTGATGTCGATGGCCCCAAGCCATCATTGCTCCCACTTAGAGCCTGTTGCTGCTGTCCATGTGCCCTGTCCGATGATGCCTGCACATCCTCCAACAGCTGGACTCCAGTTGTTGTGGTGTCCACCCCTGCTGGGCCGCCGACTCCCGACTGTGGCAGGGATGGGATCTCCACCAAGCTGGCTGTGTTGGTCAAGCCAGGTCCACAGTGGGCCCTGGTGGAATCTGGGCCGGAAGACGACAGGGAGAACGACTGGCGCATGGTATCCACAGAGGAGGAGAGCTCCGCCAGAGTACGTGGCACATGTAGGAACCCACCGACCAGGGCCCTCCCCAACAGTGCCACATCGTGACGCTGCTGTTCGTGATGGCGTGCGTGCTCCGCCCAGGAAGCACGCACGTCATCACGAATGTCACAAGTGCACAACGCGACACCAACCAGGATGGAGCCCATACGGTTGTGGGACCCCTCGTCCGCAGGTAGTGGAGAGGCAGATGACGTGGCACTCCTCCCTACCTGCAGACGGGCCTGCGACGGGGCATCCCTGCTGGTGCATGGTGGTGCAGTCACAGGGTTAAGGACAGTACATGCACAGGCCCCTCCGCGGTGACCTGTTCTGCCTCCTGACCCTGGCCCTGGACTGCACCACTTGCACCAGTGGTACTACCCCCACCAGGCCCCATGTGCAGCTCAGTAGCAGGCTCCTCCTCAACCTGGATGTCAACATACCATCTTCTGCCATTGCAAGCCCCTGTGGGGGCTCACCGGCCCTTCCGCTACAGCTGTAGTGG
The DNA here is from genome assembly GCF_040938575.1 of Ambystoma mexicanum. Classification (NCBI taxonomy): domain Eukaryota; kingdom Metazoa; phylum Chordata; class Amphibia; order Caudata; family Ambystomatidae; genus Ambystoma; species Ambystoma mexicanum. The sequence goes on from NC_090921.1 coordinate 922,982,946, forward strand.
CAGACGCGGCACCAGTCCCCTCACTCCCGGATGATGGCAATTCCTGGGAGGGTGGCTGGGCCTTCAGTCGCCGCTCGGTGGAGGCATCCCCGCCACTTGGCTCCACAGCGCTGTCTCCGCCCTCTTCTTCACTTGACGCTGCGTAGAGGGAGACATAGAACTCAAGCATCAGGGTACAGTAAAATATTCCCCTAAACAGGAAGCAATAACACATGAGTGGCTCTGTCAAATGTAACTTCCATCCTGTCCCTCCACAATACATGGGTGAATGCACGCAACACACATGCAGAAACAGGCACGGCGCCTGCAATCAACATCAGCATCCATGTACAAGGGCCTCTTTTAACCAAAATGTTGCCTTCAAACTCACATGCATCATGGCTCACACTGATCCCATGCACATACATCACCGGAGGGTCATGCATCATGGCTTGTACTGTCAAATGAGAAATTACATTGTGCCTCCTATCGCAATAAATATATGTATATTGGCCTATGCCGAGCTGCTTACAAGTCGCTTGCGAAGAAATCCGTGTTGCAAGGTCCTGACCTTAAAATCAATGTAAGCCGCCATTTTAGGTCAATCCACCATTTTAGGTTCGCTTTGTAAAGTCACCCTGTGAATTAAAATGGTTGACGATGTCATTTTGAAATACAACATGGCTGTCTTGACCTCTGTATGTAGCTAATATGTAACTTGCCTCCAGGCCACTTGTTGAGGTCCTTCTTCGGGATCCTCAGATCACTTGTTTTTATGTACATATATTATGTACGAACTATTGTGCTGTTTACATGTATGGTTGTTCTGATGTTATATTTTTTTTTCTTTTTATTATTATTTTCTGTTTGGAGAACATACATGTTAGTGTCTCTCTGTAATTTGTAACATTTGTGTAGGTAAATCCAAGACACAGATGAATTTTCAAGAATCTTTATACGGGAATGCTACATCCTGATGAAGATGGACATCATCTGTAATTCAGCTAGATGTGTTTTCCATCGAAACTACCTGTTCCAAGACGCCATGCTCACTATACTGTTTTTATGTATTTGTGGTTTATTTAGCATGTCACCTCAGTAGTTGACGTATAGCATCCCATGTTAGATTTATTAGAGTATGGGTTTATTATTATCATTTTTGTGAAGATTCTTCAGTTTCTCGTTTTATGAATTGTTTGAACTGCTATATTTGGAAACAGCGATTTTTCTTCCCTGCCACTTTCAGGATTCAATCCATCTTTGAATTCATTTCTAAACCATCCTGACTTTGATCGGTTGACCAGGATTTTTCCTACCCGAGGGATTCCCTTCTCTCGAGTGGGTTCAATCCACCAACACTGACTTAGACCTATTTGGGGACGATGGTGATCATTCCCCAGCTTGTGATCTGGCAGCAAGCACTTAGCAGTCCTATTGGAAAATTAATATTTTCTTCACAGTATGCACTTTATTCGTGTTGTATAGTTGTATGTTCTATATTTACATTTACTCTTATTCTTGTATGAGCTCTGATTTATTTAATAATCATTTTAATGTTTCTAATTAAATAAAGGAAAACCAATTTTTCATAAATGTTTTTGTGAATTATGTGCAGTGATCTGAGGAGTTGATAGAGGGACCGCTCCCGACTGCTGGTGGGATTGTGCTTCTTTTAGTAGACTTATTCACATATCCGCTGGCTTGATTCTTGTGCTTTGTTGGAGGTCGTGAACGGAGACCTTGTCCTTCGTTGACCTGTGTGTTAAGGATTACTCATGCAATGAAACTTATCCACAAGCATATGTTAAGAACAATGTATTCAAATACTGAACGTGGAACACTTGTTTTAACTACATTGTTTTAATGTTTGAGAAGACCTGCATGGGAAATCCCAGAATAAACAGTTGCCGTATAGGCTTGTTGATATATGTATTAAAAGCAAACCAGTTATATGCGGATGTGCGAGACTTGGCATGAACCCTAGATCGGTAATGTATTAGCGGAATATTAACCCGAGGTAGGGCTGGACATCATGCTCACGAAGAGTAAAAAAGACCAATGCATTCTAATGTACAGCGTCTCTCACTGGACACACTGAACCACCCTGGAGTTTGCTGTGTTGCACTGAGGGCCAATAGCTATCTGATTTTGCTCTGTTCTTCGTAACTGGATTCAGTATAAAATAAAGTACCTTGTATGTTCCTTTGTAACCCGTGTTCGGTGTATTTCCTTTTGGGGTACTCAGCCTCGATATTTTGATTTTGTTTTTACAGTTGCCACCCGAATAGGGACCCTCAAGATTGATGCCGGATTGTTGAAGGTTGACGCAGGCTATCGGACCAGGATCGGACGGTGTGACAAAAAGGGCCGCCACTGAACGAGACGCGACACCTCAGCAGCGCTGCACGACCCAATCCCTGGATGAATATCTTGTGGTCCGAGACGGCATCTTGACGAGGGTCCACTTATCGAGGTGAGCCGATTTTCCGAAAACACCATACACGAGGTAAGATTAGTTAGGTAAGATTCTTTGAAATCCGATCGGACCTCCTTAGGTTTGTTCAGGTGAGTCACATCCCGACTCTTAATTCAACCCTGATAATTAGAATTTGGCGCTATGTATCTGCAGACACAATTATAGAAAGGTAACACCAATAATTTGATATGCCTGGGAAATTGTCTACCTGCTTCAGGGCGTTGTTCCACAGTGATAGACAATCTTTGGAATTTAGCCGTCCCGCACCACAGGAGGGGTCGCCGGCATGTACTATGTACTGTAAGCATGGCATTGGAAGTATTGTATTTAATGACATTTGGCACAGACAAACCAGACATGCCTCCGAACTTCAGTGGCCAATCAATGGTAATTTTGAAATCCCTCGTATTGAGTATTTAGAGTCAATTCTGTTAAAGAAAAAGGCTAGACCTGCAGCATTTGATGTTTTGAAGAATTGGAAAAAAGAAGCGTTGCAGCAACTTAAAAGTAGAGAAAAACATGCGCGCCGTCATAAGACGAACGCCGAAAAAGCATTATTGTATGACCAAGATAAACATTCTGAATCGACTAGGAATATGGATTGGGCTTTCTCACTTGGAATTCAGAAAATCTATCCTTTCAAAGACTTCCATGCTTCCGATGAATTCATAGACAAATTGTTAAATGATAAAGCCCTGGTGCCTCTGCGCCACCTCCATATGTTCCTCTTCCTGCTGCTTTGCCTCTTCCTCCAGCTATTCCTGCTCTACCTGCTGTTGTTCCAGTTGTTCCTACTCCTCCTAATGTCCCCTTTCCTCCAGCTCCTCCACCTCTTCTTATCGCACCTGTGACAGTACCTCCATTGAATTTGCCTGCTCCCTCTCTTCCAAGTGGTCCTGAGCCGCTTGTAGTCTATTGAGGTGCAGGTTTGAAGGTTGTCACTCGCAATACTGTACCACCAGAGCAAAACGTGATTTGATTGCTGGAAAGCAATACCAGTAATCTACCCAGATACTTCAGATATGGGAGCTATAATGAAGCGAAAAATGACGCAGTGTGAAGATCCATTAACTTACATACAGAATTTTCAAGACACATGGGTGATCGAGACTCATGAATCTTGGACAAAATCGATACCTGTGTTTTACCATATATTGTGCCAAGGGCTGCCCGAGTCGGTGCAGAAACAACTCAAGAAATTGGTGGGAATTGAAGCCAAGCCTTGGGCTGAAATACAGTTGACCATCACAAATTATTGTAGACTGATGCAGGAAAAGAATTGAAAAAAGGAAGCCGCTCGAAAGGGTGAGGAAGCGAAATTGGTGCAAAAGAAATTGTCAAAATATGCTCTTGTGTGAGCCATGATAAGTAGCACAGCTGAATCAAGCATGTAGCAGGTGGATAGTCCACAGCAGAACAATCAGGGTAATACAGGGTTTCGTCCCAGGGAAGAGGATTTAGGGGAAGAGGATGGCAGATAAATCAGGGAGGTTTCCAGAATAATGAAGGAGGTTTTCAAAATATGCAAAATGGTAACCAAGATATGTGAAATGGGCAAATGATCTGACCACCGCCAGTATGTTGGCTGTGTGGAATGACAGGGCATTTGGCACGCACATGCAGAAATCAAGGCATGATGCAGAACGGCTAAGGAACAGGAGCAGGCATGGCAAATCCACCTGCAGTTTTACAGCAGGGAGGTGCACAGAATCACACGGTGCAATAACAAGCGCGAGAAGTGCAACAAGGGGTGCGACCACAAAGCATGGGGAATTTTCCACAAGGACAATCGCAACAGGCACCGCTGCAACTATCGCAGACGATGAGCACAGGGCAAACCACGAATCCTGGAATGGGGAGTAACAATGGGAATGGGGGAAACTCACCTGCACACAGTGGGGCAAATTTATACATTAAAGTAGGACAGCTCATAGGGAACCCTGATGTGTTCTATCCTATCAGTGACACCAGACCCTCTCAGGGAACCTAGGGTGGATGTCGTTATAGGGGATAAAGAATATTCCTTCTTAGTTGACACGGGTGCAACACACTCGTGCATTAATGAAGGCAAGTTTTCCTTGTCCGGCGAGGCCATAGATACTCAGAGTTTTACAGGAGCTACCAGTCGTGTTCCCTTCACAAATGCACTTCCAGTCTCCATAGGAGAATGTGAAATGAATGTGCCTTTATTATATTATCGGCAGACCCAGTAAACATTTTGGGTCAAGATTTATTGAGAAAGTTAAACATGACAATCTCGTTCACTGAGAAGGGCATAGTATGTTGACTCCAGAAATGCACTTCTCAAATGTATGCTGAATGATTAGAGCATTCTCAGGACACATAGCCATAAAGGCCATAGCATTAGAGCCAGAAATGTTTGCATATGGTATGCATGTGCTTATGGCAGGATTGCCAGGCCTTGCAGACAAAATCATGAGAACCCCTGATGAGTTCTTATTCTGACCCAGAATAGTGATGCATGAGGAGAAGGGACAAGTATTTCCCTTGATGATGCACACGGATGCAGTGAAAGGGAGAGTGGCCTTGATTGATGGTTATGATGACGAGGGCCGACAATGGTGCGCAGTAAATGCCACTGAAGAAGGATATCGATGGACTGACGTCACCGATGACGATCTGTTTGAAGAGCAAACAGATATAGGAGAGACAATGGTGGAAGTTAGTCTCACCTTTTGAGTAAAGATGATTAAAAGAGAAGTACCTCACAGAATGATGTTGGGACTAAATCTTCCTGAATATTTTGATGACGACATAGCAAAGGTGCCTGTCTCAGCATGGACTACAGGCCCCTATGATGTAGGCCTCTTGAAGGGGGTTGGAGAAGTGAAAATTAAATAGAAACCAGGAGCAATTCTACCTAAAGCCCGAAATATCCCATGTCCAGAGAGGCAGTTAGGGGATTTTTAAGAACATTTCTCCAATGATAGAGCAAGGCATTTTACTGGCGTCAGAGTCGTCATGTAATACATCAGTTTACCCTGTGAAAAAAGCAAAGGGCGGTCATGGAGGCTAATTCAAGATCTGAGGCCAATAAACAATATTGTTGAGGCCGAGTTCCCTCTAGTCCCTAACCCGTCTACAATTCTATGTAACATACCCTCTGAGCAAAATATTTCACGGTGATTGACTTGAAAAATGCTTTTTTTTTCAATTCTATTGCACCGTGACTCGCAAGATCTGACGTCATTCACGTCTGAAAAGCACGAGGCTGCCACAGGGGAACTGTGTGTCTCCTTCTATTTTTAACAGAGTCCTTCAGATGGATTTGAGCAATATCACACTAGAAAGTGTTGTCCTGCAATACGTGGATGACATCTTAAGTTGTAGCACAACAGAAGAACAATGAAGGCACGATTCTGTTCAGCTATTGACTATACAGGCTGAGAAAGGATATAAGGTTGAGAAAGAAAAGTTACAATATTGTCAACAAGAAGTGCTGTACATAGGCCAGCTGATCTCACATGAGGGAAATAAAGTGACCCCAGAAAAGGCTGAAGCCATATTTAACGTGGCTAAGCCACACACGATAAAGCAGATGCAGAGCTTTTTAGGCCTATGCAACTATGTCAGGGCATGGGTCTTCGACTACAGCTCTTACAACAAGCCTTTGCTTCAGGCCCTAAAGAAGGCCCAAGTGACGAAATAAAAGATCGAATGGTCTGTGACCATGGAGAAAGGATTTGGGGAACTCATAAGAGCCATCTGCACAGCACCAGTTCTAGTGATCCCCAATTATGCAGAGGAATTTTACCTGTTTTCACACACAAATGGCAGCGCTAGGACAGCAGTACTCACACAGAGAACCATGTAGGGGTACAAGCCCCTGGCATACTACAGTGGGAATTTGAATCCAGTAATGAGAGGTCATTTCCTGTGCGAACAAAGTTTAGCTGCCGCAGTGTTCCCCATAGAGAAGGCTAAAACCATTGTGATGTATTGCTCAATGAGGTTGTACATCAAGCACTCACTATTTGCCATTCTAGAGAAACCAAAGGGCACGTTGACATCTCCAGAGCTTCTGCTTATGAAGTGATCATATCAAATCCATCGATTAAAATAGTCTGATGTAAGAGAGTATACCCAGCTATGTTCATAGCAGAGCCAGTCACTGAAGCAGAACCCATATATGATTGTGCAAATTATGAAGAATTCTATAATGAAATCTCCAGGGTGAAAGAAAATGCCATGGCAGAAGGAGAGATCATCTTTATAGATGGGTCTTCAAGGATCAACCAAAATGATGGGCAAAGATACACAGGCGTTGATGAGATGAAACACACAACAAATGGAGAGTTTCGGGTGCTTCTTAGTGCATGAATACCATCTCATTATTCAGCACAGGCTGCAGAATTATTGACGTTAATACTCGCCATTGAGAATCACGCAGACCAGGAAGTAACAGTGTACAGTGAATCCACCTATGTGACGTCAACAGTGCACGTAGGCTTAGCGTGCTGGAAAGGATGGGCTACCTCTGAGCAGACGGCACACCAGTGCAGCACACAGCCTTATTGGACAGGCTGATCAAGGCACTACCGCTCCCAGTGGGTAGAGCGGTTGTGAAATGCGCCGCTCACACGAAAAGGACAGATCTTATCTCACGCGGAAATCAAGCAGCAGACACGGAATGCAAGCGTATGGCATCCAAAAGTGAAACAATCATGGAAGTTGAAGTTATCTATGCCAACGAGCGAATGATGGTTACACAAAGTGCACCTGAAAGTTACAGTAATTTGGGGCAAACACAGCTAATTGAACTCCAAGGGGAGGCGCCGCAGGAAAAGAATAACCTGTGGAAATGTCCAGGGTTCTTTAAACCCCTCTGACAGCTTGTGGCGACAAGACAGCACTGGTAAACCAGTGATGCCTGTAGCCCTATTAAAAATAGAGCTGGCGCAGTTACATTACCCGGTGCACATGACAAAGGAGAACCTAGCAGCAACACTCGCAGAAGACTGGTTCATACTGAATTTAGCGGAGCGTGTTGCATTCTTTATGGTAAACTGTATAATTTGTCAGCAATTCACGGCTGGGCACACATTAAAAGTAATGAGAGGAGTCATCCCAAGGCCAAATGAGCCTTTTCAACACTTGCATGTCAATTACGTCTCAGCATGATTCAAGTATGTAACGGGTACAGATACTTAATTGTTGTGGTGTGTCCATTCTCTAGATGGTTTGAGGCAGGTCCATGTACACACCCAGCCTCTACCTGTGTGGCCACATTTTTAGTGAGAGAAGTGTTCCCCAGGTGGGGGTGTGCAAGGTCATGAGGTCAGATAATGGCCCTCATTTTGTCAAGGCAGTGTTCGAGCAGATTAGCTTGCTACTTGGTATAAAGCACAAGTTCTCGTCGGCGTATCATCCACAAGGTAATGGGATCTGTGAGAAGCTCAATGGCTTGTTAAAGGAAAGGATAGCCAAGTTGAGGCGTACTCTAAAGAAGGGATGGTTGCACTGCCTTCCACAGACAATGTAGGTACTTTGGAACCAACCCGGGTCCGACCACCATCTTACGCCACACAAGATAGCCACAGGAAGAAGAATGAGAACTCCTCTGACACCCCAAGATAGAGCTAGATGTGATGCCCAGTCAACAGGAGAGGTTTTAGCGTCTGAAATGCAAAACTATCTGAACTGCATGACATCTTGCCTTACTTTAATTTCAGACCAGCTGCAGTGACGAGGAAAAGGGTGCAGAGCAGCACAGAACACAGAAGGAGACACTACAACAGACCATGTTCAAGGTCTACATGTTCCACACATCTTCCCTGGAGACGCCGTCCTTGTGAAGAATCATACAAGGAAAAAGTGGGACGAGCCAAGGTTTAATGGCCCTTTTACAGTAGAGGACTGCTCTCCGTCTGCAGTGAAACTACAAGGCAGGAGAGCGTGGATTTTTCTCGGCGATATCAAACCCTACATCGGAGAAAACCCCCTGCCTGCACCTCAAGGAGAGGAATCGATGAGTGATGGGGAAGAACCACAGCACGTGCAGACAAGATCCATGACGCGGAAGAAGGACGCATGACCAGCCAGACAAAGACAAACATCTTTTTGCAAGTTGTGGCTTAAAATGGACACTTCCTCTAACTAAAAAAGGGGATAAAGACATAAAAAAAACGGACACTGTGCATCGTAGTTGCAGGGTGAAGAAGAAAAATTGCTTGTATAAGCCACAATGCAGGCTGTTGACTACTGAACTTTGTACTGAGGCGAACTTAAGCTTTGATGAGAAAAGAATATGCCAAATTTTGACCGAGGACACTTACATTAGAAGCAAATATAGTATCCCGACTCGCTCCACACCGAGACCCTATTTGAATCACTTATGGTGTCCCGCAGTAGCGACATCACCAACGATGTGGTCACCTATTTTGATCTAATGCTAAGATCATACCCGTCATTGGTAGGGAGGCTCCCCAGTGTCACTAACTTTCTACAAGATCCTGAAAACAAAAAGACAATAAGACAACTCCTCACTGTCATTTCCGAACAATTTATCCTACTCCCTGAGTACAGTGGGAAAGAATCAAATGTTCCCAACACAGGTGGAAATAGATGAGCTCATCAACACACTGTTCTTTCGTATAATCGAAGACTGTCCAACTCTTATCGGGAGAACAACAGATACACTCACATTCCTCAGAGACCCAGCAAATACAGAACATTTACGCCATCTTTTAAATAAAATCATCATTCTAGTTGCACTCCATGTGACTGGACAGTGCAGACATTGTTCATATTTAGGAGAAAACAGATAATCCTGAACCTCAGCAAGACAGGACGGATGTCCCTGTCACCAGAAGACACCAGTTTGGCACATAAGGCCCTCTTTCGCCTAGTCACTGACTTTCCAGAGCTAGTGGGGAGACCAATCTATGTTGACGTCCTCACTTTCATCAGAGACCCAGTTTATATTGCACAGATGGGAATGCTCCTACACGGAATCGTGCTCCAAGTGGAACTCTCGAGCCATCAGCGGAGCTATCTGAGGAGATTCTAAAAGCCTTCCGCCAAGGGACTGATCAGGGAAGCAGTGTCAAGAACTCTCTGTGTCCTATTTGTTGCTATTTTTCCCTAGTCCTCCACACTGATCAAGGTACACTATGGCCCTCATTACAAGTCAGGCGTTAAGGGTTTAACGGCACCGTCGGCGCCGTTAACCCTTAATGCCTGATTCACACTTTAACACCTGCTTTTTGCAGGCATTAAAGTCCAAGGCGCTAAGCGACCTTGGTGCTAATTACAGCACCGTAATTTACGGTGCCGTAATTAGCACCTTCCCCATACCCATTATGCCCTATGGGGCAAAAATGGGAATGGGGAAGGGCAAATGGTGAATGGGGAATTACCGCCCCACTGACCTTGGAATGGGGAGGTAATTCCGCCATCCACCATGGCGGAATCCGGCATGGACCATGGTGCTGATAGCACCATGGTCCACCGCCTGACTTGTAATGAGGGCCTATGTCCTCAGGATTGAAACAAATCCAAGGAGTGGATTGGGAGCTTACCTATTTTGAACATGCACAATAAAGGGACTCACTAAAATGTTATTTTATTTCTGATTTTTCCGATAGTCTAGCAAAGGAACTGTATCCTGATATAAGAGACAATTTGGGGACACTTGTGGAACATCTGACGCTCTTAAGCTCAGAACTCGGAAGACAATATTTGTTAAGGGACTAATAACATTGACATTTGGCAAATGATCGAGATGGGGGTCCAGAGCAGCAATCTGGTCCTCCCACAAGAAGAGAGGCACCCCCGCTTCTCCGGAAGAAAATGATGCCGCCTGACCTACAGCGGCATAATGTTCATTATTGATATTCATTATGAATGCATCATATTCATTATTGTTTTACTGTCATTAACTATCAGAACTGCATTCTTTATTTGTGCACAAAGTGTTCCAATTTCAGTGCACCCACCTAATGATGCTCGCATAATACCCACAAAAGCACCCAGACCTTATATAGTCATTCCAGTCCCTAGAAGATCTGACAGTGGAGTGAATGAACTTGAAATGGATGTCATTAGCATTGATACACGCACACTTGTGGTCACGAAGAAACAAAAAAGCCAGAGACAGGGTCGGCAAGGAATGAATGAAGTATCATCACTGACAACTACACACATGCAAACGCTAAATGCACACGAAACAGGCCTAGTGTCAATGACTGCAGAACCACAAACCAAAGCAGTAGAGAAGAAGAGACTGCCTGCCATAAGAAACTCCACAGCAGATGTTGTGAGAAAACCAACAGAATCAGTTATATCAGAAACTCTTAAGAAAACAAGAACCAACTCTGAGAAACTCTCTGCAAGACCACAACTGATAGTAGATGCATTTGCTCCACACATAGCCAGAGCAAGGAAACTACAAGAGGAACTGAAGAACAAAACTGCAGAGACTGTATTACCAAGCACATATGCTCCAACACAATGGACAAGTACCAGTTCTACAATACAACCATACACCGGTCCAATGTCAGACTGGTTGGCATGGACATTTGTAACCAGAAGGAGAAGGATGTATGAGGAGAGAGCAAGAGCGGCCAGACTCTTGGCCACTCAAATGGTGCAGATGAGGAGGCTTGCAACATGGACCAGGATACCTGAGACAACAGCCATACAGATGCATTCAGCGATGTAGTTATAGCCAACTACAGGAAAACACTAAGAATCAAGAGAAGCATGCATGGAGAAGACAATGAACTGAACAACTACCTGGACAGCACAGCACATCTGGGAAACAACATTTGGTACCAGCCCATGAAAGAAGCTGGAAGACGGAATTCAGACGGGGAATGCTTTGTGTGCGCACACCTACCATACAGTATGGGGATGTCCAAGATAAGTGTAGCTGTAGAAATCAATGTCCAGACAGCACACTGTATGTCACACGTAGCAATGTGCAAGACCAGAGGCCAGTTCATGGGTAGTGATGCCTCTCTGAAATGGGCAACTGAAGCAACTGATCCAAATGAAGACGATTATGTACACAACATAAATACAAGAAACAATGGAAAGACGAAACACATTGTGATCTGATATAAGAAGCCTGGAGTTAAAGTAGCCGAAATCAGAAGAGAAGCAAACCAGGAGCTAAATGTCCAGGGAAAACTCCCGAAGAAGCTCAGAGATGGAAGAATCAAGGCCAAATGCAAATTTGGGGAACAGTGCTTTCTCCAGACGGATGGGAGAAAGGAGTAGTGATATGCCGAGCATGGATGGTCTTCGGTCACTAGAAGCCCACCATCAATATAGTGCGAAACAGATGCAAGCCATTGCGGCCAAAATTTCAAAACTACTTACATGGGTCAAAGACAGAAGAGGACCCTTGCAGATAGTGCCATTATAAAGCCCAAGGTTCTGTTTCAGAAATAACGGCACAAGGAAGATGGGAGAGAATCAGAACGGTGGACAAGTTTTTGACGCTCCAGGAATGGTACATGGAACTGCAGTGATCATGGATCATTACTGGGCGCGTGGATCCAAAGCATACATTAGACTGCCAAGAGACTGGGGAGGCATATGCACGATAATGAACATCCATGTTCCAGCATTGGTGATCCCGAAAAGTGATCTGAATATTGACAGTTTCCCGAAAGCAGATGCTCACCTGAGGAAAAGGAGATATGTGGAACTGATGACTCAATTGAAAAGGGAAAATTACTTCTCTGCCAAATCAGAAGAAGCCTTTCATGCAATCGCATATGAACACAGGCTGTTCAGCCTCACCTCATCAGTGTTCGCAACAATTTTTATGCTAAGATTCCAAGTTGGAGCAAATACTAAATGGTTACAGATAACAAGATGGGAGTTACTGCAGACCATCAACACAACAATAAAAGGATTCAATGCAATAAAGGAAGAGTTAAGAGCTATCCGACTGATGACTCTCCAGAAGAGATATATGCTTCACATGATCACAGCCATGGATGGAGGAGTTTGTGCAAAAATAGGAGAATCATGTTGCACATTTGTATACCTTCTCATGACGAGGAAAATTGAACTTTAACAGAAGCCATAGGTATGCTGAAGAAGCTACAGTACCAGATGATCGACGAAACTGGCGAAGTTGATGATGGCAGCTGGTTTGGATCACTATTCTCCTGGGTCCCACAATGGATAGCAGACATATTCAAGTTTCTAGGAGCCCTGCTAGTGATGATATTACTAGGATTTTGTGTTAGCAAGATAATAATCTCGCAATGCCAGAAAACTGCGAAGAAAGCCATACGGATGGAGATCATGATTGATGTCAAGCCAGAATTAAAGCCCAAATACCTGACTGATGAAGAAATAAGAGACTTTGTGAAGGCCAGCAGGCACGCGCCAGAAGGTACAACGTTCCTCTATCTCAGGAAGCAGAGAAACTATGTGGGAAGATGGGTTTACTGTAGCCCAAATGGACGATGTCAACTAATGACATGGAATAAAGAAAAACAAGTAAGGACAGCAGGAAGCCTGAAAGGAGTAATAAAAATATGGACTCCAAAGAGACACATCTTCAAACCATCATGTATAGTTCCAAAAGAGGAAGAAGGAATGAACCCAGTCGATGGAGTGAAGATAAACATAGAAGAATCAAGTGAATTGCATCCAAATAAGGAGGTGAAAGTGGTCGATGAATTGGCCAGAGGGGGGAGTGTAGAGGAGGTCCCAAGTAAAGCCTGCACTCCCATGGCACATTTCGAACTACCAGGAACATTCACACCAAAATATGTGATGTGTGATGAGCAAATAAACCAGCAGAGAGCCGCAGTAGGGTTCTGGCCAGTACCCATCAGAAGAGCAACACCTATTGCAGTACCAATACCCAGACAACCATGGACAGTAAGGTATCCATTGAGAAAACCCTACCAACATATGAGACGAAATGAAAATTGCCTAAGTATCGTCCTGGAAGAAACCAAAAAGGCCTTCTTGGAAGACGAATGGTGAGTTCACAAGATCCCGGACGGACTCACAGATAGGACCAATGACGAACCAAGAATGACACAAGGAGACGAAACACCATGAGAAAAGAGATTGTGAGCTTAAAGTGATAGAAAGCTATCAAAGCGTAAGAGAGTTAAGTTGGAAGCAGGATGAAGATATTCAACCAACTAACGCCTGTACATATGCTTGAAACCGCAAGAAAGCTTAGAAAACAGTGCGGCTTGCTATGCTAAGTAGAAGAATATCACGGCAAGCACCATTATACATAATCTACCTCAAAACGACTTTGCATGAAAAGCAGAATCAACTCAGGTTAAGCCAAACAAGACAAGATTCATATTCTATGCAAAAGGAGAAGATACAGCTGAATCAAAACTCAGCAGATGCAACTCCTGCCAGGAGAGCCAAGGTCATACCAATAGAAGGAACGAACAGTAGCTACATATAATTGAAACTTAAGAACAGAATATCCTGTCTTTGAAAGAGCGAGATAAGGAGGCATAGGCAGATGGCAAGCCAAATAAGAATTAAATGCACAAATTGAGAAAAACTAGACAAATTCACGGTGTGGGTAGCACGTGACCAGCTGAACGAGAAAGGAGCACAGGTTCACACCTACGCTTGGCATCCTCCCAGACAGAGATATCAGAACTTTTCCAGACAGAAGATGCAGTTTCAAGGCCAACTACAGTAAAATAATTGACACATAGGGCCTCATTACGACCCTGGCGGAAGACCATGGTGCTATTAGCATATTAACCATATTAAACTTTGCGTGTTACACATCAATTATGATGATTTTTCAGTATAAATGCTATGAATTTTATGAAGTTCATTGGAGTTGAAGCTATACATACTATCGCATCACTGCTGATTACCATGATTCCCTGTTTTTTGTACTTGTCATTAAACAGACTTCCTTTGCCAAACCATTGAGTTGTCCTTATTGATTGGTGTTGGAGTAATAAATCTGCACCCCATCCATCTCAAGGTGCAGCTATCTCGTCTTAAAGTACTTCGGAGCAAACCTCAGCTCTATGGGCCCGGCCGGGAGTCTCCTGAGTACATACCTACTTGAGAGTCCACAGCCACCCCTTAGCTCACTGTACCTTTCATAGAAGGGAAATTATAATTTGCATTTCAGTCTTTGTCCCACCCACAGGGGCATTCCAGCACCGAAATGCCATGGCAATTCTCTTCTGAATAATAGCACAAACAGCAACCCCGCACACGTGTTTCAGCTTTGTTAGGCCTCATCAGTTAGTTGGGGTTGTGCCTCTCTGAGCACAGTGAGCAAGGGGTCCACGTCTGGATGACCCTAGGTTACTTAGGATGACTAAACCTAAGTCCTTTAAACAATCAAACAATAGGCACAGGCTCTGCTCTGCGAGAACAAACATGCCTAAATTTCCTGTTCTGTGTGAAGGTACCCACTACAAAGTCTGCAGCCACGCTTTAGCTCACTGTACCTTTTAGAGAAGTGACATTTCCATTTGCATCTCAGTCTTTGTCCCACCCACGTGGGCAGTCCAGTTTTGACATTTATGGCAATTCTCTTCTGAACTAGAGTACCAACAGCAACCCAAGGTCGTAACTGTGTGTAATGATGAAAATTGGTTCCCTATATGGAGGAGCCTAGACGCTTGAATTTCTTAGGGCTTATATGAAATAGATGGAAATTGCGAATGAGGGTTATGAGCTATATGGGAACCCATGGCAATGCCTCCCTATGGTAGAGATATCTGTGATACAGCACCAGATTCCTTTTTGACGCTACCGTGTGCAATGTAACTACACAGTAATGTCACAGTAGATTCATTTGGCGTGAAATACTCAGTGACTTGGGGTTGTGGGCTAAGAAACATCACGGGCCTCATTACGACCCAGGCGGTAAGGGGTTTACGGCGGCGTAAACAGCGCCGACCCTTACCGCCTGATTTCGAGGTTCCTTAGCGCCATGGAGGATTTAACACCTGCTTTTAGCAGGTGTTAAAATCCATGGCGCTAAGGGACCTTGTTGTTAATTACGCCACCGTAATTTACGGTGGCGTAATTAACGCCTTCCCCACTCCCATTATGCCCTATGGGGCAAAAATGGGAATGGGGAAGGGTAAATGGGTTAATGGGGACTTACCGCCCCGCCAACCTCGGAATGGGGCGGTAAGTCCGCCAACCACCATGGCGTAAACGTAGTTTACGCCATGGTGGTAAAGGTACGACCCAGGCGGTAACTTACCGCCTGGGTCGTAATGAGGCCCCACGTCTTTTTGTTGACAGCTATATCCTTCAGGGATACTGCAGAGATTCTTCTGAAAACATCCGAACACCTGACAAGCTAGTGCCGTTAGAAGCTGGGTGAGTGCCCTGAGTCTTTCAAATACAGACTTAGTTGTGCGTCTTGGTGGAGGTACCGATAGAATGTAGACTGTGTAGTTACGAGTTGTAGAATAATGCAGCACTTTCTATTGCAGGTTAGACCTACATACAAACCTGGCATTGGGGGTACTTATGTACTGTACTGTATCTGGATTTTGAGCTAAATAGAAAAGAAAGTGCCCCTTGGCTAACTAGAATCAATTAAAAATGTACAGGTGAACAAATGAAAATACTGGATTAAAATTGGGCCAGAAAGACAACTCAAAGCCCTGAAGGTGGATATTGTGGAATATCCAAAACGCGTTGGATAACATAGATAATCTATTGAGTTGAATGTAGCTAGAATTAGATACGAAAAACTTTACTGTGAATGTTCAACACATGATTTTATGATTTTGTACTTTTGAACTGTGCTAGATTGGTTTAAGAAAAACCTGTATAACTTTGTTTCTCAGAACACTGATAGGCCAGCGATAGGGCTACATTGTAACCATTACTTGTACACTGTTTTGTTCATTGAGTTTTGTATAATTAAAGTCTGTGTTTCACACATGAGATTAAGCATTAAAGGTACTTTGGGGTTTGGGTACAGGAGGACTTGGTCCATTTAGACTGCACGTAGGTTTCCTCTGTGCAACCACAGGCTTTTTTATTTTGCCTTTCGAATTTAGGGTCTCCTTAGGCCTGGGGAACACACTCATGTGCACCTGAAATAATAGTAACTGCTTAATATACTCTTACACTAAGATTAGGTAGTGCACCTGCACCTTTCACTTCACGGTATGCTTTCTATATGTACTCACATTATTGCATGCTATGCTCACATATGTTGGGGTAGAGTTGGCTTGAGTTGTCAGCCAAACAGAGGCACTGCAGAAATGCTACCGTGTACACTTCCATCACATGATCTGCATTCAGGAAGGTGGGTGTGTGGTGTGAGTGTGCAGTTGTTGATCTCACAGGACCCATCACTGTATAGAGGATTTCACTGCTGTACCAATACAGCCATGTGTGGCAATGGCATGCAATATCATGCATGTGTATAGTTGATTATGAGTGAAAACCGTGACATACATGGTATAACGGCCAGGAGGGTATGAAGTCAGAGGGCCTCATTACAAGTTTAGCAGTCCGGGAACTACGGTACCAGTTACCTTGCTGGTACCGTAGTTCCCGGACCGGCAAACTACAAGTTGTGCTCACGTGACCTGGTGGGCAGAAAGGCAACAGCGAGCACAGCATATCGGATGCACCGTTATAAACAGTGCCGGTGCATCCGACCTTTACACCTCCGATCTCCAGACCTCCGACGGGGCTCAGTGGGAATGGGGAGTAAAGTATTCATACCGCTGGCAATGGGGAGAAACAGGGTCCACAAAGGTTGGAATGGCCCTGTACATCCCTGTTGCCAGGGGCCAGAAAAAATGCAACTATGGCAGCAGCTGTGACTGTGTGACAGGCACAGCTACCTCCAGGGTTGTAATGAGGCCCTGTGAGTCATCCGTTCCCTGGAGCTGGTTAATGGTGGATATGGAAGATTGACAATATCTATGCAAAGATGCATAAGACCGTCTTCCAGACAGGAGTATATGTGGCTGGCCAATAGATATTGCAGTGCAATGCATGCCACATTTTGAGTGTCAATGTATTAGTGGTCATGCAAGTGTGCACTGGTCATTTCCACGTCGCACTGTCCTCACACATGGTTGAGGGGCATATGAACATGACTAACCACGTATTTGACCAAGGGTAATGTAGCAATGGGGGTTAGGGAGATAACATCAACACATATGCCTGCATGCAATTTTGGGTCAGCGGACGTACAGGTCAGACTTCAACATGTTGCAATACTCAAGGTCAGAGTAGAGTAGGGGCTCACTGATGATGCACAGACCTCTGACTTCCACTGATGGGAATCACTCTCAATCATGCCTATGTATATGTATTTACTCTGCATCCTACAAACAATGCCATGTCACACGGCCTAATATGCCCTGGCATGATTGCACAGGTCACCAAATGCCTTTCATCTGTGCCTTGCAGGTCATTGTGTGTTTAGTTACAATGTATGATGTATGTGTGGCTGCCCATTTTGTGTGTGCATGCATTGAAATGCACATATTCATGTTCTGCCAGGTACTCATATCCTTAGAAAATTGTTGTCAGTCTTTGTGCATGTGATGACGCAACAGATGAGGAGGTGGAGGGGGAAAAGGAGGGGGGTGCACAACAGTCCACTAGTGAAGTATATGGTGTCACAACCTGTGTCAATCGCTGCATGCTGCAGGCACTTCTCGTGACTCTTCAGACTCTTCACCTGAAGCTGCTGAATCAGATATGGAGGACACACTGAGGGACATCGAGGGGTCCCCAGTGGACATGCTGGATGGGGACATTGAGTCTGGGAAGGTGAGCCAGGAGACACAGGTCCGGCTAGTAGGAAGCCCCAAGACAACAGTGATAACAGCTGCAAAATGTATTTCACATGTGTCAGAATCAGCAGCAGGGGCTGGTGTCCAACAGAGAGTTTCAGACCCTCAGCCAATGACAAGGGTACCACTGCGATGGACTTGGACCCGGGCATCCCGCTTTCATCGGCCCTGCACATGTGGTGGATGTGTGCATGATGGACAGTTGGAGTGGGAGCAGCAGATGCTGCGTTGAACGATCAGATACAGTCAGGTCCTTCAGGAGATGGCCAGGGACCTCCATCATTGGCTGAGAACATTATCCCCTCAGCAGCTGAACAGGATGCAAAGCATCTGGCTGCTCAGGATCATCAGTAGTGATTGAAAGATACCTTGATGAGGAAACTACATGCAGAGATGCAGTCTACAAGGCTCTCCCACAAACTCGACCTGGAGGCCAACATCAAAAGCCAGCGGGCTAATCTGGCCTGTCTGCGAGATTCCGTTCAGAGTTACCAGAGAAAAAGCCTGCAGCTGGAGATGTTGATGTCTAGAATATCCTATCACAATAACACAGAACATTGAGGGATTCACTGCATGATGAACTGGTCCCTTCACTGCCTAGAGATGGACACCTTCAGGCAGATGCTCTTCCAGCACTTAGGAGCATCACAAGTGAGCACCCATGAGGTGGCCACTCATGACGAAGTTTGTCGTGGTCTTGCCTCCATTGGGCTACTCATCCATTCAGCTGTATCTCGAGTGACCTTAGCCAATGATGACCAGGCTTTGGCACTGTCCGGTCAGAGTGCACCACCACCTGAGGATCCACCAGGAGATGGCTGTCTCAGACCACTCACAATGCCTTTCTCACCTTTGCCCTGATGTCCATGAGCCCATGGACAGGGTATGACTTTTTTTCTTTTCATTTATTGTTCACTTAATTGGAAAGCCCCACCCCCGGGTGGACATATTTCTTTTATTGCCCCTGTCCAAGACGGATATTCTTCATTTTCTTTTTGTCCTTGTTCAGGGTGGACTTTATCTCATTTCTACCTCCATCCAAGAGAGGCTCTTTTTCATTTTTCTTTCTGCCAACCTGAGTGATGGGCCGTTGCCCTCTCAAGGCCTTCTTGAGTTGGAGGACTGGACATGTAGCCATGTGCAGTGGAGTCAACTGCATGGTTAAATGGACTGCAACAGCCTCCCGCATACAGGTGCAGATAAGAATCTACATGGATTTCCATGTATGCAGTCTACATTAATTACTCCTTTAGCTATTCCAATCCATTCTTCCATGTTGTTACAGGTAGCTTGCCCTATCCAGTACCAACACGCACTGAGAGGTCCAACAAGTCCTTTTTTTTGTTTACCTGAGTCCCCATACGCTCTGCCAGACACTGGCCCGCAATGCCCCAATGAAGAACACAGTGTTAGGTGGAGGTGGTGAGGGAACTACAGCAGAAGAGCTTTTCCATGTGCATGACTGGTGAGGTTTGCACCCCAATAATGGCACACAGCTGCACACATATGGTGATGTAATTTGGTGATGTTTGGGTGATGGTGACTGTCGCTAAAGATGTGAGTTGGGCCACATGTCTGTGTGTGTGCATGTTCTCTTGATCATCCAGGCATGTGCTTTGGGTTTCTGGTTGCACATCATCAAAGAGCAGCAGAATCAGAAGGCTGTGCTGCACTTATCCTCCTTGACTCTCCGGGAGCCTTTGACACTATCAACAACAACATCCTTACATCCTTATGGACAGACTCCACTCTCTAGGCATCATGGACTCTGCATTAAGATGTTTCATCTCTAACCTTGCTGACCATTCACAAATCGTCATCCTGCCACAATTTTCATCTCCCCCTGTCCTGTCTCCAACGGGGTCCCACAGGGGGTCTCCCTATGCACTCTAGCCTTCAACAGGTGCCTGAGGCACCTCCCAACCCGTATACGCTCACATGACCTGTCCTGCTACAAATACACAGATGATATCCAGATCAATTTCAAGATCAGCAATACCCCGGCTTCGCTCCATCCTGAACTCATCTCATGCCTCACAGATTTCCAACCACTGCCTGATGCCTAACCACCTCCTCCTTAATCTTGATGAAACCAGAATCCTGATTTGCAGTAATACAGCACTCTTTCACACCCCACCACATGGCTGTGCTCCCTAGACCGAACTCCCACAGCATCCAAATCAATAGAGAACCTGGGATGTGCCAATGATTCTGACAGAACACTCTCACCACATTAATGCTACATGTAGATCCTAACATCTACACTTCCCATCCTCAGATGATCCTTCCCTTACCACTCCTACATTCACTGAGTCACAGAAATGTTGGATATCATCCTCTCCTGTCTATACTGCTCCTATTCCATTTATGTGGGAACCCCTGCCTATCAGTTCAGAAACTTACACCAAAACGAGTTTAACACAACCTGCCTCATCTTTGCACTCACTGCCAGGCAACAAGTGACTGCTGCACTCTGGTTGCTGTAGTGGCTTCCCATTGGCTGGCGTACCACCTTCAAGGTCATGTGCATCAACAACTGTACCCTGCACAAGATGTGCCCTGCCTTCCTCCAACACTGACTCACAGGCTACCAACACAACAGGCATCTTATATCACACTCAGGCCTCCTCGTTGTGATCCCTTCCTTCAATTCCACTGGAATTAGAGGAACCTCTTTCTCCGTCCAAGCTCCACACTCTGAGACTCCCTATCACTCAGCATCTGCCAAGTGGAGTACCACCTACGTCTCTGGAAGGCACTCAATACCTGTCTCTTTCCTCCTCTAAGCCAGCCAAAGGCCACACCCCATGCAATATAAAAGTAGAGATTGCCCTGCAGGGGGGAACCCTACCGGTCCATGGCAGTGTTGTACAACATGTCATGCACCAAGCAAGGTGCCTGGCCAAACAGACTACATCAGCTGACTTGCACAAGGATGGCGGTATGTCTCCCTGCACTCCACAGGACCGATTTATTGCACTTGGTCCATCTAGATTTGGACTGAGTCATTTGGGCAGGGTGGACTCAGGAGTAGGGGGGCGTCGGTATTATATGCGTGGGGATTGAGGACCTGGCTCTCTTTTTGTGTTGGCTGTTGTGGTGTGTTGACTGTTTAGGTTGGGGGCTGAGAAGGCGAGTAGTCCCCTTTAGCAAGTATCCTTTTTACCCTGTCTGTCCTTCAACCTCTTCCCCTTTAGTCCTTATTTGCCCCTTACCTGCTCAGTTTTTCCATCAGTGGGCCTCCCAGCTTCTTTGCCCCCTGCTTCCTTCTTTTCATCTCCTTCGGTCTCTGTCTTTCTATCTTCCGCACTTCTCTCAGCCCTCACCCTCTCTAAATACCCCGTTCTCTCCTCTCATCTCCCCACCAGCTAATCTCGTCCTTGCTCCCCACTCCCACTCTCTCTCTGCTCCCCATCTGCCCATTCTTCCCTCTCTCTCCTCTCTCCCCAGTGCCTCTTACCATCTTTCATCCTTCTCATCATCCTCCCCACTCATACTTCCCTCTCCAGCCCTTCCCCATCTCCCTTGGTGTCCCTTGCCCTCCCCTGCATCCAAGGGTACCCCACATGCCAGCGGGTCCCATTAAAGCAGTGATAGAAATGTACCAAAAAAAATATTAGAACTGCGACTCCGGTGGCAGATAGAGTAGGAAAGAAGGGAGCAATGTGCAACACAGTTTTCAGGGTTGCAGTCATGCTGGTTGAAAGCCAATTGAGTTGAAACAGATTTCAGTTTGGCTGTAACTGCTGTTCAGTGGTAAAGTGGAGAAGTGTGCTTTAACTTCATAAAGAACAGTTCCGGAATATTGAAAATGGTTGCAAATGGTAGTGAAACTATTATCAGTAAAGAATAAAAGCAGTGGAGTACAGTTCCTATCTGTTCCCGCTCACTTCGACCACTTCATGAAAGTAGGTGTGCTGAACTTATATGTCTGCCACCCCTGCCTCGCCTTGTGCCCGCAGCCTTGGGCAGACAAACCCCGGTGTACAGTTTTCCTAGCAAAAACCTCTGGTAAAAAGTTCACCTCTCTGTAAGTAATTGATCTGTTCCTGAGTTCTGATTTTGGTGTCTTCTTTGGTAATCATGCTCTTTGGTGTGACCTGCCAGTTATTGCCAGAGGGGGGAGCCACTCCATCTGCACACACAATGCACCCGCCCCGGGTCTGTTGATCCCTGGTCCAGGATTTTGGCTCTGCCTGGGGTGTCCCACATGACTATCCCCATATCGGCCTTCCTGCCACATCCACAGGCTGCTGTCTTAGCAATTGTCTTCCATCCTCCTTGGGACAGTGCCAAATGTATGGGGGTGGCCCCCTCTCCAAGCAGAGCAAAGGCTGAACATCATGGCAGCTCACTGATGATCAGATCAGGGTGGACAGGGTTAGGTGGTGTTAGCCCCAGTGTGGGCACTTTCTGTCATGCTTTTCACCATTCTCCACCAAATACATATGTGCAGCAGGTCTGTACGACTGTTCTGAGGGGTGCCAACACCCTTGTCAATGCACCAGGGGTGTCACATGGAATAACCCCTTCTTCTCTCAGTTGTGCCTGAGCCCAACATCTCCCCTTCCACCACCAAACCTACAGCGGGCTGGCCCGCCAGTGCCATGTGTTTGATCTGCCCACTCCCCCAATTGTTGGTGGGTGCCCCCCTGTTGCTTCTGTTCCACAGATGCCCTGGAGAGCATGCAGATTGGCACAAGGTGGGTGCAAGTCTCCCCGATTGCCACCCTCCACCAGGTGCAGCTACTGGGTAGTTCCTGCCAGTGGCATATGTTTGTCTCACAGATTGAGCCATACATGTGTTTGTTCACATGGCCATTTCAGGGACACAGCACATTGCTTGTTGAGACAGTGATGTTCCCTTTGATGGCTGTATGTGTTACTTGGAATACTGTGGTTTATATACATAAAAGTATGCCAACAAACACTGACATCCTGGAAGGCGGGCATTAACCAGACCTAGCCCTATGTGGCCTAACATAGCACGTTTGGTGACTGTAGCTAAACTTGGTCAGTTTGCACCTCCCTTACATCGTGATGTGTGCCCCGTCTACTTCCAATGGTTCTTCCTGTGCCTCCCATGCTGGCCACATGTAAGGGTGAATCAGAATTCAAATCCAGGGAGCTGGGCGGGGAACAGCTCTACATCCAAGGTAGGCAGCAGGAATGTCAATTACCCACTCCCAATGACACACGTGTAACGGTACAGATGAATCTGCCAGTCACAGCTTTTACCCCCTATACTTACCAGTACCAAGCAGGTGAAAAAAGATACTGAGACAGCCTTACACCATTCCTGAGATATGAAATTGACACATGTGCATGCGCTGAAAAGCCGATCTACAAACTTACATTTAAACAGAAAATGCATATGTTGACTGCCATAAGAATCAGTTAGTTAGTTAAAATGAAATTAGTGTAGAATTAAAATTAGATAACAACCAAAGCACACAGTGAGCCTCATCACGAGTTGGGCGGTAACGCCGGCGCTATTAGCGCCGGCGCTAATAGCCCTACCGCCAAACCTCCGGCGCTATTAGCGCCGGATCACGGGTTTGGCGGAAGGGTTATTGCCCATTCCCCTTGGGCCCATTCGGGAATTCCTCATTCCCCATTGGGCCCAATGGGGAAAATTTGCGCTATTACCGCCGGTGGATTTCCCGCCGGCGGTAATTACACTGAAAATCGGCAATTTTGCCGCGGATTTCCCCCCAGCTCAGAGCTAGGGGGAAATCTGCCAGAGCCATGATCTGGCGGACCCTTAAATGGGGCCGTAATAGCGCTAACTTCGCATTTAAGGGTTACGGCCAGACTCGTGATGAGGCCCAGTGTGTTAAACATTCCTGGAGGGGCTATGATTCCAGCCTGTAATAGACGGTTTTACTACATTGGGAAAGGGAATGTTTCAAAATGACTGAAGCACGATGCTTCATACACTTACAGGGAATCCACACATGACAGACAATGCATTTAATCCTAGCAACATACAGCAGTGCCTGCTAAAGTGCGATAGTTTAATTTAAAGAACTTCAGTGTAAGACATACAAGGGCTTTGATGTCCAGGTACATGGACAACGGAGCAAAAATAAATGGCTTAGCTGACCCCATGATGGACACAGCCAGATGATCTGTGCGTTCAGCGATAGCATTCATTGGTAGCTAAATTCTGAAAAAAATATAGCTATTCCATGTTAAAACATGGTCTTGAGGAGCACATAATAAAAACTGCAGTTAAAATGTCAAACACTGGGACAATCACACCTGCCGCACTAGACTGAGGAAGGAGATGACTCAGAGAGTAGCCTTGCATTAATAGACATACCATTGAGATAACAAGAGCTTGTAGTTAATTGCAAATAATCACTGATCTCTCTCGTTCCATTATAACAAAAGCCATATATATCACACCTGGTCAGTACAAGTTTGA
Organism: Ambystoma mexicanum; assembly: GCF_040938575.1. NCBI lineage: Eukaryota > Metazoa > Chordata > Amphibia > Caudata > Ambystomatidae > Ambystoma > Ambystoma mexicanum. The sequence goes on from NC_090921.1 coordinate 923,007,613, forward strand.
GCACAGCCTGTGCCAAGCAATTGGAATGCACATTACCTCAGATAGCTGCATGCCTATGAAATGAAAGGAAAGTGATGGAGGTGCATGTGTAAAGTAGCAGGCTGGAGTCTCTATGTAAGTTGAAAACAAAAAGTCCTTTTATTTAGGCAATACAAGCTGCACAGCGGTCGTGTAGTGGATATGTATCTTAACATAAATTAAGTCAAGAGGGAGACTGTTGACTCAGCATCCCAGTTGCAGTTATGACAGGAGTCTGGCCCTCCTCGATGTCAGCTGTTCTCCATCCTAATATGCACAGTGGAAATTGGCAGTGTCCTCGCTCCACTCCTTGCTGTCCTCCAGATGTATACACTGGGAAAAACAGAGAATCTCCATGATTCCTGGACCAAGGGTTTTGAACTCCCTGCCACTCCCCCTTCCAATCAGTGGGCTCTCTCCACTCCTCCTCTTTGCGTTGGGTTGAGTCCCACACCCTTTTCCTTCCCGGTCCCTGGCGTTTCACCTTCTACTCGCCATGACCTATGTTCGACCGGTTTCTCCCGCCACCCCAGTATTTCCGTCTCTTTGAAAGGTTTCAGTGTCTGGTTATGTGAATAGGTATCTTCTGCCTTTGTTTCGTTTTGTCATGATGGTACCTTTGGCACTTCAGCTTCCATGGTTCCGATAACCACACTTAGTTGTGGGGAGTTGTGTGATTGTTAGTCCGCAGTGGCTTAAGAGATACACCCATTTGGTGCTGTATAGGACCCTGTGTCAGAAACACTGTAGTCATTGTTGTTTCCTGTTTCGAACCATGACATGAAAAGTCCTTGAAGTGTACGGGTTACGCTATGCCTAGACAGGTATAGCGTAACCCTGCTGTGTGGCTGCTTGGTAGTTACAATTCCTGCCGTTATGTGTGGATGCTGAGGTGCAGGTGTCTCCGTGCTGTGAATCCCCTGATAATGAAAGAGACTAGAGAAAGAAGGTGCCATTATTGTCAGTGGAGAGTAGAGCACAGCGTAGCTTAGTGGCACAGTTGAGAGATGAGGAGTGTTAGGGAGAATTCTCTGTTTAGGCTGAATTTCCCTCCCTAGTGAGTCCCCCAGCAGCTTTGCTGGATTTCTGGGGTTTAATTTTTTTCTCCTGCCAAGAGTGAGACTCTTTTACCCTCACTCTTGGACATGTTGAAGTGTGTTTTCTTGGTTAAACCTTGTGTTGAATGGGCTATGGGGTCTCTTACTCCATAGGGCCTCATGTATTTTTGTGATGTGGGTCACACAGCACCCTCTGTGCCGTGACCCAGGGGTGTCCTAGGGACTCCCCAACATAGACTCCATACCCTGGGACTGACTACTGTCTCCCAGGGCATGTAAAGTCACCAAAGACTTTGCTAGTCTTGAATCCTGAACAGAACCAGTACAAACCATCATATTGTGGACGTACTGGCTGGGGCAATTCGATTGCCCCAGGGTCTGTTAGTCGAGGGGGCACGTCTCCGTCCCCCCTGATCGAGTTTTGGCTGGTGGCAGTGGAAACTACTTTTTTATATTCAACCGCGAATATTTCCCTATGGGATTTCCCATTGTTTTAGGCTAACACATTTAATTAATTATTTACGGTAGCCTTAAACATACCGCCGGTTTATATATTTATTTTTATAACTCCGGTTGGGACTTTTTGCCAAAACTTGATTCTAAAATGGCGTTGGTGTTCGCCTCTGTAACTCTGACCCAAAGTGGAGCCCTTTGTTCCACTTTTGGCGGGCTTCTCCACAGAAGCCCTCCAAAGTGGTGCCACTCTGTCTGGGGTACTTAGGAGGGGTGGAGGGGGATTTAGGCACCCTGGACTGAGTTACCTTGGTAACTCAAGTCGCACTCCGTCCTGATTGGCCCAAGTGGTGAGCCGCCCGGCTCACCACTTAGCATGTTTGAGTGACAGCTAGGCTGGGTGAATGGGGGTTTGCTGCATAAAAGCAGGGCTTTGGGGACTGGAACTTCAGAAGTCGCCACAGGACCAAGAATCCGACGAGGGAAGAGCTGAGCCGACCTGCTTCGACGACACCACCCGGTGGAGCCCTGCTGAACCGTCTCACCACTTTTTCCCGACGACCGAGGAGAACTCTTAACGGAGTGGCTCCTTCCCTTGACTGGTGGGGACAACCAGTTTTCGCCTTCTTTCCGTTCTTTGAGGTATCTCGTGGCCGCCTTGCCTGTGCCAAGCACCCCGGCAACCGGAATACCACACTTTACCCCCATACCGCGAAAGTCGGTACCAACCCTTTAACCGGAGGACTCCGCGGCTGGTTTCTTCCCGGGCAGTGCAACGACCCTCTTCTTCTGCTCTTCAGCGAGAACTTCTTCTCCCCTGACCGACGTCGAGCCCTGCTGCCACTGCCTGGAACAACTGCCACCGCTGGAGGATCCTTTCCGCTTAAGGTACTGTGTTCTGCCTGGCTTCCCTTGCTACCGACTGTACGGGGTAGATTTAGTCCCCGGCTTTCGAACCTGGGAGTGCCTGGGACACTTTGGCTAAACTTTCTGAGCCACTCTAACCTCTTTTTGACTCTTTGCAAGACTTTGAATCTCTAACTAACAGTGTGATCTTGGGCACATTTTCGCTCCGGCTACTCTAAGAGTGGGCCCTGCCTAGTGACTTTTGCTCACCTGTGACTTTATTCTTCTTTAAGCCTATTGCAAGTGCTCTGGACCTTAGAGTGGTGTGTCTAACCCATTTCTGCTTTTTCTCTCCCTTTCTTGGAAACTACTAGAGTGTCATCTAACGTTAAGCACTCACCTCTGTTTTAATTAAGTGGTGTTTACTTAGAGTTGTCTAGATAGGAGAAAGGATTGAATCTACTTTCATTATAACTGTGATGAAGTGCTTTTACTATATTTTTGCTAGAGTGTTTTTAACTTATGTGTATTTTAAATAAATAACTATATACTTTTGAAACCAAGCTCTGGTCAGTGTTTGCTTGTGCTATTGTGTTTTGGTACATATTGTGTATACTTTACATACTGCCTAACTCTTCTTGAGAGAAGTCTGACTGCTCAGCCACAGCTACCAGGTAAATCTGGGTGGTACAGACTGCTACCAAAGGGGTTTACTGCTCTACCTGTAGTCTTAAATCTTTTGCAGTGTTCCCCAAGGGAACTGCACAGGTTTCTGCCTAACACTGGTGGCAGCGGTGGGATTTGTATTGAGTATACATTTTATTGTGCTTTAGATACCTTAGTGCAACTAACCACAAAGCTTAGCACTGAAAAAGTAAAACCTCTAACATGTCAGTTATAGAAAGCTATAGTCAAGAGTCCCTTGCAGCCAAAACTGCTGATTGTTTAAGAGTGCTCTGTAAACATAAGGATCTCCTGACTAAGGGCAAGAAAATGGAGCTGATTGAAAGATTGTTAGCTAACCAAAGTCTGGGTGATGGTTCAGAGGAACCTACCACTCCAGCAACTGTAGATGACAGTGTTGAAGTTAACATGGAACAAAATGTTGATGTTTCTGAGGAAGAGTCAGAAGAGGAGGGTGAGGCTGTTGTAACTGTCCCCCCTAGGCCTCTGCCTGCTCTACCTGCTGTGCCTACTGGACCTTTACCAGGTCCCACATTTAGTCCTCAGTACTTTGAACTGGAGAAAATGAAGCTAGAATTGGAGTATAAGAAACTTAATGCTCAAACTGACAAAGAACTAAGGCTAAGGGAAATGGAGCTCAAGTATGACTTAGAAATGAAGAAATTATCTGTTGAGAATGTTTCTCTCTCTGGCTCCTCTAGAAGTTCCAGTCCTAAAAGACCCCGGATGCCTAAAGAATTGGTTGGTATGTATGAGCCTAAGTTGGATGTGTTGGATTGGTTGTCTCTGTTTGAATATAATCATGGGCTCCAGAACATCACAGGAAATGACTTACTCACCTGGTTGTTCTCTAGGCTTCCCCCTGTTGCAACTGATGTGGTAATGGAGATGGGGGAGGAGGATAGGAAGGACTATGAATGTGTGAAACTAGCTTTGATAGCTAGGTTTGGGAAGACCCCTTCCCAGTATCTTAAGAGGTTTAGGAACCTCAAAAAGCATGATGGTACCCCTTGGGCTACCTGGGTGAGTGAATGTTTGAAAAACTTAGAGGGATGGATTAAGGGTTACAAGGTGAACACTTATGAAGGTATGAAGAATTTGTTTATGTTGGAGACTATTTATGATGCCTGCTCTCCTGAGCTCAGACAACACTTGGCTGATTCCAGGGAATTGGATTCCAGGAAACTAGCTAAGGCTGCTGACTTGTGGGTTGCCAACAGGGCCACTCACAAGGATTCTGGGGTAACTCAGAAGAAGGATGGGGAGAAACAGTCTAAAAAGGACTCCAAAGAGAATTCTAATAATTCCTATCCCAAAGAGGGCCCCAAACCACAAAATAACCAGGGTAAGCCACATGGGAAACCTATTCAGGCTACTGTACCTTCTGGCCACAAGCCAGAAGGAGGTCAGAACAAGCCACCCTTCCAGAGAGCATTTGGACAATGCTATGTCTGTCAGGGTACTGACCATATCAAAGGAGATCCCAAGTGCAAGGGTAAACCTGCAGGGATCAGCACAGTCTCCTTAGCCTTCACTCCTGAGGATGAAGTACAGATGGCTAGTGCCCACTTTGAACTCTTTGCTGAAGAACCCTTGGGTCTTCAAGCAACTGTAAACTTAGAGCCTATGGGTCTGGTTAGTCCCCAGAATAGGGTTGTGTATAACTCCCTACCTGTTAACTCTAAGGTGTATTATGTGGACAGTGTTCTTGTCAATGGCCAGGATACTCCTGCCAGGAGAGACACTGGGGCCAGCAGAACAGTAGTGGATGAAAGCTTCTTTCAACCTGAGGATGTGGCCAAAGCACCCAAAGGTCCCACTAAAATGTCTGGAGGCCCTGCCCAAATGGTTCCTATTCTACCAGCCCTCATTCAGTGTAACAACATGACAGTGAGGATCCCTGTCAGTGTTCAGACTGAGGTACCTGGGAAGGTCCTGTTGGGGAATGACCTAAGAACTCTAGGAGTAGTGTCACATACCCCCAGGCCTCCCAGTATGGAGAAGCAGAACTTAACCAAATTGGCTAGACAGGCTACCTTGAAGGACCCTTCTAAGCCTGTGGGACCCTCTACTGAGAACCCCACTACAAGCCCTGGTGTTAGTAAGTTGACCTCTAACCCAGGCACCTTTCAGGATAGTATGCTAGGAACATGGGAGCCCCAACCAAGCTCCATCATTGTTCCCCTAGTCTCAGAGTCTCTGACTCCCCCTGCTTCTGAGGAAGAGGTGGATAGACCAACTAGGCCCCTATCTGGACCTGAGAGAACTGGTAATTCTCAGTGCTGGTGGAAAACCAGAAAAGAAAAGTCTAAGGCCAAAAACCTTCAGACTGTTGGACCTTCTACTGAAGACCCCAACTCAAATCCTAATCTTAGGGGGGAAACTCCTAAAATAGGTAAGGGTAGATCTAAGAGGAAGGGGAAGCAGGTACATTGCCTAACCCCAACCCCTCCAACCAAGAGGCCTAAGACCCAACCTGCTCCCACAAGAGAGGTGGTGAGGAACCTTGGAGGCCCCTCTAGATCTAAGGGAATCCTTTATAAGGACCCCTTCAAAAAGCCTAACCTAGGTTCAGAAGTTGTACCAACTTCTGAGGGACTGGTCAACCAGATCCCCTATAACAAAAAGACTGATGTTCCTCAAAGGGTCTGTAGGTCCGTTAGCTTGCAGAAGAAAACCTTTGAGTTCTCCATTGAACACAGGTCAGGGTGTCACCATCAAAATGCTGATGGACTCTCTAGGATGTATATCATCGACTAGAGGTATGAGGTTCATCCAGGAGTGGATTAAATCCTCCTGTCCCTTAGTCTGGGGGGGGCGAGTGTTAGGGAGAATTCTCTGTTTAGGCTGAATTTCCCTCCCTAGTGAGTCCCCCAGCAGCTTTGCTGGATTTCTGGGGTTTAATTTTTTTCTCCTGCCAAGAGTGAGACTCTTTTACCCTCACTCTTGGACATGTTGAAGTGTGTTTTCTTGGTTAAACCTTGTGTTGAATGGGCTATGGGGTCTCTTACTCCATAGGGCCTCATGTATTTTTGTGATGTGGGTCACACAGCACCCTCTGTGCCGTGACCCAGGGGTGTCCTAGGGACTCCCCAACATAGACTCCATACCCTGGGACTGACTACTGTCTCCCAGGGCATGTAAAGTCACCAAAGACTTTGCTAGTCTTGAATCCTGAACAGAACCAGTACAAACCATCATATTGTGGACGTACTGGCTGGGGCAATTCGATTGCCCCAGGGTCTGTTAGTCGAGGGGGCACGTCTCCGTCCCCCCTGATCGAGTTTTGGCTGGTGGCAGTGGAAACTACTTTTTATATTCAACCGCGAATATTTCCCTATGGGATTTCCCATTGTTTTAGGCTAACACATTTAATTAATTATTTACGGTAGCCTTAAACATACCGCCGGTTTATATATTTATTTTTATAACTCCGGTTGGGACTTTTTGCCAAAACTTGATTCTAAAATGGCGTTGGTGTTCGCCTCTGTAACTCTGACCCAAAGTGGAGCCCTTTGTTCCACTTTTGGCGGGCTTCTCCACAGAAGCCCTCCAAAGTGGTGCCACTCTGTCTGGGGTACTTAGGAGGGGTGGAGGGGGATTTAGGCACCCTGGACTGAGTTACCTTGGTAACTCAAGTCGCACTCCGTCCTGATTGGCCCAAGTGGTGAGCCGCCCGGCTCACCACTTAGCATGTTTGAGTGACAGCTAGGCTGGGTGAATGGGGGTTTGCTGCATAAAAGCAGGGCTTTGGGGACTGGAACTTCAGAAGTCGCCACAGGACCAAGAATCCGACGAGGGAAGAGCTGAGCCGACCTGCTTCGACGACACCACCCGGTGGAGCCCTGCTGAACCGTCTCACCACTTTTTCCCGACGACCGAGGAGAACTCTTAACGGAGTGGCTCCTTCCCTTGACTGGTGGGGACAACCAGTTTTCGCCTTCTTTCCGTTCTTTGAGGTATCTCGTGGCCGCCTTGCCTGTGCCAAGCACCCCGGCAACCGGAATACCACACTTTACCCCCATACCGCGAAAGTCGGTACCAACCCTTTAACCGGAGGACTCCGCGGCTGGTTTCTTCCCGGGCAGTGCAACGACCCTCTTCTTCTGCTCTTCAGCGAGAACTTCTTCTCCCCTGACCGACGTCGAGCCCTGCTGCCACTGCCTGGAACAACTGCCACCGCTGGAGGATCCTTTCCGCTTAAGGTACTGTGTTCTGCCTGGCTTCCCTTGCTACCGACTGTACGGGGTAGATTTAGTCCCCGGCTTTCGAACCTGGGAGTGCCTGGGACACTTTGGCTAAACTTTCTGAGCCACTCTAACCTCTTTTTGACTCTTTGCAAGACTTTGAATCTCTAACTAACAGTGTGATCTTGGGCACATTTTCGCTCCGGCTACTCTAAGAGTGGGCCCTGCCTAGTGACTTTTGCTCACCTGTGACTTTATTCTTCTTTAAGCCTATTGCAAGTGCTCTGGACCTTAGAGTGGTGTGTCTAACCCATTTCTGCTTTTTCTCTCCCTTTCTTGGAAACTACTAGAGTGTCATCTAACGTTAAGCACTCACCTCTGTTTTAATTAAGTGGTGTTTACTTAGAGTTGTCTAGATAGGAGAAAGGATTGAATCTACTTTCATTATAACTGTGATGAAGTGCTTTTACTATATTTTTGCTAGAGTGTTTTTAACTTATGTGTATTTTAAATAAATAACTATATACTTTTGAAACCAAGCTCTGGTCAGTGTTTGCTTGTGCTATTGTGTTTTGGTACATATTGTGTATACTTTACATACTGCCTAACTCTTCTTGAGAGAAGTCTGACTGCTCAGCCACAGCTACCAGGTAAATCTGGGTGGTACAGACTGCTACCAAAGGGGTTTACTGCTCTACCTGTAGTCTTAAATCTTTTGCAGTGTTCCCCAAGGGAACTGCACAGGTTTCTGCCTAACAAGGAGGACAACAGAAAATGATATAGTCTAATACAACAACTAAAAGCAGCTATGGAGGAACTCTAGAAAGTGAGTGACATGATGGTAGGTGGTGTGGAGAACCCCATGATGAAAAGCATACCAGCAGGTAGTGGAGAGAAAACGCTTCAATGAGAGAAGTGGACATGAGGAAAGATAATAATTAACTAGATGGGAACTACAGAGAGAATACATATGTAAAGGTAGTGGAGTATGAAGAAAGAAAGGAAGAAGTGAAAGAGGAGTTTATTTTTATATTTGTATAGGTGTGTAATCTTATGGTGTGATCTTTTTCTTTATGATCTTTTCCTTTATGATCTTTTCTTATGTTTTGAAACTCTGAAGAAAAAAAAACATATATTTTCTAAATGTTGTAAAGTTGATAATTTTCAGCTATAACAATAAAAAAAGAAAGAGGAGTTTATAAGATTGATTGATTGATTGATATTTTATTTCTATCACACTCGTACACAAGTGTTTCAGAGTGCGGCAAGGGAGGGGAACAGGGGAGAAAAAACAGCGATCTTACTAGGCCAGTGACATTGAGAACGCGCAAGTGCACGGGAGAGGGGGGAGGGGAAAAGTGCATGGAAGGGGGAGAAGTGGAAAGTGTGAGGCCGAGGAGAAACAGATAAATAACAATAAATACATAATAAAGGCAACAAATAGTGGTAATGCAGCCAGCAATTTGCAAGTGCTAGGTTTAAGGCAGCAGACAGGGTAGGTCTGATAAGTGCAGGAAGAAAAAGAGGGGGGCTGTAAGGGTACAGATACAGACCCCAATGCAAGGGGTGGCCCGGAGGCAGTGCGGGAGGGTGGCAAGGTGAGCAGGTACCTGGGCCCGAAGGACAGAGGGTGGCCAACTGCACAGTGCCAAGAGAGAACCGATCAGCAGGGGAGACAGGGAGCAAAGGCAGAAGAAAAGAGAAAGGTCTTGAGGTGCTTCCGGAACGAGAGATGGTTCTCCTCAAGTTTTAGAGTGGCAGGGAGGCTGTTCCAAAGGGAGATCCCAGCCGAAGACAGAGATCTACCCCCAGCTCGTTTCTTTCAAAAATGACTGACCCTGAGGGAGTTGGAGGTAGTGAAGAGCGAAGAGCTCGAGAGGGGAGGGTGAGAGACATAGAGAAATTGAAAGGAGGGAGAAAGAGAGCGAACAGAGAGAAGAGACAAAGAAAGCGCAGAGAGAGGAAAGGCAAAAAGGAAAAGGGAGGTATGTAAAGTCACTAAATTAGAAGAATAGGAGAATAGCCAGCAGAAAGTAAGAAACTGAATAGAGGAGAAAGGAGGTGAGCCAAACTGTGAACAGAACATGATGCCAGAAATGTGGAGAGAAGGATGTGGGACAATAATGCCAGAAAACAGGGGCAGAGACCTGTTGTTAGAGGTAATGAGTGCAACATATGTAAGGGAGCCTGTTAAGGAAGTATGTTTTGATCTCATACTTGAGGATGACAGGAGTGGAGAGAGTGACCGAGAGACAGATGGGTAGACAATGATGATGGAGACAGAGATTAAGAGGTGGCACAAGCCCCACCAATGGATACTACCAGACAAACAGTAGGAGAGATAGCAGATTTGTTGAGGCACGATTTAAGCATATATCTACCCCTCACATTAATACTCCCTATAAATGAAGACCATAGATCACCATATTTATTAACCGACTTGCCAGAATGCCAGAAAAACTGTGTAGCTGAGATATTGAGTAGGAGAACTTGCATAGCTCCATCAGGAATTAGAACAGCTACATTATATGCCATAGCACCAGACAGATGCAAACAATGCAATGGATAAATTGTCATCACTTACTGCTGGAGTTGGCAAATGGATCTACCAGCTCGAGCGAGAAACCTTCGGAATTGCATTAGCTTTAAGGGACATGAAAAGCTTATTTGGCAAAGGATGTTTGGAAGAGTGCAGTCTGTTCCACAGTAACAGAACAAAACACCACTAAACATGATAGCTCACCATTTCATAATTGCAAAGCAAAGGTAGGGAAAGCATTAAGGATGCTATTTCCAGACCAGCCAGACATGATTGTCATAATGACTATAAAGATGAGACCTAGTGAAGACCCTGCTGCATACATTCAGGACATTAAGGAACAGTGGTACTTAGAAACCAAAGATCAATGGGAGATAAAAATACATGTGTTCTATCATATTTCATGTCAGGTTCTTCCTGAAGAAGTGCAGAGGCAGCTAAAAATGATTGTGGGGGTTGAAATGAGACCGTGGCCAGAGATACAATTGACTGTTGTCCACCAATGTAGGTTGAAGAAGGAGGAAGACCAAGAAAAATTGAAGAGAGGAAGATAGAAGAGGCAACATTGGTGTATAAAATATTATCTAGAATCACAGTAGAAGGGGCAGTATTAAAAAAATACAGGATAAGGGAATAATTGGCAGGGAACTGTTATGCCGCAGCAAGGTATGGGTGGCCATTTTATGGAAAAAGGTTAGAATAACTTCTATTCCTGGGGAGGAAGAGGATTTTCCCTGAGGGGGAGAGGATTTGGAACACCACAAGTAGGGATTGGTGGTGGACAGCCGTGCTTTGGAGGGCCTGGTAGCCCCAGAACAGTATGTTTGACATGTGGGTAAGTAGGACACATTTCACAAGTGTGCAGAAGTTGAGAAGCAATGCAGCAAGGTGCAATGCAATATGGGCCAAGATGGGGGATGGCATATTTTCCACCATATGGTGCATCAGAACAAGGTCTTGGGTATTATGACTACGCTTAGGAATTTGTGCGCCGAAAAATGGGGATTTGTGCGCCATTCTGCCCGCAAATCCCTGTTTAACAAATGGGGATTTGTGGGCAGAATGGCGCACAAATCTCTGTTTTTCAACGCACAAATTCCATGAATCAGCCCCATAATGTCCACATGATCAGTCACAAGCACTGCAGATGCAACCATTGCAACAACCACAAATGCCACAGTCACAACCACAGATAGTGCCACCACAGACACAGCAGACAAGGATGCCACAGCAATCACAGAACATATTACAACCAGAACAAGCAGTAACACAGTGGGATGCAAACATTTTACCCCAGACACAGACCCTCAGATAAAAGGGACAATGGTGGTTGGAGGGTATCCTTTCACAGCGACAGGACTGAATATGTAGCCACAATAGGACAGACCACAGAGTGACTTGGTGTGCCCTACCCTATCAGTGACTAATGACCCCGAACAGTTCCTGAGAGTGGGAGTAACTATAGGGGACAGGACTCTTTCTTTCTCAGTTGTCACTGGAGAGACAAAATCGTTTGACAGAGAGGGAACATTTCCAATGTTAGGAATATCTATGGACACACAAGGGTTCTCTGGGTTGACAAATGTGATTCCATTCACTAAAAGCCTGCCTGTGACAGTAGGACATCAGTTGGTAGCTATTCCATTCTTATATTCTGAAAGACACCTGTTAACATATTGGGGAGAGACCACATGCAAACGTTGACAATATCATTAACACAGGATAGGATAATATTTTCAACACCAGGCATACATTTCCACACAGTAAGAGAATACATATGGGCATTTATGGGCATAAAGTGCCCACAGGACTGCCAACAGATCCCAAAATATTCCTTTATGGGGTACAAGTGATGTAAGCATGGCTTCCCCGCATTACAAGGCAGTTATTCAGATTATCCACAGAATTTCTGTTCAAAGCAGAGGTACCTACAAATGTAGCAGATGAGAAAGTGATTACAATTGAGTTAGAAGTGGCTGTAGTGAGAGGGGACACAGTGACTTTATGGGCAACAGATGAGGAGCGAGTGAAATCACACACAGTGATAGCCCTTGATGCTACACACAGGCTCACTGACTTGACAGATAACAAATTGTTTGAAGAAAGGGACTCAGGTGATGAGGTACTCTATGAAATTTCTATACCTTATCAGTTGAAAATAGAGTACAGGGAAGTGTCACAAAGGATAATGCTAGCTGAGCAATTACCATGGTTTATGGAGGAAGATTCAGCAAATGTGCTAAGCACAATATGCACAGCCCGCCCTTATGATGTGGAGTTGTTAAAAGAGATTGGAGCAGTGAAGATAATACTGAAGAAAGGGGCCGTTTTACCCAGAGTAGGACAGTACCCATGTCCAGAGAAGCAGACAAGGGCAAATATGACACAAAAGAAGCCATCATGAAACCGAGAATGATCATGCCATCTGTGTTCCCTTGAAATACTGCTGTCTTTCCAATGAAAACAAATCAAGGGGAGTGTCTTGGAGATTCATACAAGATTCATGCCCTTTGAATACTATTGTTGAGGCAGAATTTCTGGTAGTTCCCAGTCCTGCCACAATGGTGTGTAATATACCACCCACAGCATCCCATTTCACAGTGATTTATTTGAAGAATGTATTGTTTAGTAGACCCCTCCAATATTTAACAGATATAGAAAGTTCTGTGACTGTCCTGAGAAATAAGTTACATAGCTATTTGATGTGTGTGACTTAATATCTCTCTCTTTCAATTGTTAATAGGAAAGGGAAAAGGGAGAGGAAGGGGGTGTCACTAAAGGCACAGAAAAATACAAAATAGAATAAACACTACTGCATTTATCAACTTTTTCTGTGGGTCGCCATCACTAAAATAAGATGATGCTAAAGTGCTGCCTCTCTGCCCAGCTATCACAAACCAGAGGGAGAAGATAGAGCTGAACATAACTGTGACCAAGAAGTAACAGAGTAGTAACAATCCTTCCTGGAGAGCTGTCAAGCGGTGCTTTACCACATTACCAACAAACTCTGACTTGAGTTGCAGTGGTGTCTGAAGAGTACAGTTGCATGAGATTTAAGAGACTATTTTTGATAGCATCACAAATGTCATTCATGACATCACTGACAACATCACATGTTTAACCCCTTTGTTTTCGTTCCCTGCCATATATATATAAAAAGCACCTTCCATGATATCAAAAGGATATCAATACATCATTCAAATGTAAGAAATCTAGTGTATAAAATATACTATGCAAAAAGTCCAGCTTCAGAATTAGGCAACTTAAATAACACTCTTCTGCATGGTACACCCAAATACTTACAAGAAGAAATTGACTGTATTCAGAGAAAATATTTTGGAAGTGAAAGCCACTTACAAAATGCAATAGTTTTAGAACATAGTAGCAACAATTCTGCACATAGCAACCTTCTATTACACACATACAGAAAAGAAATAGTAACATTTAAAAGGTCATCGGCTGAAGTACCAAACCATGTGTGTGTGTGTTGCCGCAGAACGTTTTACAAAAGGAACACAAAAAATGTAGACATGGCATACAAAATAAATGGTTTGAATTAGCTCTCTACCTTGTAGCAGAAAACAAATATAAACTAACTGAACGCCTAATATGTTGCAGTTACTGTACTACAAAATTAGACAACAACCACACTCGTTCACGTGCTATTACAAATTATTTGGAATTGTTCCCACTACCAAAAATCCTGCAACAACTCAATTTGTATGAGAGCATAATAATTCAAACAGTTCACCCATTTCAAGCAATTATACGCCTTCATCCAAAAACAGCAAAATTACCTTTGTCTGAATTGGTGAAAGGCATTCGTGGCAAAGAAGTTTATTTGCCATTAGATCTAATGGAAAATGTACACACTGTAGGAGTGTGACGTTCAATAGAGCATTCTTTAATAGTCTTGGTAAATGGTGTACCAACAAAGGACAAAAAAATTTGGCAACAACTGGTGGACTTACATAAAGTTAGACAAGCATTGCAATATCGAAAAGACAATAACGAGTACTACAAGGAAATAAATATTGATGAAAGCTATAGGGAAACAACTGAAATAATTCAAGAGCCATCAGAAACTGGACAATTCGAACTTCTGGATCCTGCTACAGTACCCACTCTTTTGGACCATTACACAATTCATCCATTGCATTCCAATGAAAGCATAGATGATGCACTAGAAAACAAACCAAAGGGTCACCACTGTGTATATGGGAAAAAAGTATAGAAGCACGTGCTTTTCCACTGCTATTTCCTACTGGCAAAGGTGGAAGATACGATGATAGACCCACTCAGATTGGGGCATCAGAATACCGCTCATTACAAATGTAATCGCAAGATCCCAGATTTAGACAAAATGTGCAATACATATTCCACCTACTGTATGAAAGTGAATTAGCAATGCTATGTTACGGAGTTGCACACATTTTGAAATCTGGAACCCACTTTCAAAATATGTCAGCTGCGCAGTTAATACAAAAAGTACAGGAAAAAGATGAGGTTTTACAATCAAGTATAACAAATTTGTTTGCAAACAAGCGTGGTACAAAGGAATACTGGTTCCGACGGCACAGAGATGTGCGTTGTATGATCAGAAACCTTGGACCACCCACTTGGTTTGTTACGCTAAGTTGTGCAGAATATGCATGGGAAGATTTACATGAGTTCCTACGCCTAGCAAACTGCAACAAAAACAACATAGATATATTAACACCTGGAGAACTTTGCTCTCTAGATCCAGTTAATGTGTCAAGATATTTCCATCATCGTTTCATTGACATGCTACACTTTATTTGCAATACAACTGTTCCTTCCCTTGGAGAATTGCAACACTTCTTTTAGAGAAAAGAATATCAAGCGATAGGAGCACCACATATTCACATGCTGTTATGGATCAAAGGTGCACCGAAATTTGGTCACAACAGTGATAGCACTGTTTTGCAGTTTATCCAAAAATATGTCACTTGTGAAATCCCTTCATAACAGACACATCGTGAGCTGCATGGACAAATGTGTCAAATATTGTCACCGCAAATACAAAAGGTAAATACTACACGAAATGCCGCTTTGGTTTCCCTAGACCAGTTACAGAAACATGTGAAGTAAACAACTTTATGTCTTCAGTTCGACATAGTGTTAAAGGTAAATCACCTAAGAACACGTATTACATAAAAAGAAGGGAAGAAGCAAAATATATCAAAATATATCAATGATTACAATGCAATCATTGCCCTCTTATGGAATGCAAACATAGATGTGCAGTACATTGCATACAATTCAACTGCTGTTGCACGATATGTTACAGCCTACTTAACAAAAGCAGAAAAAACAGAGCTTCAAGACCTCTGGGATGACCTACCATCAGACAAAACATTATCACAGAAATTGTACAGCCTAGGCAAAAAAATGCTCTCTCATAGAGAATGTGGCGCCTATGAAGCAGCAGATCGTTTAACCAGTACTGCTTTGTATGGAAAATCAGACAACATAGTATGGCTAAGTCTTGGTCCTGCAAAATCTAGAAAAAGAGTGCTGAAATCATATGAGGACATAGAAACAATTGCCAGAAATGATCCCAACAGAGCAGCCATTCTGAAAAACAATTTACTGGACTACACCCCTCATTTTCTGTGCGTACAAGGTGGCCATATCCAAATAGGAGTAGCATTTTGGAAAGCATGTGTCTATACCACATAGCTCAAAACTTTGCATACAACCCGATGAAAGCAAACGTACATATATAGTGACAGATTGTGAAGGGAGCTTAGTGAAACTTACCAAACAAAGCTTAATTATTCATGTCAAATTTTCATTAAAAACTCCTCAACAGAAGGAACTATAATACATGTCTCTGTTACAACTTTTCAAACCGTAGAGAAAAGAGGAAGACATACTAGATAACTATGACTGCTATGAAGATGCTTTCAAAGCAAATGAAAGCGCTATCACTGATGTGAACTTCACGCAGTACAAAACAATGTTACACAATGAGCAGCAACAGGAAGAAGAACTTCAGGCCCAGCTAGATGAGGACTCTTCCAACAGTAGTCAACCTTCTGTAACAGGAAGTCAAGAACCACTAGGACAACCACTAAAAGCATATGAGGCTAAAGTAGCTATGGCAGAAGTAGAAAACACCATGTATCAGTATCAAGAAGATACAGAAGACTTAACTGTAAAACAAGCAAAACGTAACAAGGATCAGCGCACCATTTTTGAAGACGTAACAAAACAAATAGTACATGGTGTACAACACGAAAATAAAGAACGTACCTGCCAAAATTACAGACATATACTGCTGTACGTGAGTGGTGAAGCTGGATCAGGGAAAACATTCTTAATCAAAATCATCAGCAAGTTCCTTCAACAATAGACGAACAACAAACTGTCAGCTGTTGTAACGGCCCCCACAGGTTTAGCTGCCTACAACATAGGCGGTGTCACTTTACACCGATTACTACTGCTTCCAGTAGGTCATCAAAATAAATTAGACTATTACAAACTTTCTGCAGAAGCTGCAATGGAATTATGCAGAGTATTGAAACAAATAAAAATGCTACTAATAGATGAAATGAGCATGGTCTCCAACCTAATGCTGGCTTTGATTCACCTCAGATTGCAAGACGTACTTAAAAGTAACAACGAAGAACTCTTTGCAGGGAATCACATTATTGTTTTGGAGATCTTCTACAGTTGACACCAGTGAAAGATCAACCTATTTTTAAAACCTTAGGCCACAAACTCTGCCGGAAAACTGTTGGTAGCATAAGTAATGTCAACCTTTGGCAACATTTCCAATACAGAGAATTAACTGAGAAGATGCAGCAATCTGCAGATCTCACTTATGCCAACACCTTTAAAAGTATTAGAGTTGGTGTACTATCGCAAGAAGCACAAGTTGTATTGAAAAACCGGCACATTCATGCACTTTATGGTGATAATGCATGTGCAACTGATGTTATGGAAAAAATAGCGTACAAAAATGTCAATTGTATGGCCTTAATGCCAACTCTTGAAAGCTGTTACAAATTCAATAAAACAATGTTAAATAAAGAAATGCATCCAATAATGGAAATTAGCGCCACAGACAAAATAGACGTACATGGTATGACAGTACCCATGTGTGAGCAAGCCACAACAAGACTAAATAGTTTAGAAAATTCAATCTCCAACACCGCTGGGTTGGAAAAAAATATTAAAATTATCCTTAAATTGTAGAGTAATGCTTAAACGTAACCTTGATGTAGAGCAAGGGCTAGTTAATGGAGCACTGGGTACAGTTGTTGGCTTTCAATCATACCCACATGACAGCAACATTCAGTTTGTCAATATTTCCTTTGATAAAGTTTCAGAAGTGAAAAGGATAGGGCGCTCAATTGCTTGATTCCTTTTCCTCAAAGACATGTATATACATAGAGAGCAATTTTCTCTAACTCTTGCATATGCACTTACCATTCATAAATCCCAAGGTCTTACCCTAGACAAAGCATTGATAGATATAGGAAACACAGTCTTTAAGGAAGGCATGAGCTACGTAGCATTATCACGCTTACGTACACTTGACGGTCTATTGCTAATGAACTTTGATGCAAGTAAAGTCAAAGCTGATATTCCTTGCATTCTAGAATGCAATACACTCCGTTCACTGTACACCCCTCATCTGAAACAATATCCTGTTCCAGATAAAGTCAAATGTGGTAAAAGAAAACTAAATGAAACAGAAATGCAACAGAATCCAACAGCAAATTCCTCAAAGAAAAGAAAAGAAGCTAAAGTTTCATCAATTACCACAAACAAATAAGGAACCTATTAGGGAATGTAAACTAGGGACGTCGTCAAAGAAGGAACAGAAATTCCGAAAAATGCACTCAGATACAGAACTAGCTGGTCCATTCAAATTTGCAAATGAAAGTGGGGTAAGTTGCTATGCAAATGTAGCATTGAATATTCTAATTCAATTGCCACCAATTATTATCAATGTTTACTTGCACAGAACAGACCAATTGTGTTTGCAAATGTTAGTGCTTCATAGAAATGCAACAAGCAATCCTGACAACACATACAGTGTTCATGGAATAAGGCAAGAATTGGGCGACTTTGCTGGAATGGTGAGATTCACTATGAACTCACAAGAAGATCCACAAGAATGTCTAATGTACTTACTATTAGTATTGGAAAACAAAAGCATACCTGTAAATGAAATCTTTCAGATTTCGTACATGTGGAAACATACATGCACTCTCTGTAGCAATGTGATACAGGAAGCAATGCCAAATGAGAAATTTGTGTATGTTTCCATACCAAATTGTGAAAGCATTCCATTTCATCAACTTGTACAGAATGCAAACCATGGCAGATTATGTACTATTTGCAATTCAGACAATCGCTCCACCTTACTGTTATAATCACATAGTGCCTACATAATACTTATGCTTCTACGTTATAATGCAGACGGTACCAAAAACAACTGCAAACTGACTGGATTCACACATGGGCAAGTGTCATTTGGAAAGAAAACCTTTACAACAATAGGTATAAGCAACAACCAATGCAGGTCACTACACTGCATACATTAAAAAGAAATGTGGATGGTTTGAATGTAATGATAGCACCATTATTCTAAAGCAGAGATTGCCAGCTAATATTACAAATGTGTATTTAATCTTTTTAAAGCCAAAATTTAATAAATAATGTGTACTTCAAGATTGCCAAAAAATTATGTGAAAGACTACAAACAGTTAGAATAGGCCAACAGGTGTCTAACTACCCAAGATGATATAACAACGACACAAATAAATGAATATCACAGATCTGTAGGAACACAACACATGCACAGTTAGAATACGCCTACATTTATCTAAATGTTGTTAAAAATCGGCAGGAAGGCAACGAACATAACATTAATCAGAAAGATGAAGGAAACAGGATATAACAACGACACAAATAAATGAATATCACAGATCTGTAGGAACAAATGCACAGTTAGAATACACCTACAGGAAGGCAACAAACATAACATTAATCAGAAAGATGAAGGAAACACTCAAAGGAAACAAGGAAGTAGTTAGTACCATAGCAAATGAAGTTTTTTTTTTAATCCGACAAGGATTTATTTTCCCCAGACCCAAGGATTAGAAAAGCATACACAGAAACTGAGCACAATGCACAGTACACTGGTTTGTAAACTAAAGATGAGGGTAAAAAAAAAAGATAAACTGTCTATTATGTAATGTAGTAATTTTTCATAAAATGCAAAGACTAACATACCTTTTTCTTCTTTCACAGAACTTAAAAAGGGATACTTTGCCAAGTACGAAAGGCATTTAAAAAATATATGTGGATTCTGAACAAAGTAAGAAGTAAGTATATTGGCAGTCATTTTCTACATGTGTGAATCTACACGTCTAATCTATGGTAGTAATATGCTGCAGTGGCTGTAGGCTGGCCCTTGCATCTTTGGTGTGTAACCTACCACCTACGCCTTGCGACCAAGGTACAAAGAGTATAGTTCCTAGCCACAACCATCGCTGCATATCAAAACCATTGTCCTTGTAAATTAGCTACTTATACATTTACTTTTGGGACCATCGTCTGCAGTCATGCAGCCAAGACACTAGGGCGTGCACACAACTAGCGCATTACACCACACCAATATTCACTTATAACTCCACTGCTTATGACTTCAGTCTTGGGTGCATGGCCTTTGGGCGTGCAGTCAAGACTCTGGGTCCTGGCCAGAAACACCACAGCATATTGGAACCATATGCCGATGGCCATGCATCCAAGACTCTAGGCCCTGGCCAAAACCACCATAGCATGTGACACCCATGGCGGCGTACTAATGAATACAATAACCATAGGAAAAAGTAATGCAATTACGGCATGGTGTCAATTTCAATGTTCCCTAACACCACACGTGTCCTTACAACAGTTACAAGTTCCCTGTACACTGCACGGACTGAAATACTGCCCTTATTGGACCCCTCATTTTCTCTGTATACAAGGTGGCCTTAGAAAATACATCATGAAGAGGTTATAACTTTGTTAGTGGGTGCATGGCCGAAGGGTGCAGGGTCTCCCCAAAACCACCTCAGTGATGAGTCGTAGTGGGGGTTTTTCTATAGGTGTGGTATCCTTCATTGCTTCTGGCCAGAGGCTTCACTCCTAGCTGTATATCCATAGATATTACATGGGATAGGTCTGCAATGGTTTGCACGTCCAGTACTTATAACTTTGTCCTTGGGTGCATGCACCCAAGACTGCCCACACTCCCCACAACTTGGCAATTGATACGTAATACTATGGGTGTATCCATGGGTGTGACATGCTGCTGTGGTTGTGGCCAAGGCCTACAGTCTTGGAAGTAAGGCCTTCGGCCATACATCCAAGACTCTAGGCCCTGGCCACAACCACTGTAGCATGTGACACCCATGGCGGCGTACTAATGAATATAATAATACCCATAGGAAAAAGTAGTGCAATTACGGCATTTGTCATTCTCAATGTTCGTCACCACTACGCGTGTCCTTACAACAGTTACAAGTTTCCTGTGCATGGACTGAAATGCTACCATTATTACACCCCTCATTTTCTGTGCGTACAAGGTGGCCATAGAAAATACATCATGAAGACCATCCCTCAGAACAAATGAATTTATCACCCCTGTCTTACTGTCTGAACCTTTCCCAACGCTCGGTGACACAGCAAAAGAGTTTTATAAATATAGCATGCGTACGCTGGTTGTTGCTCCGCTATCGGCGGATCCAAGATGTCGGGCGCTTCCAAACAATCTGACGCAGAACACGTCTCGCAGCGGCCAATCGGCAGAGACGGTCATGACGCCAGCCCCTTAGCCAATCAATATCTTGTCCGTGGACCGAACAGAGAAGTGTGACCGCGAAGCGGACATAGATATCACTAATTTTTTCAGACCTACTTTTTGGTCATTTCAATGAAAATTACTGCACGGAAGGTCACCAAATGTACAAAAGCACGCTTTCTGGACCAAGCCCCTGTACCTGCCGCAAATTTCGTGAAAATCTGTCCAGCGGTTTGACCTGTAGCCGTGCACAAAGTTTTTCCTCCATTCAGTCTATGGGAAAAAAAGACGTTTTGGGACCCACCCTATAACTTTTGCCCCCCTGGACAAAACATCTCCAAACTTTGCAATAAAATTCAGATTGGCCCATATATTTTTTTTGCAAAGTTTGATGACGATTCATCCCGGGGAGCGGAGTTATTGGCCACCCAAAAAGTGATCTTCCTATGGAAACAGCAATTTAACCATAACTACACAGCCACTACCTATATATATATATATATATATATATATATATATATATATATATATATATATATATATATATATATATAATGAAAACAACTTTGTTAAAGGGACGTTATGGTTAAATTGCACTAATAACCCATGAAATTCAATGAAAAAACTTTGTTAAAAGGGCATTGTGGTTAAATAGCACTAATAAAAAGTTACACAATTCAAAGAAAATCTTTGCTAAAGGGACGTTATAGTTACAATTAATACAAAATACCCCAGAAGTTTGCCAGTCATGGTGAGCTAAGCAACCATAACTCGTGCCACCAACGTGCACTGCTGAGACAAACACGCAGTAGATGAAAAATGACATCACAAAGAGTGAGCCCTGTTCACCTCAGCACTGGGTTATTCAATAAGTAACTGTTGTCATAATTAAGCAGTCTTCAAAACTATTATTGATGCTATATTTACTGTTAGAACTCATCCGACACATAATTCGACTCTCTATATTCTTTCTCAAGGTATATGGATTGTGGGCCTGTCGATGCTGCAAGGTTATGGAAATGAGTCCAGCATCCAATCCCAAAATCTTGTCTCACTGTAGTCGCAAATACGGGTGGGTAATGATTTCAAGGGTTGGCCTGGTGACCATGTGGGCACTTGGTTTGGCGTGCCTGGTAATTATCTGCTGACTAGCATTCCCTCAGAGTCTTTGCAGCAATACTCACAGCGATCTGTTGATGCAAATCCTGTGCAGCACTTCGGGCTCGAGCCATGGACAGAATTTTAGACACAGGCAGAATTTATTTTCCCTTACAAACCTATCCTGATTTTCAAAAACATAGTCCATGGCCATGGCCATGCCCACTTTAAACCCATTGCCATTATCTCATGGTCATTGCCAGTAACCAGATTATTAGAGTCAAAATCTGACCGCTGCCCATGGACACAAGCCATGACTCGGACAATTTCAGTCACCAATGGTATATCACAATTTTGTCGACCTACATTATGACACTGTTCAAAAAATAAGACGCAGACACATTTGTAAAAAAAATGCTTTCAAGTCCTTGCTAACGCTTCTTGCACAACTTTCCTGCAAATCCATCCATGCTTTATTTTTTGAAAAGTGTGAAAATGAACACAAATAAATAGTCATATTACTTGGCTCCCAGTTGACAAAATCCATTCAGAAGACTTTTCAGAAAAATTCAAGGTTGGGTAAATAATCTTTCTAAACTCTTTTGTGAACATTTGACAAACTGCAAAAAAGTTATTATTATCCATCTAAAAATGTTAAACCACCCCTCTAAGTTTGCCCCCTCTTCACAAAATCGCACCAAACTTTGCAAAAACATTCAAATCTTAAATCTTTTTTAACACTTTTGTTCAGATTTGTGAAACGTGCCAAAATAAGCATTTCAAATATATTGGAACCCCCCCCCCTAATTTTGTTCCCTCTTGGCAAAACAGCCCCAACCTTTGAAGAACCATTCAAGGTCATGTCTAGGATAATATCACAACGTTTCATACAGTTTCATTGAGTGGCGCCAAGTTAGACGCCATCCAAAATCTGCTTTTCACCAACCCTGTAATGCATAAACATGTATGTTTCGTGAACATAACAGGGATGTCCTCAAACAGTTTGCAGACTTCAAAGGTAGAAAATCAACTTTTTTTTGTTGCTTTTTGAGGCCTAATCTCATCCTCATCACCCCTCATTTCCCCACAGATTGTTTCATTAGTGTGTCTGCGAATCCCACATGGCACAATGACCAGAGTAGTAATACGTGTATTGTAATTATAGGTAATGTAGCAAGAGTATGGCCAGAATCACCATGGTAGGAATATGTGTTAAGTAATTGTACGTAATGTAGTGGGAGAACACATTGTTTGTAATATGGATGAATTATGTAATTGAATTGTATACAGTACTTATGATTGTAGCATAGTGCTCACAGAGTATGTAGTTAATTAAGATGGCTGTGACTACTTAGTGTTGTAGCGTCATGAAGCTGCAATCTTGGTTTCTTTTCTGTGGAAAAAAAAACAGTACAATTGGTTAACCATGATAGTTCAAAAACTGTAGTGGTATAAAGTTTTCAATATACATTTTCTTTTTTAGACCTTCAGAAACAGTACGTTTTAAGTACTATGTTTGGTATAACATTAGTGTATGACACACTGTTGTTGTCTTGCCATTACATAAACATTGGGAGAAAATAATCCATAATGAATAAAAAAAAAAATTAAAACAAATAACTGATTACAGTTATTTGAGTGTAAAGGTGATAGTATGTTTGTTTGAAGACTGTTGTAATTAAGGGAATGCTTGAAATAGTTAGATACCTGTTGGCATATTCTAACCACATTAGAGGTTACAAGATGCTTTGTCATATAAGAATTGAGATGGCGTATTTAAAGTGATTTTCAATGAAGGGTGCTTTAGAAGTAGTTTGATACCTGTTGGTGTATTCTAACTAGATTGTCTTTGAAAAGTGTTCTTGCAATATTATGGATGTAGTTAGATACCTACTGCTGTATTCTAACTGTTAATTGTGCTATATTTTAGTGAATAAATCTGGTTTGAAGGAATATTAAGTAAGAATTTATTAAATTTTCTGGTAACCTATGTTGTGGGGTAACAGAGTTATTGTTACATTCAAACCAATGACATATGCAGGGTAGTGCCCTTAAGTTTTTGCGCCACCAGCCTGGTAAATTATTGTGACTGTTGGGAAGGTTTTCGTTCCAAGAAATAATTGGCCATGTGTGAAGCCTGTAAGTTTACAGTTATTGTTGGTACCATTTGCATTGTACCTTAGAAGCATTACTGTGACAGAATTGGCTATGTGGGTTTATTTGTCTGAATTGCAATATTTGTGAAAGAGTTCAAGAAAACTTAAAACAAATATATAAGCACACCTGTACTATGTTTTGCTAGATGCAGATCTTGTTGAATCTGGAAATCGAAATCTTGGGAACAGCAGATTGCACAGTAGTTTTTGATGTAGATGTCTTTCATTAACAGGAGATATGTACTCTGAGAGTTCAAGTGTACATCTGAAGAGTTGAAGTGAGATGACAGGGTTAGGTGTAGAGGTTTTGGGTGTGATTGGTGGATGAATGTGTGACTCTTTGAACGGAGCCAATGAGGGAGTGTTGAGAACATAGACGTGGTAAGGGTAAAAGAGCTGTCCTCTGAAAGCAGGTCCACGGATACCACAGTTGTCTTAAGACGTAATGTGACACATCAAGGTCTTTTATGGATGCCTGGCATGGAAAGGGCACTGTGGGGAGTAGCCAATCAGGTTATTGGGTGTGGTGTACAGGAAGAGAGGGTAGTGGGAGCTTTGTATGCAGGAGTTCTGAGAGCAGTGATTATGGCTATGGCTATGTGTTTGAGAAGGCAGACTGTGTGGATCATGGAGGATTCTTCAATTCAGTCATTGAAGGTATATGCTGATAATCATGGCATCCTTGGAAATATTGGATTGGCAGAAGTAGAAGTTTCCTGGAATGCAGTTTGTAGCTCAAAATGAGCATTCCGTGAGAGTATGGCTCACTTTAAATGTCCAGATATTGTGATTGTTCATTGTGAAGGGGACAGTTTGGGGTTTGTGACTCCAGTGTCTTTGGAAGTTGCTCTGAAGGATTTTTTTAAAAGCCCAATTCAACTGTTCCTGCTGCTCACATTATTTTTAGGGAAATAAATCAGAGACGTAAATGGAGATGTCCAACAAACTTTTTCAGTACCAAAATGTTGTACATGTCTGTGGACTACTGCGCTCTCCGTGTACTATGTAGGTTGTGCAAGGGACTGTGATTTTTTTTCTCATCTCTATTTTTTAATTGTGAAAGGTGGCTCTTAAAGGAACCTTTTCTTTTGTAGTTTGAACATTTTGAAAATGTTTGGCATTTTTTCTCAGGAGAGACAAGGTAGCAGAGGGAAGGAATAGGGGACACCAACTGTGGGGATGAAGGGGCAGGTGGAGAGAGGAAGATGTTGAGCTGGGTGTAATCTGGTAGTTGGCAGTGTTTCTCATGCCACTTGACCACAGCCTCTAAAGCACTCTGAAACTGCTCCCCCCCAAAGATTGGTACTTTACAGTCCACGCATAGCACTATGACCCTGGAGAGGTGAGGGTCGACAGGGTTCTGTATGGGCTGTGAAGCCGCTGCTGGGATCCTCTGCCCCAAAGGAGTATCCTTTGTTGTGACAGGAGCAAATGAAGACGATGAGGTGGAGAAAGTCAACCTGCTCCGACCTGAGAAAGGTATCAGCTTTCTTAGAGCACTCAGGTGGGCGATTTGGTGTGGCAACTCATGGAAGTAGTCCCGTAGGAATACAAGCCAGGTTTCCCGTGACTGAGCACAACTTTGCACTCAGTGCATCGAACATTGCTTGTACGAGCCTTTGGGACATTTCCAACGGTCATGAAAAATTGCCACACCCAGGACTCACTTTGATTACTAGTGACAGGGACTTCCTGCTCTTCATCTTCTTCTGTTTCTTGATCCTCCTATCTATCACCGCATCTGTTCCCCTCTCCAGGCCTTCCTGGTTGTGGAGGTGGTGGTGGGGTTGTCTGGGAAGGAGGTATTGCCATAGCAGATGCCATTTTCAGCAAGATTGCAGATCTCCCTAATAACTTTCCAAATCAGGTGCTGTCTCCTGGATAGCCAGATTGAGATTGAGGAAAAGTAATGGGTCGGTGCCTACTGAGTAACCATCCGTGGACAGTCATACTGTATGCAGACTATTGAGTCAAAGATAGGCCTTGTAAAGTTATGAAAAGTTGCCAGATCAATGTAGAATGGACCTGCGAGCTGTGCAAGGGTAACATTTCTGCTTGAAACAGCCTGGATTGGCAGGAAAAACACTTTTTAACTGTGCATTGCCTCAGACACCATTCACAGACACCGCTGTCACGCTGCATGGGTGCGGTCACATGGTGACATCCCCGGTCATCCACGGCCATGCATCATGTGAACATGGAAATGTCTGAATATTCCACAAGTTCAGCGGCACCTCAGACATTCACATAGTCTGCGGATTCATAATAGGAGTTTTTAAAAAACAAGGGAATACAACACAACAATAAACAAACCATTTGTAGTACAAACAATATATTTATTTAAGAAAGGGATAGGGTATCAGAATGCCAAACATAAATGGGGGAATTAGGCATTTGTGTACAATAATAATGAGGGGAGCAAGGGACTGAGGTTTCATCAAATCATCTTTAATTAAAATGTTCAGAATTTGGTGGGGCTGATTGCTGTGGACAAGGGGTGCAGGTGCAAGTGGGACAGTGATAAGGATCAGAAGATTTTTGACATATTGTACATGTTCATTAAAATCATTCCTTAGTTGATCCAATTTTTTTGACAAGTCATTGATTTCAGTATTTACATTCAGAATACAACTCCTCTTTCTGATTCTCGGGACTGTAAATGATCAAACTGGGGTGTGCTTTCGTCATGGGGCATGCTTCCGACATGATAACCATGTACCTTAAGAGAAATAGAAATAATGATGTTAGTAAGATGTGTACAAAGTACACTATTTGTTGACAGTAAAATATGTATTGTATACCATTGGGGATGTTATTGTCACTCATTTCCTCTCTTGGGAAGTTCTCTTCTAACTGTTCAAGTATGATTCCCATTTCTTTGAGAAACCTGTATACAGAGTGGTACTCAGGAGATTATATGAAGTGCATAATTATGATTTTTGATTGGTGCATTCCATTGCAATGTGTCCTGGGTGTTAGTCTTACCAGTGACCAGTAGTGGAGCGAGTTATGGTTGCTTAGCTTACCATAACTGGTGAATTTCTGAGGTTTTTCGGTTTTACTTGTAACGTAACGTCCCTTTAACACCATTTTTCATTGAATTTCATAGGTGTTAATTAGTGCAATTTAACTCTATAACATCCCTTTAACAATGTTTTTTCAGTGAATATGTACTATATACATATATATATATATATATATATATATATATATATATATATATATATTATAGGGGCGGCAATAGCCACCCTACAGTTAGGTTAGTTGGACACCCATAGGAACCCCATGAAAGTCTATTGTTAATACCTTTTGATTCAAGTAACGGATTTGACCGAAATTTCAAAAGTGATTAAGGACTCACAGGGCCTTCCATACTAGACTGCAATTTTTCATTAAGATTTGTGAAAAAATAAAAAAGGTAAGAAGACAAACACATTTGTTTCCGAAATTTCAGCCAAAGCGCATATCCCAAACCGCTGGACTGATTTAGACCAGGTCCAAAACAACTTGGGCACGAAGGGTTGACTCGCGATCCATGTGTGGTTTGGGTTTATTCGATGCAGTCGCTATTTAAATATTTGATGGAGAAGGGGGTGCCCCCTTCTCAAAAATAGCTATATCTCAGGGATTTACCAGAAACTGGGGTTTTTTAGAAATTAAATGACCACCATCTTGTTTTTCTCTCAATGATTTTTGGGGTTATAGGCAAGAATATGGGAAAATTTAATGCAGGAAAAAAGATGTTTGAAGGTTAAAAAACATGCAAATATCATCAGGCTAGACTTGGGGCCGGGGGGTGACTAGGGAGCTCCAAGTGAAATTTTGGGATTTGGAGGGGGTCTATGGAATGAGTTTGTAACACAAAGTTTTCTGTAGCCTCGGCTATAGACTCAAATAGCCAACATCTTAAAGCAAACTGTGTCATAGAAACAGCGTGTGTTGTGGGGGGAAAGGGAGAGAGCAGGGGTAGTGAGGAGGACATCTGGGGAGTGGGGGAAGCTGTCACAGATGAGGTGGTAATTGGTGAAGGCCATGGGGCTTTATTCGAGGCTATGAAAGACTACTGATAACCAAAGATATGTGTAGTTCAGTACCTGTGGTTACGTTTTTTTTTTTAACAATTTTATTTTAGTTTGATTTCACACATGGGAAATAATACAATTTCACAAGGGTTAAATTACATAGTTTTTGGATGGGTCAACCGTTGCTAGTCCTCTTCTCTCATACCCTCCCCCGTGCACTCCACCCCTCTCCCGTCCCATTTGTTCATCTACAGCCTAGTGACGAGTTGCCAGGAGTCCATAGTTAGTCATTGTCCTGCAGGGCCAGTGGTGCAAGGTGGGGTTCATGTGGTTGTGCTGGGAAGTTCCGGTCATATTCTAGTATCAGGGTCCATATGTCTGTGAACATGTGCAGTAGACCTTCTTTGGCGGCAGTGGCCTTTTCTGCTACCAGGATGTCCCACATTTTGATCCACCAGATTTTACAGATATAGTGAGGTTGGGTGTGAACAATTACTGCCAATGGCCAAAGACCATGGCAGGTGACACGATTGCCATCCAGGCCTCCCATCCATGCAGTAACCAGGACAGACCATGCTTTGCTTTAAAGTGAGGAAGGGACCACCCTCCTTAGGCCATGTTGCCAGAAAATGAGCCAAAGTTACAAGACCACTTAGAGAAAGGAGCCGGCCCTTTTCTTTGCTTTGAAACTAACCAGGGTCAGTCCTGCTGAAAAGCTAAGCAGGGTTAGTCCCAGTTACTGCATCGATGCGTGACTGAAAGGGCATCCAAATTATTTTATTTTTTTTATACCATGCTACTGTCAGTCCTTGAAAGTTTTGGACTCAGAGAGCATTTTTTTGCCTTTTGCTAAATGCCATTCTGGTATTTGTAGTCTCTTTGGCATGATCAACCAAGTTTAACCCATTACTCATTATGTATTGGGATCAAACCAGTTTTAAAAGCAGACCATTCTAATATATTGAATTTGTTTAATATCTTAAATTCGCTTTATACAATCCCATCTTTGCACACAATCATATCTGGTGGCATTGATCTAGTGCACTTTGTTCATGAACAATCATGCCGATATTGTACACATATGTTGTGA
The DNA here is from genome assembly GCF_040938575.1 of Ambystoma mexicanum. Classification (NCBI taxonomy): domain Eukaryota; kingdom Metazoa; phylum Chordata; class Amphibia; order Caudata; family Ambystomatidae; genus Ambystoma; species Ambystoma mexicanum. The sequence continues at coordinate 923,036,589 of NC_090921.1, forward strand.
ATCTAAAATTGTATTTGATATGATTTTTAATGTTTTTGAGATTTTTCTGAAGATGTGTTATATGGTTTTTCCCCTCGTATTACTTTTTAACTCTAATACAAATTGTACTCAGAACCATCTTGCCAGAGTCATGAATTTATATTGTCATGATGATGCATCGAATAAGTGGTTTATTTCGATCTATCCAGACTGTGAACCTAAACAGCAGTTGTAACAGGACTGGCCTTGGTTATCCAATGCTTTACTCACTGGGGCTAAATTTCCTTACAAGCCGGTGTTTATCTTCAACAATGATATACTGAAACCTTTTTCTAGGAACACCAGGGGATTTTCACTTCTTCAGAGGATGGATACTTTATCTATTAATCTTAGTGACTATAATATCATTGTGCTACAAGAACTATGGGTCAGCAAATGTGGTTATATTGATGGTTATACCACCTATTCTCAGCTAGCTCAATAAGGCATCAAAGGTACACCCTTTGGAGGTCTAATAATTTCCCTGAGCAACTGACTTCCCTGCCAATCGAAAATTATAAATAACACATTTCTGGGACTACTGGCCCTATTCCTAGCAAGCACAGAGATGTATTGTTTAAATAATCTTTGGTTTATTACTATCTACCTCAATTCTATTTCTTCTGAATGTGATAGACTCCTGGAAGGCCTTGGCGATATGCTATGTGAGTGGTGTGGAAACAACAAAAACGGAAATATCACTGTTGCAGTCGATTTTAATTCAGTGTATGAAGAAGGGACAGATTTTTCTGATAAATTTCTGAATTGTTTACATGGATCCTATACCCTACCTCTGGGGGTATTTTACAGATTCTGGAGGAGTGCAACATCTATATTCTGAATGGTATTGCTCTTTGTGACATGTCCTTGAAACCCACCTGCTAAAGAGGTATGTCATATTCCATAATAGATTATGTTTGTGTTTCCAACCAAATCTATCAGAATACTATGGGCCTCATTACGAGGTATGCCGGTAGCCATGCCGCTATTGGCGGCATGGCTGCCGGCAAACTGCATCCGTGTCCGTGTCCTCAGAATGAGGACTTACCGGACCATTCCGAGTTCGGATGGCCCGGTAATTCCTCACTCGAGGACACGGACACGGTTCATCCCCATTCCCATTTCAACCCCCATAGGGCTGAATGGGAATGGGAGAGGGAGTAAACAACGGGCCATTACGAGATGGCCCGTTGTTTGCTCCCTCTTCGCCTCACGGGGCCCGGTATGCACGCTTGGTTTTCCCAGGCGTGCTTAACGTGTCCCGCGAGGGGACATCGTAATGTGGCGGAACAGGTTGAACGACGCCGCAGCCTTTTACGGCGCCGTTTATCCCCTTCTGCCAGGATCGTAATGAGGCCCTATGTGTTTTGAGGTAATAGATGCTCCTAATAATGATCACAATATGCTGCCCTGTTTTATAAATGTACAGCTGGGTTCAAAAGAGTTGTCTTTATCTGAATTTACCATCTATCCATCAAAGAATAGTCCTAGATCCCCAATAAATTTTAAATTATTCAAATCCAAAATATGGCAAATAGTATGAGCTTCCTCAGTAAATGATAGTCAACATCATTCCCATCCCTTGGAGTTTCCCAAGACTACCTTTTTGATACAAAAGTGTATTATGGATGCTCATTCTAGCATTGGATCAAAAAGGTTTCAAAGCTTAGAAACATCTCCCAAATGCAGCAAATATGGGGTGTTATGTATTAAGCTTCCTTCTTTACATAAGACTGACTATGGAATCCATTCACACAAATTGAAACCAAGGTAGAGGAATTGGTTGGAGGCACATACAATCACTTTGATCCAGAGGGACAGTGAACAGATGCTTCCCGTTCTGGTTGATCAGCAGACACATTCCTTATGGAACATAGTAAATGTCCTCTCCTCTTCCCAACAAGTTTTGCAATTGAACCCTATTGCATCTCCAATTGGATGGTCCATTACACCAAACTATACACTCAGAAAAGGACACAACCAATTGCAATTTAATTAATAACTTCAACTCTATCTGGTCTCTCCCCTTTTCATCAAAATAAATAAATACAATTTGAAAATTGACAAACTTTCAGATTATAGGCCCTGATGGTCTCCCAAATGGTGTCCTTAAAAATAATCCACTCATGTGAGCCGACATTTTATTTAGATTATTCTCCAAGATCATATCAAGAAAGATGATCACGACATCATGGTGAACAGCATTTGCCATGCCTTTTTTTTTTTTAAGTGGTCCATAGTAATTGGGCAAATTACCCCCCTATACCCCTCTTGGAAACCAGCTGAAAAGTGTATTCTTCCTTTGTACTCAAACAGATAATGGCTTGGGACACTGATGCTGGTCGTATGGATATTTCCAGTCAGATTTTTTTAAAGGGGTGGAAACTGGGTTTGATTATCTACTTTTGATTCTTGTGATGTGCATATCCTTGAAGAAACGTACACCGCTCTATTTGGCATTTGTCAACTTGACAAATACCTTCAATAAAGTCAACCGAGTCAAATTGTAGAGTGAACGTGAATTATGGGGCATGCCCACCTATCCTTTGGACATATTAATAAGTATGCATGCTAATTCCTCCCTTAAGGCCCACTTGGATAATTCTGGGACAATGACTGGAAATATATCTACATTTGACGGGCTGTGCCAGTGGTAAGTGTTGATGCCCGTATTGTTTAATATTTCTCTTTCTGAATCTATATTTTTATCTGTCTGCGACCAACTCTTTTCACCATAAAATGGGTGCTATTCCCCTTATTTTCCTAATTTATGCCAATGATCGTATACTCTTTGATAGAATCCCCATTTGCCTTCAAAGATGTATTAACATCCTGGAGGACTATTGCTAATGCAACTACTTAGTTATAGATATAAAGAAAAGATTACGAAAAGCCTTAAGATTACCAGTGCCAGGAAATACTCACCTTTCATTTGCAAAATGGATCCCTCTAGATTGGAATCAGTTGCAAAGGCGACACACACAAAACTGTGAGACAGAAATCTTTGGTCTTTTCAGCACAAATGATGTGACTTGATCAGAAGTACGTATGTTTCTCTGTTCTTCCAATATTACATTTTTACAAATAAAACATCACACCGCCTTATTATATGGGGCAGAATTTCTTCCTTTAAAACCACTTTTTTGGGATCTCTTAGAGGGCTTAATCTGGAGGAAGATCTTTGCCCACCCAAATTCAGGGATGTCATTTCACCAAAATGCCAGGGGTAGCAGTAGTGACTTCACACGACCCTTGCCCACTAAGGAAATCACAATAAATGATGTAGTTTGACCCCACCCCAACGTGACATCACAGGAAGCAATGGAACACGACCTTGCACCCCTTGACAAAACAGGAAGTGGCATCACATAGCATTGTTCCTAAGTACACTATGAAAAATATGGTTATGATATAATTTTAATGTGATATACACTTTATACAAGAATGGATACCAAATGTATCATTAATATCAGTATGTAAAGGCCCAAATTACTATGAATGGAAGCAGATGTACAAGGCCAAATGATAATAATATGTTCTTATATAGCACTTATGCTTAAGAGCTTTATATTATACAATATGACCCGAGTTGTGTTGGTCCTCATTTATCAACCTGAGAAGGATGTATGACTGAGTTGGCCTTGCCGGGAATCAAACCTGCAGATCACACACACAGCGAATACTCAACCCACTGAGCACTCTTACCAGCTATAGTGAAAAAAGCAATTGCCTGTCTGAATGTTCTCAAAGTCAGAAAGCAAATTACACTCTGTAGTGGATACCGGTAAACTGGTAGCTGAGATTTAACAGCAGGCCCATTCATATGCTGCAAAGTTGGCCAAATGTCAAGCCTAACATTTTTTCTTTTTGAGTCTTCAGAGGTTGTCAAAATACATACCTTTGAGAGGCTTCATAACAGAGTATTAAAATATTTTGATTAGCACAGGGAGAACAGCGCACTCACAAGGCACCCCGTACTCTGGGCACTTGTTACCTCATACATGCAAACAAACATCCTGAACAGCATGCAACAGAGATAGGAAAGTTAAACACATTACAACAAAGCATTAATTGTGGCACAATGAAATCAAGGGCCACTTTATGTGCTCTGGTCAAACATTTCTACAATGTACACAAACTTTTGGGCACAAGGATTTTGTCAAGTGACGAGGACACCGGAATGTCTTGTGATGATCGTAACTGAGACAACAGCAGAACAAAACATGTTATAACTGCAACTTGCAAAAAGCAAAATACAAAGTCCGGAATGTATGCTTATTCTACTCTAAATGCTTTTTGGACGTTTTTGTCTGCGATGTGAAATTGAGGTGTTTAAGAACAGACTAAATCAGTGACTCACCCCCTCGGGTGTGCCTGAAATAAACCTTAATGAGTCTAGCAATTGTATAGAATTCCAGAAAGACACATTTTTGTGTTATTCCTATTGTTTCTTATTTAGGGTCACTGCTCAAAGTGTTACACTTGTGGATCCCACTGTTTTTTTTTCAGAGGCCTGAACAAGAAAACCACCCGCTCCAGAAACAAAGAGCAAAGAGCCTCATGGCACTGGCAACAGCCCAGGAGCTTTCATTTTTTTTAGGGGTAGCAAAAGAGACCACAGGGGTTGCAAGAGCGAACTCAGGGGTCACAGGTGCGACCCCTGGCGACCTCCAAATGACATCCCAGCCCAAATTCCATCCCTGGTTCTACAATCAGATTTGAATTGGCCCTTATATTGCTGGTGGCAAAGATTAAATGGTTAAATGATTGAAAGATTCAATGGCAAAATGTATTACTGTGTGGGAAAAATTGGGAGAGTCCACCCAACTTTTGGTTCCCCCCACTTTATAATTCGGCTGTTATGGGGAATTTAAGGATTTTATTGAATTGGGTAATGGAATGTGAAGAAATTGTTTTTGACATTAATATGTCTCAAGATTCTCTTATAAGACACCACTTGAAGGTCTGCAAAGAATTATGGGAAATGAACTGATGTTCAACTTGGTCCCTTTCTTTAAATTACATCATAATTTGGGTTTAAAAGAGAAGAAACAAAACACAATACCAGACTATTTAATAAAATGCCCTGCACAGTTGCTTAGATATAATTTGATGAGAATTAGATTAATTCTCCATAGGACACACACAATTATTGGAAGCAGATCAAAACTCTGGGGCAAAGCCCGTGCAGGCCAAAAACTGTTAACACCAGCACTAGTTCCTGCTGCAAATCCATCATCGGCAAACTCTCCACTTCCCCCACCAGCACCATCTCCCTCCACCTCATATACCACCCCCCAACCCCATCAGCTTCTTTGAGGAAGACCTCCTGAAAAGTATTTAACCCTCCATCAAGCCCAACTCCCGAATCCTAATCCTAGAAGACCTTAACCTAGGCCTCAATGACCCCACAGACTCCCACGCCTGCAGGCTAGCTTCATCGCTCCACCATGTTGGCTTTATACAATTTGCTTTCAACCCACTCATGCCAAAGGCCGCACCCCTGATATGGTTGCCAACCTCAACTGCAATGTTCAGAACTCTACCACCACACACTGCCCGTGGTCCGACCATCAAACCTTTTCCTTCACCATACCCTTCAGCAAACAGCCATGCCCCTCCCACCCCACAAAACCTAATGGCCTGGCACGTTGATCAAAAAAGCTGAACAAGGACAGCTTGGCCACACTCCTCTCTGCTCTCGAGAAACCACCCACCACAGCAACCGACCCAGTAGCCCTAGTCAACCTGTACAACAACACCATTGCCCAAGCAGTTGACAAACGTGCCCCCACAAACAGAGCAAAGCCAAACTGACCCTAAAATAGATCTCCTGGTACAACTCTGAGCTCCTCACCACCCGCACCAAAAAGCGTGCCACAGAATTAGCCTACAGAAAGAACCCCTCCACCGCGACCAAAGCTCAATTCAGTACCCTCGCCAAAGAAGACAAAAAGGAGATCCTCACTGCCAAAGCAAACTGCTACAATGAGAGAATTAATAATGCCAAATGCAGCTCTCGCAAGCTCTTCTCGATCCTGCATGAGCTTGAGTCACCTACTGCTCCTCTTCCCAATCTGACCATAGACCACATCTGGTGCTTCAAAATTTAAGACATCCTCACGGGAAAAATGTGCCCCCTCAAGGAAAAAATCCACCTCAAACAACTAGCCATGTACTCCAAACAACCCAGCCCTCTCCCATCACACCCAGCACCACCGCCCCATATCCCCCATTTGACTTCCAAACGGTCTCACAACTTGAGGTTGGCAATATAATCAGAAGTCTAAAGCCATCCCGATGCAAAGGAGACACCTGCATGGGACCAATCATCAAAGACTGCCCTGAAATGCTCACCCTAATCATCACTGCCATCATAAATGCCTCCTTCACCTCAAAAATTGTCCCCACATCCCTGAAGGAAGCCTGGGTGCTGCCCCTGCTTAACAGTAAAACATAGACCCCAGCATCCCCACAACCAACCACCCCATCACAACTGTGCCTTTCAACCTCATGATCCTTGCCTGAGCCACCTACATCGAGGTACTACAATACCTTGAGAAAAAACATATCCTTGGTATCCGCCATTCAGGATTCTGCCCCAGACATGGAACTGAATCTGCCATGCTCGACTTGAAAGATCAACTCTATGTCATCAAGCATGACGGCAAACTTGCCCTACTTATGATGCTATGATGCTGGACCTCTCAGCAGAATTGTACCTTGTCAATCATCAAACACTTTGCAACCAGCTCGCATCAACAGCAAACTTCTCACCATCAGCCACAGAGTGGATCAGATCCTTCCTGGCAGACAAATCCTCCTGAGTATTCATTGTCAATCGTGCCACCTCACTAAACCCATTAACATGCGGAGTCCCCCAAGGCTCTTGCTTTTCCCCAACTCTGTTTTACATTTATTAAAAAAAACTTTTCGATCACCTTGACCACCTCAGAAACACCTACACAAACTACGCTGACAATACCCAACTCCTTATCACCCTATCAGGATGCTACACCCAACATGCTGCAGTAGTCAACACAGTCTACAAAACAGTCCAAAACTGGATGGCAACCCACCTGCTGTGCCTCAATGCTGAGAAAAATGAAATCTTCATTGTTGGCTCCCATTCCACATTCTGTAACAGGTACCCAGCATACAAGGAGTTCAACATTGATGGTAACCTGATCCCAACTCATCTGCAGTGAAAACATTGGATGTTTTCCTTCACTCGACACTTGACTTCTCTCGCCAAGTAAACTCCATTGCTTCATTAACTGCATATACTGCCAACCTTCTCAATACCAGCAGGCCCTTCTTCTCCACCCCAAACCATTTTAGAAGCAATCACAGGAGCCAAGCTGGATTACTGCAATGCCCTATTTGCAGGAACTTCTGAATGTAATCTCAGCAATTTACATATGATCCGAAACAATAATAATAATTTGGCATTTATATAGCGCTACGAATCCTCAGGTATCTGAGCGCTGCTTACGGTGTGTGGTGCTCATTTATCGACCTCTGAAGGATGAAAGGCTGAGTTTGGCCCCGCTGGGATTCAAACCTGGGATTCGAACCTGATATCAAAGCGAGCGCTCTACTCGCTGTGCCACTTGATCAGCAATGCCGACAATGCCTTCACAGGTCTATCCAAGCACGACCATGTCACCAAAGCTACAGGAAACGCTCACTGGCCTCCGATCCGTGAGTGGATCAAGTTCAAAACCTTAAACAACATGCACAGATGCCTCTCAAACACTGTCCCAGTCTACCTCTCTCAATGGTGGAAAAATACACTCCTGCATTCCCACTTAGATCTGCTAACTACCACCTATAATCCGCTGGAGGCTTGAGCTTCCCAGTGTGGCTGCCAAACTATGGAACAACCTCCCCATTGACTTGAGAAAGTAGTCATCATACTGGACTTTCAGAAAAAACCTAAAGACCTGGCTGTTCATTTAAAGCACCACACTCTAAGACCAAATCTACCACCATCTTAATCTCAGTGTACTGAAACTTTTATACTTGACCCCCCCATATATTTCCCATCACCTCTCCTTCTGCTGTTCTGTCTTGATCTATCAATGTAACCAGCGCCCAGATCCCCAAGGGTTCAGCGCGCTGTGACAAATGCAAAAATAAATAAATACAACTTCAATACCATTTACGTCTGTATAGACTATGGTGCCTCCCTAATACAATTGAGACATTGGAACACTGGCTCCTGGAATGTGTCCATCTCTTCAACCATTGAGTTCCGGTCTTATTTGCATTTCGTACATGACTTAACCTCTTTAAACACAATGGAATTGTGGCAGTATATTCTGAATGGGTTTCAGATTTCTCTGAGAGTTGCGGTAGTTCATTTTATTGTGTTTATTTTAAAACATATTTAATCAAGGTTTTATTACCCTGGATTGTCAATAATCTATTAATGAATTAGAAAATGTGCTATCTCGTTTTTTGATTTCATATTACATGGCCTGCGGTAGCGGCCATGTAGTTATGGTTAAATTGCTCATCTCAAAGGAAGAGCACTTTTTGAACGGTTTATAACTTCGCTTCTCCTGACCTCGTGGATGAATCCTAACCAAACTTTGCAAAAAAAGTATATGGCCCACTCTGATTTTTTTTTTGCAAAGTTTGGTAAGGTTTGGTCCGGGGGGGGCAAAGTTATAGGTGGGGTCACAAAATATTTTTTTTCCCATAGACTGAATGGGGAATAAACTTTGCTCACGCCTACAGCCCAAACCGCTGGAGGGATTTTCACCAAACTTGCGCCAGGAGCAGTGTCTTGGTCCCAAAAGCATGCTTTTGTAAAAAAAAATGTTGAAATGACCAAAAAGAAGGTCTAAAAAAATGTGTGATATCTATGTCCGCTCGTCGGACACACTTCCCTGTTCGCTCCGCAGACAGGACACCGATTGGTTAATCGCCTTGCGTCATGTCTGCGGACATGCAACGTGTTCGCTGATTGGATGTTGAAGAGCATGAAGTGCGTCAGATTTTTGGAAACGACTGCCATCTTGGATTCACGGACATCAGCCGGTGTCCGCGAACATTGCAGTAAAACATATTAAAAAACACAACATTGCACTTGTCAAACTTAAATAATCTCTGGGGTGATGAGGATGGGATGGAATATGGCTGCAAGAAGCAAAAAAACCTGGTGTTTTTTGCCGCGAAAGTCCGCAAACAGTTCAGATGTTCGCGAACACTCCTGAAAAGTTTGCAGACACCTCAGCATTACAGGGTTGGTAACATTTTGCATGTATATTTCTGAACTGATTCTAAATTAGTTTACACAGTTTGGTGGGATTCTGTCATGAGGGGGCAAAATTAGAAGGGGGGTCCCAAAATAATGTAATGGCTTATAAATGAGGTGCCATTTGACAAATCTACAATTAATTTGGCAAACTGATAGATCTAGATATAAATGTTTTTGCGAAGTTTGGTGGTATTTTGTGAAGAGGGGGAAAAATTAGAGGGGGGTGCCAAAATAATGTAAATGCTTATAAATGTGGTGCCATTTGTCAAATCTACACAAAGGTTTGCTGAAAGATTATAGATCTAGATATAAATGTTTTCGTAAAGTCTGAATGGATTTTGTCAAGTGGGGGATAGGTTATATGGCAATTGTATGTGCATACATTTGACACTTTTGTAAAAATAAAACATGGGTGGATTTCCAGCAAGCTTGCTTAACGAGCATTGACAAGGTCCTACAAGCATGGTTTTGGAAATGTGCCAATGTTTTATTTTTTGACGAGTGTCATAATGTAGCTACAAATAATAGCAGTATACCTTTAGTGACTGAGGGGTAGCCTGTGGCCATGGGCAGTGGCCAGATTCTCTGGGTTATGGAATGAGGTCATGATCCGGACAATATGGCTACTGGCCATGACCACAAGTGACAAAACATAGGATTAAAGTGGCCATGTCCACCTGGGACTGGCTTTGTGGTAAAGTTATTCAAAATTAGAATAGATATGAAAGGGAAGAAAAATGTGCTTGTGGTAATATGGTCATTGGGTTCTCTTTTTGTCTTCTGCAGGATACCATGGAAAGCGAACAGGGGCCCTGTATGGAACCCCTGCCTTCTCTTTCCATGGTGGCCATCTTGGAAAAGGATTTTCCTTCCTACACCGGGATGCCTCTGGCTTCCCGGTGTAGGAAGAAAATTCCTCTTTTTTAGCACCCTGGGTTCCCGCTTTGGGAACCTAGGCTGCTAATGGTCTTCATCCCCCATTTCAGGGGCTGTAATGGGGGGATAATGGTCCAGATACCTCGTTATCCACCCTCGCTTCGCTTGGGCTGATAACTTGGGCTGCTGGGCTGGTATCCACCATTCCAGTCCCTGGAACAGAGGATGAACGCCACAATATTCCCATTCACATAATACAAAATGCAAATGGAAATTTTGGAACATCTTATTGAGTCTATGTACTTTACTGAGAAATATAAAGTAGATGGATTCTATATGGTTTTTTTTAGTTCTATTTTTCAACTGTGAAAGGTGGTTCGTAAAGGAATATTTCTTTTGTTGTTTTGGGATGTATTTTTTTTTTTGGCAGGAGAGCTAAGAACGAAAAGTGGGGAGGGAAATGAGGGAAGGGGAACCAAACACTAATATGGAGGGGTAGGTGGACAAGGGAACATGTTGCACATGTGTTATTTCTATGGTAGGGGGCAGTGTTTCTCATGCTCCTTGATTACAGCAGTGGTGGTGGCTCTTGGGAAGAAGGGATGTCATTAGCTGATGCCTTTTTAAGATAAATATTAGTTTTGCTAAAAGTATGTACTGTGTACTAGATTGTTAATGGATAATGAGTAGGAATAGGTGTTGGAGCTGTGCAAGGGAAATTTTGAAGTTGAAAGTTTCTGGATCAGTAGAAAATGCAGTTCCGAACTGTCCGTGAAGCAGAGATCTTATCATGAAAAACGGACGGGTTCTTAGACACGTCATCATGCATGGCGCCAGCGTATGGTCTTGTGGCACTGTCTGGAAGGTCTGTTACAAAGTCAGATGTTCATAGACGTCTACGCATGCAAAACTAGTTGAAATAGTTGCAAAAAGTGTATAGTGTTAAAAATGATTCCAGAAGGTGGGAAATGGCAGAGATTTAAGGTGACACTTTGTAAATTGGACACAAATACTGCTATATTGGGTAAATATGATATTAATAAGTTGTAGGAAAATAGAATGCACTGGTAAAAACCCATTACATTCACTGAAACAACTTTGTTAAAGGGGTGTTCTGGTTAAGTTGCAGAGATTTTATCGTGAAGTGCAGATGGGTTCTCTGGCACGTCATCAAGCCGCGCACCAGTGTATGCTCATGTGCAAAGTATGGAAGGTCCGCTATGAAGTCAGATGTTCGTAGATGTCTACGGATGCAAAACTAGTTGAAATAGTTGCAAAAAGTGTATAGAAGTGGTAACAATTATTCCAGAAGGTGGGCAGAGTTTTAAGGTGACACTTTGTAAATTGGACACAAATATTGCTATATTGGGTAAGTATGATATTAGTAAGTTGTAGGAAAATAGCATGCACTGGTAAAAACCCATGAAATTCACTGAAATAACTTTGTTAAAGGGGCGTTAGGGTTAAGTTGGACTGATAAAAACCTATGAAATTCAATGAAAACACTGTGTTAAAAGGACAATATGGTTAAGTTGCAATAATAAAAATCTTTGAAATTCACTGAAAAAACTTTGTTAAAGGGATGTTATGGTTTCAGTTAAAACTGAAAAACCCCAGAAATTTGCCAGTTATGGTAAGCTAAACAACCATAACTCGCGCCACCACAGTGCACTGCTAAGACTAACACCCAGGACATTAAAGATGACATCACACATGTCAATGTCATTGATGACATCACTGATGACATCACATATCTGGGACAGGTGGTTTTGTTCACTGGCAGTCAGAATAATAAAATTTAAAAAGGTGCTATACATCTAGACGTTAACCTTGTCATATGTTCTTTAAGTACTTTTGTTAGGGTTTGGTATCATGGTTCACATACATCGGGAAATGAGCAGGCCTCAAACACAATTCATTTGTATACATGAAGATAAACTTTAATGTCATTAACATTTTCTAATGATTCAGTTTCTTTCTTCCTTACTTTAGTTTCCCTGTATGTGCCTCTGATTTGTATGCATTGTGGTTCTTCATATGTATTGTTTGTACCAGCACAAGTGTTGTAATTCTTGACCTATTAGCTAGTTATTACATGTTTAACATTACTCAAAACTCTGATAAGGTAGCATTCATTATTGTACAATCCAAAATTACAAGATATTATAATCTGCTTGCATGCTGCAGTCATTGCCTGTGTTTATATATGATTAGGTTTCTGTATTAACAACAACACTCCAATACAATGATATTAGATGATATTAGATGTGTAGATTTTTCAATAGATTAAGTAGTTCAGGATATGTCTCCCGATCACCCCTGACAGCTTGTTACCAACAATATGAACACAACTCATTGTAGGGACTTTTCATCAAAATATATTTCACATGTGATGTCATCATTGATGTCATCAATGACATTTGTGATGCCAACTTTGATGTCCTGGGTGTTAGTCTTAGCAGTGCACGGTAGCGGTGCGGGTTATGGTTATGGTTGTTTAGCTTACCATAACTGGAGAATTTCTGAGGTGTTTCGGTTTTACTTGAAACCATAATGTCCCTTTAACAAAGTTTTTCCTTTGAATAGTATTATATTTACTGTGAATCATTGTATTGAGTAACTTTTTTAGTCTAAGATATTTTTGAGAAGTTTATGTCTAAACTATAGCACACAAATATTTTTTTTAAAACAACATTTTCTTTTGAGTTTCAGTGAAACGTGGTCAGTGCAACCTCTGCCCAAGTGATATCTTGTTACAGGGCTCGAGCAGCATTCCTGAATCATGCACACATGAGAGCGACACAAATCTCCAGCCATTTTACACTGCTTCTGAAAGACTGGGATTTATGGAATGGCGTCATTCACAAAACAAGCTCTCTTGTGGAAACACCACACAAGTATTTCAATCAGCATTAAACCTATCTACCTGTAACGTCTCCTCCCACATCCTCTGATTCTTGAATTGATCACGCCTTGTTTTTCCTAGTTAGTCTCATTCATAGTTCTTTTTTTTATTTTAGAAGTTCATTCTAACTCACGCTTAAATGCCCATTGACATACGGTGCTCTGTTTGTATAGCTATCGCTACAGCACTCAACTTATTGTCTTCCAATCGATTTACATGAATCATAGAGCTTCTTAAAAACTAATCACAGCTCCACAACAACAACAATTAGTTTGGTTAACCGTCTATTAACATATGCCTATCACTGCGTCCTCTGAAGAACAAGCACTGACACATAACTTGCTAAAAGGTTGACTTTTGTAAGCATCGGGATCATATTACACCCTTCTTGCTTAAACATGTCATCACTTCGCAGTCACATAGCTGTGGCCTAACACAGATCCCCATCGTGAAATGCTCGCTTTAAAACATGATCTGGGACATTTGGTGTGCACTATAATGACAACAAAATAAAATCTTCACCACACTCAGGTCCTCTGTGACCCTCCAATGGGATATTTCCCTACCTCGGTATCCCACTTCCATGACACATGACACTACTTGTCTAAACATGTTTGCCTCTCAAAAACCCTGATCATTTACATACACTGTCTGCAGCCATTTGTGGTGGACAGCTTTCAATAGTCTCAATGTTTTCATAATTGGTGATATACTGGCTGTCTAATTAAGTTCTGATGTGAGGTGTTTTCTGAATTCCTCATGTAGTAACACCCCATTTCTCCTTCACTTTCTGAAGAGATCTCATCCATGAATAGACTTTCTTCGTATGGGTTTGTGGCAGCTGTGCACCTTGTCAATCTCCCTTTGATTAAATTGTGCTCTTAACATTTCCATTGTGACTTTCTCTTTTCTGTTTGTCTGCCATAATATCCACATATCACTGCATTACTTCCATTGTCTTGGGATCTTGCCACATTACGTTTCCATCATTTGGGCCTGCAGGATAGCTCAAGGACAACACGCTTGTCTTGGAAGCACGACAAGTGGTATTAAGCATATTACAACAGATTCATGAATCCAAAAATACCCACTAGAGTGTCCTGCATACCGTCCATCTGGGTCTAATATTCTTTTTGAATTCATTTGTTGTGTTTTCGTTTTGCTTTTTTTGCCTGTTAGCCTGAGCCTTTTCTCTCATTATTTCGATCCAACTCTCACAGAGAGCCTTTCTTGCCCGCTCCAAGAAGCTATCCACATTATGTCTGAGAATAAACCACCTGTCTTCTGTGTAGCACGTTTTGGAGTCTCATCTACTCTCTGTAAATGTCTTGCAACCGCTTTCTGCAATTTTCCTTACCAAGACAATCCCTCTTCTCTCTGTGGAGCTCTTCCATATTACCCAGCACATTGACAGCCAGCGTTTTGAAGGCAGATGGCGCATCCATCTGGTAATAGTTAATTGCGCTCTTGATCACATCACCTTCAGTTTTGTACAACTGATGACTTACCACTGGTCCCAATTTATCCTTGCCCAAGATCCACTGCGCCACATTGTTTGAAGTTCTCCTTAAAGATAGAGTAGCCTTATTCAGGTCTGAACAAATGACTTTACGATCTCTTTTGTGTCCTCCTCCAGAAGCATACCTTGGACCCTTGAGGCATACATCTCATCCAGATATGACATAAACGGATTAATCATGCATAACCCATCCCTTGACATCTCCTCTGACGCCTTGTGCATACTATAAATTAATGCTCCTTCCTGAACTTGCCAGTGGCGCCCCCAGACATTTTTTATAGGGGTGGCCTGATGAGGCCACAGGAAATCTTGGGGTGGCACACCAAAACAAACACATAGCTGAATTTCCGGAAATCTATTATGCCGATATAGTATATAGACCAGTTGAAAACTATGTATATATGAGAGTTAAGGAATTCCATATTGATATAGTTCCATTTATTATTTAACTGTAACTAATTCATTTATCTGATGCACATAGACTAATATCAGTATGGTTAACATTTTGAGTTCCACAATCCTGTTTGTGCGAGACTTGTCCTTAGCCTCAAGCCCTGGGATCATATCTCTACGTCCCTGAAATCTCTTCATTGGCTCCCAGTGGCTGCAAGGATTCAATTCAAGACCCTTTCCATTGTCCACAGGGATTTCTGGGGCCTGGGTCCAAAATACCTTCAACTTTCCCTCCGTAAATACCTTCAACTCGAGCTCTTCGCTCCTCCACCTCCAACTCCCTCAGGATCTGTCGCTTCTCCAAGCAACGAGTTGGTGGCAGATCTCTTTCCTCAGCAGGGGCCTCCCTCTTCAACAGCCTCCCTGCCACTCTGAAACTTGAGGAGAACCATCTCCGGTTCCGGAAGCACCTCAACACCTTCCTCTTTGCTTCTACCTTCACTCCCCCTCTCCCCTGCTGATCTGTCTGCTTTGGCACAATGCACCTGCTGGTTTTCCCACTGCTTTCGGGCCCAGGTCCATGCCCACCCAGCCATTCACCCGCACTGCCCCTGACAACACCTGCACTTGGGTCTGTATCTGTTACCTTACAGTCCCCTTACCTGCACTTACCAGACACCCCTTGTCTGCACTCAAAACCTGCACTTGCCACCTTGCTGGCTGCAATGCCTTTTGCATTGTTGTACCCTTGCTCATCATTTTCCTCTTTTCCACTCTCCCTTGCACTTTTCCCCCTTTGCTCCCCCCTGCACGTGCACATTCTCAATGTCACTGGGTCTAGTAAGATTGTTGTTTTGTCTTCCCTTGTCCCCATCCCTTGCCTCGTTGCGCTCTGAAACACTTGTCTATGAGTGCAATACAAATAAAATATATCATATCATAGCCAGAGAATCCCCTAAATCCTCACTTATGCATTTTTAATTGCCAACATGTCTATCGAATATGGTGCACTCAGCAGGGTTTGACTTATGTAGGAATAGAATAATAGATGTATCTTGCCATTGGACTGCATTGACAATGGAAATGCACCCAGTGGTACATTTTACACATTGGTCTCCACAAAAGAATCTTAGGGAAGTCAGGTTGATAGTAAGATGAGGGTCTACCAAAAGGCTGATTTTCAGTTTCTGAAAGGGCAACTCTTCTGCTATCCCCAATTTACTTTTCAGAATGTTACTTGTAAGTTTGAGCAACACATCTTTCCTTTACCATTTTCTGTTTCACTGAGAACACAACCCAGGTAAATTCACCACCTGTCAGTTTGCATAGAAAAACCCAGGCAGTTCAAAAGTTAGACTTTCTTAGGAATGCTCTTACTCTTCAGGTAGTAGGTGGGATTGGCCATAAGAATAATCATGGCCATGGGCAGTCAGTGGGATGGTAAATAAAACACCCTCAAGTGTCCCTCCTCACAGCCCTGTCATTCCTAATTGTACTCCAGTTCAGTAGTTTCAGTTTACAAAATGGAATGAAGTAAAACTAAGGTAAAAGTGAACCTCTCTGGGAAGCTGCCCCTCTGGTCCTTGGCTGCTCTGGTGAGCTCTCCTCTGGTCTTTTGCTCCCTTGCAGGTGAACCTTTGGTCCATCCCTCCTTTGGTCTTTGGCTCTCTAGTGAGTTGGTGTCAAAAACAAGAAGCAAAACGCTTCAATTTTCTGTCAATCATACAAACAAGTACCTGAGCTACCTGAAACGCATATAACCAGTGCGCCACACAGCTGAAAAAATATCTAAAACGTTCACCGTACAGAGCCATATGTTTTAAGATCTGCAAGCATCAATGTTGTAACAAAGCAATCTTGGCCTTATCCCACTGCTACTGCATTATGGCAGAGGTGTGCAATGGAAGACTCAATATCATAGCATAACAGGACATTGCAGAGTGTGGGGCAGTACTCTGGATGGCACAAGCAACTTCTGTGGCTGGGAGCAACAGGGGAGAAAATGTAATGTTGGTTCAACCACAGTTAGTCTGCTATACTAGATACTCTGGTGCACTGACTGGCTGGTGAGACTGTCTGCCTGTCAACTCAAGTGATTGGAGATTGGGGAAGGGCCAGTGCAGCAATCATGAAATGATATGTGACAGTATTGGAGTCACTAGCAGAGGAGCACCAGGCTACACCAATTTGTCCCTACAATTATTAAAACTGTCCTATTGTAAGGGTGAAACATAATCACTGACAAGCACTCCAATTTTTGCAGTTGAAGTCAGGGTGAGATTGCATTATTTGCCCTGGATAACAAGCTTATGCTAAACAGCGAAGCAGGGATTTTAACCCACTCTCCAATTTAGGCACGACCACCTTCTTCCATGCTTTACTTGGAAGAAATAATAAAGCTTTGAGAGTCGAGCCCTACGTTGATACTGTCTTATAGAGTTTACTTGTAAAATACACAAATTGCATAATAAAGCATCATGATGACATGTGAATCCATATAGCTGCATGTTGAGATAAAATAATATCAGAGTACCTTTATTTTCCACAATGGAAAACTATAAGATGCAAAAGGCAAACTATCTATTTATCCACTTTATTTTCAGTGCTTTAAGACGCACAATAAAAGAAGTTGTATAGTAAACTCACTTAGGGCTGGAGATTCGTCACAAACCTCCAGTGTGTTGTGCATGGTTTTAAGAACATTCAACTAAGGACAACAACGCAAACTTTACTTTTTAGCAAATCAAGCTATTAGACATTTTCTTTTTTTCTTTTTATTGTGTCTTTAGTTATAAACTTTAACACATATACATATTTACAAACGTATTTAAAGGACAAAATCGATATATAAAAGAGAAGAAATTAACATTATCAAAAAACATAAAACAAATCAGCCTAATCAATATAACACAAAGGAAAGAAAACAGTTTCTTACTGATCTGATTATAAAAACTTTATAATGCCTTATCGGTCATGACCAGAAGAACAGGACACAAACAAGACCCTTATCCAGGCTTATCAACAGTATCACATCGTCTTCAAATTTGCATATAAATTCATTTGCATGAAGCCAAATTTGGGTGATGGCAATTATCAGACTTTTATTATACCCTGTTATGCATCTAAGCCATATATATTGGTCTCATTTTAACACAGCAAGTCAATATATGTCTAGCAGATTCTATGCAGTTACCATCCAAGCATAGTCTGCATTTTCTCATCTCCTCAGGAATACCCGTCCATGCCCTCTTATTTCTAGGACATTCAGACAGTTAAGTCTTATGTCCATAAAGATTCTGCGGGTAGCAGGACAAGGAAACAGCTTTAGATACCTTTGCATTTTTTTATACTCAAAAGGCATTTTAGAAAAGGTGTGCAAGGATTATATATTCGCTACCTTATCATGGTTGGTGACCCAGTCCCACTTCTCAGTGGAATCCTTAACGGATTTTAGAAGTGCACCTTTGCCATATTCCCAGTTGGGAACCCAGCCTATTTTATCAAAGAATAGCCTAATCTATTAGACATTATGTGTATGAATACATATTTCAAAGGGTGCTTTATTGTGTTGCTTGCTTTAACTGTCACAGATTTGCAAGGTGACTGCTGGTCTTAGGCTAGCACAGACAACCTCTTCCTGTGTGGCATAAGTGCATGTGAATGAGCTGAGGGTAAACATAACTCACTGTGACACCCCTTCACTACATCCATTATCACATGTGGTGGATAACTGTGCCACCTCTTCTCATCCGATATCCACAAAAGTGTATTCCTCTGATAGAAAATCCTCATCTACCGCTGACCTGGTTTGCAAGATTGCAGCAGAGTTTAGCCTTAGAGCTACCGTTTTGTAAGAGTGTTCATGCATATGCTTGTTCTGTTTGACCAACATCATCATATAGGTTGTCTCACATAGTCCCCTACATGCCTGAGCACCCCAGCTGTTAAAGTATCTAATCCTAATAATATAGTTAAGATAATTAAATATCCGTCAAAGGATAATGTTTTATGAAAATGTTCCTCTGGATGTCACTTACCTGCAAACTAGCGTTATGCTGGAGCTCTACAAATGCACCTATACTCTTAGCCATGATGCCAATCCTGCACAACCTACATGCAGCCTGAGGAGGAAATCCGGAAATAAACACAGCCTGGAAGTGCGAGCCAAAGCAGAAATGCACGCATCCAGGCTCAGGCTGTCTTTATTTCCCGGTCCGTCCGGCCCTGACTCCAGACCATCGCGGGCAGTTCCTGGGTCCCATGGCATAAAAGCAAAAAAATACACTTTTTTTCACACTGAGCTGGACATGTTATTGTCCATGCACAGTTCAGTGCGGAAAAAAAAAATATACATTTTTTGATTGCTTTTTCGTGGGGTGGCCGATGGGGGGGCCAGCATTTTTATAAGGGTGGCCATGGCCCCCCCTGGCCACCCCTTGGTGGCGCCCCTGGAACTTGCAAGCATTCAGCACACTTGGATCCCCTTGACCCTTCTGCAGGAATTGATTGCACAAAGCATAATTTTGTGAATAAAAGCTGGAGGCTGTACTGAATCATACACAAATACACACCTCTGAATGGATACTGTTGGTCTCCATCTTGTGGGTGAGAACACTCTGCTATTAAATTGTGGCTGGGTGTCAATTAGGCGGGTAGAGGTATGTTATCATACCCTCTTATGATAGGCCCTTTCCTAAAAACCTAATTTGCTGCATTCTTTCCCTATCCTGTTCAGATATGTTTTGGTATTACTGTGTTCCTTCTACGGCTGTCTGCTGCAATCTCCTTCTCTTGTGAAACAACTCACCTAGTCTTTCCAGCATATTAGTATTCGCATATTGCAGATATTCTGCCCAAGTGTCAGCTCTCTTTGAAATTCTTCCTCCTCCATGTCTACATTTCCCAGTGGCTGCCACCAGGCAAGCTGAGAGAGAGGATGAGCTCCCCCGCCCCTTTGATATCACCCCTCCCTTGTCAGAAAGTGGAGAAATTCCATTGTTGAGATTCGTTTTTTTTTATTGTTATCAGAGTTCGACCTTGATCCTCTCGAAATAATTAAACAGGAAATCATTGCTTTCATGCCATTTGCAAGTCTCCTTGTCAGACTTTTTACAGTGCTAATTGCTCATAAGCACTACATTTTGCATGGGCGTGTTGCCTTGATTGCCCCACAAGTCCATGGGGGCGGGCAGGATTTGCCATGACTCTGGGTTGCTGCAAACAAGAATTATTACTTTAATTATATTTTATGATTGCGTCCTATCTTTGCCAGTGCGAGACGTCCCCAGACCTGCCACAGTCATGAGGGCTGGAACTCTGGCAGTGTCAGTGAAATCATGAGCCCAGAATATGATAGACAAAGTGATAGATATCTATTACTTCCTGCGGTTTTCATCTGTTGAAGTGTGCCACGTCACAATCAGTGGTTGGGGGTTGGGGGGGGGGTATTCATTTTAGCATATGACCAGCATGAGGTACCGCAGGTTTGAGGCAGATGCCTTCGTGCATCTGACCTGTCTAAAGCGTTTGCTGGAGTTCACTTCTGACTATCCTTTGTCCCCTGGCCCCCAGCACCCATTTCCCTTCGGCAGTCAGAGAAAATAGCAAGCATGACTCAATGAATGATCAAGGAAGATTAAGGGCTTAATTACGAGCTGAACAGTATTCCGGCAGTAAATCCACCGGAATACCGCCCAATGGAATTACTGTTACCACCACTTGGTCCGGCGGAATTACTGTTGGATTACAAGTGGTGGTGGCAGAGTAAATCCCCATTTTTTTCAGAGTCCATTGAACTCTATGGGGCTTTTTCGGTGAAATTACCACTGGCGGAATTCCTCAAATGTAGGTGTTTTCTATTTATTGCTTTGTCTCAAATCTAACTTGTTTCTATTTACTGCTGTGCCTCAAATGTAGGCGTTTTCTATTTATTGCTGTGTCTCAAATTTGGGTAGATTCTATTTATTGCTGTGTCTCAGATGTAAGCGTTTTCTATTTATTGCTATGCCTCAGATTTGTGTGTTTTCTGTTTGTTGCTGTTACTAAGATTTGGGTGTTTTGTATTTTTTGCTGTGTCCTAATTTTGGGTGTTTTCTATTTATTGATGTGTTTCAGATTTAGGTGTTTTCTATGTGTTGCTTTGTCTTGGATTTGGGTGTTTTTCTCCCACTGCTCAGGTGTCTCAATGATTTACGGTGTTTATATCAAAAAAGTTTATATTGAATGAACTTATATCGAATATTTTATACTGAAAACCTTTATAATTAATGCATTTAAGGGCGAGGTTAAGGGCTGAATATTTTGGGGAAATGGTCAGGGTGGGTTTTTAGGGGTAGGGAACGGGAATTGTAGGGGGGACCCACCCCCAAATAAAGTGCATTCACTATAAAAGACTTCAATATAACATATTCGACATATGTTCATTCAATATAAAATATTTCGATATAAAGACATGTAACCGTCTTAAGCATGGATGTTTCTCCATGGGTGTATCCCATCCGTGTAAGTGATCCATATCTTTCACTTGGCTCGTCTGTGTTAGAGAGTGTTGTCTACCATTTGGCCCAGCTGTGTTGGTGAGCCACTCTCTCACTTAGCTTATCTGTGTTAGGGAGCAATATCTCACATGGACTGATCATGGGGCAGAGGGAACACATCACCCCTGGAGGAACCCTTGGGGGTGGTAATGGCTGCACACCAGAATGTACAACAGATGGGGATATGGGCTACAGTTAGTCAGAACAGCAGTGGTAGGAAAGGGTACTTACAATAAAACTCACTCTTCTGCATACACCTCTCAAACTCTGAGCTAAACACAACAAAGAGCCTGATTTACAGAAAAAAAGTGCAAAATTTGTGCAAAAGTGTTTGCACGTGCGCTAAGATTGCATGGCACGAATGCAATGTCCGAGGAGGCAATTTAGAGAAATAAGTGCAAGCTGGCACCTATAGTGAAAAGAAAAGAGGTTTGCACCAAACACGCCCACAACACCCCCCCAGTGCAAACGAAGGACCCACTGAAATAGACCGTTTTGCGCACAATGTTAACCGTATCAATAGATGTAGCAAAAATATCCAATACTGCAGGATGATTACTCACAAGTAATCACCATCACTTGCACTTATTCCAAAAATTCACAGTCCCAGTAGTGTTACAAATCTGTGCCCACCATATTCAAATTGCGCATACGCCCACTATTCGGACTCCCTGTACAGCCACCAATCTGCACCCCCAAATGCAAATTGCACCCATGCCCACAATTCCTACTCCCTGTACAGGCACAAATCTACACCACACACACATAAAACTGCATCCACACATCCCCCACAAAGTACAAGCACCCACAGGAAGCACCCATGTGGGTGCATGTCTCCGACTCTGCCCCCATGCATCCCCCTCAAATTGAAACATGGGACATTTGACTGACACATACATTTGTCTCTGGTCTGCCACATTTTGCCCCCACTCTGTGGAGGCATAACGGTGGATGGGAAGTGTCCACCTAAGGTTGTGCCTTCGTGGTGCAATTGTTGGACAGCCCCCCTGCGCCTGTACATGTGTACCAGGAAGGTAGCAAGCCAACCTCCTCTGAGGAGGCCTGGGTGCCCCCAGTGCAGTTGTCGCCCAATGGCCCTGTGCCCAGAGCAATGCTGAAGTGAGGCCAGAAGCTGCGGGCCATGTGGGACCCAGAATCTGCCTGGGGTCCCAGCAGAAAAGCTAGCAGGGCTCTGTGGGGTGGACCGGGACACACTATGTTGTCAGCCCAGAGCACAGGGAATCCACCAATTGGTAACAAAGGGCCAGAGTGGAATGTGAATTCCAATGAAGCCCAGCAGCTGGATGCACAGGCATGGTGAAGGCAGTCATGGTTGGACCTGGGTACTTGACAGGGCTCAACAAGGCAGGCAATGATGTCCCGGGTCTGTACCACACAAGAACCCAGCCCCGTGGGCACCATCCTACGATGTAGGGCAGCAGGTCACCCCTAATCCAGCACTGGTCCTCAGGTGCTGCAGCCCTCATAGAATGGAGAAATATCACAGTGCTGATCCTAGAGCACTGGTCCTTGGGCAGCAGACTCACGTGACCCAGCCAATGAAACCCCAGGCCACCCAGTAGGATGGAGAGCTGGGCCACCAGGCCACCCGCTGTGCATGCATTGTTGTGCTGGAGTGGACTACATGATGCCCCCAACCCGTCTTGTGTGGCTGCTGCCTGAAGCCATCAGTTCTCCCGCTGCTCTGGAACCATTTGCCCTGCCCAACCCTGTGGCCCCTCCACCAGGTGAAGGGGTTCGCTTTCATTGACATTTAAATGGCACATGCTTATTATCACGGAGACAGTCAATTACAATGTATGTATTGAGGGTTCATGCATCAGTTACAGGTAATGAATGTTGCTCAATATGGGATGGTGTGTCATTAAGCGCACCAAACCCTTAGGCATCAAGGTGCTGTTACATAGATGTTAGTATTAGTGCTTAAGTTGCGGTTAAGGCAGAGCTGCACCTCGTGTAGCGGGGGTACTGGCGAGATACAGGTATTGGTATTAGACAAGTCCAGTGGTTACAAATAAGTTAGGAACAGGTGCAGCGCAGGCTGCCAAGAGTCAAATCATAGTTACATGCAGGTTAAATGCATATGCCGTGCAGGCTGCAGATAGTCAAATCCTTTAGTTACACTAAGGTTAAATGCATATGCAGTGCAGGGTGCAGTCAGTCAAATCCGGTAGTTGCATGCAGGTTGAATGCACATGCAGCCCAGGCTGCAGAGAGTCAAATCCCTGTGATTATGTCTGGATGAGCTGATTGTGTATGTGATGTCCCCTCACCCTTTGGCCTGCTAATGGTATGGGTACTGCCTGTGGCTGCGGCCGCAACCTCTCATGCACCTCTATTGGTATGCTGCGAAATGTGGCTATATTATGCAAGATCTAACATGCCAATATGATTTCACATGACACTGCTGGCGCATACAACAGTACTCCACCTGAATGGCCCAGACAGCAGAACCATGATTTCAGCACTCAAAATGTGTGTGTGACTATGTCTCTAGTGGAAATGTGTGCAGCATTGTAGCGGGCCTCCGCTGGTGTGGTGAGATTTCGGGTAGGCATCATCAGGAATGGTGATAACATGTAAGCACTGTCCCCTGTAAATCACGATCATCAAATATTGTTATGGTATGTGATTCTATAGTGGTTTGCATTGGATGTGACCCCCAATCAGTGTGTTTAGGGGTGGGTGCTGGCTGATACTCACCAATGAGCCACTTGTTGGTGAATGTTCCTGTTGCCAGTTCCTGGTGGATGGAGGAATGGCATAATATGTAGCTATCATTGGTGCATCCAGGATAATGTGTGTTCACATGCATGATGTGACCCTTAGCATCACAGATGACCTGCAAGTTCAGCAAATGTCAATTTTCTTGGTTCCGATATATATATTCTGTGGCTCGTGAGGGTTATAGTGCAACATGTGTGCAATCAATTGCCCCAAGTACCAGAGGGAACTGGGCAACTGCATATAATTCTTGAGCCACTCTTTGCCTTGTCTACACGATGCTTAGCATGTCTATGTGGCTGTGCACACTGCTGTGATGCAGCTTAGGACCTGTTTGAGGCAGCGTGATTTTGAAGGCTGTGAAATCCCACCCCGACAATGGCTGCGGTCCGTTGGAATGTGCCAGTGCCCAGGAAGTGAAGGGCAGCTAGGACTTTCACCAGGGGTGTTATTGTCTGTCAGCACATGGTTGTGGACAGCAGGTCATTCTCCCACTTCCTGACTAATTGAAGGATGACATAGTGGAAGCGGTATATGCAATATACTTCCTCATCAGGCATTTCCAATATCGTTGTGCACATGTGGTAGATTCTGCCCTCTCCCTTCTTCTCCTCCTTCCATGAAGCAGTACGTATGCGAGCAATGCAAGAACGGGCATGAGCGTGACATTTCTTTTCAATTGCATGGTGGTTTGTTAACATAGAATTGCATGGTGTTTTTTTTTTTTATTTTGAATTTCATGGCACAGTCCTACTTTGCGGCTGGTCACAGGTGGCTGTACAATCTGGGTTCTTTACAGTTTGCATGGATGCACAATTGAATCTGTAAATACGAGTCTGTTTGCACTTCATGGGAGTGTTTTTATATTTGCATAATGCCTCCCTCCCAACACCCATCTTATCCCTCATTTCCCTACTTTAATGAGGATGTTTGCATAGTCCGCCCCATTCTTCTACTTTGCACTGGCCATTCCCTCACACCTCTTGCAATGTGCGTGAGCATTGCACAGTGTGCCAGGGACCAGCTAAAAGTCAAATCTGTAAATCAGCGGATATATTTTTGTGTGGCGCAAAGTGCACTTTTTGGTGCAAAGTGAATTTGCCATGTGCATAACTTTCTGTAAATCAGGCCCCATACTCTACAGCACAACAAACACACACACTTCACTACACCACAACAAAACAAACCACACATATCCTCGTCCCAACAGCACATGGTGTCTACCAACTAAAAAACACACCTACGCTCAGTGAACAGTGTCAACCGAAATGAAGCTGCCAATAGCACATCACAGCTCTCTTGCTCTTTCCTCCCGCTCAGTCCTACTAACTTACCCCCTTCCACGCTTATTTTACAGATCCGCCAATGTGTCAAGAAACCACACAGGTGGCAACAGTGTGCTGTATAAGAACCTTTAACATAACAAAAGCTTGCAAGCTTGAGATTTCCATCCGTGATGTGTGTATTAGTGATTATTATTACTATCATTACTAATATTATCATTACTATGATTATCATTATGTGTGATCATCATTAGTGTTATTATTATTATTATTATTATTATTCACAGAACACTTCCAATATAGACATCTAATGAAATATGATCAATTTAGAATCACCACGCTTAGTCCAACATAGAAGCATAGCGTTGGGCACTGTTGTTTCTGCTTTGACGGTATGCTTCTCCTGACACATTCTCGTAAACTACCTATAGTTCTTTTGTGCAATTGATAGAGATGTTTGGCAAGATCCATTTTTTTTTGCCCTTGCTTCATTCTGTATTTGCATACAGCATTTGTAGTTTTAGTGTGCCAGTATAAATCAAAAAAGTAAGAGGAGTACAAATACCAGAAAGCAATATCATTTGAGCCAGGAAGTGAGGACTCACGGATCAATTCATATTAACTCATTTTGTCAATGCCACTGATATGTAAAAGTAGGGCTGTAGAAAGTTCTTTTGCATATGGGATTCTGAAGAAGTATAACTTGTTGTTCAATGCAGGGAAGGTTATTGCCAGTATAGTGTTTATATATCAAGGAGAAAGTTACACAATTTATACAATTTATTGATGTTATGCAAATTTTCTGATGAACCACCAGCCTCCCAGTACCTCTAGTCTTGCAAAAATAGACCAAGTACGTGTTACTTATGCAGAGTATCAAAATATTGTTTTAATACATTTTTCACAATGATAAAAAGCTCATAAAAATGTTCTGTATGAGTATGACCCAACCCAGCACAGCATGTTATAAAAGCAATACAAATCACAAGTTTCACATACATATAACCACATACAATAGTAAAAAAACAGTACAAAAAACACACAGAGGGCTTTAACACTTTTCCAAAGTCTGAGTACACTGACTCAGGTAAACAACAATCCCGACATGTTTCAGTTCTTTCTTGCACTAATTGCATGAACTTTCTTCAGGGGAAGAATTCCATTTCCTTAGTCTCCACCATGCAATCCAGGGCCACACACAGAGATTCCAGAATTGTTCCTAAAACCAGGATACACAAATAAGGAGGGGTTGTCACTGGCCATTGTTCATCAAACATCTACAAAAGTCAGTTTACACTTGAAACATAGTTCAACACCAGATACCATATGCTTTTTATTCACAATGTACTGAATGAGTAGCCCAGGTTGCTATCAACCTGGCCTTACAATCTGTAAAACAAACTTCATACCTCTTCGTATGGTATTAGTAGTGCTGGTGTTTCAATACACCATAGAATAGCTGCAGACTCCAAAATTCAAGTCTCTACCACTCAATGTATTGCTTCTGAATAGCTGTCAGTCCCCTTCAGTACTGCAAATAAACCACAACACCATCCCATAATTGTATTACCATATGGGACCACATGAGAACACATCTCATCCCCACAAACACCACTGTGCGACAATCACCTCCCACTACTTATTCCCTCTATTATAGGACATCGGATTCCATCCCTACACCATGACCGACCCCATAGGACATATATTGCCTTGCTTACTCACCGTCTACAGGTGACTAAGTAAACGACCATCACCATAACTTTACTACCCAAATTGGTACCTCCTATTTCAATAGGTCTTCCACCTTAATCTTCATACGAAAACCCGTCTGTTCGGTTTTTTCAAAGGAGCCGCACCTCAAGAATCAGGTACCTTTTTTTAAAAACAAAAATATATGTATATGTATGGGATGTGCACAGAGCGTCAGAAAATCTATCAACAATAAATTCTCATTAATAGAACTGCGACCGCGCATGTATACCGCCAGTATAGAACAGTTATTTGGTGAAAGTGTTGCAATTTCTAGGATGGAATTCTAAATACTAGAGAGCCAATTCTGTATGAAATACCACAAGTGGTAAATTATCAGTTTGCCAACAATAGTTCTATGTCATTTTCCTGCTATCTGAAGGTTGCGCATTAAAAAGAAAATAATTTTTACCACCCAACTCCCCTTTGCTCCTCCCTGCCTGCCACCTGATCACATCGAAATCGGAGTATTTCGCCCCCTAACTCCACTCCCTCAGCAAAACCTGGCACGCACTTGTGTGCGGCATAGGCGTGACAGTTTGATTTAGAAACACTGCTTCATGTGGTCACGGACCTGTCTTTCTAAATCGATTTTTTTTCAATCAGAAAAGAATGGTCACTGGACCTAGAACGCCAACAATATCACTCGACCAGCTGGTAAACATTCACAACATACGTTTTACATATTCTCTCTGTCAGTATGGCAACACCAGCAGAGATAATTACTACCAGTCGAGGAAATAAGAGCTTGTGGTAATAATATCACAGATAATTCTTATATTTTGTACACATTTTCTGCACTCCCAGGATTACTCCAGCTTATTCAATTTTGCGGTAGAGCTTATTTTATAGTAGTACAGGATATTTCATTTTTCTGTAAACTACTGCCCGACTCTTGTCTCCATCTAGTGAACTATGTGATAACATTCAGGTATTCTTCTTCAATAAAATCAGTAAAATGAGGGCCCTTCTTTCTGCAATTCATGGTCAGGAAGAGGAACCACAATCATCGCACATCAAGAACATTCTCCAAATGAATTGCTCTACTTCCAGGAGGTTTCTTACATCAAAATGGAGACTAAACTATAAGTGTCATGGGAGGGCATTCACAGATACTGGATTAGTTTAAGCTGGAGGACACTGACCTGGATCAAATGGCTTCAGCCAAGGAATGTGAGAAATCCCCTTAGTTGCCCCGTTGCTTCCATCATTAAAGAGAGGACTTGAGTGATACAGGACCCCCAGGGAAACCCTCTGGGGTAGAAAACCCTGATGGCTGGAATCAGGATAGGCACAGACTTCTATATCCTTCTAGGTGTGGGTAGCTTGACTTGTAGCTGACCAGGAGGTGCTGCTGACCAGGGGGTCTGATGAGGAGATAGGAAAGGGAGAGTGTAAATAGGATGAAAGTCTGAAGGCGATGAGGGAAGTGAACATATGGATACCTTCATACAGCACGGGTGGAGATCCGAGGGGATACGTGGCAAGTGCACTGCACAGTAACTGCTGAAGAAATGAGAGAATGGTGAGAGCTAGCCTGGAGCACTGGTGATAGGAGGGAGGGAGAATGGGAGAGTAGCCCACCTGTTCTAGGAGTAATGTTTCTTCAGATCGGGAGTGTGGAAGCGCGGGAGAGAACCCAAAGCGGTATTCAGCTGCACAGGTTATTCCTTTGGTGCTGAAAAATAGGAAGGTTAGTTATGTCGCAAGGCGAGAGCGAACCGCTGTGAGAGGGGAGCAGGATAAACCCTACCATGATGTAGCACTGAGAAGAGGTGGAGTGACGCCTCTGATTGTATGGCGATGCCAGAGCCACGAAAAGAGTCTGAGGCAAGAGTGAGGGCCGAGCGAATAAGCAGGATTGGAGTGGCTGGAAACAGAAATAGAGTTTAGACAAGGAAGGATACGAGAATACAGCTCAAGTAGGGTCAGTGATACACTTACAGAGCTTCTGGAAAAAGAGTAGCGATGCAAAGTGTCTTGGCAGTGTCGTGTTGATACCCTGCTTCCTGCGGTGCAGGAGTGGAGCCAGATGCACGTCTCGAACATCGAGCGGTAACATGGGAGAGTGTAGTACTACAGACCCCATCTTGGTATGGGCAAAGGCAATGGTATAGCACTTTCTCCTACGGCGCCATCGAGACCAACATCGGTAAGGAGAAGTGACAATAAGCTGTTAAATTTCAAATTCTGAAGCAAATTCCATACAAACTTCAGTTATTTGAGAATTCTCTAAAATCTTTCTTACAATATTGACTGATATTATCAATTCCTTTTCTCAGGAGCAGATCTTTCTTGACTAACTAACATGCTTTAATTAGCGTACTTACAATAAGAATCCCATTTGGACCCAGGCAATTTAGCTAAACGTCAACTTATTGCACTCTTCTGTTTGTAGTCCCTTTCCACCACTCAGATGCAGCATGTTATATTCACCAACAGACTTCTAAAACATCATCAATCTGGATTTCAAAAGCTCCCCTATACATATGTGACTCCACTCTTGAAGCAGACAATCAGGGACACTGGTCTGTTTACTCAATCTCTGGGCAGCCTTCGATATGGTGGTCCATTGATCCTTGGTCAAGAGATTATCACTGAATGGGCCATTCATTGGCTGTTTTACATTCTGCCTTGAAGATCCCAGAGGGCCATGCGTGGTTCTTGCTGTTCAGCATTGGCTGATGTCTAATACAGAGTTCGTCGGGGCTCATCGATCTCCCCCTTACTTTCTAATCTGTACATCCGTCCCAGTTTTAACATCGTTCATACATATAAAATTGTGTCTCAGTTATATTATAACAACACACAATTAATTATAAAACCAGAACACCCATCACTTCAGCTTGACCTCTTCAATTCCTGCCATTCTGGAAAGCAATGTGCAAAAACTGACTTTAGTTGTGTGAGTGAAACATACACAAAGGGTTTAGGGTTGCTTAGTGTCAATGGAAGGGTTATGCCCAAGCTTTTACTGGTAAAACAAAAAAGGAAAGGGTGGGCAAGCAAACCTTAGCGTCATTCCGCTAACAAGCATATATAATGTTCGTAGATGGTCCTAAATGTCTCAGGGGTAAGAGGAAAATCGAGGACAATGCTCAGCTGTTGTACTGTAGAGTGCTGTACAAGTCCATCCTTAGTTTCTCCTTGTAACGCAAATGCAAGGAGAAACATTGATTACAACTCTATAGTACCCGAATCCTTTAGGTAAGAATACGTTTGCCCTCTGTGTGTTCGCACTGCAAAGAAAACAAATACAGTCACTCGACCCCCCTGCATGTCGCAATTATAGTAACGATACTGAGTACAGTAACGACTAACGCATTCATTAGTCGCAAGTGTTTGTTGCTTGCTCCCTGTCTCCTTCTGGACCTCTTATTACGAGGCAGAATGGGATATTATGTAATACCAGAGCATGAAATTTGGCCCCACGTGCACAGAACGGGTTAAGAGCATAACTCTCACCTAACCCATGCCTTTTAAAGCCTGTACAGCACTTTCCCCTACCCTACAACCTGGGGCCAATGTGCGGTGCTCCTCTCATGTAATTGCAATTCCAAATGCTCTCACGCAGCACAAGTTCAGCACAAGGGCAGTGATCAAACATTTGTTATAAACGCATGTACATCACAGAAGAGAAACGAAGCATGCCTCATCCAAGCAAATGTATTAAAAAAACGTGATAGCGGTCACAGCATTCTCATCTCAGTCACCTGAGTAACACGTATTTCACTCTCTCTAGTAGCCAAGAAATACATTCATCTTGTGTGCCCATGGGCATTCAACAGAGCTGCCACTATGTTCTTTTAGTCTGACGAGTGACTTGTGAATATCTTCTGTATATTACCTAATGTATATGCTCCAAATATATCAAAAATAGCCTAATTTATTGACCTAATGCTAGTTAACTAAAGCTAGCATTAATGTAGCTCCCTTGTTTATTTATGATATGATATGGCATTTATAACGCACCTATATGCAAGTGTTTAAAGGTCAGCATGTATGTCTCTGGAAACAACATCGTTGTGAGACTGTTCCATTGTTATGTTTGGATACTTGCTACAGCAACATGAGTAGGCTGCATATCAGTAGCCATTTTCCTTGCTTATAAACTTTGAAGACAGTCCTGAAGAAGGTTGCTTTAACAACCACCGAAACCGGTTGACTCACAAGTGAAGATGGCAGTAAATCTGCTGCCGCAAACCATTCTTGCACCAGGATTAGAGTAAGAAACTCTAGTACTTACTCCCCTGTTATAGTCTTAACAAAATAGTCCAACATTATAGTCTTGCAATTCGAGACAATGGGCCTCATTACGAGGAAGGCAGTAGGGGGTTAATGGGACCAGTAGAGCTACCGGCCCTGTTAAACCCCTACCACCTCATTACAAGGTCCGCTCGCGGGATCCACTAAGGACGCCTGGTTTTACCAGACGTCCTTAGTGGGTCCCGCGAGCAGTCCATCATGCTAACAATGGCCCGTCTTTAACGGGCCCGTTGTTAGTATGCTCCCCATTCCCATTGAGCCCTATGGGAGCTCAAATGGGAATGGGGATGGACGGGGTCCGGGTTCCTTGAATGGGGAAATACCAGGCCCTCCAAGGTCGAAATGGCCCGGTATTTCCCCATTCAGAGAACTCAGACCCGGTACCCGGAATGAGGGTACTCATGCCACAAAAAGTGGCATGGTTACCTCCAGGGTCGTAATGAGGCCCAGTATCTTTTAAACAGGGTCTATTTACCTCCAGTAATGGCCAATAAAATAATAAAGCAATTTTACCGGTCCATGACGTGGAATGGATAAGGAAATAGTAAAAGAAAGGGAAATGTGCCTTTACTCGTTGCATGCCCCACTGTCTCATGAACATGTTAATGTGTTTACTAATGGATTCCTATTGAGTCTGCCTGATCATCACCAAGTGCAAAACCAAAGCTATTTCATTGAAATTAACATGTTTTATACCTGCATGAACAGGTCATGCAGGTGTAAAACAAAACACAGTGACAAGATTGAGGAGGAATGCATGGTGCAAATCATATCTATGGTATGTGCCCCTCCTCCATTTTATCACTGCTGAACAAATGAGTGGAGTGGTAAATCAAGTTGTAAAACCATCACACCTTGTTTTTACACCCTGATTTTTCACTCCACCCCTTTTTAAATGATGGTGAATGTGTCTTATCTATAAGTGTGATAGGGACAAGCACCAGTTTACCTTCAATCATCAATCCATCACTATAATCCCCACATGGTCTAAGAGGGATTGATAGGGACCTGCACCATGTTCCCAAAGCCTGCTGTGTTTCCCGTGGAGACACCTGATTTTCATGTTGGTGTCCTAAACAGTGAAAGATGTTTCCTGCATGCATAAGGCAGGAATCAGGTAATCCTCAATTTTGAAAGCTTCTTAAGACTTTAGGGTAACTCCACAACAACCAGACAGATAAAAACAACCTGCTAGGGAAAAAGGTTAGGTGCACCCTTTTTCGAGAAGAACAAGAGCTTTATTTTGTATACAAAAAGGACAATGGTGACAGGGTATTATAAGCCCACTGCCACAGAGCTCTCTCTCTCTTCATCACAGTGAGGTTCACCTTATAAAGATATAAACCATCATTCTTGACACGTTCAATAAACATTATTCATCCCCCGCCCTCATTGGCTACCCCCTATTTACATGCTGATAGTCACATATAGGCCCTTCTCCAAATGGTGGTGTCATCTTCTCCTCCATCTTCTCCACTCATGTGTAACTGCTTCTTCACATTGAAGTGCTTGAAGGTAATTGGTTGAACTATAAATGGCACCATTCTGTCTTTACTTCTCCCCACATGATGTACAGCTGGTCGTCAACATGATCTCTGCAAATAAATTCAAGGTCAGCCAAGCCCTTGCAAACAAAGGAACTCTTTTCTCATCCCATTCATGCAGGCACCCACATCATGCCTCCCTGCTGCACTCTTATAAGCACTGGCATCCCCTCTTGTTCTCCTTGGTACAAAACATGGACCCTGTTATCTGCTCCCCCCAGTATCAGTTACCCCACCCAAGATGTTGGCCTGATATCCCACTAGTCCATTCAATTCATGGAGGATTTAAAAGTTGTATTCCTGCACATCTGGTAGTTCAAAGAGAATGACCATTATTCAGGGGAGAGCTAGTGTCCTAAATGTCAGTTCATGTTATGGCAGCTCAAGACCTCTGCCCTGGCTTCCATGAGTATGACCTTTGTACTGGGCCATAGCCGTTCTCCCATTTGGCTGCTAGCATTCCTACCTAATTGTTCAAAGGTCTGGCTAGATACATTTATATCTGGGTGTACGTGCGCATATCCTACCATGCCTGGGAATTGGAATGTTATAATCAAGCAAGAGATGGGGCCTTGTTGTCTGTGTGTCCAACACAACCTGCAAGGATTCATGCCTACTCTTTGCTGGTTCATGATATAAACATCACACACATGCAAGGCTTTCTATGTGACACTATTGCAACGCAAATGGTCAGTGTTCCCCTGTATAATCTTTCAAAATACTTGTGTTTCCTGTCAGTTGATTGCACCCATATGGTTTCCCCCCTCCCTCTACCCCAACCTCTACATATTCACCACTTGTTCAACTATTATTTTCCGCAATCTAAATCGTTTGGGAGGGGCAGTGATTTGAACATGCATCCCAACAAGACATTCCTATTCTCTAAGTCCATGGTGCTCACTTCTATTATCTAAGCCCTATGCAGTGATGACCAGTGCAAATAGGCAATCCACTCACACAGGGTGCACTGCACAAGTGGTTCCACTTACTCACTCGCCGTGCCTGCATGTTAAGAGATTCAGTATAGTTCCACATTTTGCATATGCTCACAAGATTTAGAATGGATAGACGGGAAGGCTAAACATCAGTGCCAGTGGATACAGAACTGAGGATTGATCTGAGAATGATATTAGTTATAGAGCACACAAGGTCCCATAAGTGAACACATATTGAAATCAAGTCACTGTTGAACAGAAGGTTCATGATGACTAGCGATATGTAAGAATGAGGTTCCACATGGCCACTTAATTGGAAATACCTTGGTGTGTTTAAAATGTACTTTCTTTAGGTACAACTTGTGTAGTCAGGGGAGGACTGCACTACAGGGAACTATGGAGATGTCCCAGTTGAAGTCGGCATCAGAGGCCGCTTTTGTGTCGTTATCTATTTTATTTCCAAATGTTCTTATTGGAATGGGATTGGGCTTTCACAAAACGTGTAAATAAGGCCGCTTTTAAAAAAAAATTAAATAATCTAGGGCCTCTTTTTGTTCCCAGTCGACCCCTGTTCATAGTTCACTGACACACACATAAACACTCCCGTACCTTCATTTTTCCACTGATTCAGAGAATAAATAAAATAGTGCTTGTTTTAAGCCGACCATAGTTTTCTCTGATCTGGCTGAATTAACCGCGTGCATGCTGCAGGCAAAATTAAGTGATGTGTTTTTATTTAAAGACAGGCTCCAGCCCTTACCATTTATAGCATAGAAGTTGAAGTAAATGTACTCCAGGGCCCACTTCGCTCAGGGATGCTGGCCGCCCACCAACGGCAGAGACAGTTAATAACAGTACGCATTAGTGTGCTCAAAATTCTGAAATGCCCTTTACGTGCCTCAATTAGTGATTGCGCATAGAAAAGCTTTTTTTATGACGGCAATAAATTCAGTTCGTTTCTCAAGTGTCAAAAATGACGTATATCCTCCCTCTTAGAGACTGGTAATCTCCCTGAGGTTATCGAAGGGTTATGAAGCCTGCTGTAGAGTGGTAAATGAAACTTTAATATAAAAAAAATAGCACAAGATCTACGATGGTTCATCGCAGTTGCCTTAACTGTGTCGGCCACAATGTCGTTTCACATGTACCTCCCAACCTTGTTCTTACTGCGCATCTCTTTAGCCCCTCTTCTGTGTCCTGGCTGTCCTGCAGCCCAGGCCCTGTCATAAAATGGCTGCCATTTAATTGCATCACCATGCCAGTTGGCTGTTTACTCTGGAATCCAAGAGGTCAACTCATTAAGAAGGAACACGGTTTGGTTGCCAGAGAACAACTCTTTTATAGCTTAAGTTAATGCAATGGCATAACAGTCCACTGTTCGTAAGTGTAGTTAAACAGGCACTTGCTCTTAAAATCCCCCACTTATGAAAACACTTCTACGACAAAACGGTGAATGTTATCCACAAATAATGTAAGACACACCGATAATTGGAGAGCAGCTCAGGGCAGGTTTAGTTATCCGTACATTTCTGGCAAAGAGAAAATGGCATCAACATGACTTAGTGCATATTCTCTATAAAGTAAATTGAGCATAAAACATGTGCATAACATGTTTGCGATGCATGTCACATGTGCAACATTGAAATAACAGCACATTTCAGAAACCTCATGGAGAAGCAAATGGAATTCTCTATGGTACACTGTGTGCACTGCAAAATCACACGAAACCGAGTGGCAAATCTAAAAGGAAATGATTGAACATGGCAAACTTAGTGAATGTTGGAAAAACAGGCATTGTTCGACTAAACCAGCCTCTTGCTACTACATGTAACTTGTAGAACTCATCCCAGAACGCAATGCACTTCCGCCAACATGTCTGCACTTTCAGCTGGGTGGGGAGCATGTACATCCTGGTTTCTGGCATGTCAAAGTGTATGGGAGAGGAAGAGCAGAGCAGGAGGGAGTAGTGAATACTGTGTGGGATGCTGATATTCTTGAAACCGTTTTTTACTCATTCAGGCCGTACATATTTATGACATAAACTATCTTAACCAGTAACTGGATTCCAACACAGCGAGCAGTGCTTGGCACTGCCCGCACCCATTTAGATGCCCATTACACCAACTGCACCAGTCTACATGAGTTCCGTATGTCACTGCTTGGACCAGTTTATTCGAGCCAAGCTCACCCGCGCATGTGGTTTTCGCACACAGTAGAACATGTCAAGGAGGACGCATTTGCTGCTCACAGTATGAATGTTGCCATACATGGAAAACACGTTGGCCCTCATTAAGGGAGGAGTGGATTTCATACATAAACATAAACTCCTTGCAATATTCAAAACCTTTCTTTTCACATGAGATTAGCCCTAGGGGGTAGCATCATTCTGAGCATACCTCTTCTCTGCCTGATTCTTTTGTTTCAGTTCTAAATCAGGTGTTAGAAGAGCTTGCTGCGTCACAGGTTGCCACAGCTGTTGTATGTCTTGTCCTTCTGTTAGCGCCTTCATGCCTACGGGCCCATAGTGCGCTATGTAAATATCATGTAATGTGATGTAAGGTAATACCAATAGCAGTATCAGAACATTGTGCTGGTGGTATAACCAACCACGTCATATGACACTGAAATACTGGCCTGAATCAGTGGAAGCGCACATGTAGAGAAATCACAATCTAGCATCAGTGAAATGCACATCGCCAGAGTTAAAACAGCATGACACCACACACAATCCCCTATAGTAAAGCCACTACAACAAAGGGGACAATGAGACAAAGTCGACAATGCAAGAGAAAAAGCAGATGTTAGATTTTGTCCTTGCCCACTCCACCTTGTGAACCAAGTCTACGTAAAAAAGGACGAACATACTCGCCGTTGCCACTTAAGGGGTTAAAATTGCATGTATGGAACACCACAGCACATACGTTCGCCCATTGCTGGTCGCCTGCACGCAAATGCTTTCTCTTGTAAAAAGAAAAGGCTGCCAGAGTTGATACCCATGTGCAAGTTATGGATGCCACTGGTGACATAACCAACCAATGACGCGGCTGGGCCAGCAGGAAGCTGACCATAGAGAACATTATCCCAATATCCTTTGTCAGGACCGAGAGACGGGTCCCCAACTCAGAAAACAAGCGAGTTCAGACAAATGTATTATGACGAAAGATATTTTCAGTTCTTGGGTGTACTAAATAAATACATGAATGGTTTTCAATTGAAACATAAAAGGAGCAATTCCAGTGCTTGAGAATTGTAGTATATCGGTCCATCCAGGGGGCTTGCATCCTGGTGGGTAAACTAAAGACACTCACATTCAGTTAGGTTTTAAGTGCCCCTAGCTTTTCTTATCTTGGTTTCTTCTTTCCGCTGTCTGTACCTTAGTCAACATGTCGAGTTCTCCCTAGGTGGTCTTCCCCACCTGCTGAAAACATCGGGGCTCTTGGTATATTGATGGATATAATGTATTGGGTTCAGTGAGCTTCGGGTATGCATGTCAGAATGCTATCTGCCTGTCTGATGGAAAAGTCCTACTTTCAAATGGTCTCATTATTTCATTCCTCAGCCTCTTCGTTTAGTCTCCTTCTTTCTTGACTCCTCTCTTCTTCTCCTCCTCAACACCCTACAATGTTAGGGCCCATTTCATCCCATTCCTACTTTCTCTTCATCTACCATAGGTGTTTCTGACTGTTAGGCAAGATTGCATTCAGTACCCTGTGGGAGACTGCACCGGCCTTGACATCTTGGCAATAGTTAACCCAAACTTTGGAATAAGTGTGTACTACACAAGTTGGTAGAGTGACTGAGCAGTCAGGTTTATCTCAAGAGGGGTCAGTGTGATTTCACATTGGCAAGTATCCAAATAAACACTTACACTCAAGGTTTCTGGATTAAACAATTATTAATGTATTTATCAGTCAGTTGAATAAGCATTCTTTAGAAGGGAGCAATATATTAGTAACATAGAAATATACTTCAAAATGACACTGTCTCAGTTTCTTTCAATCAGTAAATACCCATTTCGGATGGCACACACATTCTTCCTACACCCTGAGGTGACATACATGACTAGGACACTGTGGACATTAATTTATTACTGGTACATTTAGAGCAAAACCGAGGTTGAGTTAAAGAAGGAAAAGACAAGGGAATAAAACAATGGTTAACAAATATTCTTGAGCAGGTAAGCACTTTTTGAACCCTCCAATGCAAAGCAAATTAACCCTTTGCTGGGGGTAAGGCAAAACACAAAGTCAGAGGTAAGAAGAGTCTTTCAGGGAACCCGGACAGCCAATGTTAGTTGAGCAAAAGTCTAGGTGAGCTGAATCACTTCTTGTAGGTAGGTAAAAATTCTTGCACAAAGTTTTAGAAGTTTTTGTATGAGAAGAAATCAATGTAGGGTAACAAGCTAGGAGGCCTGTGAGGGGCAAAGCTGCAACCAACTCTGCAAATGCGACCAAGACAAGTCTCAACTGAGCGCTAGCAAGGCTACATGACAAGAGGTAAGTCCTCTTAGTTTTACAGTACCTTTGGTGAGAAGAAAAACTGCTTCCAGTTGGCTTCTGTTCCTGTGTAGGTCTGCAGATCCTGTTGGTCCTGGGCCTCAGTCATGGGGACTAGAGGGAAGACGTCTGGGGAATCCTGCACTATGAATGGAAGATCGGTGGCAGCAATGGGCAAACTCCAAATCAGCAGCACTTCACGGTTTCAGCTCCTTGTGTCTCTTGCAAATAGCACCACCACGGTTCTCGGATACCACTATGGACTTTCATCGCATCTGGGGTCCAGTACTCTGTTGAGGTAGCTCAGGCTTGGTCAGTCCTGCTTCCTGGGAGTCTGGAGGATCTTCCTGGAGCTCGTGTCTGACTTAAAGACACTCACTTGATTCTGGTGTTCCTCTCCCTGGCACTTGGTGCATGCAGCAGCAATTGAAGTACAGCCAGCTCCGAGAGGATTTCCAGATCAGCTCGTCTTGGGGTCGATTGGTCCCACCAACCCAAGGGGAGAAGTCGTCCTTTGCAGATCTTTTCTAGTCAAGGTGAATTCGGGGATTCAGCACTGCAGCAAGGTTTCCCCGGGCAAACCAACCATCCAGGAGTTGCAGCAGGCATCTCTTCCAAGTTCTTCTTCGGATTTCTTCTTCCAGTGGTCAACTCTGCCTTCCAAGCAAATACACCCTGCATTTTATGCAGGTTTCTCCCATTCATTCGCGCCTATCTGTCAAATACACAGCAGGGTGGCTGTCCTCTAAGGACAGCCAGACAGCCAATCACCTTTGGGTGCATTACTGTAAACAAGGGGATTAAGCACAGGGAGTTTCGGGCACCTCCCTCACTTCCTGTCCCTGCCAGACATGTTGGAGCCAGAGGCAGGTTTAAGCACTGAAGACAAAACAAACAAAGGGACCAAATCTGGTTTGGCATGCAGAGTAAGGGCCTCATTACACGGATGGCGGTAAGGATTTACCGGTACTGGTAAAATACCGGTACCGGTAAATCCTTACCGCCTTACTACGAGGTCCCTTTGCGGGTTGGGGCATTTAATGCCTGCTTTTTGCAGGCGTTAAAAACCAACCCGCAAAGGGACCCAGGGAGCTAATTACGGTACCGCAATTTGCGGTACCGTAATTAGCGCCTTCCCCATTCCCATTATGCCCTATGGGGCAAAAATGGGAATGGGGAAGGGCAATGGTGGAAGGGGGAATTACCGCCCTGCCAACCTTGGAATGGGGCGGTAACTCCCCTTTCCGCCAAGGCGGTGCCGGTATTTTACCGGCATGAACCATGGCGCTAATAGTGCCATGGTTCTCCGCTATCCGTGTAATGAGGCCCTAAATCTCAAGAAGGACCGTTCCAACAAGAAATGAAGAAAAAAGACGACCAGGGCCATTTTGACAAAATGGGCACCCATGGGTGTCTTACTGCAGCGACACTTGAAGCCCGTGGTAAAAACACACAATGGTAGGAAAAAGTAAACCACTGCCATTAGCAATTAATTGTCGAAAGGGGAACATAAAACTGTTACATGACAAACTAGGCAAAGGGGATACTAAGTAACCCCTCCAACATCAGAAAGTTACACAATGTAAGTAAAGTCAATTTCACTTCACTGCTCTTGGAAACAGACCTTTCACCAAGAGAAGGTATTTACACCTTGGGGAAATCTAAGAGACTTCCCTGTGCCACTACACTGAAGGTGCAGTGTGTCACAATGTAAATATGATGCCTGTGGAGTTTATCAGACTCCAAAGTCAAAAGAAACACAGAGTCCAAATCATAGGAAAATACACGAGAGAGTGGGAAAAAGGTCTCACTCTCTCCAGGTTAGCAATTAAAAGTCCTAAAGTCCAGCAAAAAGAGCTGGGGGTCTCTAAGGTGGAAGGGAATTAGCACACTTCTGAGAATTCTCCCTAACACTGACTTTCCACCTTCTGTCTTCACTCCTTCCCTCTTTCCTCCACACTTTTGCTTAGTTCTCGTCCCATTCTTCTATTTTCCAC
Source organism: Ambystoma mexicanum (assembly GCF_040938575.1). Classification (NCBI taxonomy): domain Eukaryota; kingdom Metazoa; phylum Chordata; class Amphibia; order Caudata; family Ambystomatidae; genus Ambystoma; species Ambystoma mexicanum. Next base: position 923,077,119 of record NC_090921.1, read on the forward strand.
ATGGTAGGACTTTCTGTTCTATGCCACCCTTTCCATTCTTTACCATCAAATTATATTTTGTTCCAGCTCTTGCAGTCCTCTACTAATACAGATCTATTCTCATTCATCCATGTGCTGCAGCTGTATCATCTTCTTCTCCTGCTCACGTATGCTCTATTTCATCTTTTTCTCCCCATTTGCTCACTCCTCTCTCCTCAAGCTATAATGTTCCCTCTTGACCTTCTTTGGGTAAGTCTAACCTCTAAAGCTCTATTCTACCTATTCATCCTCCTCCCACACGCATTCCTTCTGAGTATCCCATCCCCAGCCATTCTCTCCCACTCAATCTGCTCTCGCCTCTCTGCTGGTTCGCCGTTCCTTCCTTGCAGCACACATGCTCTGCTACACCCAATGCCCATGTCACTCTGGCTGAAATGTGGCTTCCTCTAATGTTCCTATGGACCCGCCTCTCGGATCTACAAATGTGTGATTTTTTTGGTCGACCTGGGATCCATAGCCAGAGGTCTATCACGATTGGTTACTGCAATTTCCACTCCAGGGGTTCCAATGGTTTCAGCAATTGTCAGTGTGCCACCAAGCAGCCTCCTAGATGGCTCCATCCAGCACTGTGGCTGCTTGTTTCCTACTTGATTTCTGTGGAATGATAGAGCATCTCTTTGATCAGGTGGGACGACTCATTGAGAGACCCCTACTCCTCCAAACGAAAAATCTTGCAAACTGTCCAGCATGGATCCATTGTGGAATCCTGTATAGAGAGCAAGAATACACTGGACAAAAGAAAACACAGACAAAGGAGAGGAAGAACATGTTCAGTATGACTAGTGATCAGATGTATCTGTAACGATTTCCCCCTAAACTATAATAGACTTATAGGGAGATCAAAGCCAAAATCGCCTAAACCATCCAGAGGGATTAGGCCACACAGCCCATGCTGAAGCTCACCATTACCTTTCACATACTAGGATCTGGCAGTTGCCAAACAATCAATGTGTAAAGAACAGGCATAATATGGCCAGATTGGAGCAATCTTGTACATCAAGTTGTAGGGTCCATCATCCAGATGCATCCAGAGTGTGTGCACATACCGCAACCATGGGAGGAACAGCATATTTCAAAGGATGCCTTGCAATCCATGTTTTCAATGCCCAACCTCATTGGTGGCATATATGGGATGCACATATCCATATTTGTTCTCCCAGAAAACCAGAAAGTGCAGGAGAATCGGTGGGGCACTCACGGCATCAAGCCCTGTTATTATCAGATGCCATTTGGCCTTCACCAACGTCACAATCAGGATTCCTGGATCAACTGATGAATCACATATATGTCTCAATAGCAGAGTGTGCTGACAATTGGAAGGTCAGCGAGGGAGCCATTCATGGCCTCTTGGTGAATTCCTGTATGAGGTGGAAATGCAGGCACCAAAGACACAGAAGAAGAGAGGAAAGTCTGTGTCTGACCCCAACCAAACCGCACAGTGACCAAGCACATCCAGAATCCACTCTATTACAAAGCAAAAAAGGAATCTAAACCACAACTAAACCGTTAACCCTTATCCATGTATGCATACATGTGACAGTGGATAGCATCTGACACCATAATTGTTGACATCGAGGGGCTGATCCATGGAACAAATGTGTGCCGGAAATCTTGGCGCAGGCTGGCGCAAGCGCGAAAAAGCAGGCGCACGCGCATGCGTGCGATTCATGGAAGGGCCTGCGCGTGTTTAGTCCGGGATGCGCACCAAATTCGAGCATGGCGCACACGGGCGCACACGACACAGCAACATCCCAAAAGGGGGAAGAACACGGGACGGAACACACGGAATGGGGAACAACGCGTGAAAATGAGGGCGTAACTGGGAAAGTACTGCTGGGAAATACACGGAACACCCACACGCAAGCGAACTACATGTATTCATGGAATCGAATAGGGGAAACACGCGCACGCCAAAAGACACACACAGGCCTAAACATGTCCGCCACACGAAGGCAGGCAGAAGCGTCCTGGCGCAGCATAAAAGTGCACACAAACAACAAACATGTATATACAGCTATGATGAATGTCCCATTCTGTGGCCCCTTAGGAGAAATGACATGCCACGCAATGCTCAGGCACCCCAAAATACAAGAAAAAGGTATACACAACCCCTGTAGTCCACGTGTGTGTAAAAAAACCTCACCCAGTAAGCTTTGGCACCCAGGAACACAAAAAAGTGCACACAATCAACACACGGGCTACAATGACCCAAATAAATGGGGTACGCAACAAACAGGGGCACCCGCAGTGGGGAAAATAGCGTGCAATAGCGTGCGCGACTCACCGTGTACCATGTAAACGAAATACATGTAGGCACTGCAACCGCTGTGAAGTAATCGCGTGTGAACCCCAAAGTAGGAAAAACACACGCGTCGGTCTCCACTGAAAGCAAATACATTGCGCTGCAGACCAGCGCGGACCATTAACACGTACAGAAGGAAACAACCGCGCGTGACACGTCACTTACGAGCTTACACGCTAAGGGCCTTTCCTCGAATTACACGCTGACGTGCTGTTTTTTCACGGGTCAAACCACTCCGTATCAAGCTGGCCATGCGACAACACACAGAAGACCACGCTCCTGCCCAGAAATACATGTACCCAGCTTGGGCCAGGCCAATCGCGTGTAAAACTCCCTGCGCACCCCGCGGAATACACGTACCGTAGGGTGCGCGTGAGCGTGTGTGTCCTGTAGTCCTCAATAGCATTGCTCAATAGCACAGCCAGAGAAAATGTGCACATCCGAGTTTCATTGACAAACAGACACAGATGGCTCCTGTTATGTTATTTTATGTAAAATTTAATTTATGAAGGAAGCATGCTGTCACCACCAATGGCATCATGGTGCTGCTATGGGCAGCACTAAAGAGCAAGAAGGGGGGACTACATTTTCAGAGATCGGCAGAACATGAGGTGTTTTTTAATCATTCAAAGTAAAAAAGGAATAGAGTTCCACAGGTGGGTGACCACAACTGAAAAAGAGTGACCACCAATGTGAGCGACCCTGACATGAGGTACAGAGATCAGCCAGGCATCTTTGTAACAAAATGCCTGACCAGGAACATAGAGTCAACATTTTGTCGATAGATATTCTGCTCCACAAAGTGATATAAATTGCACCCGTTTCACGACCAGGAGCAAGTGGAGATGAGAGGTATGAGCATGCCTGGGTGTGGTGGTGGCCACTCAGGCTGCCGATTTTATTTATTTATTTATTTTGACACTTATATAGCGCACTGAGGAGTTCTGTAGCACCTGCCGACTTTGCAAAAGATAAGCAGGCTGAGCTAATAATAGGGCATTATAGTAGTCCATTGTCGACAGTATAATACAGGATACCACTGGAGGGCGGCATTGGTAAGGAAGGTAGGGCAGGATTTTACACAGGGTTTTTAACTGAAAGTATCCTTTCTGGGAAATTGCACCTACCTGAAGGTCGGCAGATAAGGATGACAATATTTTAACGTCAAGGCCTTTTACAGAAGGAACAAGAATATGACAGGTACCAAGTGTTGTTGGGACCTAGAGATTGCGGGGTCATTAATCTGTTTTGCAATCTCAAGAAATATCCTTTTTGATCATTGTGGTCTTTTAATTGTTTTTTCTATCATTGTCTCATTACCCAGATTGTTGAATCTATTAAATCTTTGCATGTTCTGTGTCCCTTCTAGAGGGGTGGGTTTTTACAGTGTGTTCTAGTAAGTTATTACTGTACATGGTGTTTTGGATTAAAGCATATATATTGTATAGAACCTTGAATGGACATTGCTTTATTTTGTACTCTTCTCCTTCACTCTTTGGGTTGCTACTGAACCACATTGACATCCCTTCAAGATAGTATAGCCTTCTTTTGGCCACGTGACCACAACATCCAAAGGGTTTATATCTCTAAACAGTGCCTGTTTTACCTTTATGCTTGCGTTGGCACTTGGTTTGTAGAAGTGTGAGGGCTGAGTGGTCATGTTACCCTCTACTAATCCTTGTTCTCCTGGAGGGAAGAAGTCAATTTGTCACAGAAACCTGACAAGACGATCATAAAAACGGTTTTCCAATCTGTCAATAACCATCCTTTGGATTCTGTCATTTTTTTGAAGCCATATGTGACACTGAACATGTAAATTCCCCTATTACATACATTGCCAGCTGATGACATTGCTCAGTGAATTGCAACTTTATGCCAGATTTTATACATTTCTGCATGGGACAGCCTGCTGGCTTTTTGGCCATACAGCTTGTGGTACCTTGGTCCATGTCCACTCAGCACCTTGGGCTCTTCTTCCTTGTATGTTCCTTTGCTGCTGATGCGGAACCAGTAGATCTCTTATGTCAATTGCTTCTCTGTTCCTCTATTGTATTAGCTTTGTGACTGGTGGTGGTGTCATCACGAACACCATTGCCATATTGTGTTATGTCCTTGTGACAGTGTGGCATGGATAGATGTTGTCGATGATTAAGTCTACCTGTTATTTGTAATACAATGGCTAAGTATATTTAAGCTTCCATTGCACCTAAGAAGGTGTGTCATTACTTTTGAGCTTCTGATTATTTATTTGATGTGCCTCAGATAAAGGAAGTGTGGTACCATGTGGCAGCCAAAAAGTAAGGCCATCAATGTTAGCAACTGGGATAGATTTCATTTGTATGTGCGAAAATGTTTGAAGGATGAACACATGAGATAGTTTAAATTGTGGTTGTGTGCATAATTTGCAACCAGTGGGGTGCTTGTTAGGGGTAGTGGGTTGTTCAAGGAAGGTAACCCCATTGCTGGAAATGGAAGGTATGCAATTTCTTGGTTCTGCGTGGGTAATGGAGAGTTGGACAAGACCCTTCTATGGATGATGTTGGTTGATGAATTAGTCACTCACTGTAATTGATGTATTGATTACTTTGCGGTACTCATTTCCTCTCTTTGGATGACGGATGCTGCATATGTGGGTCACCTCACTGTCAGTAGCCAAACAGGCCAAGTCAATACATTTCAGATCCATGCATACATTCAGTGTATACATTCAGTTTATCCATCTCCAGTTCATTCCAGTCTCTCACTGCATGTTAGTCTGTGATCACTTCATGCAGATCAATTCAGGTTGTAGCCAAACAGAAGAGTATGTGTGTCCTAACATCTGTGCGAAATGTCTCAGTCAGTACGGGTTAGTGCCAATTCAAAGGTTTCAGCAAAGGAATGTCAACAAAGCGTGTCAACAAAGCGACGTATTCACAAATGTCAACAAAGAGCGTGTGTTCAGCAAACCATGTGGCCTTCAAAGCATAGCCCAAAGCAGAAGTGGTGCTCCAGCTGCAAACGGAACCCAAGTGTGTCCTGCAAACGGACAATTTTCAGTGACAGATTTCAGAGCCTCACTGCTGCAAGCTCTCTTATAACAGAGGACAGATGTTTCTTCCGAGCAAATCATGCTCACTGCTGCAAGCTTCCTCAACTCTCCCTATCTCCAAAACTCTCCCTATCTATCCTCTTGATACTGATGTATCATTCCGAGTGTTGAAGCAAAACAATGCAGATGGCAACTCTCCAGTGGCAATTAAATGTCATTGCAATGGCCCTTCACATTGGCCAAAACTTCAGATTCAGATTCAGAGCGCTATCAGGCTTACTCCTTCTTTTCCATGCCAGGTCATGCCATGCCATGCCAGTCCCTGCTCTTCACATGAGGGACCAGCCGACATTGGATGCAAGTGCAGATTTCAAAGCACAATGGTGTCAGATCAATGCTCTCTCGCTCACTCCCACAAGAGACAAAGACATTCACTGCTCTTCAACCGTTGTTTAGCACCGGGAAATCAAATGCACTAGTGCATGTCTTCCTGCTCATTTGCATTTCTCTCCTTTACCTTAGCCCCAGGCTTGTGACTTCTTCTGGTTCACAAGGTAAGGCATTTCTAATGGATTTTCTTCTCACTGCAGATTACAAAACAGCCCAGAAAACGGTTTCTCGTCTTTGCTGAACTTTTTTCACTTTTTGCACAGAATACTACAAGGTGTCAACTTTCAAAACAGTCAGTCAGGATCTTCACTTCCCATGCCACTTCAGTTGTCAGCCAGGACATCAGGCAGCAAACAGTCTTCTGAGTACCTTCTCAGAGCACAGCCATTGACAAAACTACACCCCATATCCTCAAACCAGTCAGTCGGCATTCCCCAGAAGTGCTGCTGCAAAGCGTAGATGTAAAATAGTGTCACATCACAAGGTGACAAAAACCAGTGCCTTTCACTGCTGCTTCAAAACAGCCAGCAAATGGTGTCAGCCATCATGGATCTTGAGCAAACATTCTTCAAGTTCTGGACAATCTGGTCTGGTCAATTCATGCAATGCAATCTCGTCAGTCATCAAGGTCTGGACATTTCTGCAAGTCAGCGTTTCTCCAGGTGTCATGAAGGAAAACAAAAGTGCAAGTATCTGTTTAATCAGATTCAGATTTATTCAAGCCAAAAACAAAACAGCATTTCTCACTATGCTTCAGTGCACATAGTTAGTTCTAAACTCCCAATGTCTCTCAAAAGACATCAATGCTAATTTCTCAGTGTCTGCCCAATATCAGTGTACATGTATCAGTACCAGTGTATCAGTGTACGCCTATCTCTGTCTAACCATGCCTGTCTCCCCATGCTTCATGATGCATTATTCCAGCCATCTCTGACTTTCTTAAAACAAAACAGGACAGCCCATTTCACATAATTCAAAAAATGCAAATTCGAATATTGCAAAATTGCATTAGTCTCTGCATTAATCTTTAGTCACACAATCCAACTCCCTCTTGAACATCAATGATGTACTCTGAATCCATCCATGTTCACAAAACAGATGCATTTCACTCAATTTCAATCCATGTCCTGCAAAAGCATTGCTCTTCAAATTCAACTTGCATTCAGTGTTCTCTCTGCCTATTCCCTCTTCAAAACAACAGTCTGCTAATGCCGCGCAATGTTTCTGCATCATTGCTTTCATAACGTAAACACCCGTTCTCTCCATGTGTTGACTCGGAAAACTCAAAATATTCAAAGAATGCAACATCTCAGAACATCCTAAATTAGCACAATTTAGTCGATTAACTTTCAGTCTCGCTTACTAACCATGTTGTAATATCATTAGACATTAGATTTTCAGCCCCTAATGTAGGCAAAACCCTGCTGTCACAAATTCTGCCAAAATTGTCATCACAAATGCCATTACCATTCAAATTAAAGATTTTAACCATCTCATCTCTTCCCACAAACCTAGAATGCAAATGCTTCACAAAACTGTCTCCATGCACATAACTTCTTCGATGCAAAGGTGTCTCCAATGATACAGTTTCACAATGCAAATCTTCATAGGCAATCCTTCTATGCATTTCTCTAGCCAAACTGCACATGTCTGTCAAAAATGCACTCTCCATTTTCTCTTTGTGGCAAACATTTTGTTCAATCTGTTGCTCTACTGCTGTGGCAATCTCTTCAATTACTGCTGCACTATCAGTGGAACAAACTGTCTGGGTCACAATCTCTCTATTATTGCCCCAAGGAAACTCTTTCTCCTAAAAAACAATATTCATATTTTCTCCATGCACTACATCGTGCATTACCCCTGCTGGGTTTCTCCTCATAAGAACTCTGTTCCCTCTCATCACTATGGTTGGTGCCGGCAAAATATCCCAGCCATCAAGCATATGTCTAAGCCGATTTCTTATTGCTTTAAAATCACCAACAAATTAGCTCATTCTGCAGTTCCATTGTTAATTCACCCTCAGGACTTTCTTCAACCAAACCTCAGAACACTTAAGTGAGTTTCAAAAAACAAGCTTCAAGACTTCTCTAAACATCCAGATGCAGTCATCTACTAGTTAAATATATGCACACATTCCAGCGTTTTGAAATCCAAACAATGGTCAGATTTTCCAAAAAGTGTCAGTCTCTGCGTATTTCCAAACAAAATACCTCGAGTGTCATCAAGAACAAACAATTCTCTAGCTTGGCCAAATAGATGTACAAACATTTTCAAAATTGCCAGTCATAAAAACTGCCCTGGATCAATTTGAATACAATTCCAGATTCAAACAAAGTCACAGTCAGAAACTTTGTTCCCCTTCCTGCGGTGAACAAAATTGTGGACAAAGCCTGCTTTAATTCAAACATCCCCCCAAGACAAAACATCAAACATAAAACATTCCCATGAATGAACAGACAACACAGCTGCACACACAAACATTGTGTTCAAACCTTGCCTTCAGCCAAGACGATGATCAGTGGACCAGGAGTCAGCTGCCAAAAATCTACAGACTACACATCTATTCCAGCCCTCATCGATATCAGCTGTGGAAGGAAGGGCCACACAGCCGCGTGCCATTTGTCAAAACTGAAAACAAATCTACCTTTGGCCTAGTCCCACATGGGCGACCTCTTGTTAGTTTCCAAAACTACCTCAGGAGGGTGTGGACCACTATGGCCCCCCTGCTAATGTATTCCAGGGCGATTGTGCACTAAGAAATGACACGAGAAATAAGATAACAATAGACACAAATGAAAACACACAAGTCATTCTCAATTATAACAATGGAATACATTTATTCATACGCAGCAAGGCATGATAAGCACTTTTAGCAAAACAAGTGGCTTCTATGCAAGCAATCTAATATCAATTATCCAGTCCTGCTGGATCTATAATGCTAATGCAGCCTAATAACAATTAATGCAGCCTAATAACAATTTGCAAGCGTCAACATTCAGTATGCCTCTCCAATCCATACCACACATCACACTCTCTCTCTAAGACAATCCCTGTCTGATTTCCCCTTCTTTCAAACCAAAATCTCTGTGTGAGTGTCTGTCCTAATTTCCCATTGGCATGTGCCTTATTCAGATAAATTAGGCCTCATACTCAATCAATCAGCAATACTCCCCTATACATGTGCAAGCTTCCCAATCTCAAATGTGTCCCATCTCTCTCCTCTCCAGCTCCCTTGCATCAGCCACTCAAACTGCCTCAAGCCTTTGCCAGGGCCCCTCTGATCTCCTGCCAGCTGCTCCAACATCTCAATCTGCCCTCAATCTCTCCCAAGCTGGTCCGTGCATGCCAATCTCATCCCAAGCTGCATCTGAAACGCTTCTCAAAGTACATCTCCAAAATCTTCCCAAACACCTCTCTCTCTCAACCCATCATACACTCATTTCAGGCTCGCAGTTATAGTGTCAAATGACGTACTCTTTATCCATGGTTACATGTATCTAAGCTAAGATTCACTCTCTTTATGTCAAACAAGCATTTCTCTAGTCAAGTGCCTGAAAGCCTGTTACGCATGTCTTGTTCTGTTCTATTCCAGTGTGTTCTGTCATTGTGACATTGTACATCATATCGTGTCTGTTATGGCCTTCTCCTGTCTGTGTTACTGTATTAGGAAACACCATCCTCCCATCTCCCTCATTCACTGTCAGCTCTTAGCTAGCTAAAAATCCCCTTTTCTCACTGTGCCTGTCTCTGTGCAAAGCACTCACTCCCTTCTGTGAATGCCCCCACCTTGTCTGTCTGCGAGCAACCCAGGGCCTGCTGATAAAGCCTCCTTCTCCATTCTCTACTCTGGCAAGAGTCACTGTCTTATCTCTGCCTGCCAAGAAACTGTTTACACATTCCAATCGCTCACAGTGTAACTCAAAACCATCTTCGCAGAACCGTGGCACTGCTCTTCTATGTGTCTCTTCAGAAAGGCTTAGGATCCAGAGGCCTATCATTACTCATTCTCTCGCAAACCAAGTGCTATACCATGGCTCAATGCATACTTCTAAGTGCACACTAATGAGTGTCTAATATGCATACATAATACATAATAACACATGTCTATCTCTACATGTCTCTACAAGGCACTTAATATAACAGGCCTCTTTCTCTAGCAAACCAAATGGCTGAATAATATATGGATAGTGGATAACTAATGTATAACTAATCAGAATGAAATGATGGATACATGAATCCCTAAATGAGTAATGAATTAATAATTATTCACTAAATGAGTAATGAATTACTAATGATTACATACCAGGCCTCTTCATATAATATCTGGTTTTACATCACTGCACACTGTCATGTACGTATTATGAGCAAGCAATTGGTAATGATTCCCACTGTGCACCCTAACTATCGAAGTGTCCATTCACTATGGCTCAGAACCAGCAAACAATGGATTTGGACATTGTAGTCAGTGGTGCAGGGAAGTTGCAGAGGGTGTTGCCTGTTAATTGTACTCATATTGGGCATACATACAGACCTTAAGACATGTGTAACACTGTTTTTGTGGAGTTTGGGCTCTGCTGTGAGGCTGTCACCTATCAAACAATGTCTGAATTGTTCATGCATGCCAACATTCCCCATTCCATCCAGTAGCTGCATATGTAGTCATTCTTATTTCTATTCATCTCGTCTGTGTGCCCCCTGGATAAAAATGTGCTGCTCTTCAAATCTCAGATTTGTATGCAATTGCCAGGTCTGTCTATGCTCCCCACAAATGGAATGGGTTATTGTACTTGTCTGGCAGTTCTGATGGAAAATGTAAAGAATGGAATCAGAATTGAGAAGGTGGAATGTGAAGGATAAAATGTGAATGGAGAAGGGACGATGGAGATGAGAGTGTGTACCGGGTACTGCTGGTGGGGCTTTTGAAGTGACGGACATAACCACTAAATAAATACCTTGTACAGGAAGCTAAGTCTGTTGTGGATACTTCATTGTATCGATGAGGGACCCCACTTGCTCCCTGTTCCTGACTTCAGCCTCCACTTTCCCTGATAACACTGCCCACAGCCGTGGTGAACGCAGACCTAACCAGAAAAAAAATAAACGTGAGGTATTTGTGGAGCGGCACAAAACATCCTTTCCCTGTGTTCTCGTTCCCTGCTCTACTTGTGGAAGAGGGAACTCAACCCTGCCGGGCCTAGCAGTGCCCAAAATACCACCTGCAGTGAGCGAACCGCTGTTTCCAGGACTGCGCAACAAAGCATCCTCTGTCTTTACCGGCAAGAAACAAAGGACAATTTCATAACCGTTCCCTGGCCTGTTCCTACACTTCAGTGCTCGGCTATCTCCTTGTTTTTCAACCTGAAAAAAAGGAGAGAGAAGAGAAAATTAGTTCTTTGGCACAAGAGTAAAAAAAAAAGGAAAATAAAACACGTAAAGAAACATAATAACATTTTTGAAGAGCACTTTAAATGAACTGCACACAGCAGTCCAAGCCCATAAATAAATAGAAGAAGAAAGAAATTATGAACAATAACAGAAGTCAGCATAGAAGCAGCTGTAGACAGAAGGCAAGGTCGAGCCACCACAATGTTACAGGACATGTCCCCAACTTTCTTTCAACTCTTGGAGAACCCACCTGTGCCACGGAAATGCTGGAAAAATTGTTTAAGGACTATGTTGCGGCAGAAAGGTGTAGAAAGAAAAAAAAATCCATCCTCATGCATTGGCCCTCATTACAACTCAGGCGGTAAGGGGTTTACAGCGCCGTAAACAGCGCCGACCCTTACCGCCTGAGTATGAGGTCCCTTAGCGCCATGGCGGATTTAACACCTGCTTTTAGCAGGTGTTAAAATCCATGGCGCTAAGGGACCATGGAGTTAATTACGCCACCGTAATTTACGGTGGCGTAATTAACGCCTTCCCCACTCCCATTATGCCCTATGGGGCAAAAATGGGAATGGGGAAGGGTAAATGGGGATTGGGGACTTACCGCCCCGCCAAGCTCGGAATGGGGCGGTAAGTCCGCCAACCACCATGGCGTAAACGTAGTTTACGCCATGGTGGTAAAGTCACGGCCCAGGCGGTAACTTACCCCCTGGGTCGTAATGAGGGCCATTGTCTGGACCCTGCTGGTCAAGAAAGGGTTTAGCTTTTTAACCTGATCTCACACCTGAGGACTCTGAAGATATGAATGAATACGAAAAGTGCATTGCCAAAATGGACTAACCTTGTGAGACCAAAACCAGTGTCATGTTGGTGAGATTCATGCTCCTGCTCAGCAAGAGAGTACAAAGGGATGACCAATCCGTGGAACAATTAATCAGAGTGCTTAGAAGTCTTGCTAACGCTGGAAAAATAATCCCTAGAACATAAACATGCCCAAGAAAATGGAGACATGGTCACGGAAACTGTTGCAGCAATATCCAATATCTAAAGCTAATGCAGAAACAATGCCTCAGATGTGACTCAGTGGGTCACTTTGCAAATAGTCCCACTTGTCTAGCCCTGGAACCAAAGTGTGACAGGTTTAAGAGAAAGGAGTACCTGACCAAATGCTGCCAGTCACATTGAAAGTTATTGAAGGAATGTATGAGTATGCCGGAGAGGCTGTGTTTGTGATAGGAGACAAGGAAGAAGACTTACATGGCCACAGAGAGACTGTAAAGATTAGTGGGAAATTTGTTGAAATTATGATCGATTTGTGTGCAAAATATACCTTTCTCACGAAAGCCATGTCCGATCGGCTATATCCAGGAGAAAAACTGATGGATGTAGACATTAGACAAGTAGTTTATGGGGGTGCAAGTATAGGAGTGGTGGGATTGTGCATGAGAAATTTCGAATTCAAAGGAAGAGTTGCCTTTTGTAAAAGCTATGTCACAGAAAAAGCAACTACCCCTTTGTTGAACTGGCTCCAACAGATAAGACTGCAAATTACACTGAATCCCAAAGAGTGTGAAACACTGATGTACTGCGATAATAGCTCAATTAAACAAATATACAGCAAGAAAACAGTGTGTTTGAAGGGTTTTGTGCACCAAATCAAATTGTGCCAAGGTTCCAAGTCTGTAGTACACAACGACATTGAAATTCTCGTGTCCATTGTGGGAAAAGTGAAAGAACAGCTGTGCAAACTTGAAAACGATATAATCATTGAGAGAATTAAAGCTTCTGAGTAGGTTTCCCATTTGGTCATAGTAGCAAAGCTGAATGGAAAGTTAAGACTGTGCAGATCTCTGCTCCCTCAACTGGTGTGTTTTTTCGGATCACCTTTCCTTTCCAAATATTGCAGAAACCTTATCTACCTTCGGAGATGCGTGTGTATTCTCATCATTAGACCTCACTTCTGCTTACCACCAAATGGGACATCACCAACGTTCTAATGAACTGGCAGCATGTATCCCACCTAAGGGACTCTTCCAGTTTGTACGTATGCCTATCGGCCCAGTGTCGGCTGTATCAGTTTCCTAGAACATCATGTACAAAATCTTTAAGAATTAACCAAGGGCCATATGCTTCGAAGACGATGTATTAGCATTTGGTGAGGATCAGAAGACACACGATGAAAGGTTTAACAGTGTGATGAAAGCAGTAGTGCTTAAATACTCTGCTGTTGAGAAAGAACTCCTTGAAATAAAGTGGTCGATTGACAAGTTTAGACGATTTTTGTGGGGATCAAAAGTCATGGTCCGCACAGCCCACAAACGACTGAGAAAAACACTTCAAATGAAAGGTCTAGACAGAGTTTCCTTCGGAATAAGGGGATGGGTGATATCGCTCCAGGAATATGCATTTGACGCGGTGTACGTTCCTGGAAAAAATAATGTACCTGGGACTGTTTGTCACGTTTGATGGCACATAACGAAACCAATTCCCAGGTTGAGGAAAATGATGAAGAAGATCATTTTGTTCTGAGTGTTAAACAGACAATGGTTTCAAAGTATGAATGGGATGCTTGCCTGGAAGAGGATGAAGTGCTAAAAAGAGTGCCCAGGAAGATAATAGAGAAAGCATCTACCACTGCGTTTTAAATAAATAAAAATGCAAACATTTCAACACACATCATCTGTCCAGATACTAGCAGCAGGAAGATGCCATGGCAGGAGATTCAAATACTGCACAGAAATATCAAGTTTAGTATTCATCCCAGTCTCCAGAATTAGGAAGATTCTAAAATATTCATTTCAGCCGCTGCAGCAGTTTTGAAATGAAAGCAGAAACAGCAGGGGAGGTGAGCATGTCAATTCTCCTCCTAGGGCTGTAGGAAATCCAGTTGTCTTTTGCCACACCCAAATGGAAACCGACAAGTAGCTCACCGCACACTGGACCAATTTGAAGAGACAGGACATGTGAACATACCATTAAAAGGTGGAGCAGATTAAACTAATCTGACCCCAAAGCTAGGGCAGCTGGAAAGGCATCAAACAAGCAGGAATCTGTGAACTTGAAATATCAATACGGATATGCAGCACTGCCCATGTTGAAATGCTGAAAGGTTCAATTTTGGTCTGGAAAAGGATGCCACCTCACAGCATATTAGTCGTGCAGCTATTTCATGTCCGGTTGTTTAATGTAGCTGTCCAGGAGCTGCAGTGAGGCTGCCAAACACACACCGAGCTAGACATGACGTCTATATTACATTAGTCATCACCATTTATACAAAAAATGGGCTGCACCTTAGTGACTGCCTTCCACACATCTTATACCACAGCTACTACTGCAGCTTTCCAGACAGCCTCTGAAACAGCCCTTTGCTTTCAAGGAATAAAAATTTAGTAGGCGTATTTGTAGAGCACTGTCACTATGTGGGATTAAATGATCACACACACGGTCTGAGGTAAAACACAACTTTAATATCTTCTTTGTCAAAGTAACTCAATGAACTCCTCCTTGAGGAGAAAAAAAAGGATACTGGTAGCTGCCGTTTCTTGCCAGGAGTACACCGTCTGCTCCAAGACTAGGACATGTGGCTTCTTGTGATGATTCTCACATTTAAATGACTTGGCCAAAGTTACATGAGTGCCCTCCTCTCCTGCCGGTATCAGAATGTAGCTCAGAGGTGTTGAACAAAAATGTCAATAGTCTTTGAAAAGTACAATTGTTGCGGTGCAAAGCAGAAAACACGTTTTTCTAGCTTAACTGATCCTTTCCCCAGAAATCTTTTTTATTTTTGGTTCATAAGTGGCTTCTGGCACTGTAAGACATACGCTGCTTGTTCTTCAGTTTCACTGACTTAGACCATGTAGCATTCGCACATCCTTTTAAGCCATTATTGCTGGCAAACAAACGTTCTCTCTCCAAGAGGCTTTTTCCCACTCTATCAATGTTTCTTTTCAACAAGAATTCTCCTCTCTCCCCCTTTCGTTTACTTAGAGAAGCACGTTCAGTGTGCTGTCGGGACTTTCACACGCTTACTTTTGAATCCGGACGGCAGCAGCTCGGCGCTTCGTCCCCTCTTGAAACGGACAGCTTTCCTCTACGTCCGTCTTACGGGCCGTTCACGAACAGCTGTTGGGGCTCGACCAGAGACTCGCTGCTCATAGGCCTCCCGATCCGCCGCTCCCACAGCCTTCTTTCATGGCTCCTCCTCTTTCATTCTTGAAAGTCGGCGTCCGTTCCGCTGATCGGCGAGGCTCCCAATGTTGGAGACTTGTCCGCAGGCACTCCTCGACTCCCTCAGCTCGGACTTCCCCCTCCTTCTCGAAACTCCAACTGCCTCCCGACCAGTTGCTCGAGCCGGAGTTCAGCGCTCATACGGCTGCTTTCCTTCCTACTGTCTTGCGGCGCAGCTCTCCAGCTTCACACAACGAACAAAAGTTAACTAGCGCAACAGCGCTTTATAACAACTAAATTAACGTGCTTTTTCTTTTCTTTTTTTCTTGTTCCTTAATACACCCATTCATAACGGACAGCGTCCTCTTCAGCCAGCTGGGCGGTCTCCTAGCAACCAACATACAGAGAGTTACAAAAAAGGACCTCTCTCAAATCACCTTAAGCCCTCTCTCCCTGGAAACTAGCAGATCGTCCCTCCCTCCTGCATCACCCCTTCCTATTCCCCACCTGCGAATCATCACAAGCACTTGTTCACCTTCGTGGAATATCTTGCACTGGTAACATATGTGTCTTGTTACCCAAATTAAAAGTACTCCTTTTATCAAAACCCAGAAAGCTGAGCGACTGACAAGTCCTGTTGGCATTCAAACCTATGACTATGAAATCAAACACATGTTGCTGTGGAGGATACAATAGTCCACTGAACCACAGAGCCCACAGACCTACAGTGTTGCATGTTTTCGGGAATTGCTGCAGTGAGGACCAGCGACTCATACTGCATAAATAACATGCTGTAAATGTGTGGTGTCTATGAGAACATGTTTCACATTCTATGCACCTTTCACTCTGTGGCAGCCTCTCAGCAAAGCCTTTCCAGGCAGTTCAGCTGTGTCTTTACCAGAGCGCCCGCATTGAAAAGTATAGACTGCACCATAAAACAACATATTTCCTCATAAAAAGAAGCATTTTTTTTAAAGTGCATAACTATTTTAAATGACGTTATTTTAAACGTGTTGACATCTACAAAGTGTTCCTTTTAGAGTTGAAGCAAATCGCTTCACAGAGAGTGTATTTTGTGTAGGGACATATTTTGGTGGCTCTTCACAGCAAAGCTATCTGGGAATGTAAAATGGCGTAAGGTCAAAAGACAAATACATGTTTAATTTGGTCATAGTAACCTCTCAAGCATCTGCATTCTAACCTACTTAAAAAGAAAACATCCAACTGTAACAGCAATATCAAACTCACACATTTCAATGTAAGTCCAAGCTACACTAATGCAAAATATGTCATGCTGTAGAGTAAATGTCACAGTTTCTCTGGCATTTTCATTCCAACATTTTCTAGAGTTATGAGCTTGGACAAGAATGGGAAAGCTTGAATTATCTGAATAATCAAAGCTTTCAATAAAACAATATGTGTCAGGAGTAGCAGGCACACACCCAGCTCAGACATTATTTCCATCTTTTACTATGTGCCAGGGCACCACTCTGGTGGTGATAGTGTGTGGAACAAATGTCCTTTAACATTAACATATGCACAAGACCTTAACAAAGAAATTGAGGTCTATACTCTCTGACATCCTCAGACCACACACACACACACACACACTTTGTGGAGGCAACTGGATCAAGGTGCTTAGCGGCTTGATTTAGAAAAAACAGTCAAGTAAATCTGCGTAAAGGCAAATGGCTACATATCTTCCTCCCACAGAACCATCCAGACTTTGCGGACAACCCTGTGCTGACTACGGGCGTGGCATACATTGAACAGAGGCCGTCCTGGGAAATCACAATTAACACATGCAGCACACCCGTAGCAGCCATGCACGTGTTTATAGGCACCTACAATAATACATATGTCTTTAATAACCCTGGCATTACATATAATCTAGCATGCAATTATGACGGGCCGCATCTAAGATTCGGCTAGATAGGTTTTGCCAGATTTCAAACACGGCAATATCCATCCCATTATCAGCACTTGCATTGTGGCCATGACCTATGAAGGCTAGCACCAGATTATATGAGGGCGGACACAGGTAACACTGAATGGGTGGGGCTTTGAGATATGCCACTTAGACAAGTGAGGATCAGGCAAGCGGGGTGTCATGTACTATCTGTTATGCATTGGTATAGTGTTTTGACAGGACTCTAGCTTTATATTGCACACAGGATGCGTTGTATTGATTAGAGGACAATTAAAAGCTGCATAAAGCTGTAACTCACAACCTAAAATCAGTTTAAGAGACAGGTTTTAAAGCTTCCATGGCGGCTAGATTCATGGGGAGGTGCTGCAGGCCAGAGGCTGTGAACAAGAAAGTGGCCTTCAGCCTAAGAATACAATGTACAGCCTGCACACATCATTCATGAAACCTTCTTGGTAGCTACTATGCCCTTAACATGGGGATGCATTAGACATTGATGGAGTTGCATAGCATATCTAAATAGATACGATGTTACCGTGCACAAACAGTTGCATTTCCATACAATAGAGAGCTCCAGTCCCCCAGCAAGAGGGGTTATAGACTTTAAACACATTGGGCCTCATTACACTGTAGGCGGTAAGGGATTACTGGCACCAGTAAGGGCACCGGTGCCGGTAATCCCTTCCCGCCCTACTACGACGTCCCTTAGTCGGTCCCTTCCTTAACGCCAGGTCTGACCTGGTGTTAAGGACGGGCCCGTTAAGGGACTTCAGAGCTAATAACGGTACCGCAAATTGCGGTACCGTTATTATTCCCCATTCCCATTGAGCCCTGTGGCGGCTCAAATGGGAATGGGGAATGGTTCCCGGAATGGGGACTTACCGGGTCCTCCAAGGTCGGAATGACACGGTAAGTCCCTATTGCGGGAACACGGACCCCGAATGCGGTAAGGGGGTAGCCATGGCGCTAATAGTGCCATGGCTACCGCCTACCGTGTAATGAGGCCCATTGTTACTGATATTGGACCAGATGTAAACGTATTTTATAAATGCCAAAGGACAAAGTACGCAAAATTTGCTATTAATAAAAACACACAAAACGTCTTCCGACATGATTTGACCAATGTTTACCATTACTGTAAAATCAAGTCGTGCAGTGAATAGGAACATACCAAATATGGTAAACACTTGATGATTATGAGTTGTAGTACTGCGTATACATGGGAGTGCATTCATGCCTCATACATTTGCCGCCAAACATTTTTTGGGAGATACATTTTTTGACTGCAGGCCACCTTTCAAAATATATTTTCACGGAAGTGAAGGGAAGGCTCGAATGCATCACATTTAACAGGAGGGAATAAACAATATCTGCATATGTGTATTATAAATGCACACATTCTGATGCCCTTTCTCCCACCTCCATTGCTCATTTGCACAATGCATGGATGCGATTTGCAAACATTACATTGTGAACTGCATATTTATTCAAGTGCAAATGGAATGCACATTAACATGGCTGAACTAGTAAAAGATTCATCACCACCTGTTTGAAACTGACCTTGGCAATAGTGCAATACACTAACGAATTATTCCTGACCCTTCTGTGCATTTCTTTGTCATCAGCCAGCAGTAGAAGGAGCCAGTCCTGTCCCAAGTCGGCTTCCATCCTTTTCTTTGAAAGAGATCAAAGTGCATTTTCTTTTAATTTCATTTCATACCTGGGGTGAAATATTCCTGCATGGATTCATATTTGAACAGCTTGAGTTACCCCAACTTTACAGTATGTGCAGTTTATATTGATGCCAGGGCCATAATAAACCTGCATTGGACTTTAGAATCACTACATGATCGCTCCTGAGCTAAAACAGAAATGAAAACTCATGATTACCACATACGTTGCATTTGCCGTACAGATTGCACGTTTATGTATGTATTGTATATGCTCAGAGAAGTCCATATCTTACTAAAGTGCATATGGAGTTCTTCTGATCATTATTGCTGGAGTATCATTGGTTGGCAGTGCCCCATGTCATTCACCCACTGGGTGCCCTAACTACTGCTCTTGAACCTGTCAATAAGGACCATCTGCTTCTATTGACCATTTGCTGTGGGTTTCCAGATCTGCCTGGATCCGCCCATTGGAACTCTATGCTATCCTGTATATCTGCCTAATCCACAATGGAGTGTCCCCTGTAGTGCTGCCTGTTTACTGCCCTGACAGTGTGTATATTACTTCCTGAAATGTTGTTTCACAACTGCTGACACCCTACCACTATGACCTACCCCGTCTGTTTCCTATACCTGTTTGATTTAAAATGTATATGTATTTCCTCAGGAATGGCTAGGTTCACAATTAGGCCAGCTCACCAACCTGACATGTACTAAAACTATTGAATACGATGGGACACATCACCATTTGATACAACATCAGAAGCTAACTTCCAGTGCTCAAGTATACAAACATGCATGTTAGCTAGGAAGCAGTGGCAGTAATGTGATGAACAGCACAAGAGAGGAAAACTTTGCCCTGATTGTTGCACCATCTGCAGATGAGCAATTGATTTTCCAACACTCTGATCCCTTCTAGCAGTTCCTCACATTCACAAACCCCACTCAGAGCCTTGCAGTACCATTCTCACTGTTGAACAACAGGTTGAGTAGAATCTAAATTCAGAGGTTATTCTTTGGATTATTTGAAATAATATAGGTAATGTCATTCCAAGAGGCAAGATTTGAACAGATTTGGAATAGAGAATCCAATATTCCCCTGGGAACAGCTTGTGATATCTCGGCAGGCCTGATAAGCTATTGTGGTAGGTCAGAAGATGGAGGCAAACCAATTGTTGTCATGATAAACAAGTAGTTTATTTAAATTATAAGAAAAATGCTATTGTTTTCCCCACCTAACAACTCTAACTGGGGTGCTGGTTGGCGGTAGTGAAGTCCATCAAGTAAACAATCTATCGTCCCTCTCAAAGCTAATCTATCCTGACCATACCACTAAGTGAAAACAAGAAAAGTTCTAGGAGAATGAATAGTTATTGGCTATTTCTTGAATTCATGTGTACAGTTCCCCTCAGGGACTTTGCCACCTACCTGGTGTCCCTATTCTTTCTTGAAATAGACTTTGCCTCTTGGCTGTGTTTGGGATTATATCCCCTTGCATTATGCTTTCTTGAAGTGCCTCTGTATTCCTCTTGTACCTTATGTCTGCATAATCAATCTGGCTCATTTCACATGCATCTTGTTCTCACAAACAGCCCTTCTGCTTAGATCCAATGCAGCAGTCCAAGCAATTATGTTTGCTCCCCTGTTCAGTTCCTGTCCTGTAGAACTGAGCAAGACAGACTCGACTCTGATTTTCTGTCTTATCAGTATTAGACCCCTCACTGAGCAGAGTAAACCGGGTCTCAGAGATATTATGAAATGTATAGGCACTTGTTCTCTCACTGGGATAAGTAGGTTGATTGTTGTAGTGGTCCTCCTGCTTATGAATAATTGTTATTTCACTAGGATGAACAGGCTGAATACCATAGTGGTTCTCACTCTCATGAGCACCTGTCCTTTCACTAGGACAAGCAAAATGCTGCAGTTATTCTCATTTATATAACCAATTGTCCTGTCACTGGGACGAGTAGACTGGGTGTCATAGGAATTCTCACTCTTACAAACATTTGTCCTTTCACTGGGATGAGTAAGCTGTGTGTGTCCTTGGTCCCTGTATCCCCTCCCTGGTATCCCACCTGTCCCATTACATTCGTGTTCATGGGCTAGCAACACCAGATCTTTCTCCAGGATCAGGACGACACTTGGAGTCTGAAGGGTTCCTGTGTTCCTCCGACACGTCTTGATTCTTTTTCATGGCCTGATGGGATCAGTATAGAAATTGTCTCAACGTTGTTCTTGTACTGAACAGTCCAGGTTCCACTGGTTACACCCACGGGCTGTATCCTCCTGATAGAGAATCACCCTGTTCTTAGCAGTTACCATGGCCCTCATTACAACCTTGGCGGAGGACCATGGTGCCATGCCGCTAAGGTTACGATTCCGCCATGGTGGATGGCGGAATTACCGCCCCATTCCAAGGTGAGTGGGGCGGTAATTCCCCATTCACCGTTTGCCCTTCCCCATTCCCATTTTTGCCCCATAGGGCATAATGGGAATGGGGAAAGGCGCCAAGTACGGTGCCGCAAATTGCGGCACCGTACTTAGCACCAAGGTCACTTTGCGGCATGGGTTTTAACGCCTGCAAAAAGCAGGCGTTAAACTGGGGATCTCTTAATCAGGCGTTAAGGGTTAACGGCGCCGACGGCGCCATTAAACCCTTAACGCCTGACATGTAATGAGGGCCCATGTCTTGGCTGATTTGAACTCTCCAGGTTTCACACACTTTCCGCAGTCCTTCTTCCCTATTTATGTTGGCTTAATAGGTCTTCGCCAGCAGAGCATCACAGACCCTTTTCCATTTCCGTTGAGCATTCTCTCCTGTTCTTTGAAGGCACCCACTCATACATGTGTTCCAAGAATAATGTAAAATAAGATAGCACACCCCATCAGGTAATGAAACCGAGAAATAAGTTGCAAGGATAACAAAGTTTATATCATATAAAGATGCAAGCAAAGAACTCTGCTGCGCGGAAGAGCTCTCTGCCAGAAATTACACAGGCAGCACTTTATATGAAAGACAATTTTGTCAGTGATGACGAGTCTCGACTATAGTAGATGTGAGGTTGCTGGTTGGTGGTGCACCTATGGAGGCGCCTGCTTATAACGGATGCCAGGCGCCGACTGTCCATTGCTTCTCAGTCAATCTTGGTGCACGTTGGTCAGCTGGGCGCATCTTCCCGGTGAAGGTCAGGGCAAATGTCATACATAGCTAACTAATCTAAGCTAAACAACAAGATCTGACAATTCAGAAATAATGGCAAACATTAGATCATTGCATGAATGGGGTACTTTCGAGAGAATGGAATAATATATTGGCATGCCAACCTCCACATACAGGACTTCTTTGATATCACAGTTCCCACTCCCAGGTGCCTTCCCTCAGTGGTTTGATCTACCGCCTACTTTCCCTGGTGCCTCATGATGTGTATGGACAGTTGTTGCTTTTGGGAGAATACACTGCTGCAAGGGATTAGGGCTGTGGTGGGTGTTCTGGAATGGTCAGTGTGAGTGGGTCAGATGTGTTACAGCATGAAAGAGGTTTGGGTGTCAGGTCTGGAGGACCCTGTCCTGTTGAGAGAGAGCATGGGTAGTTTAGTGGAGATGGATGGGCACATGCACTGGTGCCTGTTCCTGTCTCACGCTCTGCAGAGAGCACATTCTTTGGAAAAGATACTAAACATTAGCAACAGTAAATGACTGGAGACCCATGAGAACAAGGCTCGCACGGAGCGAATCAGGGGTTGAGATGGGTTGGGCCCTCTGAGAGACATGCTGGGGATGGCAGAGCTGTGATTTTACAGAGGGTTGATTTTTGGGCCTAGTAAAAAGATGGCGTCTGGCCTAATACAAAATGGTGTCTCATTGCCGGAACATACACTATGTAATTTGTGCAATTGTTTATGTTGTCTCATGCGGATGAGTGCCGTGACTCCCCCGTTGGCCCACACGTAGTTTATTTATTGTGATTGCTGCGAGGGGGGTGGGTTAGGATCATCTCCTTCCCAACATTTTTCATTCTCCATCATCCTAGTTTAGTTGGCTTCCAACCATCGGGTGATTGGCATTACTTGCAGCCCTCTGTTCTTTTAAAAAATGTGTCATGGATGCCCCTCTATGAGAACGAACATCGCAAAAATGGCCTGTTCTATGAGATGGTACCCACTCTAGAGTCTGCAGCCACATTTTAACTCACTTTACCTTTCACAGATCGGAAGTATCCATTTGCATATTAGTCTTTGTCCCGCACACATGGGAGGTCCAGCACTGAAATGCTATGGCAATTCCCCTCTGAACAAGAGTACCAACAGCAACCCATACACATGTTTCAGCCTTGTTGGGCATCATCAGTGTGGTGGAGCTGTGCCTCTCTGAGCACAGTGAGCAAGGGGTCCACGTCTGGATGAGCCTAGTACACTTAGGGTGACTAAACCTAAGGCCTGTGAAAAAATCAAAAAATTAGTCATGGGCGCCCCTCAATGAGAATGAACACGGCAACAATTGCCTGTTCTATGGGATGGTACCCACTCTAGAGTCCGCAGCCACATTTTAGCTAACTGTACCTTTCACAGATGGAAAATATCCACGTCTGGATGACCATAGGACACTTAGGGTGACTAAACCCAATGCCCTTGAAAAAATCAACATGACATTTTTGCCATGTTCGTTCTCATAGAGGAGCGCCCATGACTCATTTTTGACTGTATTCTTTTCAGTATTTTCATTGTGTGGTGTAGTGCTTTAATAAAAAACAGGGGCTTGCTCTAATGGATTTCTCTGATTCCTGGATAGTACTGATGGCCCACAAGGAAGAGTTTCAGGGAATTCTTCGAGGGAAGGGGTGTCCTTGTCGCCAAAAGGGAAGTCACTCCCTGTGAGGTCTTGTATACTGTATCCCCTAAGAGAAATGATGCAAAGTGGGCTCACCTCCCTAGCCTCACAAGCAAAGGCTACCCTCTGGGGAGAAGTGACAAAACCCTGTGATTCATCACACTATGGTCTGTGTCATAAAAGAAGGTCCAGTACATAACAGGTAACTTAGTTCCTTTATTAAGATGTTGTATGAGTCCATTAAGATATTGGACATGAACCCACTGGCTACCACCACCCAATCTACATTCTTCCAACTGCCAATGGTTCAATACCATGGACACAACCTTTCCACACTCACACATATACATTCCAACATTCTATCCTTCACTCTGACCTCATGTATTTTAAACCTGCAAGTATCCATCCATAAGGCAAATCACATCACAACACACCTCCCTTTCATACCAAACACACATTCCCATCACCCATCCAAACACATAGCCACATATCCTCCAGTGAATTTCCGATTTGACAGAGAGATAGAATTTGGATATAGGAGTCGCCCAGCAATATCACCCCTGCGGCAACCAAGGACAAGTGGAGGCCACATGGCCTCAACCACACACACTGGTATAAAAATGGCACCAAGACACCAACACATGCCTCCCTCCCTCATACAAGGTGAAAGCTTGAAATGCGTTTCATATATACACCAATCTTCACCACTTCTCATCGTCACTCACTCACTAAAGTCCATTGCATCCATTCCTACATTTCACTCCATACTCTTGAACAACTGTCACCTAGGCTACAATAATCGAGAACATTGTGCTCTTTAACTTCTGGCACACCCTACGTGCCTACTTAACTACATCCTATCCTATCCATACATATGAACCACCTCCACGTGTATCCACAATAACTAAGAGCCTTATCCTCTAAACTTTTTGCACAACTAATGTGCCTCTTTAACAGCATCAATCCAATCCATACACGTGGCCCACTTCCACATGCAGTCACAATACTCTGAGAGCAATACAGCATAGGACCTCTGACAAACCCGTGGTGCCCCCTGAACAACACCCAATCCATCCCATGCACTTGACACACACACCCTGGGATGCCTTATATACAAAAACAGTCCTACCCACACCTTCTGTGATGCCCAATTATCCACATCATCCAATCCAAAACGGCCGGCGCCCACATTGCGATGCCCATTAATCTACAGTCATCCCTCCCAACATATTTCACACAAGTATCCCCACTCAATCCATATTATGCCATATCATAGTTAACATGAAAGTCCATCCTCAGAGACAATGGGCCTCATTACGACTCTGGCGGTAAGGGGTTAACGCCAGCGTTAGCTGCGCCGACCCCTTACCGCCAACTACGAGGTCCCTTAGCGCCATGGCGCTTTTAACACCTGCTTTTAGCAGGTGTTAAAATCCATGGCGCTAAGGGACCATGGAGTTAATTACGCCACCGTAATTTACGGTGGCGTAATTAACGCCTTCCCCACTCCCATTATGCCCTATGGGGCAAAAATGGGAATGGGGAAGGGTAAATGGGGATTGGGGACTTACCGCCCCGCCGACCTCGGAATGGGGCGGTAAGTCCGCCAACCACCATGGCGTAAACGTAGTTTACGCCATGGTGGTAAAGTCACGGCCCAGGCGGTAACTTACCGCCTGGGTCGTAATGAGGCCCAATACCTTAAAACATTGCACATTACAACACTTACCCAAATAACCTCAGTAAAGCTCTGCATTTGTTTTCAACAACTTGCATTCCTTTCCAACAAACCCTCGTCAGAATATTTGGCATGCCAATACTGACAATACCCACGCTCCCATTCATCTCAACCTATATAACTATAATATATAGGTAGATATATCCAATACGTCCTTGTTACATTGCATAGCAACACTACTTCTGGAATTCCTATTAAATTCGTTAGTAAAACAAAAAAACAAAATAAAAAAACAACATACTATCTCAACATACCTAACACTAATACCACACTTCCAATGCAAGAGATTTTCATTTTATAGCCAACTCGTCCCAAAACATTGTAATCCTATAACTTCCCTTACAATTCTTGTCAATCTATACAACTCCACAGTTTCGTGCACCAACTGGTGTAAGTCCCCTGATATGGAAAGTCTCGTACTTGCAATCTCTTCCTGGTCCTCGTTTGGTTCCTCCACCCGGCTCTCCATAATTACACGTGCTTCAGTGTGATAACTTTGTAACGTCCCTTTCTCTGATATGCATTTTAGCGAACGCCTAGATCAGCATGGCTACGGCATTTGGTCTACTCCTCTAACGCACTCTTCAGCAGCACACATGCCATCATTCACATCTAGGTGCCCTCCAGAGACAGAGCTCCGGCGCCCCAAATTTCTCTTCACATTCTCCATGCAAAGTTAATTGTCCTGCACCCTCTCTTCCGCTTCAGGTGACCAACATCGTTTTCTTCATCGGGCTATAGTTCATTTTCTGCAAAACTTCACCACTATTTGCATCCTTGTGAGAGCCCCTCAGTATAATATCCAGGAAGAACATCCAGCAGCACTGTGTCTCCTCTAATCCAAGCAGTGTTCTGTGTGTATCTGCTGGAGCTTAACTACAACAGCATTACATGGTGGCTCACCTCTCTTCTCAATCCTATTACTGTGGCACCTATAAGTTTGGGCCTACTATCTCCCATATAGATCGGCCTTGGTGCTACATTAATTAATTTGCAATCCTTCTAACATGGCCTATCTGTCTCTTGCAGGCATCCCTGGTGTTACGGAGTGTTATACGCATGTGCTAGCCGCAACGAAGCCGCGCATGTGCAGTACAATAAAGGGAGCCCATGCCAGTCAGTTGCGGCTGGGACTCCGTAGTAACCAGACCTGTGTCCGTGTGTTCTTCCAGGTACCAGGCTGGGTGGGCCTAACTACAAAGGGGACCTGGGGCTGTAATATACTATTTAACACCTGGGTCTGTTTACCCTGTCAACTTTACTAAACAATCATTCCCCTTTCTTGATCTATTAGGCATATCCGAGTGCAAAAGCACCCCATTCCTTAACATTCCTTTCCATACGGCCTACCTTTCCTTTGGTGGCTATCTCTGCGAGGTAGGAACTGCGTGTAGGGTCCAGTGGGTACTTTGCTAGCTGCTGAACCTCACTGCAACAAACTTGGTGTCCTTCCTTTCTCTTCAGCATGCTTTAGTCTGCTTCCTTGGCTCACTACAAGACTAGCTCGTCGCCGTTGATGCAACAGAATTTGACAACTCATAATATGTTGAAGGGAATCGACATCAGGATGCAGGTGAACCAGACTATAAATGTGAAAGGAAGGGGACAACTAAACTCATGCCAGCCATTCTCAGGTGTGAGCCTCTAGTTATCAGTGTATTAAAAGGAGTACTTACATTGTCTTGTGTTAAAGTTTATCACCCTTCTTGCCTGCTGGCCATTTTAAAGGAACCAATTATGTTCATTACATCAGGTTCCCAGTTGACACACAGGTAATTTAGTTTAACAATTCATCTTCATCGTTAATAATCCTGTGTTTGCCCTTCCACCGTCACTCATGCTCCCAATTCTTCATTCCCTCCCTCATCCATCTGCCCCCTTAAAATAAATCGAATCTAAAGAGAAATCCTACAGTTTACCTGGTGACTCTTCTCAACTGCCATCCATGCCTTCAATGTTTCTCGTTGGCCGCCTGCAACATAGAATGGGGAATCAATTAATGGTCCCATTTCCTATCTTTCTGGCTGTCATCAAGTTTGTAGTCCTTTTTTTGTGGAGACAAGGTTAGCCGTGCCCGAAGCACGCCATTTTAACTCAAGGAACCTGCACTCCAGTCATTATGCTAGGCTGCTTAATGCAATAATGGTGTTCTTAGAGGTCCGTATTGGGCCCTCAGACCTCAATGTATGTCCTTGCTTAACTCTGGCCTTTCAATTCAGGCTAGTGGGCTATTACCAGCCAGTATGACCTACAATGCCCACATGTGAAGCCTCAATAATCAGCAGTCTTTCAAACAGGTCAACAGATAATGTTTAACTCATACACTAGAACAGGTGTTAAACCTTCAATAAGTTTAGCTTTGGTGAAAAAAAATAGAAGTCAATAGGCCTCATTACAAGTATGCCGGTCCAGAAATAGTATTGCTGGTCGCTCTGTACCGGCAACTTTTCCCAGATCAACATACTCTGAGTTGCGATGGGTTCCATGTGTTAAAATCGCAGCAAAAATGGCTGTTTACACAAAAATTGTGGCAAAAAGGCAATGGTTTTGCCGTCACAATCCATGTAAAGGATGCGGGGGACACCCCCACAACCCCCAGACCCATTATACAATTTAAGGGAAGCAGGGGACACCCCCACAACCCCCACTCCCCTTAAATGGTATAATGGGGTACACCTTTACCGGGTCAAACCACAGCGATTTTTTGAAAAGGCAACATTTTTGCCACGATTTTATTACTGCATACCATCGCAATGCAGCTAAAACCGTCACCGCAAGTGACTTACCGTATCCTGCAGCACCGTGAATGTAACCTGCAGAGTAACGTGTCAGCTGTGCCTGTGACACCGGCATAGTGGTAGTATGTGCACATTCTGAGTACCACGTTCACGGAAACACTGGCATGAAAGTGGTGGTAGCACTCTGATGACGCGCTGGAAACACCAGCATCGCGGATCAGGTGTTACACAGTGTCAGGTGTGCGAAACAGGCCACAGGTGGCCCAAATCAGCCCAGGTGGCCACCATGAGCACTGCAAAAGCACAAAAGGACCACACCCCACACCTCTTCCAACACTAGCATGCTTGCAGCAGCAGTTGCAGTAATAGAGCTGGAGACCCAGCATGCAGGTATACAACTTGAAGAGGCAGAGAGTCAGAGGAGGCAGCAGAGGCACAGGAGGAGAAGGTGGGCCATCAGGGCCATGCAAAATAACAATGGCCAGCAGGTTGCACCCCGCAGGCAGCCACCCATACCACACATAAGGTCCACACCCTTCAACCTCAGCCACACACAGATCCACACCCTATACTGGCTAGACAGGGACACCATCACATCCATAGTGGACCTGATGCACGATGACCTTGTCAGCCTCATCTAAATCCATACTGCCACCCCCCCTTGCTCAAGGTAGCGTCTGTGCTACACTTCATTGCCACCAGCACCTGCCAACACACTGTGGGTGAACTGCATGGGCTATCCCAAGCCTGTTTCTCGCAGGTCCTCTTTCAGGTGATTGATGCCCTCCTGCAGCAAGTGTGTGATCAAATATGCCTACCCAGAACACCTGAGCAGTTTAATGCCACGAAAATTGCATTCCATGCCCTTGCCGGGATGTCCAATGTGATTGGTGCATTGGACTGCACACATGTGAATCTGGTGGCCAGGCATGTCATTGAAGAAGTCTACAAGAAACCTAAACTATACCATTCCCTCAGTGTGCAGATGGTGTGTAATGCACACCACCTCATCACCCATCGCTCCACAGTGCCAGTTTACATGGCATGTCACAGTGGAGCGCGTACCTGGCTGTTGGGTGAGTGTAATTACCAAAGCATGTGCACTGTTGAATTGGGAGTGCCGGCTTAATACACCTGAGCATACCTGGCTGTTGGGTGAGTGTAATTACCAAAGCATGTGCACAGGGGAATTGGGTTGAAGGGAGGGGTAGAAATATCTGCAGTGCATGTGTGCAATGCAATATCCGACACACAAATAGCATGCCTGAGTTTAAGGGCATGACTTGCGTGTGTCAAATGGCCAGACAGAGCATGCACATGCATAATAACATCAAAGCTGGACCGCAATATAAAATGCACTACAGGTACGAGAATGCATCACACCAATGTCCCAAATCCCTGCAAAAACACACTGGGCACAACCCACATCACCTGCAGCACAGACTAATTATTCAAACGCAACACAACATCCCACCTCCAAAACACTAGCATGCCCCAAAGCATGTAGCCAGGTCCCCTGCATGTTCCAAGTGCACATACACATATGCATGTGACCTGAACAGCAAAAAAATGGCTGGACATATGAATGAATGGGTGATATGACCATCATAGGAAACCAAATCAGAACACAAATTAGTCTGAGTTGTGTGTGTCATAGTCAAAGGGTCATATGGCAAGGTGAGTGTGAATGGGTGATGGAAAAGTGACAGCAAACCACCCATCCACCACGCATGATGACAAAGCATATTGGCTGCTTGGCAATCATTAGCCTGCCATCACCTTGCCAAACCAACCAATTCCTTCTAGGGTACCCCTCTATGTATACATCCACATCCATCATTTTGCCAGATTCATAGATGCTCGTCAACCACTCCCATGCAGCACATCATGTACATCAAAATGCAAGTATGCCTTCACTCAAGTACTCAATCTCTATATAAGCGAACATTTATTTTGAATGTAAAGAAACTTTATCACCTGTGACAGCTCTGCCTACCAGGTCTGCGGCCCCCGGCAGGGTTTGACCTGTCAGGAAGACTGGCTGTGGCAGGCAGGTTCCTACTTTGCACCCCAGAAACAAGGCACCTGGTAATGCCACTGGCAAACGTACACCCTGACAAGCCAAATTTGCCGTTTGCACATGTCATTCCATTGACATTGATGAATGCAGACAGAAATCGGTCATATCATTGATACTATGCCAAACTGTACATACAATGCATACACATCATTTTCTTTTGACAATGTACATGTTACCATGCTCATCTATGACATATGCTACATCTTCTGCAAATCGCATGTAATAACTTGCATTAGTGAGTTAACAATATACAGAATGTGCCAACATGATACAGGCCACACAATTATTTTTACCCCTTTCAATCCCTCCTGTGCAGGTGATGCTGGATACCCCTTGATACCATGGCTGATGACCCCCATGAGGCAACCACAGAACCAGCATGATCTTGGATACAACCATGCTCACATCAGGACATGTTGTACAACTGAGCAGACAATTTGCATGTTAAAGGTAAGGTCCCACTGCCTGAGCAGATCAGAGGTGCAATGATGTATAGCTCTGTGGAGGTGGGCAAGATAGTCCTGGCCTGTGCCATGTTGCACAACATGTGTATCAGGTGCAACATAACACTGCCCCCGGACATGAACATGCACCCACCTGATGCAGAGGATGAGAATGGCAGTGATGAGGAACAGCCATTGGCACACCGCAGGGATGCCGTGGATGGCTGTGAGGCATGTCATACACGGATTAACCACAATTTCTGGGCACATCACACAATCACATGCCCTAGGAGAGCTAACACACTCAGCACTGTACAGGAGATAAAACACTCATTCACACTAAAAATGAATGTCCAGTCATGATTCCAATGCAAAACCAGGCGTAATGAATACAATTGAATGATAAACAAATGTGGAACTACTCCAACTATGCAAACTATCCCTCCACACTCCCACTCCCCAACTATCCCTCCCCACTGCCCCTCCCCAACTATCCCTTCCCTATTCCCCTCCCCAACTATCTCTCCCCACTTCCCCTCCCCAACTATCCAACCCCACTACCCCTCCTCAACTATCCCTCCCCACTCTACCTCACCAACTATCTCTCTACAACTCCTGTCATGTTGTCCAAGTAGTCCTTGCAGAAGACACATGCAGGCACATGTCTTTTGTGGACCTATTTGCGTCCCTGCTTGCAATCTGGCGTGTAACTATATGCAGAGGAGGACAGGTGCATTGAACGTCACCTTGGGCTGATGGGCAAAGAACTATCAGGAGAGGAACTTGTGGATGGTGTGTGGGCCTGCTCAGTGGGCCATCTGTCGAGGAGGCCTGAAGGCACATTGCCATATTCTCGGCAATGGGGGACATGACACTATTGCCCTCGTGTACCCTCCTGGCCATCTAGTCGATGGCAGTTGTGCAACGCCTAAGGGCACATGCATTTCGCTGCCCACTATCCTGTACACTCTCCCGCATCAACTGCACCTGCTGGAGGTTTTGCTGTACTAGGGCAGTTAAGGCATCCTGACATTCCTCGATATGCCAGAGTCTGCCATCCATTTCCCTAACACTGGGAAAGGGTGGGCTTTGTGGGCTCACTGGGTCCCTCAGGTTGAATACTAAATGCCCATAGCTACTTTGGTTGCTGGTCTCTCCTGTGTCGACCCCACCATTGTCACCTATGTCCTCTGCTCTTGATAGATGGCATGTGCATGTGGCTGCTCTGCTAGTGGTGGTGCTACTACAGCTGCTTGGGCTGGCGGAATGGCTGCATCTGTGCTCACAGTGATGGTTGGGGCTGGCAGGATGGCCGCAGCTGTGCTCACAGTGATGGATGGGGCTGGCAGGATGGCGGCAGCTGTGCTCACAGCGATGGATGTGGCTGGCGGGATGGCCCACAGCTGTGCTCACAGTGATAGTTGGGGCAAGCGGGATGGCTGGAGCTGTGGTGACTGTGGCAGTTGTGCCAGTAGAGGCTGTGGTATCCTGGGTGGTGGTGGTGGTCCGTGGTGTCCGGCGGCAGTTGGCGCCCCTCGAGGTGCTTGCATGGGCCACTTCATTGTCAGATGATGTGCCTGAGGGAATCAGAAAGGCATGTTGTCAGTGAACAGTGTGGATTAATGAAGCAGAGATACATGCATTATGTTGGTCATGGCTGTGCTGTGTCGGGGACATGGTGTGGTACATGGCATGGTGCACACATACTTGTGTTATGCATACTGAGCTCCAGGATATGTGATGTTTGTACATGGTAGAGTTGGGCGCTGCGGATACTGTCATGGTGTACTGCCACTTGCTGGTTATGGTGTTGGGGGGGGAGTTCATGCTGTGGGATGTTGGGGTGGGAAGGGATGTGGTGTGGATAGGATAAGCATGGGCTTGCTGCCTGTATTAGTTACAGGGACAGTTGTGCATTTGTGCTCAGAGGTCGGGCTGGTTGGGTGAGGGAGTCACATGCTGACTTTGTGTGCAGTGGTGGTCATTTGTGGGTGGAGATGGGATTTACCACTGCTGTGATCTAGTGCCAGGGGAAGCACAGTGGGCACACATTCAGTACACTGTGACAGGGTGATGCGTGTCTGTGTGGGAGCAGATGCATGTTTAGTTGGCAGTACAGGATGCCGGTGCTGGGTTCTATGTGTATTACTGGCTGGGATGGGTCATTGTTTGGTGGCCAGGGTGTATGTCTATGTATGCACCCAGGATGTTGTTTTGTTAGGGGGGGGAGGTGCATGCAGGGTGTTTTTGGGGTTGTGGACGATGCATTTACCATTTTTGTGATATGTTGGTACAGTGGTCGGTGCAGGGTGGCCAGTGAGGTTGATATTACATTAGGGTTATGTGTACTGTACGTTAGGGTTACGTGTACTTACCGGCCTCTTAGGGTGTCTGGCTCTGGCCTCCGCAGCACCGACTCCTTCAATTGACTCTAGGTACAGCACACTGCTGCACGTCTCCTCCCACGACATCAGGCTTATTGGGGATGTGCTCCCGCCACCTGTGGCCAAGATCTGCCTCTGCTGGGCAGAGAGGAGGTTGCATACCCTCAGGCGCAGGTTGTCCCATCGCTTGTGGCAGTCTCACACTGTGCATGGGGTTGTGCCAACTGCCAACTGCCGACACTTTCTGGGCCACCTCCTCCCAATGCTCTTCTTGTGCAGTTGGTTTTGCCTTTGCTTGTCATTGCTGAAGAGCTTTGGTGCATGGTGGACAATGGTGTCTGCTAGCATTTTGAGCTCAGAGAAGAGTGGCTTCCGCTTGCGGGCGTCACAGACTCAAGATGACATGCTGACAGTGGAGTTTGTCTGGTCAGGAAGGGTGGATGTTGCATGTGCTTTGAGGATTGCAATGGATTGTGTTTTTGTAATGGCTGACGGCCAGTTTCCTGTTCTGGCGATCACTTTATTTCCAGTCACGATAATTGTGCGACCGCTGTTAGCGTGATGCCGGAATCAGAGTCACCGGCACCGAGGACAATGGTATTGTCAGTTTGGGGTATTTTGATGCTGTTTCCATGATGCTGGTACTGCCGCTTCTGGCATGTCGGAATGCACATGCCCTTCAACACGTAATCATCAGGTGATTCCGGAATCACGTGTTGCCGGAAACGGTGGCACCGGCATGACGGTAGCTGGGAATACTTGTAATGAGGCCCAATGTCACAGATCTGATTTTACTGATTGTTACTAAAGCATTTCTGTCAAGCTTATCCAATCTCTAAGAAAGAGTTGGAGATATAACACTACTTGTATGAATTGACTGGCACTCAAAATCTTAGACTTGCTTTATTGTTGATGCTGTTATGAACAGCTGAAGTCACAGTGGAAATCAACATTTGGTGTGTGTCTCTTTAGCAATGAGAAAGCACAGTTTCACAAATTAATTTCTTCTATCCATTTTATGTGCTGTACATCTCTATTAGCTGTGTTCACAAAGATCAATGCCCAATATCATAAGACAGAACACTGCTGCACTGGCTTAAAAATGAAGTCATTATTCACCATTGTTATGTTATGTTATGACATTGGGTTTTATTCCCATTCGTTCACGTTTGCATGGTCTCTTGGTGCTGTGGAATGGCAAGAAAAGCAGGTAAGATCAGATCATAACTATCAGGGTTCTGGGTGCAGTATGTTCCTAGGTGATTTACTAGATGGCCTTTGAGGTATGCATTTCCAGAAGGTAATTCGATGTCTCTCACTGCAAGGATGGGTGGGATGGCCCAGTGTTATAGAGGTTGGCATGAAAGAAGTAGAGTTCTGATGGTTTGCATTTTGGATGGGGATTTCAATTATTATGTGTGAGTGGCTTAGCCATTGTCCAGAGTTTAAGTTACCAAGTGGTAATGTGAGATCATGAGGGAGGGATACAGAAAGGTGAGGCCCCCATGTGCACTTGAAATATTTATTTAAATATGTATAAGTGTTTTATATAGCGCCTTTTGTATAGTGCCATCTGTGACCAAGTCAGTTTGTAGTGCCCCATGTTCAAAGGAGCCAGATAGGGGGCTAAAGAAGGATAACAGATGTTCAAAGCCTTAGAGTATTCTGATCAACAAATTGCATGAAAGGAAAGTGGTACGCAAAAGGCAATGGGTGACTGTGAGAATGTGCACTGTCAATGCAAACAAAATGCCACTTTTCCATGGTGCATCTTCAAAGTGGTCCCAGGTCAAAGTGCAGAGGTTCCCAGTGGTCAATACAGTCTAATCGGAAGGGTAGAGACTGATGCTTGGAGAGCGGGGGTCAGATTGTAGTATCCTGCTTTTCTGCTAAGCAGAAGGCAGAGGGGGGCATGATGTAGAGCTATATTCTGCTGTCCTTAAGGGGAGCCATGCCAATAGACAGTATTCCAAATGAAAATGCTGAATTGAAGAGGACTTCTTTCCCTGTGTTGTCAAGTTGTCAGTTGGATCATGTCAAATACCAAATTAAAGCATCATAGTGCTATAGCACAGAGATCTGGGTAGTATTTCCACAGTACAAGAAAAGAGCTGTAAACTAGAGAAGGCTATGGAATGAAACCATTCAGATTCACGTGGCCTCAGAAGGAAGAAGGTTTTTTTCTTTTTCCCTTGGCATATCAGGCAAGAAAGATGTCTTGGTCTTATATGGCAAAGAAATACACATTATGGCCCTCATTCCAAGACTGGCGTTCCGGAAATAAGGGTGCCGCTAGCAACATACCAACACCCTTTCTGAGCCGCCAGACTACAAGAATGCCTGCAGGACTTGTAATGTCCCGATGGCACCGGGATCTCAGGCGGCGGAATGGTTTTATGAGGTGGGCGGCAAGAAGCCAGAAGCACTGGCGGGTTACCGCCAACCTTGTAATGAAGCCCATTCTAATTGATAGGACTTGGAAGGAACTAATATGCCGAATAGGGTTTACATAGAGAAACATTTTGGGCATAATTCACAGAAGTGTTTTATAATGGTGCAATCCCATTGAAAAACGTTCTGTGAATCAGGCCCTTTAGCTTTAAAAGAGGTTGCCACATGTAATGCCAACAGTGGCTATGTTTCGGTCAAACAGCTAACTCCAATGGAAGTCAACCACAAACAAAATCTGCTGGACGAATCTAGTGGCCAACAGGAATGAAATTAATGACAAGTAAAAGTGTTCCCTGGAGGGAGATTTTGGATCTAAGCCTCAGACACCTAAGTGTATCTTGTCCAATTATCAAACCAAGAATATAGAACAGCTTTAGTCACTGTAAGCATGAATCTCTGGGAATTACATATTTTTTTCACCAGAATGTCCATGAAACAGCAATGAGCTAGAGCATTTGGAACATGTTCTGCTGTGATGTGATGTGATGTCCATGATACAAATCCAAGGAAACGTGCCCAAGAGAATAACTGGACTATACAAAAATCTCAAACATAATTAATTGTTTATCTGTTAAGGTACTTTTTTGCTGAAGTCATACAGAGAATTGGTGAATGTATATTAAGGGCCATAGTAAACAGATGATTCTCAATTAGAAAAAAAGAGTTATGATTGTGTTGCTCATTACCATGGGCTCCTACACTCTTTTATTTACTCCACTTTCCTACACAATACTCTCAATTTGAGAATTTGACTGTATTTGCTGTATGATTACTCAATATTGTAAAGAATGTGTTGTTACTGCTTTTAAATTATTTCTGTAAATTAAGGATACGTGTTGAATGCTTCAGAAATTAATGAAATGAAAGATAATATGTTCCACAAAGTACATTATAGTAATCCTGTACTGACTACTCAGGATACCAAGTTGGAATTGTTGGACTGTTCTTTGCCTCACTCCAATTTAAGGACTTCTATATGTGGGGCAGGACTTACAAAGCAAGAAAAGGATCACCCCATCTGCATGCACAAATGAATGATGCAGATCAATGAAGATTCTGCAAGTAACAGGAACAGTAGAAGCAAGTGAAAGTTTAGAAATCATGGATAATTTTAAAGATGCACTCTCATAAAAACTGGGTTATGATATGGTATGATAGTTTATTTATAGCGCACCTATACACACATGTTTTAAGGCACAACAAGGTATGGGAAGGGAACAAGAGGGAGCAAGAAAACAATCTTACTAGGTCCAGTGACATTGAGATCGCGCAAGTGCAAGGAGGTGGAGGAGGGTGAGGTGCCAGGGGAAGGGGAGGGTGAGAAGTGCAGGACATATGATCAACAAACAAAGACAAAACGAGAAAAAGGAAGAGCGACCAGGTGGTGGCAGTGCAAGAGTTAAGTCTGGTGGCAGTGCATGGGTTAAGTGCAGGCAGCAGGCAGTTGGGAAGTGCAGGTAAGGAGACTGTATGTTATCAGATACAGCCCCAAATGCAGGGTTGACAGGCGGCGGTGCAGGTGTGCAACTGGGTGGGCAGGGACCTGGGCCTGAGGTTCAGAGGGTAGCCAAGTGACCAGTGCAGTGAAAGTCAGGAGATCAGCAGGGAAGAAGAAGAGAGAAGGCAGAAGCAAAGAGGAAAGTCTTGAGCAGCTTCCGAAACTAGAGATGGTTCTACTCAAGTTTCAGAGAGGCAGGGAGGCTGTTCCAGAGGGAGGCGCCGCCCAAAGAGAGAAATGTGCCCCCAACTCGTTGCTTAGAAAAGCGACTGACCCTCAGGGAGTTGGAGGTGGAAGAGTGAAGAGCTCGAGAAGGAAGATACTTCTGAATAGAAAACTGGAGGTATTTTGGCCTACGGCCCATGAAGGGTCTTGAATTTTATCCTTGCAGCCACTGGAAGCCAATGGAGAGATTTCAGTGCTGGAGAGATACGATCCCTGGGCTTGAAGCCAAGGACACGTCTTGCAGCCCTTTTCTGGATGAGTTGGAGAGGACATAGAGTAGAGGAAGGCAGATTTAAAAAGAGGCTGTTACAGTAGTCAAGCCTAGAGAGGAGCAGAGCTCTAGAGACAGTGAGCCTCTGGGGGAAGGAGAGAAAAGAAAGAATACCTCTGAGGAGGTGGAGTTGGTAGTTTGACTTCTTAGAGACATCAGAGATGTGAGGAGAGAAGGGGAGAGTTGGGTTGAAGATAACCCAGAGGTTCTTAGCCACGCAGGTGGGAGAAAGAAGTGGGCCAAGGGAGGCCAACCAGAGAGTGCAGGGAAAGAGAGGTGTAGGTGTGCCGATAAGGATGATCTCTGTCTTGCTGGCATTCAGGCAGAGATCATTGGCGGCACACCATTCTTGGATTGCAGACAGACAATCGGAGATGAGAGAAGGAGAGGAGGCGGCTAAGGGGAGCCTGAAAACATGCTGGGTGTCATCCACATAGCACTGGAAGTTGGAGCAGAGTACAGCAATGCAGTGGGCGAGAGGTGTTAAGTTTTGGTTGAACCACCAGGTAGAAAGGTTAGATCCCTGGGGAACACCGCAGATGGAGAGAATAAAACAGAGGACAGGACGGACCCAAGTTGGACCTTGGAGGGTCGGTCAGAGAAGAATGAGGTCAGCCAGCTCAGAGTCTGATCAGTGATACCCAGGTTATCACGGAGCTGGTTAGCAGGATGGCATGGTTGACTGTGAATCTGTATCGGTGATAGAAATAAATCCAGCAATACCTATATTTTCACCCTTAAGACAGACCACAAGCTATTTGTGGGTTACAATTCCAGGTAAAGTTGTGAGAAGATGTCCCTGATACTTTTAAGCTCATCATTTGAATATAGGAGTATTACATGCCACCAGGAAGCGAACATGTTTGGCTGTTTGCTTCCCCATTATCTCATTGGTTGGGAGCAGCTGTGTCCTTCATTGATATTTTTCATGACGTTTTTGCTCTCCCTGAAAAGTCCTTGGACGGTGTATCAAGAGCAGATTTCATAGCCAGTTTATAACAGGAGAACTGCTGCATTCCAAAGTTGTAGAAATTGTGTTAACCAAAGCAAGGATATCTCTAAAGGCTCTCTCTAGAAGTGGATTTGGCATTCAGTAAGGACAAGATAATTCCTCCATGGGACATGAAGGCCAAGTTGGCTGCTGCAGCTCACTCTGGGCACTTATAGTGAGTAATGATGGCTGAGTGTGACCAGTCCGCTGATAGGCTGGGGCAAAAGGTGGGGGATTTGTTCAGTAGCAAAATGGTTTTAAAAGAAGGTGCCACACCCATGATAATCATGGACATGCCTGCTGCGGCCAGAAACAAAGTGGGGGTTGACCTGGTGGCTGCCAATATTTTGCTCTCTGTAGGTAATCAGTACGCAATTGTTTTTTTTTAAATTATTACAGCAAGTGGACTGAAGTTGAATTTGTTGATTGTGTTGATGGTATTTAAGAGTGAGGCCATTGTTTTTGGTAATGGGGGGACATTCGCTCAAAGTAGATGCCCATCTTCCTAAATAGCTGTCTCATACCAAAGAACAACAGCCCTGTTTATTACCCCAATAACAGCTGCCAGTTTGAGAGACTTTTCCATGATCTAAGAATGAGCCTGGAAACCGGTCTCAGTGCAAGGTAGTCATGGTAAACACGTGTTCAGAAAGTTACTTTGGAGTTATGACACTGTGTACAAATCTGCAATGGGTCAGTCCCTTTATATGTCACGTCACGGAGCTGGTTAGCAGGATGGCATGGTTGACTGTGTCAAAGACAGAGGAGAGATCAAGTAGGATGAGGAAAGAGGGGAGGTTACAATCAAAGTTAGAGAGCAGGTCTTCATGGATGTTCAGGAAAACAGTTTCCGTGCTTCTGGCTGCTTGGAATCCAGACGGATGGTCGTGGAGACAGACGACAGAGTCAGTGTGAAGATTTAGCTGGGAGATGGACAGCTTTTCCAGAAATTTGCCCAGGAAAGGAGTGATAGAAATTAGGTGATAATTAACTGGAAGGGTGGGGTCGGCTGAGGCTTTCTTGAGAAGAGGATGCACAACAGAGTGTTTCAGGGGAGAGTTGGAA
Source organism: Ambystoma mexicanum (assembly GCF_040938575.1). Classification (NCBI taxonomy): domain Eukaryota; kingdom Metazoa; phylum Chordata; class Amphibia; order Caudata; family Ambystomatidae; genus Ambystoma; species Ambystoma mexicanum. Next base: position 923,116,741 of record NC_090921.1, read on the forward strand.
GATTCCAGAGGCAAAATAATGGTTGCAGAAGTTGGCCAAGGCTAGAGCAAAAGTTTCAATGTGGCCCATGATGGTTTTGGAAGAACAGGGAAGAACCTGCTTGGATGAGGTTTTCATAGATCAGACTTGTCTGGAAACCTCATCAGGTGAGAATAGAGGAAAAGCAGAGAAGGGAGGGGGGTGGCTGCAGGGAGGCCGGAGGAAGAGGAGACACTGGAGGGAGATGCAGGATAATCTGAGAGGGTGGACAGGATGTGCTGGGTTTTAGATATGAAATGAGATGCCAGGGCCGTACAGAGGGCCTGGGAAGGAACAGACGAGGTAGAAACTGTGTCAAAATTGGCCAGCTTCTTGCAGATTTTGAAGAGTATGGCTGAATTGTTAGATCCCACAGAAATGTGAGCTCTCTTCTTGGTGAGGACAGAGAGCCGGTATTGCCTTTGGAGCAGGTGGCATGCCAGTTCGTCAGAGGATGTACAAGAGGCCAGCCATTTCCTCTCAGCCACCCTGCACTTGCGTTTAAGGGTGATGAGATCTGAGTCATACCAGGAGTTGCACTTGGCTTTAGGGTTCATGCGGATCCTCATGACAGGGGCAAGTACATTGAGAGTGTCAGGGATAGCAGAGTGGAGCATGGAAAGGGCTGTTTAAGGGTGTGCGTCAACCAGAGGTCCAGGAGGGGAAGAGAAAGAGGTGACAAAAGCCTCAACTGACACATGCTTCATGAGTCGAATGACTGAGAAGGTGTGTGGCAGTGTGGGGGTAGGCGTGGCCTGAGGGGTGGAGAGAGTGAGATGTGAGGAGAGGAGAAAGTGGTCACTCCAGAAGAGATAAATCCCTGAGAAATGTCCAATACAGTATCAGACTGAATACTGGAGCTGTATTGGTGAAGAACAAGGCCTAAACTGTTTCCATTTTAATGAGGAAATGGTTAAGCAAATTGCCAATGACCGCAAGGGTGGTGGCACCATAGAGGAAGTGGAGTCATCTGAGTGGGTAACCACAATAGTCCTGAAGAAAAAAGAGGATGGAGACCTACACAAGTGTCTGGATCTGCACAGTCTGAACTCAAGCATAGATGTCAATGGACACACTCTTTCCAATATATCTGAAATGCTGAGCCAGGTGGGAGTGGCTAGTGTGTTCTGAACCTGAGACCCTTGTTCAGCATACCATCAGATATTTCAGCACATACGTTTGATGAAGTACTTCACCTTCATCACCAAGGATGCATGCATATGTCTCACGGCATGCCCTTGGATCTGGCTACACACATTCTTAGGGAGGTGGAGGGAGTGGCCTTCCTCCAAGATCCCATGCTTGTGTATTCAGCCACTGAGGATGAAGACAAGAAGATGGTGTTCAGGGTGCTGACATGAATTTAGGAGTTGGATGATACTTGAAGAAATGATGGTGCATATGATTTGCCAGAAAAAAAGGTTAATTATTTGGGTCACACCATATCCTCCCAATGGGTTAAACCCAAGGACATTCTCCTTCAGACCATTGACAAGTACTCCATTCCGAGAAACAGCGACCAATCACATTCCTTTATTGGGCTTTGAGGTTATTAATTGGAATGTGTGTCTATATTTGCCACCATAAGGTGAGCCTTCACTGCACTTCTACAGAAAGGGTCATGATGTCACAGAGGAATCCCGGGAATACAGTTCTGATGGCATACAATACCATATAGTGTCAGCACCTGCCCTGCATTCTTCTAATCCCAAGTGTTCCTCCATCATCACTTTCAACGCCAATGTACACAGGTTGGGAGCGTTCCTGTCTCAGAGGAAGATGGCAGGGGAAGTTATTATGGTGGGTGCATCCCACGTATGACAGACAACAGCAATGGATACCCTGGAATCTGTATCGGTGATAGAAATAAATCCAGCAATACCTATATTTTCACCCTTAAGACAGACCACAAGCTATTTGTGGGTTACAATTCCAGGTAAAGTTGTGAGAAGATGTCCCTGATACTTTTAAGCTCATCATTTGAATATAGGAGTATTACATGCCACCAGGAAGCGAACATGTTTGGCTGTTTGCTTCCCCATTATCTCATTGGTTGGGAGCAGCTGTGTCCTCCATTGATATTTTTCATGACGTTTTTGCTCTCCCTGAAAAGTCCTTGGATGGTGTATCAAGAGCAGATTTCATAGCCAGTTTATAACAGGAGAACTGCTGCATTCCAAAGTTGTAGAAATTGTGTTAACCAAAGCAAGGATATCTCTAAAGGCTCTCTCTAGAAGTGGATTTGGCATTCAGTAAGGACAAGATAATTCCTCCATGGGACATGAAGGCCAAGTTGGCTGCTGCAGCTCACTCTGGGCACTTATAGTGAGTAATGATGGCTGAGTGTGACCAGTCCGCTGATAGGCTGGGGCAAAAGGTGGGGGATTTGTTCAGGTAGCAAAATGGTTTTAAAAGAAGGTGCCACACCCATGATAATCATGGACATGCCTGCTGCGGCCAGAAACAAAGTGGGGGTTGACCTGGTGGCTGCCAATATTTGGCTCTCTGTAGGTAATCAGTACGCAATTGTTTTTTTTAAAATGATTACAGCAAGTGGACTGAAGTTGAATTTGTTGATTGTGTTGATGGTATTTAAGAGTGAGGCCATTGTTTTTGGTAATGGGGGGACATTCGCTCAAAGTAGATGCCCATCTTCCTAAATAGCTGTCTCATACCAAAGAACAACAGCCCTGTTTATTACCCCAATAACAGCTGCCAGTTTGAGAGACTTTTCCATGATCTAAGAATGAGCCTGGAAACCGGTCTCAGTGCAAGGTAGTCATGGTAAACACGTGTTCAGAAAGTTACTTTGGAGTTATCACACTGTGTACAAATCTGCAATGGGTCAGTCCCTTTATATGTCACGTCAGAATGGAATGTTAGCATGAGATTACAACCTTGGTGCCTCTTCCAACACAGAGGAAGTAGGACTGTATTCTGAAGCCATGCAGAGGAGGGTTGAACTAAGACAAGCAGCCAGCAAGAAACAATATCATATTAAGATGGCAGTTCTTGAGTAGACCATCAGAACTGTCAATGTGGTCAGGGACACACTACCATTCTTCATGATGCCAGGGATCTTCAGGAATTTCTATGATCATTAACATGTCTGAGTTGTCACAGGAAATTCCATCCTGGTCAGCAAATGTCTAGTGTGGAAAATGGAAATAGTGGTGGGCAAGAGTTCCTCTAATGGGGAAGTGGATCCACCTCTTGAGATCAGCCTACACATCTCTGGGATACCGCCCCTCTGAATATCCAGACGACTGCACCACCTTTAACTGAATTCCAAAATCCTGTAACCAGCCAAAATTCTAGAAAGCTACATTCACATCTAACATTAAGCACAAGTGGAGTCACATAAAATCCTTTGCCATGCACAGGTCCGTTTTAGACCAATTTGTGGAACCAAATTGGCACTTCTCTCTATCTGGGGTGATCGGAAAATCATTGCAGACAACAACATCACCTCTGCAACTCACGCACCTTGACATATCCTCAGATTGTGACCCTGTTAACCACACATTCCTAAAAAAGATACTGAAAGAAGCAAAAAACACACCACCCTACAATGCATGATTTGTGTCTTGATGGACATATCAGATGCTACCTGGCTAACCCCCTTCAGTACAACCTTCTGCAGTATAAACAGTGAGTTAAGATCCATGGACTCCTTAGAATTCTTTAAAAAAAGATTAAAGACCCACCTGTTCCACTAAACGACTGATATGCCAGTGATATAACCTCGTTCAGGCCTACATTATGAATATGTTTCCTGTTTTTGTTATCGGTGTTCTGTAGTGCCCTCACGCCTTCGGGTTCATGGTCGCGCTATACAAATGTATTAACGTAATGTAAAAGTAAAGTGAGATATCTCAAGAATCACCCCCCCACTCCTCTACTGTTCAACATACACAGGTCCCCTCTCATGAGTCAACAAGGCTTTGACTCTCCTGTCACAATTATGCAGATGATACTCAAATCATGTTCAAAATGACAAGCAACAATGTCACAGACTACTCCCTTATTAAATGCATCTCACAAATTAATGCCTGGATGACCTGCAACAACCTTATATTAAACCATGGAAAACTGAGATGATGATTGTTTTTCATCCACACACCACAACATGCTACACCTTGAGCAAAATATATAGAAATATATATATATATATATATATATTCTATATATATAGAAACCCAACCATAAATCTATAATGTAGGTAAGAAGCTTGAGATTCTCTTGAACAATGGACGTATGATGGAACCTCAAGTCAATTCACTAGTGAAGAAATTATACTTCTACCAATCCGCTCTCAGATGAATGATGATCTTTCTCACCTCCCCATACCAAATGCTCTCGACAATCTCCCTGATTTTTTCTAGGTTTGATATGCCAACACTAACTACCTTGACATGCCATATTACATCAACAATACACTCAATTGGATACAAAACTTTGAAACATACCTGCTTCTTAGACTTAACAGTCCTGTTAGACTTAACAGGAGAGAGCACATCATTCACACTCTAACATGTATTCTTTGGTTACCAGTCAAGAAAATGATTACTTGAAAACACTCTGCATTGTTCTAAGAACCAACCATGGTCAAGGAGCTGAATTCCTTTAAAACAAGAGCTCCTCTTTCAAACCAAATAGAAAACAGAAGCAACAATGTACTCCTTGAGACCACAAGCTATGACAAAAATAACTATGGAAGATGGATTTGATATTACATTATGGACAAATTCTGGAACACCCTCCCATCAGGAATTCGCTAAAAGATTGCTTGACCTTTAGGAAATAGTTAAAAGTCTGGCTTTAGAACACTTTGAGTTTGCAAGCCACCTGCATCCTCAGACCATCAATTAATACTAACTCATCAGATGGAATATCCCCACCCACAAGCAACCAATAACCAAATCAACCCCATGGGGCAATCACACCATGAGCATACCAACCTCATGTATTTCACAAAGCAAGACTGGAGATATTGCTCATACAATTCCAAATAACTCAACTAGTGTACTTCCCTGAAGGAGTTTATGTCACATGCCCAATGTGTGCATCAGTTGCATTCTATCCCAAATGGTTCCACTCAGTAAACAGGGCATAGTTGTTTCACTCTGGAATTCCACACTTACTTTGGCTAAGCAGAGAGTATGCTAGTTGAAGGCTGTGCTCAATAGAGATCCGTGTAACATAACAAGCTGTCACTTGCTGCCAAACCTCATGTGCTAGAATGGCCTCCATTGTTTGGATCTACATCTCTGAAGCGTGCGTATGATCCATCAGAAGTAGGGACATGTGCAAAATTGAACTCTGCTGATGCAGGGAGGAAAGAACCAAAAACAGGCCTTCTCTGTCTGTTCCCCAAGACAACACCTACATCAGACTCATCCCTTCACTTTTACAGTTCAGGAATGAACTTAAAACCCTCCTCTTCAAAGAGTGGCTCCTCCATAAAACCTAGGTCCACACACCCCACTCCCCACCCTACATGAGACTGGGTGATCTGATCCTCACTTTTTTCTCCCCTGGTTGTTTGTAGATCTGTTGATGACAACTTATCTGACCCCCTACCCCTCCCATCCCGTTGTTTGCTCCTCGCTCCATTGTTTCTTTGCCTCCCTCAACATGTTCTTGCCCCATGACCATAATGCATTCCATTGCTTCATGAAGCTAGGTCTATGCTCAATAAATATAATAATAATAATAATAATAATAAAAATAATAATAATAACTGTATCTGCAGAATGTTTGCTCGTTCTACAGTGAGCTGACTCCTTCAGTGAGTTGCACAGTTAATCTACAGAACAGATTCTCATAACATAACATAATAAGCATCCAAACAAACAGGTTTTTGCTAACCTCATCTCCGATCTTTCTGTTTTGTGTTTGCTGCAAGGCACGGCTTTTGTATCCTTCTGCTGTGCCATGCAGCAGATGCGAGAAACATTTTGTATCTATGGTTGTATTGCTGCAAATGTAGTTTTGCAGGTATACTTCTGTTCCTCTGGGTAGTCAAATGAATGTACAGAATTGCTTCAAGGCCACTTTCCCTGTGTTACAAAGGTGACAGTTGGGCCTAAGAATTAGTTTGAGATATAGCTGTTTTGTTGTGTTTCTCAGTGAATTAAAGGTCTTCCCTACTCACGTGGCATCTCATTCCTTGTGACAAACCAATAAGATTGATGATAAAAGACTTTATTTAAAAAAAAATCCTGAGTCATTTTCTGAAGCAAATATGGTCTTCTTTTGCGGTGTGGTAGGTAAATAATTCCAGAGACTCACACCAGTGGCACACAGAGACTAATCGTCTTCCTTTTCAGGTGACACACCAACATGGATCAGTAGGTTGCAGATCTTAATAGACCAGTATTGTTGTATCCAGCCATGTTCACTTGCAGGTACCCAGCACTGAGCACTCAGTATGACCAATGAATGATCCAGAGAGTCTTTATGGCTATGCTGGTGTCGGGGGGAAATTCTGCCGGGGTCGGCCGGGCCGTCCGCGGACCTCCAGGCAGGGAGGCTCCAACTCCTCCCGTGTATATCCCAGATGAGATGAGATAGAGTATGAGACGCACACAAGGAGCAAAGTGACTCTGCTGTTTATTAGACAAACGGCAGGGATGGGTCAAGGAGCGTACGCGTTCGTCCTGACACACACACAATCGTGGGGCTCGCAGGCCCTTTTTACTGTATTATGACGCGCTACTTGCGTCACTTCAGAAAGTTAACAAAAAACCTATCGCCACTCTTAATTGGGTGTTCGAGTGGTAGGGTTAGTATAGCACACATATAGAGAAAGATATTAGTGGACAAGGTGTAGTCAGGTGGTATATCTGGGTTGTCCCTACAATTAGATACATGAGAATTGTTACATGAAGACTCCTGAGGATTGGCTAAATTTGCTGGCGTCAGTGATAAGAGCCCCATGTTCTGATTGGTGCGCCCGTGAGCTTCCCAGCCTGGGACCACCGTCGTTCCCAGCTCTCGGTGTACCTGTAAGTTGCAACAATGTTTCACTATGGGTACATGCAGACAATGTGAGGACTTATTCATAGCTGGACGGGGGACCGCTCCCACTGTTGCAGATGTCCATTGAGCCTTTCAAGTGTATCTGCCAGTGTCTCGTAGCGAGGGATCCAGACGCCTCTGTTCTCCTGGGTTTGGCATCTCGTCAGGTTCGGCTTGGTCACGTGGGGAGGGACCGTGAAAGAGGCAGAATTCTGCACAATTAATATTGTTTTTCTACTGCGCGTCTGGTTTAATTTGTCGGTGTGACTTTAACGTTGGTGCGCGGAGTACGAGGTTGCAACATCGTGCCTTTGATGATTTGCTCTTGGAACGTGGGTTTGCAACATTGCGACCTTGGCTGGTTGCTTCGCCGAGCTCATTCTGCAGGATCAGCAACTGACTCTTGCCTTGTTGATGTCCACGGGAGCTCTTGTTTGAGGCCTACTTGGGCCTGGTGCATAAGTTGTCCGTTTGGTGCACAGGTGCTTTAGGTTATAGGAGCATATAATTTCATGACCAGTATTATCTTCATTATACTTCTCATGGCGGTAACTGGTTTCAAGAGAAGCATGAGCAAGCTAGTAAAAGAGTTCATGACGCGTCTTGCGTTTCTGCGTTCTGAAAGCCTATGTAAAAATAATAAAGATGCACGTCCGTGAATATGCCTGTCGCCTACGTCATAGCACTGAGTATATTCTTCGTGTAGGTTGGTGTGGGAATGTCCAGTGTGTACATTTGTACAGATGTGCTTCCCGTTGTCTAGGTCGTCATGGCATCTCTAACGACGTGTAGAGTTTAGTCTAGTTGATCCGTGCCGCAGGTGTCGGCATGGCCAGTGCGGGCTGCTGGGCAAGCAGATGGACACATCCGTATGTTCCTGTACCAGGGTATCTGGTCGTCTGGTAAATGGACAAACTCTTCTCGTGGCGGGTGTTTGGGTCGTGACCCTCTAGGCCAAGCGCGAGAGGCGAAGGACGGGAGCCTGGTCTTCCATTCTCCCACTTCAGTCCCCCCTCTGGTCGACTTGTCGACCACAAACATATCCTTCTCGTTATCTCCTCTTACTCGCCATATCTTAGTTATTCCTCCGAGATGTCCATAGTGGTTTACATGATCTTCAAACGACCAATACATATATTCACAGGTACCTCCAGGAATACAGTATACCCATCTTCCTATGTAGCTCCTGGGGTTTCTTGGGTTCTCGATCTTCACTGATGGTGGATCTAGATGGTTGGTAATTATTTGGGTGCGCAGCTTCTCCCTCTCCTGTATTATTACACCTGTATGCTGGCCGTCATCTGCTGGCATCAAGGGGTGCATTCCCACCATTTCCAGCAACTCGTCAGTAGTGCGTGCCTTTCGTGCCTTCCAAAATCTAATTATGATCAGGGTAGCTCCAGCCAATATAGTACAGCCCACTATTATTTTCAGTCCATCTGACAGCCAGGATGGCATCCATGACCATAATAGTGAAAACCAGCTCTTATCCTTGTTCACACCGTTGCTTTCATCCATCATTTTGGAGTGCATCTGGGCCAATTGCGAAACTGCTTCTGTCAGAGTACCATTGTCAGCATCATTGGCAGGTATGAACGTGCAGCATGATTGTCCTATCTTTGCACAAACTCCTCCTTCCATTGCTGTGAGAAGGTCCAATACGTATCTGTTCTGGAGTGCTACCATCCTTACAGCTCGCAGCTCCTCTTTTATTGCGTTGAACCCATTTACTGTAGAATTGATGGTCATCATTAGTTCCCATCTAGTTATTTGGAGCCATTTTGCGTTTGCGTAAGCCTGTAGTCCCGGGTGTATTATTGAGGAGAAGAACATTTCTGCTCTGCTAAATAGCCTGTGTTCTGGCGGTATTGATGTTAGTGCCGTTTCCGACCTTCCCCACAGGTAATTTCCTGTCAGCGGCTCTCCTTGTCTTTTTCTTCTATTTAGGACAGTGTCATTGCTGTTGGTCCTGTTCCCTTGCTCCTCCTGAAGTGGTGCAGATCTCTTTCTTCTCTTATCCCCTTCATTCATTCTAGGAAATTTCGCCACATTGACGTGCTTCTTAGGTACCACTAGTGATGGTACATTGACGTGTACCATTGTGCACACACCATTCCACATGGGAGGCAGTGTATGGTATGCCTTTTCTCCACAGGCCCAATAATGGTCCATTATTACTGCTGTTCCCGCTCCCCCCTCAGGTAACTCCGTCACACTTGCGCAATTGGTGTTATTTCCTACGTCCACCTCTCCTTTATGCTGGTAGCATACCTTGGGCGCAGTCAACGGTAGTATCGTTATTGGGTCTTCATCTTCTTCTACCCACGTGAGCATTGGTACATACTTGATCCACGTCGTCCAACATCGGTGATTGTGTGTCTCGATGGTTGAGATAGTTTCTTTTGTTACCATGTTGCTGCCAATCACTCCTATCTCCCAGCTGTTGTCTAGATACACCTTTCCTGTTATCGTCAGTAGCGGCCTCTCCCAGCATCCTTGTTTACCCGGAACTTCAGTGGCGTACCAATCACATGGTAGATACTGCAGTGTTACTTTCTGTGTTTCTCCTTTTGCAGGGCCACTTGTTATATATTTGAATGCTTCAGCATGTAAACTGGTCTTGTGATAACTCAAGTAGGTCTTGAGGAAGTTGTTTTCATATGGGTATGAGTCTCGTGTTTTCCATGTCATGTGCACTACAGTTCCTTGGAATCTTCCTTTCGTCTGGAACAGTGCCAAGTATATTATGCACTGCGCTGTCTTCTCATTTATTTCTGTGGCAACAAATGTTCGTGAAGCACTCATGGCGTATGGTATTAATGAGCAAACGTAGCAGCTATCCTCAGTTGTCTGCTTACCAATGCGGGTCATGTGTTGGTACCATATGTTGTTTGTGACGTGTGCTGAATCTTGTACATAATTATCAATACCTTTATTGTCTGAGTATGTGCTGCGTTTAACTCTATTTTGCTTGGGTGCAATGTTACTACTACCACCTGACGTAACACCTGTTGCAGCAAGGAACGGGGGTATATTAGGTTTGGGTGCAGCAACAAAATTGATAGCACAGCTGTACTGCCAGACAGAGGCAGCCAAAAATCCGGTGATCATCAAAATCCCTATTATTTTTATTACAACTGCTAATCTCACCGGCATTTTGCTCTTACCTTGCTGCAGTCCTGGCAGCGTATTCTTGCGACGTTAAAGTTGCCCGCCTAAAAATTCTCAGAAATGCTCGTTTTTAGATGTTAGTTTTGTTTTATTTAAGCTCTCCCTATCAAATAGTCATTCAGTGCCCAGGCGAAGAGCTGCTCCCACGCTACTCTAAGTGATTGGTCTCTTAGGACCGGCAAGTATGGGCGGAGGTGGGGCATGTAATATTCTATGGCCAGGAGGAAGGCTGTGTAGTAGACACGTACCCTTCTTCTTTTTAGGTATGTTGGCCTTTTTATTTCGTATACAAATTGGTGTGACAATTCTTCTGGGTAGTTATCGTCTGGGAGTACCATCTACGCCTGGACAGTGGACTTGTTAGTTAGCTTTCTACTTAACAATACAATAATACCCAGTTCCTGTATGTGCGAGAGAAAAAGAGAACATTCACGTGTTTACATGTGTATTTGTGCGATAGAACATTCAGTTTAAGTTGCATTTATATAATAATACGCAGTTTCTGTATGTGCGAGAGAAAAAGAGAACCTTCACGTGTTTACATGTGTATTTGTGCGGCCAGTGTCTTTCAGTTTAAGTTACAACTGTCCTTGGCAGTCAATGGGCGGGGGGGGGGGGTTTTAGCGCTCAGATGGCGGAGGTATTTTTACTCTTTGAACGTGTGACCATGGGGTGGGCAGTGTAGTGATCACCCCTTTCTTCATCAGTTGTTGTCTCTGGGGTAGCTGGGTAGTGACACGGTAAGGGAACAATTGGGTCGTCGTCTGTGGTAGAACTTCCTTCCGCTGTCGGAGATGTTGTTGCTGTTTTTCCAATGGACCTGTCGTTGGCGCTGGGGCGGGTCTGCAGTTTGTATATCTTTACATCATGTAGGTGGTTCCAGGCACGCTTGTCCTTTAGTTTTACTGCTCTTGTTGATACGTCTTCTACCAGATGTGGGCCGGTGAACCTTTTGTCGTTCCACCTTCTATTGAAATTGCGAAGTAGCACGTGGTCACCTTTGGCAAGTTTGCACAAGTTCTCTTTTTCTAATTCTGTACTGGCGCCTTCTTCTTTATTTCTGGTGGACTCGCCCCGCGTGCGCTCGAGCTGTTGAGACACAAACACAACACTAGTAATCAAAGACGACACATATTGATACATTTCATCACCTAGTACACTCGCTGAACTTTCGTGGTCAGTGAATGCCCTTGACGTTGGCGTTAGGGGAAGGCGCATTTGACGTCCAGTAACCACCTCGTGTGGGGTGAGGTGGTGGTCGGACCCTGGCCTGTTCCTTAGTTCGAATAAGGCTAACGGAAGGCAATACAACCAACTTTTCTTTGTTGTTTGTTGTATCTTTGCAATTGCCTCCTTCAATAAGCCATTTAGGCGTTCACATACACCGTTAGCCTGTGGGTGATATGCACATGCAAATTTGTGCTTTATGCTCAGCAGGGCTGTGATATGTTGGAACATTTCGTTTGCGAAATGTGGGCCGTTGTCTGATCTTAACACCTCGCACACTCCCCACCTGGGGAAGACCTCCCTTACTATGAATTAGGCTGCTCTAAATGCATCTGGGTGTGAACAGGGCCCTGCTTCAATCCACCTAGAAAATGGGCATACTACTACAATCATGTACCTATTACCTTGACATATGTTGATCATATCAACATAGTCAATGTGAAGGTGCCGAAAAGGTCCTTCTGGCCGGGGTATGGTACCTCTTATCACTTTTAGGGTATGACCGGCCGTAAACTGTTGGCAGGTGAGACAATTGCTGATAAAATTTGACACATGACAATTTAACTCGGGACAGAACCAATCTTCTCTAATTCGTGCTGCAATTATTTCCTTGCCTGTATGGGCTGGGTGATGTAATTGGCTCAGGGCGGTATTTAAAAGTGCCAACGGTATTACAACTTCCCCAGTACCACCCTGGCGCCATAGTGCGTCGGTTGGTGACATTGTACATCCTCTTTTTACCCATATTTCCTTTTCGGCCATTGGTGCTGCTGCTTGTAATTCCATAATCTGTGTGGCTGGGAGATGGGTGTACCCTTCTCTTATTAACATCTCCCTAGCCATTCCCCTCCCTCTCCCTCTCTGTGAGTCTGTGGGGTTCCATATCTCACCAAAGTATGCAGCATATTTCGCATGTGCGTCTGCTGCTGCATTCCCTTTTGAGACGTGGTCTTCACCATTGGTGTGTGCGGTGCATTTTACTAGGGCTAGCTCTTGGGGGTCGTTAATTACTTCAATTAATTCAGCCAACAAGAGGGCATGTTGAACTGGAGTGCCATCAGCTCTCCTAAACCCTCTTCTCCTCCATTTTGATAGCCCTGAGTGGACAGTGGATGTAACATATGCACTGTCGGAATATATTGTTACACGTTTGTTAAAACTTTCCTTTAATGCCAATATTAGTGCAACTAGTTCAGCGGCTTGAGCAGAGTAATGCTGTGGCAACTGTACACACTTCATAGCCACACACACCGGAGCCTCCATCATTTTTACCACTGCTGCCCCAGTTCTCCGTATCCCATCTCCTTGATCAATAGTTGATGACCCATCGATAAACAAAAGCTCACCTCCCTCTAGTGCATTTTCTTCAACTTTTCTAGTACCTGAATATATTTCATTTAGTTGGGTGCAGTCGTGGGCGTAATCTCCCTCCTCAATTATTTCTGCTAGAAATCTTGCAGGGTTAACAGAGCTACATCTAACAATCGCTAGTTCAGCCCTAGACAAAATGATCTCATAACCTGATGCCCTTTGTGTCGTTAGTGTTGACTTGGGTTTATTCAATATTGCAAATAGTGCATGTTCCACAAACAGTGTAGTTGGGCACCCCATCGTTATTGCTGATGCCTTTTCTACTGCAAAAGCAGCTGCAGCGAGACCTTGTTCGCAAGGGAAGTGGCCTAACATTACGGGGTCTAAGTGACCGCTATAAAATGCTACTGGTTTATAGCCCATGCTTGTTTTTTGGGCCAATACTGCTTTCATTACTGCTGAGTCGCAATGTGAAAATATAAAAAAGCGTCGCTCATAGTCTGGGGATGCCAGTACTGGAGCTGTTGATATCGCGTCCTTTAATTCGTCAAATGCCTCCCTCATTTCCATAGTCCACCCCAACTTTTTCTCCCCTTTATTTGCTTCCTTCAAACCCTCAAGCAGGGGTCCTATGTATGAGCTGTAATCAAATACCCATGCCCTACAGTAGTTGCATAACCCCAGAAATTGCTGCAGTTCTCTCACAGTCTGTGGCATGGGAGTGCTTGAGATGGCCTGTGCTCTTTGTGGTGCAATCTTTCTTCCATGTTGGGATATCAGTTGGCCAATGTAAAGTACCTGTTCCTGACAGTATTGTATTTTTTCCATGTCTACCTTATACCCCTTTTCAGCCAATATAGTCAACATTTTTAAAGAGTCCTCTCTGCATTTACTTTCGTTTATACTGCAAATTATTATGTCATCCACATACTGTAACACTGTGCTTTCCACCTCAACGTTACCCAAATCCATCTGTATTACTCTATTGAAAATTGAGGGTGATTCACAATACCCCTGTGGTAACCTGGTATGTTTCCATTTTGTATTTCGGTAAGTGAAACTTGTCAAATCTTGTGAGTCGGGGTGTAATGGTATTGAGAAAAATGCATTTTTAAGGTCTATTACTGTAAATCGTGATGCTTCTGCTGGAATGCCACACAATATTGTGGCCGGGTTTGCTGTTACTGGATATTCTGCTTCCACTATGTTGTTCAAGGGCCTGAGGTCCTGTATGAAGCGCCAAGACCCCCCTTTAGCCTTGCGCACTGGGTACACAGCCGTGTTACATGGTGATTCTGAGGGGACCAATATGCCATTGTTTATAAGGGCCGTTATAGTTTCATATATGCCCTCATCTGCCTCTTTTGACAATGGGTACTGCTTTACTCTTGGTAGTATGGCACCTTTTTTCAATTTTATCCGTACACCCCCTATGCTTTTTATGCATCCTACGTCATAAGGGCTAATGGTCCATAATGATTTGGGCACCTTTGACATATCCTCCTTAAAGAAAGGGACTGGGGTGCATGCAGGTGCCTCAAGTGCCATCGCAATTTTCTGCGCTATTTGTTTGTGAGCCACTCTTAACCATATTTCTACACTCATCATGAACACCATTTCCCCCTCCTCCTTTTCTTCAGAAAACAGCTCCTCATCTGACACCTGGGTCAACCTACATCCTTCTGCTAGTGCTATCACTGCCCTCCATGCTCTTCCTTCTTTGTCTTGGGCGTGCACAGCAATATACTCAGCTGTTGCAATAATGCTCTCAATGTCTATTACAAACACCTTTCCTTCTTGTTCATTAACAGGTGTTTCTGGTCGGAACAGATAAGCTGCTGGCCTCCTCCATATTTTCCCTTCTATCCCTGGCATCCATGCAAATGCCATGTCTGTTCCATACTGGAATAGCTCGCCATCTACTGGTTCCGCCCTAATTGCTGTCTGCCCGCAGTATGCCTGCATAATCTGTCGTGCTGCTAGCATGTTAATCCCTGGAGTAGAGCAAATTATACCATCCTCTGTAAAGGATATTGTCATATTTAACCTATTCATTATGTCCCTCCCCAGTATATTTACTGGTGAGGCACTATAATACAAAAGTGGCACTGACAGATCATAATCTCCGATAGATAAGGGAACGTTATCAGTAAAAGGAACCAATCCTTTAGCCCCAGAAAATCCTTGGGTGTTCATGGCTTCGCCTGACATCTTAAATTTACCTTCCCTTATGCAAGACCGGGTTGCCCCGGTGTCAACAAGGAATGATAACTTTTTGTCACCTATCGTTACCTCTATGCGTGGCTCCTCCGCACTATTAGGTGTTACTGACAGGATGGGACACACCAAGGCCGTCTGTGGGCTGTCCTATTGGGGGTACAATGATTGGCCATTCCCTGTGTAAGGGTTGTGTCCCAAGACCGTCACCCTACCCAATTGCGTTTGTTCAGTTTGGGGTTGTTGTGTTAGCGCTACTTGTTGTTGTGGCAGTGGCTGTTGTTGTGTTAATTGCTGTTGTGGCAGTGAATATGTTTGTGGCTGTTGTTGCGTTATTTGTTGTTGTTGTATGCCCTGCTGTTCTTGTGGTGGCCTAGATTGTGCCTGCTCATTCCATGCTGGTGTTCCTGGCCTGACCCTACACGTACGTGACATGTGTCCTAGTAGTCCACAACTCCAACACACGGGTGGTTCTCTGCTCTGCCATGGGAAGTTCCCTGTGTTGTCCTGGTATACCGGTTGCCCTGTGGGGTAGGAATTTCCAAGTCCCCCCACCTGCTGTTGGGTATTATATCCGTATCCTCTCCCTCTCATAAATCCTCCTCTCCCCCTGTTATAACTATAATACCCAGCTCCTTGCATTGGGTACCCTCCTCCCACGTTTGGTGCGTGTACTTGCAGTGGCGGCACTTGCTGTATTATACTTTGTGGAGGTGCTATTGGAGCTGGATCTTGTGCAGCCACTACTTGTGTGGGGCTTTGGGCCATTGGTGTGGGCGCAGTTATTAGTGCCCCTTCCATTGTGTATTTAGTGAGTTTTTTCTGTACTAGTTTGGCCTCTTCTGTTTTCCTGTCCTCTTCCTTTTGTTTCATTTTTCCTTGCCATATCCTGCAATGATGTACTATAGTCAACTGTATTTCTGGCCATGGTTTTGCTTCCATTCCCACTACTTTCTTTAGTTGTTTCTGAACTCCTTCTGGGAGCCCTTGTACTAGTATATGATAAAATATGGCTGGTGTTTTATCCCATTGTTCTCTAGTTTCCATGCGCCACTTCTCTTTAATATCCTGGATATAATCGACAGGATCCTCATTCTCACGCATCTTACGGGAAGTAATTGCTCCTATGTCTGATGTGTCTGGGTACTGTACTCTCAGTGCCTGCCATAGCGCATGTCTGCAGTTTGCAAATGGCGCCCCATCATGCGATGTGTTCGTTATTGTTACCCCATGGAATCCCGCTCTCTTCCAGATGTCGTCCGCTCTATCCCCTAATATTGATATTAACAGGCCCTTCACATCTCCCACTGCTAGTTTCTGTCCTGCGGTGTGTTTTTCCATTTCATATATCCACTTACTCGCACCTCCACTTAGTGATGGGAGTCTACATTTTATATTTTCTTTATCCGTATGCTTCCAAGGTACATACTACGGTCTAACCCCTCCTCTCTCCAACAGTGGCATTAAGTTGTGTCTTGTGTCACCCTTTATGCTCCATAATATTGAGTCCTCACACCCCTCCTCTTCCCCCGTTTCCTTTACCACTTCAAATTCTTCCTTACTACCCCTGCTCCTACCTACCTCTCCGTCCTTTCCCCTTTTTTCGTCATTTCCTGTGTTTAATATGGGTATGTTTATTTGTCTGTCTTGCCTGCGGCTAGGGAGGTCTCTAAGCCGACATGCATAGGGAGTCAATTCGTCCATGAAGGGCGCAAGCTTTATTGTGCGCAGCGAGCGTGTGGCGGTTGAGCATGTAGGGTGCGATGGGGGAGGGCGTGATGGAGATGGCGATGGTGTGGCTTCATGGGTTTGTTTCTCCACTAGTTGTTGCACCCTCTCCTCACTTTGTTCCAGCTCCTCCCTTCTCTTACTGATCCATGGTGAGTCTATGTTTGTTCTAGTGAGGTACAGCTTATCTAAGCTTTCCCTTTCACTCTTTCCTCCTACCCTCTCTACTCCTTCTTCCTCCTCACTGCAAAAATCAGTCATAAATGGTATCCCCCACTCTGCCTTTTTCCCTTTTACTGTTACTGTTTCTAAGTCTATTAGCTCTATTTCTCCTCTTCCTTTGTTACCAACTGTTCCCCCTGGTGTTGATGTTGTTGCTACTTCTCTACTTCTATATACATCCCCCCATTTTTCACTCTCCTTATTACTCCCTCCTCTTTCCCCTTCACTCCTCTCCTCCATCTCCCTACTATTTTCCTCCCTTTTCCTTTTTAATTCCTCCATCACTTCGTTGCTCATCTGTTCCAATATTCTTTCATCTTCTTTCTTTCTTTCCCATTTCACCCTTTCTCTTTCTATTGCTTTCCCTTCTTCATATTTCTTAGCTGCCTCTGATACTACCCTCCTCCTCCATATTTCCAATTCCCTTTCTTTATCTTCTTCTTCCTTCTTTTTTTCTCTCAACACTACTCTTGACACCCTTTCTGCTGCTGCTTTTACCCTTTCAGCTTCTATCCTTTGCTCCTCATTTCGTTCCCTTAATTTGTCCAATTCGTCTTTACCCTCTTTCCTTTTCCTCACTCTCTCTTTTTCCCCCTTCTCAAGCTGTTTTATTAATTCATTCTGCTCATCCCTTAGCTTTGCCAATTTTTCCTCCAAAATCTCTTCTCTTTGTCGTAATAGCTCCTCCCCCTTCATCTCACTCTCCCTTGTACTATCCTCGTCTGTTCTCTTTACTGCCTTGCCTCCCTCTCTTCTCCCGTTAGTGAACCCCGTAATTTTAATAATATCTGTGCAGCTACCCACTCATCATGTCCTATCTCTACAATCTGCTCTTCTCCAATCCTCCCCTCCCCCACTATCATCTTCCTATGAGCCACATATGGTGGAGGGCTGTATGCCGGGTTCGAGTATCCTTCAGCCGCCCTTAACTGTCCTTCTATTTCTCCTAATTCTCTTAAAGGGTACAACCCTTCTCCCTCTGTTTTCACTCCCGGTGTTATGGGTATCTCGTTGCTCGGTTCCTTTTTTATGTTTTCTAATTTATCAATCTTTTCTCCTCCCTCTCCTTCATTCCCCGTATTCTTTGTCCTTTCACACCCCTTTTCCCCATCCGTTCCCTCTTTCTTAATCTCCTTTACTTCCGGTGTTTCTCCCATAGAGAACATTCCATTTGGTCCTGGTCGGGACCCCTGGAACATCCTCCATAAGTTAAACACCTCCACATGGCTCGCCAACTTCTTCCCCTTGTATGTATTGTGCAGATGGTTTAGCAATGAATGTTGGGCATATGGATCGAAACTACCATTAGGCGGCCATGGTGTTAACATTTTGTTATCCGTCCCCTGGGTCCACTCTATGCTGTACTTAATTAATTTCTCCCTATGGGGTGGCAGTGTGGTGCATATGTGTTGTAGTGGGGTAGTGAGGGTGTTCCCCCACCCTCCCGACCCTGTCCCATATGACATAGTGGTGCCCCACTTGTTACTCCTCCCTTCACTATCAGTTTGCAATTTACAACCTTATATTGTTTACCTGGCCCCGTAAGTGTGGGGACTTACGACAATCCTTGACAAATTATGCAATAATAATAATTAATAAAAAACAAAAAATAATAAAACACAAATATATATATGTATAATTTTGTATTGTATATTCCTTCCCCTACGGCCCCCTGCGGCCGAGGCGCACGCAGCCCCCTGTGGCTGCGTACCCCTTACGACGATCTTATACAGTTGTCCTTATTCCTCGTTCTCCTCCCCCTTTTACACTTGCCGTGGCCGGCGTTCTCCGTGCGCAGCCACGCCCCTCTCCCCTTCTCCTCTTCCGATCCACTCGTTATCGTTTATCTTCGTATCCGCTCCCTTATCATGTTTCTCTTCCCCACCACTTTCAAAACCCAATGTTCCTTGTGCTCGCGATATCCTATTAAATCCCTACTGGTGACGTCACCGATGTCTTTACGCTACTGGTACATTCTCATTATTAATTTCAAAATACACTTGCAATCTACCCCCGCTAACCCTACAGCTGTCTTCCTGTCTCTCCTGGAACAAGGTAATCTCATCAATAATATAATCGGACTGCGCACGCTGCGTCGCCTCGCGTGTGATACGCCCCTCAACAGGAGGGCTTAACCAGCCAATTATCTTCCGTATTGGGCAACTATGCAACTAGCCACCACCTACAGGGAAACATCATCTACCTATCGAGTTTCTTTCTCGAACAATAGGGAATCTCGTCATCTACCTATCGAGTTTCTTGCTCGAACAATAGGGAACCTCATCTACTCATTGATCAATAAATGCCAAATCGTAGGAAACCACACACACCCACCCCTACACGTTAGTCGCGACTTAGGCCAATCAGTGTCTACGAGCGGCCACACGTGATGTTTCGTGCTCCGCCCCCCTCTTTCGCGTGACGTAGCCGACTGCTCTCGCACTCGTCTCGCCACCATTCATTCCATTAGCAACACTCAGTTGTTAAACCTTCGCCGCGCATCTGTACAATACCTCCCTCCTCCCTTATTTACTTCCTCCCCCTCCCTCACAATTTCTCATTGCTCGTTGTGTGTGTCATGCTCACCAAGTTCTCTCGATGCAGGGCCGCTCGACTGCGTGCACCCCTCCAAGCAGCTCGCCACCTCCCCTCGTCTGGACCACGTCTGGACACTCGCCAACCGCGGGCGGGATACTTCTCAACCGGCTCCCGAGGGCCAATATCCGGATTGCGCTGTCCGGTCTTCTCGCAGCTCCGCGATGGTCCTGTAGTCCTCAGAAGGGGGCAACGGCAGAGGGGGCCGCGCCGCCGGGCCTCCTCGCAACGGGAGTGCCTGGAAAAAGTAAAAATAAAAAGTCGATCTTAAACAGATCTCAGCAGTGCCTCCAACTTGTCGGGGGGAAATTCTGCCGGGGTCGGCCGGGCCGTCCGCGGACCTCCAGGCAGGGAGGCCCCAACTCCTCCCGTGTATATCCCAGATGAGATGAGATAGAGTATGAGACGCACACAAGGAGCAAAGTGACTCTGCTGTTTATTAGACAAACGGCAGGGATGGGTCAAGGAGCGTACGCGTTCGTCCTGACACACACACAATCGTGGGGCTCGCAGGCCCTTTTTACTGTATTATGACGCGCTACTTGCGTCACTTCAGAAAGTTAACAAAAAACCTATCGCCACTCTTAATTGGGTGTTCGAGTGGTAGGGTTAGTATAGCACACATATAGAGAAAGATATTAGTGGACAAGGTGTAGTCAGGTGGTATATCTGGGTTGTCCCTACAATTAGATACATGAGAATTGTTACATGAAGACTCCTGAGGATTGGCTAAATTTGCTGGCGTCAGTGATAAGAGCCCCATGTTCTGATTGGTGCGCCCGTGAGCTTCCCAGCCTGGGACCACCGTCGTTCCCAGCTCTCGGTGTACCTGTAAGTTGCAACAATGTTTCACTATGGGTACATGCAGACAATGTGAGGACTTATTCATAGCTGGATGGGGGACCGCTCCCACTGTTGCAGATGTCCATTGAGCCTTTCAAGTGTATCTGCCAGTGTCTCGTAGCGAGGGATCCAGACGCCTCTGTTCTCCTGGGTTTGGCATCTCGTCAGGTTCGGCTTGGTCACGTGGGGAGGGACCGTGAAAGAGGCAGAATTCTGCACAATTAATATTGTTTTTCTACTGCGCGTCTGGTTTAATTTGTCGGTGTGACTTTAACGTTGGTGCGCGGAGTACGAGGTTGCAACATCGTGCCTTTGATGATTTGCTCTTGGAACGTGGGTTTGCAACATTGCGACCTTGGCTGGTTGCTTCGCCGAGCTCATTCTGCAGGATCAGCAACTGACTCTTGCCTTGTTGATGTCCACGGGAGCTCTTGTTTGAGGCCTACTTGGGCCTGGTGCATAAGTTGTCCGTTTGGTGCACAGGTGCTTTAGGTTATAGGAGCATATAATTTCATGACCAGTATTATCTTCATTATACTTCTCATGGCGGTAACTGGTTTCAAGAGAAGCGTGAGCAAGCTAGTAAAAGAGTTCATGACGCGTCTTGCGTTTCTGCGTTCTGAAAGCCTATGTAAAAATAATAAAGATGCACGTCCGTGAATATGCCTGTCGCCTACGTCATAGCACTGAGTATATTCTTCGTGTAGGTTGGTGTGGGAATGTCCAGTGTGTACATTTGTACAGATGTGCTTCCCGTTGTCTAGGTCGTCATGGCATCTCTAACGACGTGTAGAGTTTAGTCTAGTTGATCCGTGCCGCAGGTGTCGGCATGGCCAGTGCGGGCTGCTGGGCAAGCAGATGGACACATCCGTATGTTCCTGTACCAGGGTATCTGGTCGTCTGGTAAATGGACAAACTCTTCTCGTGGCGGGTGTTTGGGTCGTGACCCTCTAGGCCAAGCGCGAGAGGCGAAGGACGGGAGCCTGGTCTTCCATTCTCCCACTTCACTGGCTTCCGGATGGAGCCAGTTGAGGGATTTCAGGGCAGGTTTAATTTGCTCCATAGGCTTCATTCAAGAATAGACCTAGCTGCCATGTTCTATATGACCCATAGCTGTTGGAGGGGAGATTTAGGGAGACTTAGATGAAGACTGTTGCGAAAGCCAATTTTTAAGAAGACCAATGACTTTATTACTGCCACCTTATGAGAAGAATTTACAAAAAGGAGGATTGGTAGTTGGACATGTAATTTCCTAGTTAGTTCAAGCATCTGAGTCATGAAGTAAAGAACACTATTGAAAATACCTGTTTGATTCCTGGCTTTCAAGATCAGGGGCATAGAGGATAGGCAAGGCAAAAGGCAGAGAAAACAGAACATCAGAATAAATGTAGATGATTTCTCTTTTTTTATGTATTGAGGCAGAGGTTGTTGGTGAGTATCCATTGGTTGACCCAGGAGAGGCATGACACAATTGCACTGGATGGGAAACATGGATTCCTACACAAAGTGAAGTCAATCCTTGTGTCATCGGCATAGGTCTGGAAAGTACTTTCATGAGCTTGGCAAGAGGTTACAGGTTAGCTTGGAGGAGTGAAGGGCCGATTATAGACACTTAAGGTATCCTACATTGTTTATTCCAGACTCAGATAGATGCAGACCAGACTACTGTGTATCCACCTGGCCATGAGAAATGAGGCGGCCCATCCTAGGACACTGTTTGTAATAATAAATGATGTTTTCAAGGTGGTCAAACAAGGAGCCATGGTCAAAATCATCCACAGGTTGAGGCAGATGAGGACAGTTGAACAGTCCCCATTAAGTGACTGGAGTAGCATATTCAGTACCTATTTTAGAATGAAAATCTTAATGTAGGTCATGGAGTAAGTCATTAATTTGTCAGAAGTTCTGGAGTTGGGAAAGGAACAAATTCATCACAATGTTTTTTCAATGCAGGGAGTGGTGGTGATGGTGTAGTAGTTTGCCGGGATAGCCGGGTCATCTGAAGCTTCCTTGAGGAACGTTAGAACACAGGTATTTTGCAGCTGCTGCGGGAAGATACTAGATTTCAAGTATCAAAGCTGATATCATCCTGAATGCAACCACCTTGGAGTCCAAATATGAGCACATAGAAGTGGGTCAACACATGGATGAAAATTTACAATTGGGATATATGATACTCGTAGCCTTACCTAGTGATTTGGGAGGGGTATATGTTTGTTGGGAAGTTTTTGGAAGGGGTAAGTCTCTGCAGGAAGGGCATAAATAAATCTCCAAGAGTCACTGTTTCGATCAAAATGAGATGGCGCACAAATATTTACTTGCCTACAGCTCTAGCGGAAAAGTGGTGGAGGGCAGTAGCACAGGAGAAATGTGCTGTTGCTGAACAAGTCTGACAAGAATTCAGTATTTTCTAAAATCTGCCAAGGAACTGACAGCAGCAGAACTAGTTCCTCTGCCGTTCTCCCTGGAGAACGGAAATGAGCGGAGTTGACTGCGGAGAAGACTGGAGTCATTGGCAGTCTGCTTACGAGGAGCGGAGAGGAGAGGACAGTCTTTTTTCACTGTCTTTTGCTTTCACTGGGAGGAACATTTAAAACATTCAACTCCTGTGGAGAGGACACAGAGTTGACTGCGGAGAAGGCTGCGGTCATTGGCAGTCTGCTTACGTGGAGCGGAGAGGAGAGGAGAGTCTTTTTTTGCTATCTTTTGCTTTCACTGGGCAGAAAATTTAAAACATTCAACTCACGTGGAGCTGACGTTGAGTTGACTGCGGAGAAGACTGCAGTCATTAGTAGTCTGCTTACAAGGAGCAGAGAGGAGAGTCTTTTTTTGCTGTTGTTTGCTTTCACTGGGCGGAACATTTAAAACGTTCAACTCCCGCGGAGCGGACAAGGAGTTGACTGCGGAGAAGACTGCAGTCATTGGCAGTCAATGGCAGCGGGGGCAGTGTCTACAAACTGGCTGCAACAGTTGTCCGGACCTTTATTAAGAAGTGCTGAACTCCGGTGCCCTTGCCAACCCACATCGATGACTCATCTACAACGAAAGGCGGCTCAGTGGTGTTACACCCCCCGAGTTCACCAAGCACAGTTAAGAGCAACCGCCCCAATTCTTGCACAACAGCCCCTATTACCAGCACAACTTCATCAAAAAGGGAATGTTTATCAAACTCTGGGGGGTCCATTCGCCCCCCAATGAAACTCCCTGCTACAGTGCGAACAATTGTCAGCGCCCTTGCACTCACAGAACAGTCTACAGTTCTTAATAGTTTGCACCTGTCCAAACCTACTGTATTCAAGCTGGGTTGTGCTAAATTTGTGTTGGATCGCCTTGATTTAGTCCCGATTCACCCGAAACCGGCAAATCTATGGATCTTTCGGCGCTGCGTTTGACGTCTTCACCGACCAAGGACACGACTCAACAGGAAGGTCCAATGGTCCCGCAGAGTGCTCATGAACTAACACATTTTTCTACAGACCTTATTGCCTCGCAAAAACACAAAACTCATCTTACCAGCCACCATGATCGAAAAACAATTCCTCACTGAGACGGGGACACACCCCTTGACCATGCTGAATCCTCAGAAATCTAGCCCTACAACACTGAATCATCAATTGATCTCACCGGCCGAAATCCACCAAATTGCTGTTGACCACCCGGCCGACCTTGATTCGGAAGACAAGGTTTTACATCTATCTCCCGCTGCACTAGAACATCTTCAAGAAATTCTTCAGGTTGGCACGGTCGATACCGATCCCGATTGGGATCTAACACTTGTGTTGGGTGGATCATGGACAAACTAATTGAAGAGCTAGCACTCGACCCTCCAGAAGTTTTTTCAACTGATTCGTGTAAGTCAGATTCTGGATTAGGTAAACTTCCAAAGATAGTGACTGTAAGGCCAAATGGTAAAAAAGTCTCACTTACCTGAAGATATTACATCAACAAGATGGCTAAAGTAATAAAAGCAACAAAAAAAAAACAAGAACAAAAAAAAGATGGAACATACTTAACTCAAAAAGAAGAAACAATACCTTGCAAATCTGTCTTACATTTCTTCAAAAAAAAGGCCAAACATCTAGTAATCCGGTGGGCGAACTTTCACATGTTGAAATCCTGGAAGGTCTCAAAGCACCAGCTACTCAGAATGAATTAAACTGCATAGCTGAGAATTTCAAAGAAGGACTTATTGATTCTCCGACTGGCAGAATTACAAACAAACCCCAACAATCTTTTAGATGGCATTATGGGAGTCCAAGGCCATCACTACAAAAAAATCATCTACAACATCAAGTTTGTATACCATCGGAGGGGGTGCAAGCCCACCCAAAAAACTGTAAGACACCAGAAGCAATCTCCACATGCACAAGTCAAAAACCCACCAAGAACAATGACCATCAAAGATCCATTGATAATGTGATCAATTTACTCGGCCAACAGGAAAAAATGCATAATGAAGAAACCATAACTCTTTGTGCTCCGGGGGGCTTACTGGACATTCTTCAATTTCCACTGGAAGACCTACAAAGAGAGAAAAGATCACAAGTTCTTACCTGATAGAGACCGAATCTTCAAAATCCTTTGATTCAATTCCAAGGAAAGATCTATCCTTTACCAGTCCCCTCCCAAAGCAGTCAACTGTCAGAACTTCAAAACTCCAAATTCAAAGATTCCCCAGGAAAAAAACCTGACCTATGTCATCTATCACAATCGCACTAGCTCCATTCTGAAAATTGTATGAGGCAATGGCTGAAACATTAAAGGATTCCACAAACTTAACTGCAACAATGAACACTAAACTTTCGAAGTTAGAAGGCTTTATCTTGGCCAAATCAAATGAACCTCTTAACATGAAGGATCAATCAACAGAGAGACTATTTTTGTAAACATTCAGCCAATTCCTCCAAAAACCAGTCAAAAAAATAATATTACACCAGTCAAGTCAGTAAGTTCACTGGGAACTCAAACGAACAAATGTCATAAAGATTCCGACATTACCACTTTGGACATAGACAACCGAAAAATAGATCTGAATGGCGACGAAGGTGAACGAAAACTCCAAGTAACGAGAAAAAAGGTAACTGCTTCTGTAACAACGTTACCTGTTGATGAAAAAGACCAAAATGTCAACATAAACAAACACTCAAAGGAAGTTTCATGCAGGAATGGATGCATACTCCAGTCCAATAGTTCGGACATAAGATCTGAGCCTGATGCAGAACGGAACCCCACTGCAAAAACCTTCTCAAAGCGCCAGCTGGGCGAGGTGGCGTCTTTCAGCATTTTTTCATAAAAAGCTATGACAATCACAGATACAGCATTGACTATAAACTCAGCAGCAAATTCACTCACAAGTAAACAAACCACCGATAAAGCTCCAAAGAACAACGTCAGGAGAGTAGTGCTGCTGAATATTCAAAAACCTAACTCTGCTCATTTGAACAAGGGTAGCTCCAAATTTTCAAAAACCAAACCAGGAACAAGATGACCCATGACAGTAAACAGTCCTTGCAAATCTATACATGACTTGATGCACATGAGCTTTTATTCAGACAAAGTTCTGGACTTGGAACTTACGTCGACAGCGAGTCAGAAGGGAAACGCCGACTCAGAGGTCTTCACTGATAAAGAAATATTACAAACAAAAAAAAAACAACAATAGGATCTTTGGCGCCACCCTTCCTCACGATGGAAGAGAAAAGAAAAATCCTAACAATTAACAAATCAAGAAACACTTTAAAGGAGCTCAAATTAGATAAACCAAATGACCAAATCACAAGTCACAGATCAGGAAGATACCAAGACAATGAATAAAAATGGCTATTCAAAACCTGAAACCAGTCATAATACACATCATCATAAAAGGTCCACCCAAAGGTGAAATGGACATAAATCGAGACAACCGCTACAAGAAAGGACTTTGTTTTCAGCAAAGCATCATTCCCATGATCTTGAGCGAAATCACAATCGACCACCGCCGCAAGTGAGAAAAAAAGAGATTGAGAAA
The DNA here is from genome assembly GCF_040938575.1 of Ambystoma mexicanum. Taxonomy (NCBI): domain Eukaryota; kingdom Metazoa; phylum Chordata; class Amphibia; order Caudata; family Ambystomatidae; genus Ambystoma; species Ambystoma mexicanum. The sequence goes on from NC_090921.1 coordinate 923,143,103, forward strand.
ACCTTGAAACTCGGACGAGTGTCATCCAAAAGGGATAATCTGATTTTAAACATTAGGACAGTGATGGAATTGTTCTCAAACATACCGTGTCTAAAGCAGAAGAGATTGTATGACCTAAAAATCGTGTAACCTGGCATCGATGGGCGTAACAACACCACCTTCCTGTTTATCGAATCTGACACCATAAAGGCATGGATAAGAAAAGCTACGGATGACCTATACGCTTGGGGATATGCGCTGGAAGAATTTAGTAGTGGGAACAGTGAACGATCTCACGCAAATATCCATGAGGGGAGACCATCCCAGAGACACCCTAGGTCACGATCATGCCCCAAGAATATTGAAAGAAAATCCTCCCCCTGCAAACCCACTTTTTCTTTAGATTGTCAAAATAACAAATGCAGCAGATTTGAAAAAACTAAAAAAAAAGAATATCTCCTTCTACGAAATTGCGACCACGTGAAGAAAAATATTTGTACGAACCTCCGATTACTTCAAAAACGGATGGCACCAACTGTCCAAACATCAGTGATCCTGATTCCTCAATAGAAGAAAGAGACACTGACCGCTTTCCCAAAGGTCCTATTCCAACCATGAAAATTACATTCGACCAAAATCTAATAACACGTAAGGTCGGAACGAAAGTAGTGATGGATTTAGAACTTGACGGAGGACGGAACATGTGAAAGTGGTCTTGGATGTCATCAGCTTCAGCAAGCAACAATGTTTAACAACCAAAAGACAAGACTCCAGAGCTCCGTTTAAAGGAACCATCGAGAGCGGACAGTCAGGATTACATATCCATCATCTCTTGGAACACCAGAGGCTTTGTCCACCTGACGAAGGAATGCAACGTCAACTTGGGGGACTATGATGTGATTATGTTACAAGAAACATGGCTCCTAAATAAACCATCGCTAGACGGATTTGATATTCATCTTTCACCCGCCTATAGAAGCCTCAAAGGTCGTCCAATGTCAGGCTTGTTAACAGCCTTCCGCTCTAGCAGTGGTTTCCATCTGATTGCATCACTGCTCGCCACAAAATGTATACAAGCTTTACTAGTTCAGTGGAATTGTCAAAAAATCTCAAGTGCACAACTGATAAAAAGAAAACTGATCTTCATTAATACATACTGGAATCCAAACACTATCAGCGATATGGACTTCTTAAATGAACTTGAAAACTTAATTGAAATGACAATAGAGAATTACAAAGTAGAACACTTTCTGATCGGCGGCGACTTAAACATAATCTGCAAAGGGATAGGTGATCCTAAACCCCATAACACACAATTTGCAGAAACAATAAAAAGAGGGTGGTTATGGGATTTGTTAATGAAGAACTACGATCTCCATAATCTTTACCTAACATCAGACACATCACTTGACAATATACCAACTTGGGAGAGAGATAATCAAGCGGTGACTATCGACCATACTTATGTCTCCAGAAACCTGCTCCCTGAAAAAAAAACTTTTGAAGTAGTCAGAACAATTCAAAGTGATCACAATTTACTGTTGACTTTATGGAAATCTTCAAAGCCACAGACAGACACCATCAATTTCGAAATGGAGGCAGGATGTGGTGCGATTCACCTCAAATTGACAGAAGCAGGAATCGCCCAATCAACAACAAGGTACGCCGATATTGGCTGTGGAGATTTCATGAATGGCAAAAACACAATAGACTACCGCCCTCTCTTATTGTCTTTTAAGAAAACGGACTCAAAATCAATCAAATCCTTAAAGCCAACTGCCCACAGATACGATCACGAGCTCGTCTGCAAGCAAAGAATGGTACGAAAATTGAAAAGACTAGCAAACAAGTCAACCTCAGTCAAGATAAAAACGGATGTTATTGAAGCAGAAAAAGAGTACACAAATTGGGTAAGAAACCACAGAATCAAAATGCACTAAGAAGACTTGCAGGAAATGTCACGCGCTATCTGCGGTAGAAACACCTTAATAAAAATCCACTGCGAAATCAACAAACAAAGCTCTACAGAATAGTGTGGCTGAAGAAAAGTGGATCGACCACTTTGAATCATTGTATAAAACTCCAAAAAACAACTGCCAAAATAACACCGCTATAGACGATGACCCATAGGACATTCCACACAACCCAAATCTAATATTAGCCAAAATCAAGAAGCTAAACCCCTTGCGAGCCCCAGGGCCAGACGGGGTGACAAACTTTGAATTGAAAAAACAAGCAGTGGCCTAGTCTTCATTTATCAGTAAAGTTTTCCTAAACTGTCAGAGAACTAGATCGATTCCCTTATTGTGGAAATGTGCTAAGATTGTGACGATATTCAAGAAAGGTGCAAGGGACATCCCCAAGCATTATCACCCAATTGCATTACTCAACACCATAGAGAAGATATTCGCCTCTTTCGTGCTGGATAAATTCCAGGATTGGACAAATACTACCAAAGTCAATGATGCCTTCCAGACAGGCTTTGTTAAATCAACAGGGAAAATTGCAAATATCCTCCTTCTTAGTACACTTAAAAACAAAGTTCTGGAAGGTAAACCGAGAGTCTTTCTGGGGTTTGTTGACCTGGTCCAAGCCTTTGACCAGGTCAACCGGACCAAACCGTGTAACAAACTCGCCTCCTAGAACTGTCCATCGTCACTATTGGCTCATATAAAAGCCTTATACTCAGAAACATCAATTCAAGTGTGCCTTAGTCGCGCAGGGCAACTGACAAAACCTATCCCCACTGCTCAGGGAGTAAAACAGGTTTGCCCCCTTGCTCCACTGTTGTACAACGCTTACATTGCGGACTACAAGGCTCGTGACCACGATGTAACAGCTTTTCCTCCGACTTTCGGCGGTGAACCACTCTCTCAAATAATCTAGGCGGACGATATAATCATCATAGATCAAACGCAAGTGGGTCTCCAGAGGAAACTAAAAACTTGTCTCAATTCATCAAGGAGAATGACCTGGAGATAAACAACTCAAAGATGAAAATAATGTCTTTCAAGACCAGCATGAAGAAAAATGAAAACTCAAAGTGGTTCATTGACGGAACCAGACTAGAAAAAGTCAGAAGCTTTAAATACCTTGTAGTCATTCTAAGTTCAAACGGAAGAGAATTACTGATGCAAGAAGCTCTAGAGGAAAAATTAAAATCACTGACCACACAGAATAAAGCAGTAAACAGGAAATATGAAAGATGTTCCTTCATACCTGTGTTGAACTTCTATAAGGCCAAGGTTATACCCAGTTTAACATACGGGGTGGAAGCAATGCCAAACCTACCAGAATCATAATGGGATGAGCTGGAAGGAAAGGTTTGGAGAAAGGTCTGGTACTTCCTCAATCACACCGATAGCATCCATTCGGAGGGAATTAAGTTTTCAGTCAATTTCATCAATAGTGACCCGCTACAAAATCATGCTATACAAGAAGGTAATTGTCCAAATAAGTCCTCACATCTTTGGTCTCATCAGAAAGGAGCTGGAGGGAAAAAGTACAAAGATCATGCCAAGATGGGTCACTGACATTCACCACTCACTGGAGCAGATTTGTTGTACAGAGGAAGACCTTCTAACCAGTCCAACCAAAGTTAAGAACAAATTGCTGGTGCAAGACTGGATAACCATGCAAGATCTGGCCAGTAAAAACAAATTGACAAACAACATCCCACCACTGATAAACAAAATAAACCAACTGCCAAAATATATCCAAAAATTTCCAAACAAAAGTTTTAGAGAAAACTTCCTGCGGATCAGACTAAACCTGCTAAAGACCAAGGAGGTGATTGCAATAAGGAGCAAATCAAGTGACGATCAGTGTCACTTTTGTAAAACTGAGTAATCAATTGAAAACTTAAAACATCTACTACTAAGGTGCCAAGCTCTAACCAGGCAACGCCAGATCTACCTAGTGCACATTCTTTCAGACTCTAACTTCTACGGCGAAGAAGAATGGTGGTCACGCCTGCTGAGCAGAGATAGGACCACATGGGTCATCGCTGTCATAAAATATTTTGAGAAATTGGAACTAGATACCTTAAGAAATAGCAGAAAACCCTGAAAATTGTCCTATTTGTAAGTGAATTAAAGGGGGGAGAAGTAGAAGGAGAACTAAACTTACAAGACTTGCACGTCAAGAAGATAGGTGGCCACGAAAGAGGCCAGAATGCAAGACCTGTTCACCAACAACTTTATCCTCACACTCAGGCTCCCCCCTGTTTAAGAGCTTTATTTTGATTTAATCTGCACAACTTTTAAAGAAAAGAGAGACTCTTGTAAAAATTGATTTTCAATTAAAACAAGTTAAAAAAAAAGAAATGAGCTCCTCAGTGCTCCAATCAACTGCATATAGGCATATAGGCAGCCCACAAGTGAATTTATCCAAAATGCATCTACTTGTCTAACATAGGTTTATTGTCCATTAACGGTCCTCTGCTAAGCCACTCAAAGGCATTAGGGGAGTCAAATGCCACCATGTACATTAGATGTTCAAGTAATAAATTAAATGTCTTAATAGAATGAGTTAAATTTGGGGTTTTCTCCCCTTGAGACACTTGTGCACATGACAATGTTGACAATGTCTGCTGTTGTTCCAAATCACTTTTAAGTCATGGTTTGAGTACTGTAAGGAAGGCATGGTATCAGCAGTAAGACAGACACAAGTGACCACAGTTCTAGGGTGTTTTTTGACCTTCAACAATGGTGTGATTAACGCCTATCTAACCATTAATCTGCAGATGAGAGCAAGCCACGACCATCAAATAATAATAATGCAGTCCTAGTGGAGTCTCCTCAAAGTAAAAAGGCCCATACTAAACAAACCAATTGCCTGATGTACCAAAACAAAACACACATTTCCTCTCCTCTTTTCGTACTCAAAACTTGTGATTCACTCTGGATCCCCCTCAGCCGGGCTCAGATCCCTTTTCCATCACAATGTTCAGAGAATATTCTTTCTTGGGTGACTCCCAGTTCACCCTGGATCGCCCTCTGCCGGGCTCAGATCATTCCTCTTAAACAATTTTCTCCCTCAGCCAGGCTCAGACCAATTTCAGTTTACTTTAAACGATCAAAGACTTTCAAATGTGCACAGGGTTTAGTTTGATCCGTTGCAGGACCACTTCCATCTCCAGTGTACCTTTAGAACAATTTCCAATTCAGTGGATACCTGACGCAGACCTTCGAATGAGCACCCATGTGGCACTGGACCACTCTATCTTCGGTATTTTTCTTAGCTTTCAAAAGTTCAGTCACTCCTTTGGTTTTAAATTATATTCATCTTGTTCTTACATACTTTTTAAACACAGTTCTCTTTTGATTTCTTCATACAATGTTGCAGGTTGCAATCTTGGTTCTAACACAAGCTGGTCTGGTATCAGTCTCTCCGACTCACTGGCTGTGCTGTCTTTACTGGTGCTGCTTTGTTGTAGGAGCCAAGGACAGTACCATGGCATCTATCGTTCCTCCCCACGTTGGTTATCGACATGGGAGAACCCTGGGTCCCTCCGACACATGATGCAGGTTTGTTCAGCTTTAGTCCCCGGTCTTAGGTTTCTTATATTCCAAGGTTCACGAAAGTAACGGTCAGAAAAGGTCAAGGGCACTTCCCTCCTTGCAACCCAGTTTTTCTCCTTGTATTAAACTGCCATCTTGGAACTGCTGCATCCTCGTGAGTTTTGCCTTGCTCAGAGTGTGCGTTCGTGCTCCGCCTTTCATCCATGTGGGTGAGTGTGATTGAAGTCAGGTGTACTTAATGATCAGTAATTGCATGACCTCACCTGATCATTGTATTGGGACATGTCAGGTATACGGCTCTCGTGCCAGTCCGTTTTCGCTCATGGTGAGCTGTCCATGAGAAAGTGTTTGTGTTGGGAAAGGGAGGGGGTTGAGCTCCTAAGTATCCTGTCTGGTAGAATGGGGAAAAGGTGTTAGAGGTAAGGGCATACCACATCTCACCATCTGGCGTCCCACTCCCATTCCCCAAAGACCCCTCATCCAGGTGATCCTCCCACACTGGTCCAGCCCCAGGAACTCAATCCAAAAGTGATGGGTGTGTCCTGGCCACCTGGATGACAGATCCCCCAGGGACTAGCTGGTGAGACACCTTCAAATATGTCACAGTACCCCATCCATTGCACAATCGGTTCAACTGAGAAAATTGTATGTATGTATATTTCAAATTCAAATCCCTCCTATTTTAGTGTCTTTGCAGAGATGTGAGAGGCTAAAACTGCATGTTGGATGCCCCATAGGAAGGAGAATAGCATCTTATTTATAGCACACCTAAAACATTTCAGTAGCAGAATGGACAAAATTGAATGGACGTGAAACACCTTCAGACACACAACCATCTTATTTTTTCTAGGCTGTCCCACATGGGATAGAGAGCGAGGACTATCAAGTGATTATTAAAAGATCCTAATCATAGATTTAGTATGTACATATCCCATATATACAAAGCGTAAGATAAACCTGATTCCCAGATACTTTTGGCCCTTTGACTCCATTTAGATCTACGTAGGCAAAACATTAGTTGTAGACAGTTGGGGGTGGAAGCCAATATGCCTGTTTTAACCACAATGAATCTGATATCCTGAAATAACTGTGATGAATCCTACAGATCCCTCACCAAACCCCTGCCTAAAGTCTCTTCCAGGTGGCCAAGGAAAGGAAGACACTTCCTGATCCTGATCTTTGGGATGGTGATTTGTGGGAGGATCACCTAGGAGGAGAAAAGCCCCAGGGGAGTGAGATGATCTATGGGATGCAACATGGTATTTGCCTTCCTCTGTAAAATGATGGCTCAGCAATGCCAAAATATGTAATGGCCGGTTGTGATAAACATCTTGTTGTCCCATGAGATACCCATAAAAATAGGGGTGAACCCTACCCTACACTACTAGACCTGGAAAAAGATCAAAACATGTCTAAAGTGTGGGAGATCTGTAAAGCTGAGAACCTCCCATCCACGCAAAGAGGTAGTGAAAGTAAATTAACATCAGCATAGAAGAAAATCCTTTTTCAGTACAAACACGGTTAATGAATAATTATTGTGCTGTTCCTTTAAATGTTGTTATAAGGAATGAACTGGGATTTAAAAACCGACCAGTAGAAAGAAGAAAACCTAATTTTAGAGTTAGGGACTTCAAGTCCCATCATTCCATAGGTACTGAGACAAAGAAGACGGCTGAAGAGCCTCAATGTTGTAAGAGTGGTCAGTACATTAAAGCAAATGACCAACACCTGAGGGAGATTGAGAGGCTTAAAAGTCCCCTCAAGTGCAGACCATAGAAGAAGGAGAGTTGGTGTGGCTTGTGGAAAGTACTAGTCAGCAGCAGATGCCTTCTGGTCTGTGCTGGCAGCCCAGACAGAAGTTGGAGGAGCGAAAAGAGGCCGGGACCATTGCTGGGCAGATATCACCTCCCAGTCCTGAGAGCGTCTGTGCCCCATTAAACCTCACGCACCGGAAAGCATGCAGGATGAAAGCTTTCCTTCTTGTGACCTGGTATGCCAAGGCTGTGCATCAGGAAGCATGCAGGAGGCTGTCTCGGGTGGCTGGCGTCCACCTGAGGGCCTCAATGCGTTCTCCTGTGGTGGGTGAACACCAGAAAGCCAAAGGTGCTCCAATTGGAGATGGCGTGGTTGAAGGACGACTTAACGGAGCAGTTTGCCAGTTTGAGTAGAGCAACAACAGTTGAAGTCATGTCAGCGGTGAGGTTAACGGAGGCATGTGCCTGAGCTGGGGAGTTCCCATTGTGCTTGTGACCCCAAAACGCTCTGTCCCAAGTCATGCATTGGAAGAAGGCACCCGGCGATCGGTGACGTCTTTATTGGAGGGCAAAAGGGGCACTTGCCCCAGGCCCCCACCTGGGAGGGGGCCCCCACAAGGGTGTCTAATTTAAAGAAGTTAGTGACCATTGTTTACAAAACTTAAATAGCACATGTCAAGATAGTGTATGGCGTGTTGCTGAGGCTCTAAACCTATTGTCTGTCTGTTGTGACAAATACGTGTTGCTCTGATCAATTCATCCTGTAATGTTTCTGTGTTCACTGTCCCACACATAGTGTGTGTGTTCACTATGACAACTCCTGTAGCAATCTCACCGTTCTATGTGAATTATATTGATCATGTGCAATAACCAACGTTGAAATACATACTGATAAATGTGAGTGCTGCGTTGGTTCAGAAGATAGCTCAGTGCGTTAAGCACTAATTGCAGAACTTGTTGTTCATATGCAAGATTATAATACTGAATTCCAGCAAGGCCAACACAGCCTTTCCTACGTTTGAAGTTGATAAAGCTGCAGGTACGTGTACTTTGTTTTGTAGCACAACAGGTGTTATTTTCAGCAATACCTGTACCTGTGGTTGTTTTAAAAAAAAAACTAATATAGCATCAGTATGGTGAAGGTCTAGAAATTGGTTTCTGTAGATGGAGGCTTGTAAAACCTAGGCAGCCACCTCAAATGAAGACTATAAAGTGTTAGTCCGAGAAGGGATTCGATATGCAAATTCAAGACTGTGAAACCAAAGCTTTCATGCTTCTATCCTGGCTTCACCAGCAGTACAGTGATCCTGGAAGAATCAAATATTTCACCGCCATTACTGTACTGTCTTCCTTGAAATGGTTGGCTTCTCACATGCTGGGGGTTGTTTAGCCCATTCATTTCCTGATCTGACCTTTTATGTAGGTCATTTTTAGGGAAAGGAGTCCTAGACAGAAGAGCGAGCGGATCAGATATTGCAGGTCTCTGGCACACATATTTTAAGGTCTGCACATTTGGCACACAAACGTTTTCTTTTTTGTACAACCGAGTGGTTTTAGTGTATGTTTATGAACAACAATTTTACAAGCCTGTGTTTTGGGCCAATTTAAAGCATTACAATACAAAAGGGAAACACAGATGTAATCTTTTAGGATCACATCAAATAGTATGTTGGCACCTTGATGATCAAAACAATGAAGCTAGAATCATTCCCATTGTGCATAATAAGCTTCTATAACATTTTGTTTTTAAAACTGTCATGTTAGGTCACGTGATTTTTCTACTTTCTAAGTCAGATCCATAAAATGGGATTATTTTAGTTCATGGTACGTACTAGAAAAGAAAGTGGTAAAGTGCAGAAATTGCAGAGTGGGTGCAAATCCCAGCATCACCTTTTAATCAATGTGTAATCCTGGGCATCTCATTTAATCTTGCATTGCCTAATATGTCAAAATTGTCAGTCCCTAAACCATTCACAATTGCCACCCTTATGAGTGATGTTGTTCTCAGGGTATGATTTCACAACAGCTTCACACATGGTTTCACTGGCTATAGTGTTGTTTCCGCTATAATAATAGGGAACATTTATATATTGCTGAGAACCTCCCATCCACCCAAAGAGGCAGTGAAAGGAGATTTGTGAGTGACATCAGCATAGAAGAAAATCCTTTTTCAGTACAAACACGGTTAATGACTAATTATTGTGCTGCTCCTTTAAATGTTGTTATAAAGAATGAACTGGGATTTAAAAACTAACCAGTAGAAAGAAGAAAACCTAATGTTAGCATTAGGGACTTCAAGTCCCATCATTCCATAGGTACTGGGACAAAGAAGACGGCTGAAGAGGCTCAATGTTGCGGGAGTGGTCAGTTCATTAAAGCAAATGACCAACACCTGAGGGAGATTGAGAGGCCTAAAAGTCCCCTAAAGTGCAGGCAATAGAAGAAGGAGAGTTGGTGTGGTTTGTGGAAAGCAGTAGTCAGCAGCAGATGCCTTCTTGTCTGTGCTGGTAGCCCAGACAGAAGTTGGGGGAGCGAGAAGACGCTGGGACCATTGCTGGGCAGATATCACCTCCCAGTCCTGAGAGCGTCTGTGTCCCAAGAAACCTCACGCACCGGAAAGCATGCAGGATGAAAGCTTTCCTTCTTGTGACCTGGTATGCCAAGGCTGTGCATCAGGAAGTGTGCAGGAGGCTGTCTCGGATGGCTGGCATCCACCTGAGGGCCTCAATGCTTTCTTCTGTGGTGGGTGAACACCAGAAAGCCAAAGGTGCTCCAATTGGAGGTGGCGTGGTCGAATGCCGACTTAATGGAGCAGTTTGCCAGTTTGAGTAGAGCAACAACAGCTGAAGTAATGTGAGCAGCGAGGTTAACAGAGGGATGTGCCTGAGCTGGGGAGTTCCCATTGTGTTTGTGACCCCAAAACGCTCTGTCCCGACTCATGCATTGGAAGAACGCACCCGGTGATCAGTGTCGTCTTTATGGGAGGTCAAAAGGGGCACTTGTCCCGGGCTCACACCTTGGAGGGGGGGGCACCCCCACAAGGATGTCTAATCTAAAGAATTTAGTGACCATTGTTTACAAAACTTAAATAGCACATGTCAAGATATTGTATGGCGTGTTGCTGAGGCTCTGAACCTATTGCCTGTCTGTTGTGACAAATAAGTGTTGCTCTGATCAATTCATCCTGTAATGTTTCTGTGTTCACTGTCCCACAGATAGTGTGTGTGTTCACTATGGCAACTCCTGTAGCAATCTCACCATTCTATGTGAATTATATTGATCATGTGCAATAACCAACGTTGAAATACATACTGATAAATGTGAGTGCTGCGTTGGTTCAGAAGACATCTCAGTGTGTTAAGCACTAATTGCAGAGATTGTTGTTCATATGCAAGATTATAATACTGAATTCCAGCAAGGCCAACACAGCCTTTCCTACGTTTGAAGTTGATGAAGCTGCAGGTATGTGTACTTTGCTTTGTAGTGCAACAGGTGTTATTTTCAGCAGTGTACCTGTACTTGTGGTTGTTATTTAAAAAAACTAATATACCATCAGTATGGTGAAGGTCTAGAAATTGGTTTCTGTAGATGGAGGCTTGTAAAACCTAGGCAGCCACCTCAAATGAAGACTATAAAGTGTTAGTCTGAGAAGGGATTTGATATGCAAATTCAAGACTGTGAAACCAAAGCGTTCATGCTTCTATCCTGGCTTCACCAGCAGTACAGTGATCCTGCACGAATCAACTATTTCACTGACATTAGTGTACTGTCTTCCTTGAAATGGTTGGCTTCTCACATGCTGGGGACTGTTTAGCCCATTCATTACCTGATCTGACTTTTTATGTAGGTCATTTTTAGCAAAAGGAGTCCTAGACAGAAGAGCGAGTGGATCAGATATTGCAGGTCTCTGGCACACATATTTTAAGGTCTGCTCATTTGGCACACAAACATTTTCTTTTTTGTACAACCAAGTGGTTTTGGTGTATGTTTATGAATAGCAATTTCACAAGCCTGTGTTTTGGGCCAATTTATAGCATTAAAATACAAAAGGCAAACACAGATGTAATCTTTTAGGATCACATCAAATAGTATGCTGGCACCTTGATGATCAAGACAATGAAGTTAGAATCATTCCCATTGTGCATAATAAGCTTCTATAACATTTTGTTTTTAAAACTGTCATGTTAGGTCATGTGATTTTTCTACTTTCTAAGTCAGATCCATAAAATGGGATTATTTTAGTTCATGGTACGTACTAGAAAAGAAAGTGGTAAAGTGCAGAAATTGCAGAGTGGGTACAAATCCCAGCTTCACCTTTTAAACAATGTGTAATCCTGGGAATCTCATTTAATCTTGCATTGCCTAATATATCAAAATTGGCAGTCCCTAAACCATTCACAACTGCCAGCCTTATGAGTGATGTTGTTCTCAGGGTATGATCTTCACAAAAGCTTCACACATGGTTTCACTGGCTATAGTGTTGCTTCCTCTATAATAATAGTGAGCATTTATATATTGCACAGCACAGCCACTTGTTCCATTCCTCTCTAATGGCAACCCTAGTTGAAAACCATGTCCCTCTTTAAATCTCAATCTGTCTGGATTTCTAGACCTTCCTGGTACCATCTAATCTTCATCCACTATCTATTCTATGGTAGGTGTATCTTTCTCCTTGTTTCCATTGGTCTCCTGTATCCATGCTTGAGCATTTTTACATTCTGTGAGGGAGATAATCTGATTTATCTGTCTATTCTGAATTATGTGCACCTTTTACATACGATCTGTGTCCTAAATGTATACTATGACTGGTGTACCTTCCTCGTGGCTGCTAATGATGAAGAGTGTCCTGTACCTTCCTGTTGGCTGCTAATGTTGAAGAGTGTCCTGTACCTTCCCGGTGGCTGCTAATTATGAAGAGTGTCCTCTACCTTCCTGGTGGCTGCTAGTGTTGAAGAGTGTCATGTACCTTCCTAGTGGATGCTAATGATGAAGAGTGTCCTATACCTATGCTAGAATTCCTGTAGCCATGTCGTGGACTGCTGATTTTGGCCTTGACATGCTACTTATGTATCATTCTTATTACAGTAAGAATGAAGGGGCTAAAGGGACTGAAAGGGAATACAATTGGCTATTTTAATCGCTGCACGGTAACATGCCAAGGTATGTGTTGTGATCGCGATGAGGGGGGCATGACCAGCTATTCTGGATACCTTAATTCATTTGGCTCGATGGAGGGGTGGCCCCCAAAGTGTCTGTGCCCCAGGCCCCAAAAGTGCTTAAAATGGCCCTGCCGGCATTTGAGCAGCACTCACTCAAAGCAGATTTAGTAGAAAGAAGCAGAAGCAGCACTCGCGTGTGAATGAAAGTTAGTCACACGTTACTTGTTCCTACCAAACTAATGCAAAACACCAGCAGCAGCATTCCTTTGTGTGCAAAGTTGATTCCCAAGTTGATTTCCAATTTCAAAACAGTGAAAAGCAGCAACTCTTTAATGAATCAAGCCCAAATTACTGTGACTCTAAAAGTGTGAGTCTGTGGAGAGCTCAACTACCCGTGGGCCAACTTTGCTAAGAGTTGACAAGCATTGCCCAAGCCAAGAAAAACTAAAGCCAAAGAAAACACATTTTAACCAATATAGCCAACGGCAGAAAGGGGTTAATGCAAAGTACATAAACTCTGAAACTTGTAGCCCATATAATATACAACATCGGGTGCAGGTTGGGTTTTACACACATTGTCAAAACCGAGGGAGGGGAAGGAATAAACCATATCCACATCACTATTTGGTTGCGTGTACAGTGGGGAACCAAGAGTGGCAAAGAGGCTGTCCTGGGGCTAGGTATACAGAAGGAGAGGGACATGCTTTTGCAGAGAGGTTTTAAAGGACATCAGTGTCAATCTTGGTTTCCCTGGTAAATTGGTGAAAGTTGTGACCTTTGGAATTTGGATAAATAAAATGGAATTTGTTAAGAAAACCTCACAGCGTGGTCCACCTCACATTTCTGACCCCTTGCATACCCCACTATTTATCTATTAGTTGAGTATTATAGTACTTGATTGCTTGGGTTCCAAAATGTACTCTGGTACATCTTCTGTGTATGCCTTTAATTGCCATGACCTACACCTCTTCTCAGTTAAAACAAGGACAAATGTGATTGTGATTCAGTAACGAGCCAAAGAGCAAAGTATAACACTCCAAAACAAAGGGAAGGTCCAATAAAGTTTCTATAAAAACAAATATGCTTTATTAAAACACACCATCTGCAAAACAATTAAATAGAAAAACACAACTCAAAACCCGCCCCTCAGGAAAGAACAGATAATAACCAAAGATACCACAATAAAGCACACTAAGTCATGAATCGGGGTGTAATGCAAGTCAAAACCACAATGTTATTTAAAAAGTATATGTTTCTATGATGCAAAAAAAAGACGTGAGTCATGTGGAGTCATGGCTAACCTCTGGTTTCAATTGTCAAGTGACTCTCCAGTGGAATGAGTCAGGTCCCAGTGTCAAACATTTGATTTGAGCCTAGCATGTGCCAGGCTCAGGGAGGGCATTATGCAGCAATGTGTGGGCTCAAGATGCAGGTGCTGTAGTTGAAAGGTTCAGAGGTGTGCTGAAAAGTAGCACTGTTGGGATCCGTCAACATCGAATGCAGCTGACGTTAGTCCAGCCATCATCGAGACAGCAGAATGGAGAGCCTTTGCTGATCTGGTTCTCCAGATGCTGTGAGACCTACTTCAGGGGCTTGTGTACTGGATGAGTCCTTCCATGGTCTGCTCTCCCAGGCTGGGGAGATTCTGGTTCAGAGTGGCAGGTCCTACTCCACAGCAAGAGTCACCCTCAGTGTGCCCTGGGAGTGGTTAGGGGGAAGCTCTCCTCTTCCTTGAAATGCCCCTTCTTCGTCTAAGCGGTTGAGGCCTTTGGAAAGCACAACTCTTCCAAATGAAGTCCAATGAGTCATGCTCAGGTGTTCGCTCTAGAGTAAATCAAAGAAGTGGTGTGAGACCCCTTCTTTTAAAGGTAAAAGTGCAAAGGTGATTCGATTAAAGCTAGCCTGCTTCAGGGGTCTCAACCCTGGTCTTGAAAGAAGTGTACTTTGCCCTTTCTGACATCAAACTCAATGTGCTTTGTGCAGTATCACTACATATTATCCCCACCAAAAATATTGCTGTATATATGGTTGTCTGGAACGGCAATAGGCGATATTTTTGCGGGGGTTATTTTCGTTTTTTTGGGAGCGGGGGTGGCAGGGGTGTCCCCCGCTGCTTTAAAATTAATGCAGGGTTGAGGGGTTTCCCCTGCAGGCTACATGCCTTAATAGCACTGAAAAAATATGGCAATATTTTTGTATGGCGATATTTCTGCGGGGATATAAACACGTGGAACCCTTTGTGCTAGAGGAAGTGGGGGGGCAGAAAGGAGAGACAGAGAGAAACAAGATGGTGGACACCTCCCTCAGCTGTACAGATGTCTTTGTGTCTACACCAACCTCACCCTCTTCCCTGCTCAATAGTATCAAATGCCTTTAGATATGCAGCACCCTGGTGTGCGGCCAAACTGTTTGTAAATGGGTTTTCACTTTGATTCTGGTTCCTGTGGAGTAACTTTCACTGGGAAAGGGCGTTATCTACCCGTACAAAGGAACAAAGAGAGGCCATACCCAGGATGCATTCCTGCCTGGGAGAATATACATCTTTCTTCCACAGCTGAACAGGACCTACAGGGTTTGCATGTGTGATATCAATTCGATATGGCAGCAATAATTATGAGCAGTACCATGCACCATGCTTGCCCTATCTCAGGTATGGCTTGTATTAAAAGTTTACACTGCCACCAGCATGGGCCACTCAATCATGATATTTTGGAACATGTGGCCATATCTAAACTGCCATCCCTGTGATCCAGTGGTTTTGGCTGTCACCTCAGGTTTCAAGAGGGCTCCAGTGACCTGAACTTGTTCTGTGTCACTGTAGGGCAGGCACTGCAATCAAGCTACTGATGCAGCTGTGCCCCGGTGTAAAGTATGATTTTGGCATGGAGCGTATAAAAGAGGAATCTGATCAGCAGATTACCCATTCACAAATGGAATAATACAAATCCTTTTATTCAATTAATATATTTTTTTTAAAGCCAGTACTTCTACACCCTTACCAAATGGCAGTCCGTCGCAGGGATATCAGCCTAACATGTTTCATTAAGAACAGAGCCGAGAAGCCTCCGACAACATGATACCAACCATTCCTTCTGCATGAAAGAAAGCTCTTCCAACCAGATACAATTTTCAGTCCATCATACAGGTCTGGCTTTGATCACACATGATAAGCAGAAAAAAACATGTTCACTGCCTGACCCAACACCACCTTAATGTCTATGAGAAGCATCCTCCACACTGCTCACACCTTAATGTCCTCTACGTTTGGAATTTTTCTGACTACCCCTACCAGTACACATCACCAAGAAAACCAGCTGCATCATGTACACTTGCTTCTGTCTGGTAGAAATAGGGTCTCATTACGACCCGGGCAATATGTGTTTAACGGCGCCGGTAAAGGTGCCGGTGCGGTTAAACCCATACCACCCTATTACGAGGTCCCCTTCACTAGACGTCCTTAGCGGGTCCCGCGAGGGGACCAGGGAGCTAACAACGGGCCCGTTATTGACGGGCCCGTTGTTAGCTCCCTCACCATTCCCATTGAGCCCTATGGGGGCTCGAATGGGGATGGTCCGGGTCCGGGTTCCCTGAATGGGGAAATACCGGGCCCTCCAAAGTCGGAATGGCCCGTTATTTCCCCATTCAGGGACTACGGACCCGGACCTGAGTTTGGAGGCAGCCTTGCCCTTATTAAGGGCATGGCTGCCTCCAAACTCGTAAAGAGGCCCATAGTCTCCAACTATGGAGGTCAGCGCATGACAAGATGTTAAGCTTTGTCCAAAATGGAGCCACGTAAATCCAAAGAAATAAAAACCCACGAATGAGAATGTTCGGTCTATGCCCCCAGACTGTGAATCCTCACATCAATCAAAGGCAGAGAATTTAGACAACTAAATCAAGGTACTCCTCTTAAAGATGCACCATCTTCACAGCCCATACCAACCATCCCCAGAACCCACTAACCCCAGTGTCCTCGCTGAAGACCACCCTTTACAGAATCTGGTATGTGAAGGTACGGTGGTGCCAGTGTATCTTGTGACAGCACTGCCAAGCTATCAGTGTGCATGCCCTTGCAGTGACTGGCTACAAAGTTATTCCTTTCATAATCTTGTGCAAAAAATCGTACAGTGCATGGTTGGGTTATCAGTGATTCCCTGCATGAGTGGGCATGCACTCCTGCACCTGCACTTTCAACACGTCTGTTACATTAGAAATGTTCAGCATGCACGTGCGGCAATATTCAGATGCATGAGAAGGTTAAAAAAAACCAGAAATAATTATGCGTGCATGTAAACATAAATCGTGGCTTCCAGTGCAATTTAATGCATGAGAACGTGCAGCATCGAGCTGCAGTGCTTCGCTGCGGTATTTTTTTTTTTTTTTAAATGTGTATTTCAATCAATGCACCGCCTTTTGCATCCAGGGGATTTCCATGTAGTCCCTCATTTGTTGAACTCTGGCACTCATGCCCATTTCTAGTTTGGTGGATGGTATATGGTATGTTCACTGTTCACAAACCAGTACAATCTATTTCTTTAAAGTACACATATGTTTTGGACTTAACATTTATTGTTTAGTTTCTTCTTCTTTGGGTCACAGGGAATGACTTTGATGTTATTTTTACGACATAAACGCACACCTGCAACTAAGCCAGCATGACTCGTCCCTACGTAATCCTCCCCAAGCAAAGGCAGTTAAAAGCAGTCTGACGAGCCCGAAGGCAATCTGCTGTGACATGCGAAGAGGAAGAAGACTTTCACGGTGACGTCCTTCACTGGGGCATCAGGGGGAGCGTTACAAGTACTCCGGGGAGGGGAAATCCAGCGTACTACCTACCACTCAGCGCTGGCGGATGCTGTGGTGCCGAGGATTCAAGGACATCCATTTCCGCTCTTGGCAACATCACTATTGTCCAATGCAGGGTTCCCAAATTAACAAGAAATTCCCACAAATATATACATTTTAAAAAGCACCGTATGTAAATTGGATCCAACTGAGTTTCTCAGGAGGAAAGCAATTGCTCGGTGACATTTTTAGGAAACATATTTCATCCAGTTGGTATATTGTATTGCATGTGTTTCTTTTGGGCCCTCTAATCCATGTCTTCAGAATGTGTGTTTAAACAGAACAGTTTAATCCATTGATATGAACATTTGAAATGGCATATCTTCTTGGAAAAGAATATGAAGTTCTGTAAGAAAATGGCTTCGGTTAGCATCAGTCTTAGGGCACAGGTGTGTTTTGATTAAACATTCCAACACAATATGCAAACATAAAATGTGCTGCATTAGCAAAGTTTTACAAATGGAAATTAATAAAATACAATGTAACTCTAATTTCGCATTTGACATGAGCTGTAATATGTTTGCAGTTTCATTGCAATGAAAATAAAAGAAGGTGCTACGGTAAGCACATAGATCAGTACTCCATTCACCATCCTTGCACGGGACAGAGTTGAGCACACTTACGCGTCCACTTAAACTCATACCTTGCATATGTCGGATAGCAGATTGCAATTAAAGAGCAGAAGCTCACGTTGTCTCAATGTTTACTCACTGGAAGTTGCAGGATTCAACCAATTCAATGGGGATAGTAGACAAAGAGAGGAAATTAATGACACTAAGCAAAAAAAACAGAGAAAGCAGAAGAATCCATCGATCCCATAATGTGCCCCGAATCCTAAGTATTGCACTTGAATTGGTAATGATAGATATCAATAGACCTGTTTATCTGGAACATTGATGATGATATGGCTTGTATCCTGGGTGGGGTCCATATGCAGACATTATTGTAATATATTGTTCTGTTCATTGGTTCAAAAATCAACCTTTAACAACAAGAAAATAAAATGTCATACAGGTTTTCATGTACATTATGTTTTGACAGTTTGTTCTGCGATATCATTTAAAAACAATTAAGCAACTTAGAAAAAGAAGAGAAAAACAAGAAGAAGACGAGCACACAAATTACTAGAACAACATCACTAAAAGAAAGCTCATAATTAATGGATTTCAGAACCAAAAACGTGTGAAAATACAAATTAACTCTGGCAATCAAAATCAAATTGCAACGGATTAAAAAATGGCGTAACAGCCACAACCATTAACGTAGTAGACCCACCCAGGCAACACTTTCACATAGACCCATCACTTCCACATGCAAACAAATGAGCAAACTTCGAAAAGGTATTGCATCTTAAGACATGAACGGCTGTGCAGCAGTTGAGCAGATGTTTAATAGTTGATTGGTGCTCTTTATCATTGGAGAACCTACAGAGCGCAGGACCTACCGATTCCACTCTATACCGTACCAAGATTGCTTTGGTATGCAGTAAGTTCCAGCAGAACCTACGAAACCGGCGGTGGGTGCAACTGTCAGGGTAGATCGGCAGGAAGGGGCCTAAGTTACCCCTCTTCTTGTGATCTCCCTGAAGATGATGCAACGAAGCATTTTGATGCATTTCATCCACTGTTTGAACTGAGACTTTATCATATAAAGCATATTTGACTGTAGTCGGATTTACAAGCAAAACATCCATATTGCACCCACATTCAGCTACAAAGGCAGAGCAAAATACCTTAATTTCCTGCAAAGCACTTGATACATTTTACAGACACATTTCACTAAGGTCCTTAAGCAGAGCTTGTTCACCGGGTAACAGAAGTTTCCTATACAGTGACATATTCCTCCATGCAGCGCTGGCCTTTAATAGATACCATTTGAATCATATTGCAAATAGTGGAACTGAGACCGGGACTCACATAACTTTCGTCCAAATCAAGGCTTCAAGAATTGAAAGATACTCAATTATAGCTATGCCGTAAACTTCAATTCCGTACAGGAATTTTGGGACAATTTTCCCTTAAATAAACGCAGAAATTATTCAGCACATTCATTTTCAGGAGACCCACAAATTTGTGTTTAAGGACTGAGGAAAGAAGAGATGGTGCATTGCACATGTGGGGTAATTTCTGAAACACACGACCTAAGTAGAATCACAAGCGTGTGATCCCAGATGCTCCCATGTGCTCAGGATCCTCATTGTATCCAGTGCTCTGCTGTGTTCGTGCTTATTTTAAAAATTGATTTGCTTGTCATTAGATCATTTAGATGACGCTGCATTTGTCTTAACCGTGTCGGCAAAGCAGCAATATGTTTTGATGTATCAACAGATTATTTCCATCAGACTGTTCCAATGATTAAACCCTTAATGCACTATGTCATATGTCCAGTGCTGTCTCAGTTTCTAGCACACTGTGTTCTTGATGGATATCACATAAAATGACACACTTAAATGAAACAGAATAACCTTATGGTAAAGCCTGAGCAGTGCTGAAACCATCGCCAATGGAGATTCCAAGATGAGGCAATATCTGAATGTGATCACCTTTACCACATTATTTTGTTAAAGACTTGTTTTATTGATATAGACATAAAAGAAAGCAATGAACAACGAAGTGAAATAATGCAACTATTGAAACGATCAACTCCTTAGATAACTGGTCATTGAATATCCACCAACATTATTCATGTCGCTGGACATACGCCAGTTGAAACTGCCCCATTCATACCAAAAATCGAAATGAGGTTAGTGTCCTCTGTTATACTACAAAAAAGTCCAACATGCAAGGATTTCCTCCTGAATCTTCTGTTTTGACATGTGCACTCACGAGCCCCCGACCAAATCCAGCTATGTAAAAGTGTCTTAAAATTCATAGGAAAATGCGACTCATTCACAAAGGATCTCGAGCAATTCAGATACAAGGAGACCACAAAGGATCTCACACAATTCAGACACAAAGTTACCCATCTACAAAGGAGTGGCTGAGTACTGACAGCCATACTTTGTGTAAACGTGTAAATCTGGTGTAAATGTCAGAAAAACTGAACAATAACTGTTAGGTTACAATTGATTCACTGAAATCGCCCACTTATGCCCACATGTAGTGGTCAGACATAGTTGCCTTACTCTGAAATACATTTAGATAGGAACATATTAAAACAATATCTTCGCTTGCTTTAAAATATTTTCGTCCACATCTCACACATTTAGATATACTTTCGTGTTCCTTCACTCCTCCCATCCCCCACTTAACACCTGGAACATGAATACGTAACCTAAGTGTGTTCATACTAGTTTCTAAAACAGTTTTGACATTTTGTGAATGCTCTTAAAGATACACTTTTTGTGATTGTGTGCATTTATCCCCATTCAGATTTTGTTTTACACAGGCAGCTTCCCATAACCCCCTTGGAAATGGCACTTTTCTATGGCCTGGTAGAAAATAGCACATTTACAAAGTTATGCCAATGTGTATGACACTTGTGTCATACGTTTGCAAAGTCCCAATGAATTGGTTGTAGATAATTTTATGAACTACTCAGAACTTTAACATTCGTAGTGTGCTGCATTTTTTTTAATCACCACTTTCTTGTAGTACATTCATGACACAAATGTAGCCTTCGTTTCCTGTCCATATGAATCAACTTTCAGATAAATATTAAACATCACCACTACCAGTCTTGAATAGAAAATGGAAAAAGTATAGGAAGTTCTTAAATTCGAAATAACAAAACCAACAAGTCAGAACAGGAACCATTTGATAAGTAGTGATACTGATAGTAAAGTTACTTGGAAGCTGGCGGTGAAGTCCTGGCATGTTTGATCAATCAATGTACATATAAATGCGTGGGGTTCATTGAAAGAGTGGAATGATTATAAACCCACTAAAACCATACACATCTCAAACGAACTGTCCCATCACTGTGACTCTAAAATGCTGACTGTGCTTTTGCTGCACTGTCGGCATTTTAGAAAATGCTGACTCCAATTAATACGTGCAAGTTGAGAAGGGATTGTGGGGGTGTCCCCCGCTTACCATTACGGTAAGTGGGGGATAGGAAAGAACATCATTTTTTTTTAAAGGGTCCCAGCGGCGCCAGCACCGCCCCGCGTAAGTGGGAAGAACTGACGCTCCAGGGGTACAGGACAGTCGGCGGTGCACACAGAAGTGCGCCGCAGTGAAGGTAAGTGTTGTGGGGAGTGGGTGTTGGAGTATTGTGGGGCATGTGGGCAAAAGTGATCTATCTGATCACTGCATCATGCCGTAATTGGCATTGACGTGTTCATCGGCGCAGTTAACGGGCGGCACATTGTTCACATAGATTCCATCTCAAATGGTACTAAGCTACGTTGCGTGATCATTGCTTGCTGGGTCCATCAGAGTTCAAATCCAGAGGTTCAATTAGAAGCAACATGTGAAACAAGTAAGTGAAAATTGGTTTACCTTATAAACATATGGTAAATACAATAAAATATGAAATTCAATACTCCCCTGTGTGTGAGAAGAGGAGCAATATGAGCGACATTGATCTACCACGTTGTAATGTGGTTAGCCAGCTAGGCTGTTGCTAAACATGTTTATAACAATCTATTTAAGTGTACAGATGGACAGAAAATGCACTACATTCAAAGCTTGCTTTACTGAAACAGAAGCTGGTTGTAGGCTATTTTGGAAGAGGGTTTCACATCTTACAGCAGCTTGATTGGCGCTCGATGTGAAGCAGCTGAAAATATTCTCAGCTGCAGAAATGCTACTAGAAGCACATACAGTCATTGGTCTCTGAGTCATTGTTGTGTTGTTTTTTTTTCATTCGGGTTGGGATGAAATGATCTCTGCACCTCTGGAGTGCAAGGATAAGTAATGGCTAAACCACCTACACAGTCTTCATTATTCTAGCAAACAAGAGTGATCCTGTCATAAAGGTAAGGAATATATTTCCTTACACCTTTGTGGTAACTTGGGACGAGGCAAGCTATAATCTTAAAACAGGTTTAAATGTGAAATAGTAGCAACCCAAACAGCAAAGTACAATAGTCGAAAATAAAGGAATTTCCACTCAACAATCTAAAAATTATAATTATTTTAACTAAACACCCTATTTGCAATAATAGCTAAACAGAAAAACACTACAAAACCCACCCAGTGGAAACAACACATAATATGCAAGAGGTAGAAGGATGCGCTCTCGGGGTGAAAGTTAATCAATGTACACAATGCTTGTTAAAGGATATGTTCTTGAGTGAGAAATGGGATTGAGCAGTCTCTAGGGCCTAAAGATGGATCATGGAGGCAGTTAGCAGTCAATAATGCATTCTCAATGTTTGTGTCTGTCCGACAATTTCAAAGCAGGATTCTTAGCACTGTGCAATTCAAATCAGGTTTGTATGTGGCCAGTCTCAGTGATCCACGAGGGAAATAGACATCGAGCGGTGTCATGCTTCTGGTTTGAGCCAAGGCAAATACACACTCAGCTGGCACAATGCCGTGGCAAACTGGCTCGAGCATGCAGCAACAGAAGTCTAAAGAGTTTTAGAAGTGTCAAAGGCAACACCACAAGTGTAATGATAAATGTATTTACTGATCTTTCTGGTGTGAAAAGCTGACAGCTATAGCATTAAAAAATGAATACTTGGCTTCTTCGGTTGCTGTGAGTTTCAGTCCAGGGGCTTAGGGACAATACAAATCATTGTTCTTGTTCTCCCAAACATGGGGATGGTGGCACACACCTGTAAGAGTCCTTCATCTATTCGGGAGCACATTAGTTAGTTGAGAGGCTGGTCTTGCTCCAGCAGCAGGTCACTCCTAATGTTCCCTGGGGATGGTTAGGGAGCAGAGCTTGCCTTTGCCATAGGTCACCTACCTTCACCTCACAACTGGTAGACCTTGTTTTCCCAGCAGGGCCCAACACATTCTTCTTGGAGGGTTGAAGTCCATAGATCAATCTAAGAAGGAGTGAGAGACCACATGCTGTATAGGCAAAAGTCCAAGCGTGATTGGACAAAAGCAAGCCTGCTTTAAGTGATCCAATTCCTGTCTTTGAGCAAGTATTTTTTGTCTTCTGACATCATGCTCGAAGTGCTTTGTGCTAAAGGAAGTGGAGGGAAAGGAAGGAAAGTGAGATATAGAGAGAATAAAGATGATGACACGCTTCTCCAACTGTGCTGAACTCTACATTGACCCTACCCACTTCTCACACCCATAGCATCAAAGACCTGCTGGTATGCAACATCATGGTATGAATCCAGTCCTTTTGTAGAGGATCTGCTGATTGATACTATTTTCCCAGGACAACCCTTGCTGAGGAGCCATCCCACTGAGAGGTATTTCACAACCTGATAAAGGATCAAAGGAGAGGCAGTCATTTAATCTCTTGCCCTGCAACAGGCAGGACCAGGTTGTCTGGCCAGAATACACACACCCATTTTACAAGTTGGCCTGGTCTCACTGTGTTGACACATGAATGACATAAATCAGATGCAGTATCTTATAGTTATGTGAATTACTACACAATATACTTTAGACTCAGTTATGGTTTTCTATTTAACAATTAAACTTCCACCCGAATAGTAATTACTCATAACTATGTGGTTTTGGGACCGAGGTACAGACTTTAAATGCACAAGGGACTTGGATGTCACAGCGGCTGTCAAATGGGTACCTTTGACCTATGAATCTGCTCTGCTCCACTTGAGAGCAGTAAATGCAGATCAGGAGACTGCTGCAGCAGGGCACAGGGGCCACTATGAATGGTATCTGGTTACCAGATTACACTTTCTGAGATGAAATTAACTGCATCATTTTATTAATTAATACAAAATCAAAAACGCCTGGGCTTCTAAACTCTTGCCAGATGACAATTCCTCGCACAATTCTTCTGTTAATTCTGAGATACCCTTAGCGCGGGTATCCAAAGAAATATTGTCATCGATGTGTCATCCAAACAAGTTGATTTTGGTCACACACATGATTTTAAGTATTTTCTGACTTTTTGTGAGAGAATGCCAACAAGTGAATCAGTTTTATAGAACACCTATGTGATTGGTGCCAACTCCACAATCCCACAGTGTGCACTGTTAAGTAGAGGCAATATGTGGGGTCTTCAAGGAGCTGGTCCGTTGCTCTTTGTTTAGGGCGCAGAAGGTTGAGCTGGCTAGTTCATTCAGTCTGGGCCAGAATGGCTATGTTGCAACAACCAAACACTCCCCACACATTTCTGGGTATGTTGGCTTTCAGAAGAAGATCAGTCCTAAATGCTAATGATGAAGATAATGTAAAGTCAGGGAAACTGATTTTGCTATGACTTCTGTTTTCAGCTATCATAGACAAATGTGAATATGCTGGCAGAAAGTTTGTCATCAAGGATGAAAGCCTTGGATGAAATATGTCACATTTATAAGTATATTGCTTGGGAATTTAAAAGAAACCATGGGGAAATGGCATGCTACTAGGGCCTCCAATATGAGATTCCATAACCTAATGAAGCCATTCAGCGGTACAATGATATAGTAGATATCACTCTGCAAATGAGTTTCTTTAATGTATACTAAAATGGAAATGTTTCTCTCCGGAGAACATTGCATGCTAAAGTGAGTTGCAGGGCAACTTTTTACAGATATTGGGCCTAATTCAGAGAGTGTTTTAGTATGGGATTGCACCATAATAAAACGCTTCTGTGAATCAGGCCCATTGACTCTTTATATCAGTGATTCAAAGGGGAAGGCATCATCTCTGGCTAGGGCGCACATCAGGTTTTCTTCTAAATAGGAGCGTATCCTTCCTGCGGTGCTCAAAGAGAGATCATATATGAATGAAAACCAGTGAGCCTCTATGATTTTCTCATACCACAAACCACCAAGCTATAGGAAGACCTCAGCAATTCGTAACTTGAAAAGTGAAACTTAATTTTGAGAAACGTAAAGAAATGCATAAGAAAAGAATGACACCCCAGGCTTGCATTTGTATAGCCCAATGTATGTATTATATTAAATATGGCTTGTAATTTAGCTCACACCAAGAATTCAATTGAATATAGAGCTGTCTGTATGCCTTTTTATGTCTATAGCACAAATCGTGTTTGCAAACAAGGAAGAACTTTACAATGGAGTGGACAGGGGACATGGACGATTGCCAGAGAATGTGACAAAGCAATAGGTATCAATCAGCCAAGATTTTTTTTTTAATTTAGAGAAAGCTCTTCATTTCCTTCCTGATGGGCAAGAGATGACGGGCAACCTGGTGTATAGTGGTATGTTATCTAGAGTCTGGGTAAGAAGCAGGACAAGCTCTTTCTTTTTTCAAATTTTCTCATTCTTTCAAAATTTGAGTTCCAGCATGGAAATCTTGCAACTTCAAGGGCATCAGTGTCTTCCAAAGATGGTGTGATCATTGTCCTGTTATGATAGTGTATTTGTCATTATTATACTGTAAGTGATTCAGAAGATGAGATAGGCCTAGCACAATAGACATTTAAATATTTAATGATGGGGTTAATGGTGACATTTCTAATCACCTCTTATGAAGCATGATAAGGCATACATGGTTGCTTTTACAAGGCCTGGTTGTAGGCTAGGTAACATGTAAGGGTTTCTTTTCCATCAGCCAGGAGTGACAAAACAAAAGCTTAGATCATGATTTTGCAGAGGTTAATGGCTAGATTTCACAGAAAAGTCTCAGTTAATAAAAATCTGTCTTGGGCTCTTTTGGGATTTGTGCCTTGAAGGAGTAGCTGCTGTTGCTAGGAAATGTGAGAGACTTTGAAAAAGGAGGAAGATACGGTGTGGATAAACCATGTCTGCCTTCTAGTGTTTGAATTGGTGCACTTTCCAAAGAGGATCAGCCCATTAACTGAATATTCCAGCATTCAGAATAGTCTTGAACTCAGTCCTTTAGTGGGAGAAGCTGTGCTCCTTATAGGGCATCTCATTGAGACAGTTGATTTTCAACTACATTTGGATGTTATTATGGCATTGGTGGATCTTAATGTTGACCATTGGGAGAAGATCGCCTACAGTGCCATGAAGAATTTGAAGATGATTGGGGTAAGAATGTGAACTTGCAGTTTTAAAAGTCAAATTGAGATCTTGTTTAATATAGCAGGATTCTGCCTGGGAGAGTGAACTAATTCACTTCCCATCGCAATGCTCGAGAGAAGAATATTGAGGAGAACCTTATAGTTAAAAGTCTGATATGTGAAGGAAATCAACTATTACCTGGATGGTGGGTGTTTTGGGACTGTACCATGACTGAAAACCAGACTAGTAACCCAGTTGGAAGTTGTGGTGGATGACATTTTCATGCAACTAGAGGTCAACAGTTTCCTCAATTACCTTTCTGATGAAAGGATTATGTTGGATAACATGGTAGTTAGACAGGTTGTCGGAGTTAAGTTTTGGCTTCATCAGCAGGAAAAGGGTCTGGCTCATCTTCACTGGGCTGGTGAAGAAATCTTAAGTGGTAGAGGCTTTGATAGTGTGGTGGGTTCTAGCCATGTCATATTTTCCATGATGGGGTGGGGTACATATTATTCATATTCATTGTATTTGAGGGTTCGGAGGATACTTGTCATGTTGTCATGGGTAATGGTTTTTAATCTTGCATCATCTTGCAACAATATGGATGGATGATGAGATGGCTATGGTGGTCATTTGAGCAGTTGATGTGGGATCGGAACATGTTCATTGCATTGCATTTGTCTTTCTTGTAATGCATTCAAGGTACAGGCAGCTGTTTGTGTTTGTGTTTGATTGCTGTGGATTCTTCTGCCACTGTAGAGGTACATTGGTCGGCTTGAGCCAAAGAACAATCACCTATAACAATTATTCCTTCAAGATTATCAAAGGGGTTTCAGCATCCTACGGTCATCCTGTCATTGGGATTGTTTCTAGACTATTTCTTGCCATCTGGTATCAGGATATGCAGGGTTTTTATCAATTGACTCATGCTTTCATTGCTCAAACATGTTGACAGTGCCAGCCAGAATGTGTTTGAGTGCATTCAATAGGGTGTTGACATCTGTTGATGGGAATGCGGAGGATCCCAGGGGCATGAGTTCTTCTTTCTTTGGTTTCAGTAGGAAGATTTTGAAGGAGCAGTGGGATGTGTTGGAAGATGTGGGTCATGAATGGTGATTTTGAAGGAGCAGTGGGATGTGTTGGAAGATGTGGGTCATGCATGGTGATTAGGTGGTTTGTGATTAAGCTGGATTGGAACAGTGGTGTGTTCCATACATTTCAACACTAAAGGTTCTAGGCATGCAATGGTTGATGGTACGCTGAATACAAGGTCAAGTGTCTTTCCTCTGAAAAATGTGTCAGTTTGTTGGTGAACGCTTTGTTGTTTAAGTAGTAGTAGAACTTGAGGATTGCTTATCTGATATTTGAGTTGCTTTTGTTCTTGGAAGGAGATTCTCAGAGCAATAGGTTGGAATGGTTGATTTCATTCGTTAACTCCTTGTTGGTCTGGAATAGTTGGTACGGCAGGTAGAATGGCTATCAGGGCGGGAGGAACCAGCTTCCAACACCTCGCACCTAAAAACTGGAACTCCTTACCTACCTCACTAAGGAACGAAAAATCATACCATACCTTCCGTAAAAACCTCAAAACCCTCCTATTCCGCTAAAGTCTTCCACATGCACTCTCATGCTTGCATTGTAACCACAGCATAGCATAACCTCTAAGCTCAATGTTTATTACCAATGTGAAATGTACTCGGTAACTCGGTTTACATCTGTAAACACATTCCTATGCTTGTGTTCATGACTAAGTCTGCTGTAACAGCGCCACGATGCCCCAGGGCAGTTCTGTGCGCTTTATAAATGCAAATAAATAAATGTTTGTGCCTGAATTCGATGTGACAGCTCGGGAGCCTCATAAAGTT
Organism: Ambystoma mexicanum; assembly: GCF_040938575.1. Taxonomy (NCBI): domain Eukaryota; kingdom Metazoa; phylum Chordata; class Amphibia; order Caudata; family Ambystomatidae; genus Ambystoma; species Ambystoma mexicanum. The sequence goes on from NC_090921.1 coordinate 923,171,237, forward strand.
GAAAGTTGGGAGTTCTGGGACTATAGAAGTTCACAACATATTATACATGTGGGCGAGGAATTTTCCCTTTGCAGTCAATGTATTTTATCCTTTAAACTGTAGGCATTGGAATGATGATGATTTAAGTGGAGCTGAGGTCACACCAATTTTCGCAGAAGAACACAACGTTGGAGATATGTCTCTTAGAATGATGGTTGTGACTGCTGAGCTGGTGTAGTGATGCACATACAGCTTCCCATCCAGGCAAAAAGGTTCAGGCTGTGAAAAACCTATTAGTGCATGCCATTGTTTGAGTAGAATGAGTTTTGCGTGGCAGAAGATTCATGTATTGTTTTCTAGTTTTTACACATATTAGATACTTACATATAGCAACACAGAAGGAGCAACATACATATTGATGTTGATGTTGCAGGGGTTATAGATACCACTATTATATGTGCAGTGTTTTGATGTATTCAAAGTTATGTTTTAGTGAGGTGTGTGGAAAGAGCTGAAACAGGTGGAAGATGAGTCAGACAGGTACAGTGATAGAAGTGAGGTCAGTGTGTTAACATGGCAGTGTTGCCATACTAAATGTTAGGGCCTAATACACAATGACCAGAATAGAATACAGGTCCTGATGTCGAGCTCTGGCTCTGTCCAGCCTGGTCTTAAAAGAAATTCCTTTTCAGTTCCCAAGGAGAGAAGCTGAGGTCAGATGAACCTGCTGTGCACAGACAACCGCTTATTGTATCCAGCTGCAGGGCCTGCACCTGGTGCGAATTAAATGGTTACTGAGGGGAGAGCAGAATGGGTATAAGGTGCTGTGATGCCAATGGGCAAGGAGAAGATTTACATCATTACTGACCTCACCCAAGAGCCGTCATCCCATTTGAAATGCAATCACACATTTAACCGAAATCAAATCATCTCTGAAATTGAGACTCAAGTGGGGCACCCCAGTTACATTACTACTGGGCACATTGGGTTTGAAAGAGATAAGGAGGATGAAGTGTCTCAAATGTTTTCTGATTTAGGAGGAGCAGATGTGATGCCAATAAATAAGTACACGGTTGTGGTGGAACTTGTGTGTGCCGTAGCATCTGGTATAATGAGAAGGCCTATTGTTTTATCAAAGCAGAGTTTGCCTCACCAGTTTGCTTTGAACATGTGTGGATCATGTGATGGTCTTGATTTATTAGTCTGTCAGTATGTTGCAGGGACCAATCCCATACCTGGATTCAGTAGTAACAATGACATGGGCCATATGTGTAGGGGAATGGGTGTAGATATGGTGTGGCCAATTGGTACAGGGATTATAGAGGATTATTAATATGTTCTATAGGTGGTAGCCAATGAAGGTGGTGGGATAACATTGTAACTTGTGTATTCAGATTTTGCGGTTTTCCGCTATATAACCTATAACTTCTTAGGAAGTAATGAGATCCATGTCAAGTTGGCTCTCTGGGACCATTTGAGACCATTTTGCATGTAATAAAACTTGTTTTCCATTGCAAAGAGGTGGAGTGATTATTTGTCATTTTGGATTATTTTTACCGTTCAGGTTTTGGGTTGCTATTCTCTTTACAAATTGGTGACCCCAACGTGATCTCAGAGTATCTGTGAAGTCAGGGATGTTCCAGGTGTGCATACAGGGGTGAGGTGCACATCTTATGTGACCAGTCCCCTGCCCAGAATCTGAAGAGGTTTGCAGGTGCCGTGTTGCCAGAAGACCTGCCTGCTCCTTGGTATGTGGGAGTCAATAGATCGGATGTGCCCAGGTAGAGTGTTCCAGTGTGAGGCGGCCATGGCTGGGAAACTGGTGCCGCCTTCGCAGACCCTATGTATTTTGCAGTAGAGCCTCGCTCAGAGTTTGCCTTTCATAGCTGAACGTTGCACCCCATGACCATAACATAACATATAACATAACATAACATAACATTTGATTCAGCATCTTGCATTTACTTGCTCTATTCTTTGGCTTGCCCATTCTTTCTTGCATTCTTTTTTTTTTTTAAAAATACTTTTATTAATTTTATACAAACCAAACAAGCAGGATAATCATAACAGTTCCATCATACATCATTGTATACTAAACACTGCTCCCTCAATCCCCCCTCCCTCCCATGAGCCTATTTATTATTCTCGTCCAATGTCACTTACATGTGGCGGGGTCTCCTTGCCTTCGGAATCTGTCGGGTCAGGTATTACTCCAAACAATTCTGCTATCAGTGATTTCCATGCCAACAGGGTGCCTGCCTCCTCTTCTCCAAACCCACTGCTCGCTTCTTGCCATACTACTGTTTCAGCCTCCGCCCATTTCTGCAAGTCCGCCCACCATACATCTACCCGCGGCTTATGGAATTTCTTCCATCCCATGGCAATCCTTCGTTTTGCAAGCACATACGCCAGATCCTTTAGTTTCTCAACATGCTTAAGTTTCCGTGATCTGGGGAACCCGCCCAGTAAGCAGGCCCAGGCGGTGTCTATAGCGAGCGTGACCCCTCTATCTGCCAATTTCTGCGCTACTTCCCCCCAAAAACTCTCAATTATTGGGCATGACCAGAACATGTGTGCCATGTCGGCATTTTCTAGATTACATTTAGGACACGCTTGTCTTCCAGTATTTCGAAACTTAGATATCTTCAAGGGGGTCATGTATTATATACAGCTGTATTTGTTTCAACCTGGTGTTTCTCGACACCTTTTTGTGATAGCCCAGGGCACGCTCCCACACTCCATCCTCCATCGGGGCTGCCATTTCAGCCTCCCAGTACAGTCTCATATGTGTCAATTCCTTTCCCACCTTAGCCATCCCCATCTCATATAGTCTCGAGATCTCATGCCCCCCTTTGGATATGTCATATATCACTCCCACAACTGCATCTGGCTCCTCTGCCAAAACTGTTTCTGACCAGGTTTGCCGAATCATCCGCACCAATCTACTATACGTGACATATTGGCCCGTGTGTAGCCCGGCCTCTTCGTTAAGTTCTTCAAAACCCTTAATGGTCCCCTCCTGCCAAACATCCCCTAGTGTCACCAGCCCCACCGATTCCCAGTAGGTCCTGATAATCACCCTCAACTGCGTATCCCCTCCCGTCAAAGCAACCAACGGTATTTGCGGGAAGCATGGACATGGAATCTCCATCAACCGGCATGCCCTATGCCAGACTTTCCACCCAAGCATCATCAGCTCAGGGAGCTCCCTCATTTCGGTATCAGGTAACCAGATCATTTCCCGCAAATAAAATGGAGTGCAGTCCCGCCCAAACAACCTGTGCTCAGGGGTTACTTCATCAGAGAGCCAATTAACAACATACTGTAGCTGACCTGCCAGATAGTAAACCTCAAAATTAGGTAGTCTGATACCTCCGTTGTCATAGAAGTTCTGCAATTTCCATAATGCCACTCTATTCCGAATGCCATGCCACAAGAAGACAAGAAGTCCCTACACATACTATTCAACTAACCAAAAAACTTCTTGGGTATCAGATATGGAATATTACTAAAGTAATGCAGGAGCCTATGTAGGACCACCATCTTGAGCATAGCCCCTCGTCCCATCATTGCCAAGGGCAACTTTACCCAAAACTTCATGCTGTTTCTGATTTTCCCAATGGCCACTTCTGTGTTATGTCTATGTTCTTCTTCTACCGTGTGGTACACGTCTATGCCAAGATAACGAAAGGAACTAATTGTCCATGGTATTTGTAGTACCGGTAACCTATCTACAGAGGTTCCTTTGTAGCTACCTAGCGAGAATATGCTAGACTTTTGAGGGTTCACTGCTATGCCTGACAGCTCTGCATACCTCTCCATCACTCCAAGTATGTACTGGAGGTTTTCATCTGGGTATTGCAAGTACAACAGCAAATCGTCAGCATACAAGGATATCAAATGTCGCTCCCCCCCTACCTCAATACCTATTGCGTCATACTGTTCCCTGAGATATATTGCTAGGGGTTCCAGGGCCAAGATGTATAGCATCGGGGACCAGGGGCACCCTTGTCTGGTGCCCCTGCTAAGCTGCCATCTCTCGGATATCACCGATCCTGTGCGGACCCAGGCAAGCGGCTCACTATACAGCATCTTCGCCCACCTGATGTAACCTGGCCCCATTCCGTACCCTCCCTAGGCTGCCAATAACCATGACCATCTGACCGAATCAAAAGCTTTCACTGGGTCTAAGGACACAATCGCCATTTCACCCTCATTACTGCCCCCCCATTCAACCACCCGGTGAAGGCGCCTATACATAACACGTTTGGTCAGGATGTATCAATCTACCAATTACTTTCCGCAATCGGTTTGCCAGGACAGCTGTCAGAATCTTGCTGTCCTGATTCAGCATCGACAAAGGTCTATAGGAGCCACATCTGTGCCCCGGCTTGTTGGGCTTGGGAAGAGGGATTATGATCGCCTCTCTAAGTGACTCCGGCAACCGTCCCACCTCAAACACTTCATTAAGCATGTCCAGCATTGGGGGGAGTACTTCTTCCCTGTACACCTTATAAAATTCGCTAGGGAACCCATCTGCTCCCGGGGTCTTACTGGTGGGCAACTGCCTCACAACCGCCTCCAGTTCTTCCAAAATAATTGGCTCATCCAACTCCTCCCTCTCCTCTTCACTGATCTTGGGCAGACCCATGTCCTCTAATGTTTCAATTATTTTTTGTTGGTCACTTTCCCCTCCATCCGCGTACAACACCCTGTAGTAATCCGCAAACTCCTTATTAACCCCTTCTTGTGTGGCCACAACATCTCCATCCTCTCTCGTTATAGTCCTGATTGGGGGCTTAGGGGTCTCGCTTTTATATAGCCAAGCCAATAGGGGGCCAGTCTTATCTACACCCGCATGCTGCCTCTCAACATACTTCCTATAGTTGAGGTTACAAAGCCTTTCCCAATGCTCTGCACATTGCTGTTGCAGTTTGATTACCAGCTCCGTGTCTACTTCACCCCTCTTTAATGCTGTTTCTAGCTCACCTTCCGCCTTCTGTAAGGCAGCCAAGACCCCGGCCTGCAAACCCTTTGACTTAGCAATGGCCACCCCTCGCATCACCACCTTAAAGGCCTCCCATAACGTACCCACAGAATCAACACTCCCAGTATTCTCTCCAAAGAAGTTAGTGATCTCTTCCCTTATATCCTCTCTAAAGACCGGATCTTTAAGCGCCTCTGCTCGGAGGCGCCACGTAGGGATCCTTGCCCTCGGGGGGCAATACTGCCATCCGAGGATCAGGGGCGAGTGGTCCGAGAGGACCCTTGCCTTATATTCAATTTGGGTGATCTCCGACATTATGTCTGCTGTAGCAAAGACATAATCAAGCCTCGTATGCAGTTGATGCGGGGCCGAGTAATGCGAGTATTGCTTCTCATTAGGATGTGTTATTCTCCACACATCAGTCAGGTCAAAATCCGCTAGTAGTGCCTGCAGCACTTTTGCCTCCGGGCTGGACCTTCTCATCCTGCTATCAGATCTGTCCACCACAGGGTTTAACACACAATTAAAGTCCCCACCCCAAATCACCGCTCTCCCTACACACATACCAAGGTTGGTGCACAGAGCTCTAAAGTATGCCGCCGTGTTTTGGTTGGTGGCATATGTGTTTACAATACATACTTCTCTGTTTTCCACCAACCCTCTCAATATGACCATCCTCCCACCTGTTCCAACCAATTCTTGTATCGATTGGAACGGGACATGCAGCGCCACCCAGATTAACACCCCTCGAGCGTATGCAGAGTATGGCGAGCCGACCACAGTCCCCTTCCACTTCCTTCCCACCAGTTCCAGCTTCTCCCGCGTCAAGTGCGTCTCCTGTTATAATGCAATATCTATTTTTTGCCGTCTCAGATACAGCATAACCTTGTTTCTTTTCAAATAACTGTTAAGGCCCCTGACCTTCCATGTTATTAATTTGAGCTCTCCCATCGGTCGTTGGTATTCCCTCCCCTTATCATCTGCCGATCCCACCCATTCATGGAACACAAGTGCAACTCTCTGACCACTCCACTTAAGCTCCTAAAAACACTTAAACTCCCCAAAACCATATACACACTCAACTCCCCGCCTCACCACACCCCCCACCCATCTCTTCCCCAACAACACCCTCCCAAACTGTTGCCCAGCTCCATTCTTGGATCTCAGGCACTCCCACATCTAGCCCTGTCTAGCGCAAACTTCTTCTCAGGGCTCAGTAGGGTGAAGCCGCCCTATTATATCAGGGTAGGTCGTCCACGTTCTGTTGCTCCATTCTCAAAAATATTATGCGTACACTAATGTTATACAGTTACCATTTGCATTTTTACCCACTATATTCCAGTCCATGTCGAGCACAGGGATTAAACCTTGCTCAATGTTCAGTTGGTGTCAGTTTCCCTTTATCAACAGTGTCCCCCTCCCACTTACCCCCATAGAGCCTGGTTTACAAGATCTTCATTCGTCCTGCTCCTGTCGTCCACGTTCCGCTTTGTGCTCGGGGCAACCCTGCAGATCCAGCCACGTCACCACTTCCTCCGGGGTATCAAAAAAGAACGATTTGTTCTTGTGTAGCACTTTCATTCTCGCCGGGTACAGCAGCATGTATTTGACTCCCGCTGTTCTCAGCCTCCTTTTGACAGCGACGTAGCTGTACCTCTGTCTCTGCACCAGCATCGTATAATCCGGGTATGCTGTAATGTTGGTGGATGCTCTCTCTATCGTTCCGCCCTTGCGAAAATATTCCAGGATCTTTTCTCTGTCCCTATAGTTCAGGATCCTTGCGATGATCGGTCTCGGTGGGGCCCCTGGCCGAGGTTTCCGCATAAGGGCGCGATGCGCCCGTTCCACTGTGAATCCATGCGAAAGATTCCCTGCTCCAATCCCTTGTAGGATCATGTTCTCCACATAGTTCGTGGGGTCCTGGCCCTCTTCCCCCTCCGGCAGGCCGACCACACGTATGTTGTTCCTCCTCGCCCTTCCTTCCGCCTCTTCCACTCGATTTTCCAGGTTGGCAACCTGCTGCTTCAAGACATGAACTTCTTTCGCATTGTTCGTGCTAACATCCGTGTTGATCTTTACCTCACTCTCCAGGCCACTAGTTCTTTCTGCCAGTGCCCTAACATCCTGATGCAGCAAGGTGAGTTCTATTCCCACTGCATCAATCTTGTTCTCAAGGGCTGTGCGTAAATCAGCCATCGCCAAGTCCCATTTAGCACTCAGTCCCGTTATGGCTTCCAGGATCTGGTGCTTATCTCCCTCTGGGGAGTCTTCCACAGGAGCCACAACCGTGCTCTGCACAGATGTTGTGGGGGTCCTCTGCGTTTTCGTAAACACTTCCATCGTGGGTTGCTTGGTCTTAACTCTCAGTCCTTTCGCCGACATAGTGCTACCCTTCACTTCCGTGCGACTCTGGCACAATGCAAATGGTACAATGTATGCAGTCCTTCTCAATTGTCCAACTTACATCCCATATGGGGCTTAGAATTGTCCATCCGGTGGGTTGTACCCTTAACACGTGACTAGTTACGGCTCAGGGCTGTTGTTATGATACTTTCTGTTCCCACACTCGTTAGGGTAGCTATCTTATAACTCACGTTTGCTATGGCGCACAAAGTTATCATTCGGATAGATTGTAGCCTCCCACGTCATACTTTCACATATGATTCCTAATGGCGCACGCTTCCAACGCCACCTCCTCCTGCGGGCAGGTTGCTTAGGCACATGTGCTGTGCGCCTGGTTTGGGTGCCCCCCTAAGGTAATGTGAAACACACTCATGTAACGTACCTTTGCACCCTCTCAATAGCTATCATGTGCCACCTGAAGGGGTTGCGCCACACCAATCATCACCAGTCCCTATAATCTTCTGGTTGCATCCTCATCTGTTTCGAATCATAGTCTCTGTATTGTGTGCCCTGCACATTTACCAGCTCACTCTAATTGCAATGGTCCAGATGAAAGTTCCGACACCCGCCGGCAGCCCCACGTGTACCTTCTAGTGCTACAAAGCTGTCTCCTACAGCGTCCACAGCTTGCGGTGCCCGTCCCAAGCGCCGCAGACCCGCTCCTTGGGTCACAGCGTGTACTTGCACTGTTATTAAATGTTTATTGTAGGGGCCCGGCAGTTCTTAGTATCTCCCGTCCGGCATCACAGCTCGCCCCAACGAAATCCACTATAGTCAGCTTGCCAAGGGCTCCCAGCCCACAAGCGCATTCACCTTCTGCTTCGTGTCACAGCCCGCTTCCGTTATATCTTGCCTCGCTTATACAGGCACTGTTATTTTGATGAGTAGCCGGGAGCCGCGGCTATGCATTGCGCCCCTCTGCGTTCATTGTGTCCAGTTCAGGAACGCTCCTCCTATGAACTTTTCGTCAATTCAGGGCAAAGGAAAACATAAACATTGCAACATCTGCAGCCGGCGGTCGCCGTCTACCCGTTTCCCTTGAGCTGCAGGATCCAGCCTCTGCTGCACACAATTCCAAGCTGCCCCGGTGCTAGGGGCTTATCTCGTATATCTCGCAACAGTATCCAGTCTCCACAATCACTTGGGCCCAGGAGTGTTTCTCTACGAACGCAGTCTTATTCAGGAGTACAGCCCTCCATTGCACAATCCATACTGTTCATAGGGATACATTTCGCTTCTAGGCTGCGCCAGCTCTCCCTTTGTTCGCCACCATCTTGACAAAGTATCCTCGCGGCCGCTTCAGACAAAATCAATGTATCTTTAGATTTACGAGCTCAAATGACTCACTTTCCAGGGTTCGCACTGTGCATGCGTTCCGACGCTCAATCCTTTAATTTCCAGGCACAAATGTCATTTTTCAAGCATAATTCGGCAAATCATTGTCGGATCAGCAGGAGCCCAGCACAATGCACGTCCTAGTCCATGGCTATATGAAGGGGCTCTAGGCAGAATGGTACGAGGTACAAATTACAAAGTATACCTAGGCAATCGTCAGACTCTTGTTGGTGTTTAACTCGAGGTATTTGTATCACACTTGGACCTCTGTCACTACATGACATGTTTCTTTTGGACTTTTCTTCACCACCTGCGAGCTTGAGTAGAATGAGATGCGGCTGTAGACATTCTTTATATCAGACGTTGCCAGTTTAGATACCCCAAATCTTCCACTTTGCACACAAGTGGCAACCACTGTTGGGAGTAAAACATGCATTGATTATGGGTAAATATCAGCATTGACGGTCTTGAATTTTTTTTGGTTGCACCAGTGGCCCTATACATATGAGGTGCCGAGTACAAACCTTTTGTGAAACAACAGGGTGTCTCCTATCTTTGTTTCCCCCACACACTGAAGTGTTTTCAGGTAAACACACCATTTGTGGCTGCCGTCGGGAGATGTGTGAAAGAATGCCAGCTCTAAGGGCAGGGTGGCTGAGCTTTTTGCAAACAATTTTAAAAAGAGAGATCTGCTTATCAGAACCCACTTTCATAATGCTCCCCGCAAAAAAGCAAAAATCACGTATGTGCATTGCCGTGACATTTCTTTTGACATCCCCAGCAGCTGCCACGTTGATGGCAGGGCAGGTTCAAAGATCACGTTTGCATTTGTGACATTGCTGCCAGAGCACATATTTACAACAGCCAAAGACGCCTTTTCCAATGTTTACGCCTCTGGTTCAAAATATCGTAATTATGTACCCACGTAGTGTGGGCCAGTTTTTTTTTTTTTAAATATTTCTAAATACAACTATATATATGTATATCGCTATACAAACCATATCTAGTTTTGACAAGATGACACTAGTTTACACAGGTATGCCACCGCAATCGTTTTATGTCAATTATTGTCACCTTGGTGAGCAGTGACTCACTCATAACAGGGCCTGCTTTGCATTGGGCTGTGTGGGCTGAGTATATCCTCAAACAAGCACTGGTAACACAGCAGCTTGGGTTTTCGTGTAGGCATGGGAACGGTACTAGCCAGGCACTGACACAGTGGTATTAACTGGCGATTGATGGCAGCAGGTGGAAAATGGTACCAGTATATTGGCATCTAATAGCAGTGCCTGGCAAATACCCAATAGTTATACACACACCAAAACTGTTATCTTTGCCAAGGCTCGATCTTAAACAGGACTTCCGTGAAGGACATGCAGAGTGCTTATAAATCGGTTGGCTGATGCCAGATTTGGTTAAGGAATTTTTATTACACAAGTAGCCCAATTAAGTAATTAACTCTCAGAAAAAAAAGAAAAAAAAACACTAACCGGCACTAAGAGTGCAACGTTTGATAGTAAGGCTTAAATAAAGCATGGGCAAAGATTTTGCATGATGAGTTGTTTTGGGCAGAAGGGCAGGAACTGGGTGGGGGTGGCCATAGGGATTTGCATGGCCATGGGCAGTCAATGGGTGGGCAATTGCTTTGTGCCCCTCTTCATGTGCCATTTCTCTATATCAGTATTCTATGATATGATATTTTATTTATAGCGCGCCTACACACAGGTGTTTCAAGGTGCAAATGCAATCATTTTGGCTTATAGGTGGTGCTAAAGTGCCACCTTACACCCCTAACTAAAAAAACGTGTTGGTTCCGCCTAGTAAGTCCTCTCTTTGATCCCCTTAGAAGGGTTCTCACACTCCTCCAGAGAAAAGGAACACTCTCTGGTAAGTCCCCTGGGAACCAATGCTCCAAAAACAGTCCTGCATTACAAGTATCCCCCCACACCAGGGTACTGACTGATTGCAGCATTTTAATGTAGGCAGACAGATGAAGGGGCAGAGTTAGAGTAGCCGAGAGGAGAGCTTCAGTCCACAGAATATTATCATCATCTTGGCAACCTCCCCACTTCCTATAGACAAGGCTCTCTGAGCATGGCATCAGCATTCAAAGGCCACTCGTTCCAGTACCCAGTATCTGATCTTTACAACCTGCTTGTTGTGGTCCACGGTTTGCCTATATAAGTGGGGAACACCCCTTTGTTGATTCTTCTTTTGTCACTGCTTGAAGAATGATTAATTGGACCATTAATAGGAATACATTCTACTCCAAGGTCCTGTGCCGGCAGGGTGGGAGAACAGCATCTCAAATGCAGAGTAAAGCTCTTCTCTCTGACCATCCAAATGGCCTATTTGGGATGATAAACTGGCTGGACAAGGCCTACTGGAGCTAAGACACAGTTACCCAGGTCCCTGTTCTCTGGTGATAACACAATACTGCAAGTTCTCTCTACAAACCTGTTTTTAGTTAAGGGAAGGACAATAACCTGAACTGGGTCTCCCAGTAGCCACAGAATCAAGGAAGCAACCCCTGGTTCTTCCAATATCTTTGTTCTACCTTGTCACCTTTATTGGCACCATCAACACCATCCAAGCAGCTGCAAGGGAACCAGCAGAGTCATCTTTGATTTCAGCGTGCAACCTCTGCAACTCCATGTTGTGATTGATGCAGAGGCTCTGTTTTCTCTGCACCTGAGTCTGTTCAGTTTTCTAGTGTCCCCAATTCAACACTACCTACCTGCCTGTCTGCTTCTTCGAGCTCCAGGTCACGGCTGCTACAGTTCACGATAATTTAGATGATCCAATCGAGCCAGCTCATCGCTGAAGGCATGATTATGCTTCTTTGCTCCAAGCCCGCAGGGTCTCCAGCGCCTTGCCCAGCATCTTTGACATACAGGCCGTCCCCGCTTCTGAATAGCACAACGCTGCTAGAGCTCGTCAAAACCACTCCCTGACTCGGCCCCAGCTCAGCGCCAAAAGTTCTGGGACTCCCAGTTGGATGCTGAAAAGCCTGGCAGGATACTGTGGAGCCCTGAAAGAGATGAACTACATTAATTTGAAGTGGTCCTGTACCGCTGGTTACATTTTAAAGGACCATTCTCCACTTTTTGAAAGAATATTTATTGACTTTGACATTTTGCTGCTGAAATCGTTACCTGGCGACCACTGTCTACAATCCGAGAGTGACCCTTTTAAAAAAAATATGCTTTTCATTGTTATTTCTATACAGGGACAACCCATTAGCAGTTTTTATTTGTGCATTTGTATTAGTTTAATTAAAGATCCTATTTTAATACAACTTTGTTGACATTCATTTATTTTGGTAACACAGTACTATTGTTGTTTACATAGTTACTGTGCCAGCTCCCATCCCTCCTGAGAAGTATTCTATACTGCTCTCAGCCTGTGAAGGAGGTATATCTGTCAGGCTGTGCCTGTTTACCCTTCATGATTTGGGTCACCGCTGGTTACATATTAATTTTTAAATTAGTAAAATAAATCTATGTGTAATTACACATCCAATAATCAACATCACTGACTTTGTGCAGAATTTAAATACCCACTGGGACATGACTCCTACCCCTTCCTCAAAAGACAACGCACCACTGTGTTTTGCGTACTGTAATGTGCATGTGCTCTATTGGTATAAGGCATGACAGAATGGAAGGTGATGATGACAGCATGTTCACTACCTACACTACAATGATGGGCTGTGGTGGGGAGGAGTTGCAAAACCAAAGACGATGTTTTCAAAGGCTTTAGATGATCCTGCCTTGTATCAACTACTAGTCACAAGCTGTGACCTTGGCTCTGGATTATTCTCTATCATATCCTTTTAGATCATTAGTCCTACATGGGTCATCCCTAACCACGATTTTGCATCACTTGTATGTGTCCTTAAGTCCACATCTGATCAGACAGTTCAAGTGTGCTCAGATTTCAGTTTCATGTGTATTCTGGGAATACCCAGTCCCTGGGCCAACTCGATGGGGACATTGGCCTTGCTGAAGTACAGCTGAAAAATCGAAGGTTCATTGGGAAAGTCGCTGTCTATCCAATCAATAACAAACTGGGGAGGGGTACACTTTATTTCCACTGGTGAATGTGCAATTGGCACCAAAGAAACCCCTGTTGTAGTGCAAAGGACATATATTTGTCATTTTAGTTTAGTACCATGGCAATATTTGCCCTACTCCTAGTCATTTTGCCAAGGTACAAAATGGCACAAAAGATAATGGGCCTCATTACGAATCAGCCGGTCCGGAAATAACGGTGGCAGTAAACCCGCCGCCACAGTTGTTTCCGGACCGGCTGATCTTGAGTTCTACAGGCGGGAGATGGAAACACTGGCACCATTACAGCATGGTGCCGGTGTTTCCACTTCCCCATTCCCGTGGAGTCCTAATGGAGTCCTATAGGACTCCACAGGAATGGGGATTTACCGAATTCTGCCTCCGGAATTACCGGGTCACCGGGGTTGTAATGCCCCGGTGATTCCGGGAATCACAGAGGCGGAATGGTAATACGAGTCCGGCGGTAACCTGCCAGTTTTTCCGGCTCGGTTACCGGCGGACTCGCAATGAGGACCAATGTTTTTGCGATACAGGAATGATTGCCCTAGTGCTGCCTTAGTCTCTCCACTAATATATATATTTTTTAAGTTTTTGTTTTCATAAAATCCATAATACTAATCAAACCATTATCCACCCTATGATTTAAAATCATAAGTGACGAATTTGAGTAACGTTTTTATATAACGATTTATGTAATGCATGAAATTGGGGTCATTTTATGACCTACAGACATGGTTCGGGAATTCAGTTCAACATTTAGCCTTCTTTCATGGTATGCTGTGCAAATCTGCAATTCCTAAGGCGTTCGAAGTTTAATCACTAATGAAATTGTGTATAATACACTATTTCATGTAACGTTTTTGTTTATTTATAACACTTTAAATTGGGGTCATTGTATATCCTACAGTTATGGGTCTGGTGTCATTTCGTTTCTCAATTCACCCACTTTAATGGTATACTGTCCAAACTGCAATTCCTAAGGCGTTTGAAGTCCGTTCAGTTGTGTATGAGTGACGATTTTGGGTAAGGTTTTCGTGGACACTCATTGATTTACCTATTATGCCTCTTTGCACCACTAAATTTGCAACCACACCATGAGGTGAGGCTCTGCAAGACTGTGGGAACTCATTATTTTGACCTATTATGCCTGTTTGCACTCCTGAATTTGCCCCCCACATTATGAGATGAGGCTCTGTGAGACTGTGGACACTCCTTGTTTTTACCTAGTATGCCTGCTTGCTGCAAATCACCAATTTTACCGGGCAGTTCTGCGCTGTCTGTTAAGATGGATTTCTGAACTCGGACCTGGAAGGGCAGAGGTTCAGAAGGCCAGCCTAGTTTCTTGGAACAGGGTAACCTCTGGACAAGCCAGACCAATCAGGGTAGCGATGGCGGCGGTCAAGACTAAGTTTCAAGAGGGGTGAGGGTGACTGAAAGACCTCAATGAGCACACAATGCAAGGACACTTACAAATTACTCCAGACAGGTGTTATATTAAAAATATAGACACATTTATTACAAGGCCTTTGTAACATCGACCATAGCAAAGAATCACAATAAAACTCGACTAAACCAACACATCACAATCAATAAAATATATATACAAGACCGAGGGGTCTAAGGAGTTATGAGCACATAATATGTAGTCTACCTAGATGGGGAGGAAAACAGGCAGTGCAAGTAATCATTAGACCCAGTTCGACATCAGAAATACACCTAACTAGGAGGAATTCCGAGCCCGACGAAGAGAGGAGCCTTATGCTCAAAAGTACCTGCATGCGCTGGTGCCAATGGATAACAAAGGGTCTCTTCAAGGGTCTCAGGCAGTTCAGGAAGGTGAATGAAGCGATGCAGAACAAGTCCCCACTACTCAATCAAGGCCTCCACTTGTGGGCAGAGGCAGGGTGAGAGTGTGGGATAGAGTCGCTATTTCGCAACAGCAGTAGTAAACAAACGGGCTCCTGCGTGAGGGGCCACCGGTTGGGGTATGCACTACTCACCGGTCCCCGACGCAGGAAGACCCAGACTTCTCCAGTTCAGTCACTTTGCTGGCAGGTTCAGCTGCGATGATCAGGACGTCTCGACACCATGTAGATTCTGTGTAGCAGGATGCAGGGTCGAGGGTGTCCCAAATGCAGCGGACGTGCACAGGTTGTTACCACAGCAGTGCAACACAGCAACTGCGTTTACTCTGGTCCGGGTGCACTCATCTCACTTCAGACCTGGGAATGCCAAGTGTACGAATTTCGGTGTGAGGGTGCCGTGGATGCAGAGCAAGCAGTAGACCAAGTTTCGAGGGCTTCCCCGAAATGGCGGCGGTGACAGAGCAAAGCGTCCTGCGTAAGCTGGTCAGCCCCCTGGTTGGCCCAGAGACACTTCCGAAGAGGCTTACTTGCAGAGTTTGAAGAAGGTGCCGGGAGTAGTTGATCCCACTATTCCAATGGGTCGAAGTGCTGTCAGGGATCAGGGTTGGCACAGGCGTGGAGTGCTAAAATACGCCTATTGAGACATTAGGTGCTGGAAGGACAAGGAAACTACAATTCCCAGCATCCTTTGTGTTATTTTGTAGTTGGCCCGTGCGCGCCTTGCCAGATGTACTGCATCAAGAATCAAGGCAGCTTAAAGACAGGCAACGGCGGTGGGCAGGTGTGGCTTATTGTTGATTTGGAGCAGGAGGCAGGCGGCCGCGTTCGGCAACAGGAGGAAGGCGTCCGCGTGCGACGAAACGAGATGCAGAGGAGAAACGCTTGATCGCACGCGTTCACGGTGTGGTAGGAGCAGGAGGGGCGCTGAGTAGCCGGCAGAGACAACGCTTGCTGTTCTTTGTCTGGGAAGTCCCACGGGGCTCCCCAGACTCAAGATAAGTACTCGTGGGGGCAATATATTTCTGAACTGCTTGGAATGATTTACCGCTGTTTGAATATTTGTCTGGGAAGTCCCGTGGGCTCCCCAGAGTTGAGATAAGTAACGCCCTAATCTCTTTGAGTTCAATCAGTGTGAAAAACCAAAGTGTGTTTGTTACTCATATGTTACAAGAACTTTGCCAATCTTGTGTTGAGTTAATGCAGGAAGTACTGCATATGGACATCGACATTTCACTAGTGCCAGGAACTAAAGGAAATGCATTTATGTTGTATGTTGCTAACGCTGCCCGAAGGGCCATGTGTATTGTCTAATCATTTTGGGAAGCTTTCCCTTATGTGTGGTCATATTGCTTGCTTATGTGTTGTAAGAGAATGATATGTCAGAGCAGGATACAGTACAAGTACTAAGGTGTGCTATTCAGGAATCAGGTACATGTTAATAGTGCAGGTGATATTTCTGTTCATTCTATGTGAGATAGAGTAGGGTTTTTCCTGGTGTTTCCCCAGTCCCATTCACATTAGGAATTTCCTTACCCTCTTTCCGGTGTTCCTAACTTCCCCTCCCTATCCACAACCTCTCCCTAACCCCTATTCCCCCCACGGTGGGAGGGTCGAGTTCATTCGGCTTCCGTGGTTCGGGGGAGAGTGCCGATCTCTCTTCCTTCCAGTTAGTGTGATTGTGACAAGTGCCTTCACAGACCTTCTAGGACGATCAGATGCAGAGGGGTCTCGCAGGACGACAGCGGCTCAGGGTGCCAAACCTTCAGCGGGTCACCAGCGGTTCCTCGACTCAGCTTCTTGTTGCAGGATACTTGGCTCCTTATCCCTTGTTCGGTGTGAACTCAGGAGATCGACATGGTAGTGGTGTTTTCAGCCTCCTCTTATCCAAAAATCCCTTTGGGTCAAAACGGAGAGGACCCAATGGGGGATCTACTCACAAACACTCACACCATACGTGAACCTATCACGGACCACGGTGGTCCCAGGCATTCAGGACACTCCAGACTCTCTGACAGCCAGGATGTGTATTGAGAACAGACATCCCAGCCCACATCCTGGAGGCATACACACAAGGCATGCAGAAGCCCGCGAAAGCTTTGGGTTTCGCGGGAAAGTGCATGACCAAATAAGGACTAACCCGGGTCGGCTCGACCTGGGGAAGGTGAAGGGGCAAGGCGCTCAGCGGACAGGACAAAGCTCCTCGTGGCATGGCCATTTTGGGAGCCAGGCCACCTATTCGTGGCAAACGCGGTAAGCGCGGATAACATGGCAAAAAAGGGTGCAAAACACAAGAGAAACGATAGCTGCCACCAGTCCCGTCCGTGGCACACTTGCACAGTTCATAATAAGTCCAGCGAGAGTTTCTAGGGCCTTTCGAATGACTAGAGACCCAAGAGCGCGGTAAAGTAAGTTACAGTGCACTCTTGTTTCATGTTGCACAAAGGTTGCAACATAAGGAAAGGACTAAGGGAAACAAAGTCTCCCAGTACTGACTGTTTTAAGGGCATGTCAGTTTCCCCATAAGAATTGAGCGAAAGCCCAGAGGAGTGCGGCGGAAGGCTGCGCTTCTCTGGCAAAGTCTAGATCAGGGTGTAAAACAGCAGCAAAAAGTTTGAGGGTTGACACATGGAGGGAAAATTACATACAATTATGAAATCTTTCCTAACACTGTCTATGTAACCTATACTCTCTACACATACCTACTTTGTCTCATATGCCTGTGCACACCTGAAGTAACCCCCGTACCATGAGGTGTGGCTTTGCCAACCTGTGTGCTCACATGTATAGCGTCTCTACACTGGTTTGCATGCCTGTTGTAGCCCCTTGCACCATTAGGTGATGTTCGACTATGGGTGCTTGTACCACCACCTTACACTGTAAGCTTTATGCTTTCTTGCACTCTTTGAACTGTACTATGCACTTTGTGTATCTAGCGCCCTGATGCCTCAGGGTTTGGTGCGCTGAAATAAATGTAAAACATAAATAAATAAACACATATGATTCTGGTGGTATTCCATTCCACATGCATCTAATTTTGATGGCATACTGTCCAAATCTATAATTCCTAAGGCGTTTGAAGTTTATTAACTGACATTAACTAATGAAGTTGTCTGATGAACTTGTTTAAGTGATAAGTGACAGTACTGTAACATTTTTTAATTGGGTCTGCTGTCGTTCTATCCCACATTTCTCCAACTTCGCTGGTATACTGTCCAACTTTCCAATTCCACAAAGGAGGGGCGTGCAAACAAAGCTAGCCCTTGGTGTAGTATCCTTACCAGCGACCAAGCCGCTGTGTCCAATGCATAGCAGTCGCATGGGGGCGAGCGAAGCAAGCCTCTCGAGAGTGTTGGGTGTCAAAGGTTCCAGGGGGGCTGAGCCCCCTAGATCTTATATACATTCTGTTGCAGAATGTTATACACATCAGACAGGGGTGGACTTGCCTATAGGAAACACTGCATATTTCCCGGCAGACCTGTGCACCCCCTTTGTGTGAAAACCTTTTTTATTTTAAAAATATTCTTATAGGAAAAGGGTTGGGCTTGCTGAAAATGTGTACTGTGGGGCAACTTTGAAAACTATTTCCAGTGCCTCTTTTGGTTCCCAGCGGGGATGTCATTTCACCAAAAAGCCAGGGGTAGTGGAAGTGAAATCACATGACTCTTGGCCTCTGATTACATCACAGGAAGTGATATCATTTGACCCCACCCCAATGTGACATCACAGGAAGTGAAGTAACATGACCTTTTACCCCTTGACAAAATAGGAAGTGGCATCACAGAGCATTGTTCCTAAGTATACTATGAAAAATATGGTTACAATTTCACTGTAACGTGATAAACATTTCATATAAGAATTGATCACCTTATGTATTGGCAGAAAAAAACATGCTATAATTGTAACTTGCGAAAAGCAAAATACATAGTTCAAAGTGGATGCTTATTCTACTCTAAATGCATTTTGGAGTATTTCGTCTGCATTGTGAATTTGAGGTGTTTAAGAACAGACTAAATCAGTGACTCACCCCCTGAAGTGGACCTGAAATAAACCCTTCATGAGTCTAGCAATGATTGTATAGAATTCCAGAAAGACAAATTATTTGTTATTCCTATTCTTTCTTATTCAGGGCCACTGCTCAAAGTGTTACACTTGTGGAAACCCCTGTTTGTTTTAAGAAGAATGAACAAAAAAGCCAGCCACGCTACAAAGAAAGAGCCATATGGCATTGGCCACAGCCCAGGAGCTTCAATTTGTAAAAAAACCCAAAAAAAACATTTCTGTTTTGTTTTAGGGGAGGCAAGGGAGACCTCAGGGGTCGCAAGTGCGACACACGGCAACCTCTAAATGACTTCCCTGGTTCCCAGTCCATCCCTGACCTGACATCAGGAATGTGTTACTTTTAAGTATACTTCACCTTGACATCACTTTCATTCAGACACTGAATAACTTAAAGCACCAGTGAGGTGATACATAATAGGAGGGACAGGTAAGGAGTGAAAACAGAATACATCAAAATAGACAATTCATTTTTTTTGTTTTAATTGCACAGTTGTCAAATGGAAAGATAGAATAAAGGACTATATTTTATGATAATGTCCCATTTTAAAAGGAAACATGTCATTGAGTTATTTTAGACTGATTTTTAGTCTATCAATTTCATTATTAAATCAATAGTAGAAAAAAAGAAAGGGCCTAGCAGTTTTGTTGAGACGATCGAACACATCACCAAAAAGAGATTGAAGCTTCCTGAGAGCTTAAATCACATTTGCGAACAATTAGAATAAAACAACATTATTCCATCACGAATTATTTTTTCTACAATAGACATTACATACTGTTCATTCATTATATGAAATTGATTCTTGACACGCAGCCCAATTTAATTCAAGAGAAGGCAAAAGTCTCATTCCCCTGAAAGCTGGTGACCAATGTCCATCCTGCAAAGGAAGAAGACTGTTGCTCGCCACAATCCTGAGACCACTTCTGTATGTAGTAGTGAACCGATGGAATGAGATACTCAAGTTGTTTGACAAAACGGTTTTACTGGGCACCTCATATATGTAGTGTTGCTGGTGCAGCCAAATAGAATTCAATGCAGTACATGCTTATTATTGCCCATAATCGATGTATGTTTCAACCAAGACGATCCTTACTCCCAGCAGTGGTGACACACTTGTGCATTAGGCAGTACATTTGGAGCATCTAAATGCGAGTTGATCACTTGCGATATAAAGAACTGCTGCTGCCACATGTGATTTTTTTTTTGTGTATTCTGTATATAGAAAACATTTACACTGTTACTCAAAAAGTACAATTTGACTTACGTATACAGAAGATCATTTATCTACCTCAGAACCACTCAAAGTGCATAAAAGGCAGTTTCTATACATTAGCTACACAAACAAAATAAAATGAATTGTTCCAATAAATAACACGTAAAAACAGTTAACCACCAGAATAATAAACATTTTCCCCTAAGAGACTTTCTGGCATAGACTCTTTAGTGGTCATGAGATCTCTATAACAATAGCATTAGTCCAGAGTCTAATTGACATCCATGCCTGTCAATTAGACTTTTGACTAATGCTATTGTTAGGTAGATCTTGTGACCACTTAAGAGTCTATGCCAGAAAGTCTCTCTCTCTCTCTCTCTCTCTCTCTCTCTCTCGAGAGAGAGAGAGAGAGAGAGAGAGAGAGAGAGAGAGAGAGAGAGAGAGAGAGAGAGAGAGAGAGAGAGAGAGAGAGATTTTACTTCTTAAGAGTGTCAATTCTATTTAGCATAATGTGCTTTAGTGATTCTAATGAGGAATCATCACAGCAGAGTCTACAGTGCCAATCATGAAACAGAACATACTGAACAGTTCCAATCTCTCGAGGGTGCCCGAGAGATTAAGTGAAAATATAGCGATAGGTTGGGCTGGGAAATGTACAAAGATACTAAGAAAGTACACTGTCTGAATAATGCATTTTCCCATACTCTTTCAAAAATGTGTAATTATCAATAACCTCCTGATATCGACTCGATTACAATATCCCTGCTTTTCTTTTTAAGCTAACGGGATTGATGAGAAATGTGTCTTTCTGTAGACACCAGTCAGACACAATCCTTTATGAATTCATTAAGAACCACTGACCAACTTGAGTGCATCAAAAGATTCAGGTCTTTAAACAATGACTCAGTGGCAGTTGCTAACAATCTTTGCATACAGTTTTAGATAAAGAACCTCCCGGTTTTAATGTGAAGTTCAAGTTTAATTTATATAAATGGTAAGGAATTTTGAAAAACCTAACAATTTCTTCCAAGAACTGTCCTCCAAAGTTTCAAGATCCCTCCTATTTATCTAGAACAATTCACATACTGAAAGTAAGGCGGGTAACACTGCCCACATAGTATCGCAAAAGGGACACCATAGAACATGTGCAGAATCTTTTGTAAATCCTGTGCATTTGTGCCAGATAGAGCATCAACCTTGGGACAATCTAAGAATCCAAATCAAAGAAAACTCTCCATACTAACTCTAGTGGGCCTCACACAGCCGATGTAGCCCCCTGATTTAATGGCGTGGCTTTATCAGCCTGTGTCGCGAGCCCCTCCACATTACTCACTGCTGGATCGCTTTTTCCTCTCATCAACAATGTCATCAAGCAATAGCCCCTTTCCATTATTCCCCATGTATGCCTTGCTAACTTACTACACACACACCATGCTGCTGTTCCATCCTAGTAAGGCGGGGAATATCCTGTTGCAATTGCCAAACTGAATCTTCCATGTCTCTTGCCTACTGTAACATGTTAGTAACAAGTGCCCACCGTGCGCCATGTCACTGTTGTAATACTGCATGCACATTGTGTTATATTATTGACCCATCATGGGGTTATGTCCCCCTGAATGTCTCAAATTGTGTGGTCTTGTGCTTTATCCTTGTGATGTGTTGCTATCACCATGAGGTGATGCTTTGCCAGAATGTGCACTCATACCTATTTTGTCAGTCATGTTTGTCTACATACATGAAGTAGCCCCTATAGCATGACGTGAGACTTTGCCAGAAAGTGCATTCATACCTATTGTGTCACTCATGTTTGCTTGCATACATGAAGTAGCCCCCGTACCATGAGGTGAGGTTTCACCAGAATGTGCTCAGATACCTTTTTTGTAACTCATGTTTGCTTACATACCTGAAGTAGCCCCTCATACCATGAGGCACGCTTTTGCCAGAATGTGCACTCATACCTATTCTGTCACTCATGTTTGCTTACATACCTGAAGTAGCCCCATACCATGAGGCAGGACCTCACTGGAGTGTTCTGTAGACACTCCCCTATGTTTGTGACCCTGTGCTTATTGCTATTTCACTCAATGTGTGTATATTTTCACTGCCACCTACTGTTTTTGTACTGCTATCTCTCAAATCCTGTACAAGCGCTGTGACACCTCCGCGTCTGGGCGCTATACAAATGTAATAAATAAATACACAAATAAATAAAATAAAACATAGCCACTGCAGGCTCGGTTGAAGTATCACAAGTATTTCAAACTGTCTATTTTGGCTATTTTGCCCCCTTGATTGAATAGTTGAAATGCCTGGGTTTTGGCCTGCGACCCACAATCGTCATAATCATTGACTTTGTTGAATGAAATTCCAGGGTATTGGTCCTGGTCCTTAGATATAGGTGATAGCTTTCAATAAGACGAGAAAGCACATTCTGGGTCTTATCAAACAAAATGATCTAGTCCGCAAATAAAAGTGCCTGGATAAGGAGATGTCCCAATTTAGGTGCATATGAATTGCATCGAGCTAGATGGTCAGCGAGGTCGGATAAATGTAAATTAAAAAGAGCTGGGGCAAGAAAACAACCCTGCCCAAGTCTAACAAAAGTCTGTAGATGAGTACCCATGGTGCAAGTATTGTTCAGTCTCACTTGTATTGTAGTTTTAGAATGGCGATGAACACGCATATTCAGTAAAGCCCCAGGTATCCCCCAGTTGTACAGGTTATTCCAAAAAATGTGGTTGATCAATACAGTTGAAAGCACAAGAAAGGTCCACTGATGCCATATATACATTTTTAACCTGAGGCATTTTTTCGTGCTTGACTAAGGAGCAAGTTTACCAGCAAACCATTCCAAGATGTACCATAACCCTTCGGAAGCCTGTTTGGAACCTAAATGGGTGATGTATTGATAATGCCCCAGAGGAAAGGTCATCCAAAAGAAGTGTGCAGAGATAATTGTCTGGATTCTGGCATCCCCCTTTCTCATATATTCGCACAACATATACAAATTGTCAGGTTGTTGGAAAAGGACAGCACATTGATATGTTCTTAAGGGGGCAGTCAACACCCCAGCCCATAGCTCTGGATTTTGGTTAAAGACTATGATTGGTATCTCATTTGGGCCCATAGGTGCCAAGTTTCATGATTTCTTAATCTTTACTATAATTGACTGGCGAGAAAAAAAAAAAAAAAAAAACCATACCAGGCACCTAAAGTATTTATGTCAAATGATAGCCTAGTCACCATCAGAGAACCACATTTGTTCTTAAAATGATTGTGCCAGGCCGAAACGGATATGACATTAACGAGAGCAGATGACAATTTAACGTGACTCATATTAGTTTTCATGATAGTCTTCCAAAACGTTCCTGTGTCAAACATATTTATAATGGACAACATATATTGGATATTGAGTAGAGTTAGTTAAATCTTGTGTCCCTTTAACAAGTTCCTGTAGTTTTGCTTAAGTAACTTGGATTTAGGAGATCGTACTAAAATAGACAAAGATGCATCTTGAGAAACTTCCCTCAGGTTCCTCCAAACAATCTTTTTCTTCTGTGCAACAAAGCAGTCATATTTATGTGTACGAACAAATGTTCCACTGGTCCCCTTTGGAAATGAGGTGGAAACCAACTGCAAACCTGAATTAATGAGTTAAGCAAAGTACAATGAGCCCAAACGTGTTCCCATCATCAGGTCTTTGATTTCCGAACACTATCAGAAAAAAGCCACATTAAAATTCTTAATGGCTTTAAACGACCAAAACAGACGATTCTTTTGGCTAAATCTTGTGGCATCTGAGAGTTTTGAAGCTTGGGAATTTGAAGTACAAAATGCAAAATGATACTACTTAATAACCTTATTTTGACAAATAGAGATTCAGCAGCACAAAATAAAATCAATTGTAAACCTACTGTTTCCTCAATGCTCTGTATGACGACCTGGCATGTCACCAGCTACCAGCCACATTACTATTTATCTTGTACATCTGCCAATTAATCATAAACTCATTCCAAAGAACCCCACTCTTATTGTGAAAGCCATTAGTAACACCAATATATTGAGTAGTGAAATGTGAAGATGTATCAGGTATGCAACAATTGAAATCCCTGTTAGTGCAATTTCACCTATCCCATAATCCTCATACCAAGCTAGAAGAATCCTTTCAAGTGGCACAAAGAGAGAGGTCCATGTAGGATGCCAATAAAGAGTCATTAATAACAGACTAATTGATTTCTTACATTTGTATCCAGGCCAAGAAAAACGTTGTCGCAATAAAAGAGTCAGACTCTGAATCACCAAACTCTACTCAGGAGCACAATGCGTTTTTTACCCCGAATTATAGGCCCCATAGGGTCGCCCTCGATTCCTCTTTTTTATCCTTTTCGAAGTACACAGTATAACCATCAAGGATCGGTGCAGCCATCAGCAGACTTTCTGGTATAAACACATTTCATAATGAGACAAATCAAGCAACCCTTGTGAATGAGTAATATAACAGCACAAACCCCTGGTATTCCATGATAAAAGAGAACAGACTAGTGAATTAAACATGATGTTGGACAAACTGACCTTTCTTTTGATTCAGGGAAGAAGCTAGCAACGACCAGCCATGTTCAACTGATGTTACAGGTTGTGGCGACACATACACTTGTTCCACTCTAGAACGGTCCAGTTGGTGTTTGCAACATAAATCATCACACAAGCTACCAGTTTGAGTATAGCTGGAAACATCCAAACCCATACTAGCAAAGGTTTCCAATTGCTTCAGAATTAAATAAAACTTCTATTTAGATTTAAAATGTAACACAACTCTGCAACTCTGTCCGTACAATGATCCTCTTTGAATTCCACTCGATTAATGTTGGAGGATTCCAGTAATCTCAAAGACAGACTCATTGAAAAAAGTTCCAGGATCCTAGTTCGGTTAAGAGGCATTGAGTCGGGGTAGTGAAACATATATTTGATTAAAAGAGTCGAGAACTCTGACTTCAAGACTCCCAATTGTTGGTTCTGCTTTGCATGCCCCACAGGAAGAGATGGAAGAGCAAGCTGATTTGCCTTGGGTTTTAATGGGGACATTTTAGAGTAAGACATTCCTGGTATATTCAAAGGACAGTGAATGTGAACAACCGGCGAGTGCCACCTTGTGTCAAGATGATGCATCCCCTTCCACATGATCATAGGGGTGGGTTTTAGAGGTAGTTGCTTCAATGGATGGCACCTAGAGCCAACCAAAGAGGACTCAATTCCATCGACCTCTGTGCAAGGGAATTTGATTGCACATTTTGATTGGTCGTGGTGGGAGTTGAAAAGTAGGACAGATGGACTTTTTCTCAGTGATGGATTTTCTGGCAGTACACTGACAAGAAGACTTGTTTTTCTTTTTCTTAGTTTTACGGGTGTGGATGTTCATGGCCTGTGAGAGAGAATGACCTGAGGTTTCCCAGGGCAAAAGCATTAGTTCCTCATCTGGATTTAACAACCATAGGAACCTTCTCAAATGACACATCTTATGGGTGCATCTCTCATAGTTTTTTATTGCCTTGGGTTGCTTGATATTTTAGGAGCGGGGTATGGAGTCGTGTCAGGGTATGATGCCTGCAACCCACTTACAGAGTTATTTGGGATTTTCATAGTACTTTTAGCCTCACTGATTCTTAAAGACTCAACAGAAGCTGAACATGTGAGTGGGTTATCAATTATTATCAAAGGAGGTATCAGGTCGCTAGAAGAAGAAATAGGCAAAGACGATGGAGACATTAAAGGTAAGGCAAGGCCATCTCTTGGAGTTCCCAATAAAGGAAAAATATTGGGAGACATGTTTGTCTGCCGGGATTGCTGGGAACTGGGACCCACATACCACCACATTTTTGCAATCATCCTGGAGTTGGCTCTTATATCTTATCTCAAGGTAGCGTAAAGTCTGACCAGTGATTGGAGTGTGAAATAGATTGCCATGTTTGTAGTTGAGCCAAAACTATATATATATGTATGGTATTTTTGTCATGTTTAGAAGCAGATGTGCTTAAGACATTTGCCAGGGAAAAGTCCAAAGCATGTCTAGCCGTGTCCAGCCTTTTAACTGTAGAATATACAGTCACCAATATAGAAAGAATAGAGTCCTCAAAGAGGGCAGGTTAGGTGAGGTGTTAATCAATCTCTCTATGTGGACCAGACTTTTGTCCTTCATTCTCCAAATTCGTGCACAATTTAAAAAAAAGAGTTTTCAGACTACACCACGGGTCGAATTCAGGGGAGGGACAATTGATTCCAAAATACTTGGGTGGACGAGGGTGCTCTTGAGGCTTTAGGGACTGTTCTCATACCAATACAATCCATTGATGCAACAGAATCTTGTGAGTCAGGGGGCAGATGTGCTGTCATAATCCCATCCAAACTAGTAGGGGGAATTTCTGTGACATCAGGGAAAGGACTGAAGAGTCTCTAGGGGAGTCCCTAGGGTCAACCATACCAACAGACGTTTTGCTGGGGCCAGTTCATAGATTACATCTTGGTTAGATGTTCAATTGGATAAGTAAGTACCTTGATTAAAAGCAAGCTGCAGGAAAAAAAAAGAATGTCCGGTTATAAATAATCTCAGATCTTCCCTACTAGTGGAGCCACCAGTAAAACCCCTTAAAAGGAGCTCAGAAGAGTGGCTGCCCTAACGATCGAGCTGTAAACAACTAATGGTCCGTGCCCGACTCACAGCACCCCTCCATTCACTCAGAACCAGTTAAAGAATTATTACCTTGCAAGCTGAGCATGTATCAGCTGCCCTTTCTGTGTCACGAGTCTTCAACAACACAGCCGTCTATGCTCAGAAGAGGGGCCGGATGCTGGCTCATCTCCAAAGGATAACAGGATAACGTCAGATGAACCATAATTGAACACAAAGTAGCTGGGCCACATGATATTGCACTGGCTGAGTAACAGCCGCACCACCCCTACGAGACCATACAGGCTCTCGCTCACACCCTATGTTCCGTGGAGAATTGTGGCAACGGCCCACTACTGTTGACACTTAGGATCCCAACATTTTTAAGCATCAGTATGGCACCGTGTCTGGGGCAGGTTCACCAGCTCAGCTCAGCACCAGCTCCAATGAAACATCATTGTCTTCTCTGCACGGCCAAACTGCAGGAACTGCCCTCTATTGCTGCCGCTAGACTGACTAAGGGTCCCAGCGTTTTTAAGCTGCAGCACAGAACATCATGTGTGGCGGGTTTGCCAGCGCAGCTAAGCTCTCGATCCAGGAAAACAAAATGCTCTGCTCTGCCAAACTGTGGGAACTGACGCTGATGATCGCAGCGTTTTTAAGTGTCAACACGGAACAGCGTATGGGGCGAGTTCAACAGCTCAGATCAGCTTGGCTCCAATAAAACATAATGCATGAACTGCCCACTAGTGCTGCACCATCTTATTACATTGAAGTCCATTGGTGCATAAGACAAATCCAAAAGAAACACATCCACTGAATGAATTTGCTCCAATATCTTATGCAGATTATGAGGCATAAATGAAACAAAAATACCTTAAGTTTAATACTTACAACAATGTGTATTTTACTGGTTTTTAATTGGTGTTTTGGATATTGTAACATGCTACTTGAAGCTACTGCATTGTGCTCAGAAGGAAAGAAAGAACGGGGAAGAACGGAGAAGGGATGGAATTGAACAGGTAAAGACAAGAAACAAAGAAAAACCCAGATGATCTGTTCTTGTGATGGAACTTCTAGCTATGAAAGTAAAACTTTGAAGGGCACATCGTTATGGTGAAAGCACCTAATGAGGCCATCTACACTGTAATGCTGGTATCCATTGTTTTGCTGGGTATCTGCAATCCAACCTTATAAGGATGTGGCCCAGAGCAGCAAAGTGGTTTGTGGAACCAAAAGTCAGGCACCAACCCACAGAGGAGGTGAAAGGAGCCCAATCTCAGAACAAGACTACAGGACAAGAATAAGAAAGGCATAAGAGTTCAGGCTCACACTCCCAAGTCCTGATGGAATAATCCAAGAAGATGAACCAAAAGTTACAATTACAAACGATTTCAAGGAAGTAACCAAAGGAGAGTCCAAACTTCAAGGGGGAAGGCCACAGAAGCAATCCCGGGGGGAGGGGAGAAATGGAGAAGAAGGCTGCTCAATTTGTTGAGGAGCAAAGAGCCTTAGAGGAAGGCACCGAAATGTGTGAATGCCACATTGTGCATTCTCAGACATGGTGAGAATTATAGATCCTTTGCTCCTGCAAGAGTCGCCACTAGGTGTGGCCCTTCTCTGTGAGGAAAGGCAACCACCGCTTTCCACCCTCCGACGTCTGTCACCTAATCCTGTATTAGCGTTTTACCACCACATATTTAGTGCCTTAAGTAAAACACAGTACCCTGAGATATCTGGCACTTTGAAGCCTTGATAGTAAAAGCAGAATTCTTCATTGCTTGAAGTACCTGTTTCAGATGGGAAGGATAGCCTTGCCAGGTGCGTCTGAATTCTTCAACATTATTATCACCACTAATAGATAGTAACTTGAAGTTTTACTCACATAGCTTCACACGAGGTTGAGATTGCTGAATTTCATTCGAAGAAATAGGTATGTCTCCCCCAAGTCACGAAAGAGACCAATAATTGTGCTCTCAGTGATCTGAGGCTGGCATCCATGGGAAACCCACAGGGGAAGAAAACCTGCCGTAGAGATGCTGCAGCTGTATCCAAAGACTGTATCCATGAAGCTGAAGGTAAGATGGAAATCCCTCCGTGAGTAGAATTCCGAAGCGGCTGCAGGCAGCAACAAGGAGGGGAGAAGTTGGAGAGGAGTGAGAAGGCACCAGCTAAACGCCGTGGAAAGAGAAGGAAGGCAAGTTATGCTCAGAGTGGTGGGACTGCGAGGAGGTAAGAAAGAAATAATGCAAAGAAGGCAAAGGTTGGAAGGGTATAAGAGGTAATTCAAGGAGCATAGCGAAATAGCATACAAGGGAGCAAAGTAGCGATGCACCTGCCCGAAGTTCTGAAGGCATTAAATAGATTCGGGTAGGTGGCGGTCGCCATCTTGGAAAGAACTAGACCCATGCATTGGAATTGGAATAACGGAACAAAAAAGCCGCCATCTTGGTTTATTTTGAGTGTAGCTGGGATGATATTTTTCCATTACATCCATAAGGATCTCTGTGTGGTTCTGACAGTATGCCCTCCCCGTGGGGTACTAGGTCCTGGTTTCCATGGATGCGTGCGGTGGAATTTGCGAAGGAGATCTGAAGCATGTACAGATGAGGCAGGCTCCCAAATGCGGTCGGATGGTGCATAACCTTTCCAGTCTATAAGGTATTGCAGAGAGCCCCTGTAGTACCTTGAGTCACAAATGGCTGCAACTTCGTATTCAGGCCCTCCAGAGGTTAAAACCGCAGGAGGACAGGAATTCTGTTGTCTGTGAAATTTGTCTTCGATGTCTTCCTTGAGTTGAGACACATGGAATACGTTGTGTATCCGATGCCAGGTCTTAGGTAGTTGTATCTTTCAGACGACTGGTCCTATAGCCTTGATCACTGGAAAAGGACCAAATACTTGGATGAAAGTTTAGTAGGGACCAGGTGTTTGGGCAGCTATTTAGCAGAAAGCCAGACTTGATCCCCTGGGTTGAAGACGATTTCCTGGGAACGCTTTCTGTCCGCTTTTTGCTTGACTTTAGCCCTGGTATCTTTGAGTGTAGTAATAGCCTTCACATGGTTTTCTTGGATTTCCTTAACCAGGGAGTCCACCGAAGGGATCTTTGTAGAGGAGGGAGTGGTAGTGGGAAAGACAGAAGGATGGAACCCATAGGAACAATAGAATGGAGACATTTGAATTGCTGAATGTAGTGTCATATTATTTGCGAATTCCGCATATGGTAGCAGGGTGCTCCAATTACCTTGGGATGCTGAGACAAAACAGCAGAGGTATTGTTCTAGGGACTGGTTAAGTCTTTCTGTCTGCCCATTAGATTGAGGGTGATATCCGGATGTAAGGTTTTGCTTTATTCCCAAAGAACGACACAACGGATTCCAGAAGGCTGAGATGAATTGTGGTCCACAATCTGATATAATGCTCTTGGGTAATTCGTGTAATCAAAAAATAGTTTGTAGAAAACAGGAAGCCAGTTGAGCAGCGGAAGGTATTTTAGTTAAGGGAATGAAGTGAGCCAACTTGGTCATGGAATCTATTGTCACCATTATGGTAGTGTATTGAGAAGAAGGAGGTAATTCAGCTATGAAATCCATAGATATTTTCTCCCATGGTTGAGATGGCAAGGAAGGATGTATTAGTTTTCCCAAAGGCAGTTTACGAGGATTTTTGAAATGGATACAAATGGTACAGGATGCTACGTAGTCTTTTATGTTTTTGTGCATAAGAGGCCACCAGAAGAAACAATGGATCAATTAATAGGTGGTGGCCTGTCTGTGGTGTCCGGCTGTTTTGTGGTCATGACAGAGATGGAGTATTTGTTTACGTAAGGTCTTGGAAGGTATGTAGAGTTGCCCTGAATGGTAACAAAGCTCTTTTTCTTGAACTAGTTGATACTGTTGTGTCTCTTCAGAAGTGATGTCTTTACTGTGTTTCTTGATCTCTTGCAATAGGGAGGAAACATAATACATGAAGGTGGTTTGAGGCAACATCTTTTCGTTCTTCAAAAGAGATCGGTCTTCGTATAAACTGTGTGATAATGCATCTGCAATCCGATTGCTGGTTCCTGGTATGAAAGTAATAACCATGTCGTAAGATGAACAAAAAATGAGCCCACCTACCCTGGCGTGAATTTTGGCATTCAAAGTTTTGGAGAGACTTTAAGTTCCGGTGGTCTGTTCGGACTAGAATGGGATGTTGAGCTCCTAATAATAGGTGCTTCCATTCTAGACATGCTCTTTTCATGGCCAAAAGCTCTTTTTCTAATACTGTATAAATACATTCGGCTGGAGTGAGGGTTTTTGACATATAAGCAACAGGGTGTTCCGTACCATTAGATGATGTTTGTTTAAGCACCCCTCCTATTGCTGAAAATGAAGCATCTGTCTCCAGTATGAACAGTTTCTTTTGGTCTGGTAACCTCAGGATAGGAGCTGTTGAAAAGGCAAATTTGAGGGTCTCAAAAGCCTGTTGTGTGTCTTGGGTTCAACAAAAATGTTTGCCCTTTTGTAATAATGTTGTGAAAGGTTTGATCACTGAAGAACATTTTGGGATGAATTTACGATAGAAAGTTGAAAATCCCAGAAATCTTTGTATTTCTTTGATGTTATGAGGGGGTTTTCAGTCAACGATACCCTTAACCTTTCTGGGATCCATTGCGGCTCCTTCTGCAGAAAGGATGTAACCCAAGTAGTAAGAGATATTGGGTTGATGGAAAGAATACTTTTCAAGTTTGACAAAGAGATGATTCTTTTGCAGTCTTCTCAAGACCTCTGCCACGTGTTTAACATGCTCTTAAGGATCCTTAGAAAATATGAGTATATCGTCAAGATATACTATCAGAGAATGTAACAGAAGATCAGAGAATATGTGGTCAACGAAGCGTTGAAAGACAGAAGGAGCATTTGCTAGTCCGAATGGCATTACGCAATACTCGTAATGACCAAATGGTGTACGAAAGGCGGTTTTCCATTCGTCTCTGTGTTTAATTCTGATGAGATGATAAGCTCCTCTTAAGTCCAATTTGGTGAATATGTTAGCACCTCTGATAGCTTCCAGAATGTTCTGGATTAATGGAAGAGGGTAGCGATCCTTGCAAGTCACCTTATTCAGCCCCCTATAATCAATACATGGCCTTAATTCCTTGCTGTCCTTCTTTGAGATAAAAAACAAGGAAGCTCCTGCACGGCTCTTGGATTTAGTAATAAATCCATGCCGAAGATTGGCTTGAAGGTATTCTTTCAGTGCCTCCTTTTCTGGTCCGGAGAGTGTATACATTCTTCCAAATGGCACTTGTGCCTCAGGAATTAGGTCGATGGAACAATCATCTTGCCGATGAGGTGGTAGATCTTTACATTCTTTGTTAGAAAAGACGTCTTGGTATTCCAGATAACATTCTGGTAACAGGTTGAGATTTGATACCACAGACGTATTGGAAGGAGTACTGTATTCTGAAGAAGAAGTGAACAAGCCTATAGCTCCTTCCATGCGGCAGTTTGTCAAACAATGTTCAGAACCCAAAAAGAGGATACCTGTGGTCCAGTTTATGAAGGGATTATGCTTGACTAACCAGGGAAGGGCCAAGATCAGAGGATAATGTGCTGCCTTAATCAGATCAAAAACAATCTTTGCTTGATGGGAATTGATTTTCAAGATGACTTCCTCTGTGTTCTCTTTTATAGGACCTGATAGAAGCAGGGTTCCATCAACTCCTTCGACAGGGACTGCCACGTCTTTGGTTCTTCTGGGAATTAGATTGTGAGTAGTCCATTCAGTGTCCATAAAAATACCGGCAGCCCCGCAATCAATAAGGGCTAGTACCCCGGGAAGACGCTTGCCATGCAGAACTAAAGTAACCGGGAGTACCACCATATTCTGAGATGTGGGAAGACAATCTAGGGAACTCCTAGCTCGGCACCTGCTCATGGTTCCTTTCATGGATAGGTATCAGCGTTTTCCGAACATTTTGGGGGAACCAGAGTGCACTCTGTTAAGACATGCTTATCTGAACCGCAATACATGCAAAGACCTAGCGTTCTGCGTCTAAGTCTTTCTTCCGGGGTCAGTGGACCTCTGGTTGCTCCCAATTGCATTGGCTCCCCTTCGTCTAGACCTCGTGAAGGTCTGTCAGGGCGGCTTGGATGGGGTATCAGACGATTCCGAGATTTGCGTTTCTCATTATTTCTCTCCTGAATGCGGTAATCCATCTGGAGTACAAGTGAAATCATTTCAACAAGGTTAGGGGATCTTGGGACGCGGGACATTTCGTCCTTGAGTTCGTCACAAAGATTTCTCCGAAATATGGTAATTAGGACATCGTCAGACCATGCAGTTTCTGCCACTAATTGTTTTAATTGTGTTATGAAAGAGAGAA
Organism: Ambystoma mexicanum; assembly: GCF_040938575.1. Lineage (NCBI taxonomy): Eukaryota > Metazoa > Chordata > Amphibia > Caudata > Ambystomatidae > Ambystoma > Ambystoma mexicanum. The sequence goes on from NC_090921.1 coordinate 923,204,183, forward strand.
TCTCTGTGTTACCTTGACATAGGTCCAGTAACTGTTCTTGAGCCATGACCACTAACTCTCGTCTACCAAACATGGCTTGTACACTATTGATGGACACAGTGAGTGAATCCATCAACTGGTTGTTGGTAGTAACAAGGGGCGATGCCTATGCCAGAGCATTCCCAGACATGTTTGATATCATGTAGCTAACCTTAGCTCTCTCTGTAGGAAAGAATGTGAGTTTGAGAGAAAACTGAACCATACAGGAGTCCAAATATTCCTTAAATATTTTAGGATTACCATCAAAATTCCCCATCAGTAAGGGTCCCGGAGGTATTTCGGATCATGAGGTAACCATTTGCCATAGCAACTGGTTTTCATTTTTTAAAGTTTGCATGTCAGTATTCAAAGTTTGGACCGCGGATATCAACTGTTGTACTTGCTGATCCATCTTCTTTTTCGGGCGTCACTATCTATCACCACTAAAGATAGTATCTTGAAGTTTTACTCGCGTAGCTTCACACAAGGTTAAGGTTGCTGAATTTCATTCGAAGAAATAGGCATGTCTCCCCCAAGTCACAAAAGAGACCAATGATTGGGCTCTCAGTGACCGGAGGGCGGCATCCATGGGAAACCCTCAGGGAAAGAAAACCTGCCGTAGAGATGCCGCAGCTGTTTCCAAAGACTGCATCCGCGAAGCTGAAGGTAAGATGGAAATCCTTCCGTGAGTAGAATTTTGAAGCGGCTGCAGGCAGCAACAAGGAGGGGAGAAGCTGTACAGGAGCGGGAAGGCACCAGCTAAACGCTGTGGAAGGAGAAGGAAGGCAAGGTATGCTCTGAGTGGTGGGACTGCGAGGAGGTAAGAAGGAAATAATACAAAGGAGGCAAAGGTTGGAAGGGTATATGAGGTAATTCAAGGAGCGTAGCGAAATAGCACACAAGGGAGCAAAGTAGCGACGCACCTACCCGAAGTTCTGAAGGCACTAAATATATTCGGGTAGGTGGCGGTCGCCATCTTGGAAAGAACTAGACCGATGCATTGGAACTGGAAAAACAGAACAAAAAAGCTGCCATCTTGGTTTATTTTGAGTGTAGCTGGGATGATGTTTTTTCCATTGCATCCATAAGGATCTCTGTGTGGTTCTGACAATTATGGACACTGTGGACTACATATTTTACTATCCTATAAAAAATGTCAGGAGCATTTTTAAAAATCAAAAGACATAAAATTGAACAGGCTGTGAACCTGTTTTGTCGGAAATTATGACTTTTCTTTTGCTCATTCAATCACACCAACTTGCCAGTACCCAACCCTAAGGTCAAAGATTCCCATGTACTTGGCAGTGCCTAATTGGCAATAGTTGCATCTGCATGAGGTATTGGGTGAGCAGTTGGCTTAGTCACAGAATTGAGTCGCCTGTCATCCATACAAATGTGGACTTCAGTTTTACCATTGCTGGACATTTTACTCATATGCTCAACAGGACTATCTTATCGGCTATGGGAAGGCTCAATAATCCCTAGGTCCAACATCTTCGAAACTTCCTTCATGATGGCATCCCTCACCTTGTCAGACAGCCAATGAATTCTGCATTTCACCCTCTTAATGTATTCTGTGTCTGTGTCATGGGCACACCAGTCTGCATGACCGGGATTCATTAAGAATTGACCACCAAACTGGCCAAATGCTGTTGTGATAGGTTTCATTAAGAATTGACCACCAAACTGGGCAAATGCTGTTGTGATAGGTATGCACAGATATTCACACCCTCTCTATGAACTCATTTGTAGCTTCTGTGTTTAGCATCTAGGAGGTGATCTGTCTCCCCTCAGGCTCACCATCATCCACTGGAATCAACAAGTCATTCCTGATTTAATGTGGTTTCAGATGGTTGAGATGAAAGACCCTATGCTTCTGCCTAGCAGCCTTTGTATTAATAAGGTATTTTGACACACTGATGTTTTCTAGAACCCCATACAGTCGAGTTCACTTATTTTGTAGTACACAGGGTTTGACAGGTTCCGTAATCCATACCATTCTGGTTATGCAAGTCTTTCAGCAACTCCTGGCTAGCCTTGAGATTCTAGAGTGTTCCATGTACTGGTCCGTTTTGGATCTTAACCTATGTATATAATCCACTACATTTTGGAAAGGGCTTTGGGGATACATTTCCATCCTTCAAACACCAGACGTGGAGTACCAATAACAGGATGGACAAACATAAGCTCAAAGGGACTGGACTCTATTCTGTTCTGTGGTACCTCGAGTACGGTCCGATGATCACTTGCAGTGTCTTGTTAAGTTTTTCAATAAGCCTATTTGTTTGGGGATGGAACACTATAGAGTACATAAATTAATCCACAATCCTCATGCATTGCCTTCATATACTCAGATATGAAGTTGGAGCCCCTGCCAGAAATAATTTCTTTAGGTATCCCCACATTAGAGAATATTCATAGCAGAACATTATCCATCACATGGGCCTTAATTCTCTCCAAAGTGACTGATTCAGGGTACGGGGAGGCATCGTCAACCACAACTCAGATATACCGGTTCAGAGACATGATGTGATAACAAAATAACCCATATTGTCCATTGTTATTCTCACAAAGGTCCACCCAAGCACTGATAGTCAAATTCGGGTGACCTTGGTCACCCCATGTGACTTGACACAAGCTTGGCAAACATTGCAGGAGTGCACACGTTCCTTGATATTTGCACTCATCCATTGTAAGTGAAGGAATGTCCTTAGCAGCAGCAGTCCAGAAGGAACCTCTTGTGCAATTATGTAACAGCTTCTGCCTCAGAATTATTGGGCTCACCGTTCAGGAGAACATTTTCCACGCACACCTTAAACAAACCCAGATTTCACACCCTGACTCTATTCCTCTGCCTGCTATCATAGACCTTCTAGAGTCATGAAATCCTTCTGTGCTTGGCATATTTCAGCCTGACTTGGGTCACCAGCTGAGGACAACTCATTCAGTTCTCTAAGGCTGACAAGCTTAGCTCTGAAGCCACTTGGTCCACCATCACAGGTTCCTTTTCAGTGGCATTGAGTCCTGTGCCACCACAATAGGTATATCAGAGGCCACTGGTACTGTCATGTAGTAGCAGTTCCCTCATTGGGTTTGAGATCTTGTCTCGGTGCTACTGTTGTTCCTACAAGAGACCCACAACTGATCTTTCACCAGAAGAGACATGGGCCTCTGTCTGTTTCCTTATCATTAGCTGTGATGACCACAAGGGTTTATTTGGGAACCAGAAAGGTAATCCCATATCACATGTCTACAGGAGTGGAGTCTTGTATTGCTACTTAGTTCAGCCTTCCAAAGTCCCAATAAGCTCCACTGCTGCCAGTGGGCATTTCCTGATGTCATCAAACCCACTGACTGATCTATCTGGACCGAGGATTATGTGTCCTTATTGCACCCACTGTCCCTTGACAGCAGGGACACTTGCAACTACCTGACCTATGGGTAATTGATCTGCTAGGATGCCCACACTTACTATGGCCTCTTCCATGTGGTCAGCATTGACCACATCCTATTTGGGTATATTTTTGCAGACTGGATCGTCCTTTCTATGTGTCATGTCCCCACAATACAACTTTTCATTGTTACATGTACCATCATTCTTCTTGTCAGTGAGCACTGATGAGCCATGTTGCTGGTGTTTCCCCATCATGTTTTTGGACCTTTCTTGTTATAGAAAAGGGTGTTAACCTGTGGTCTTACCCTCCTTTGGTTTTATTTACCAGACGTGTCTACAGACACTTTGTATCTAGTTGAACTCCAGCATTTACGGGAAACCATGTTAGTACCTATTTGGGAAGAATGTCATCAATAGCTATTGCTTTCACTGCCCCCAATTACAATGAATCTTCCTACGAGAATTGATATCTGGCTTGGGGGGTGAGGATCACTGCTTATCCTCCGAGTCTCCACCTGAGCCAGACCTTCCTCAAATGCTTTGAGCCATTTTAGAGTTTCAGGCATTCCAACATTACCCCATGGGAAGTCCCCGTTCATGCCATATCTCATAAAGAGCAATGGACTTCAGGCACATCACTGAGCCCATGTTCAGTTCCACTTTGCAGAACCCCTGCCAGTATTTTGAGCATTGATTGCACAGTATTTTATTGTGGCTAACTAAACTGTAGGCACAGGTTTTACCAAGTCCACCAGTGTGATGAGATGGCTACTTTCCTGCTAGCGTACAGGGATTAGAGGTGGCTAAAGCCCTTACTCAGCCCTACAATAGTACAAAACCAGCAGTGGTCCCAATCATAAACGGGAAAGAGGCACAGCCTGACAGCTAAACCTACTTTACCCTTCATGGTAGCACAGCCAAGGGCAGGAAATACTCTTCGGCTGAGCTGGCACAGAAGCAATTAAAAAAAAACGATGCTACTGTGGTACTAAAATACAAGAATTTCCAACAAAGGTTATATAAAAAGGGGATCTCCATTTAAACTAATACATACATTACTGGCTAATTCTACTAAGGGAAGGCACAGAGAAAGCAAACTTTAAAATGAAGGGGCACTCTAGGTTTGCAGATAATGGTCCTCAGGAAAAGATATCAGCAGCAAAATGACAAAGTTAATGAATATGTCTTTCAAAAGTTATAGAAAGTGTTTGGTCTTTTAAGGTGACTAAAGGGACAAGGCTGCTTTAAATACCATTAGTTCTTGTCTTTGAGGACTCCAGAGCATCCAGTCAGACTTGTAGGTATTGAACCTGGAGTCTGAGAACTTTTGATGCTGAGCCCGGGGACAGTCATGGAGCAGCAGTGGCGGAATCCAACAATTGTGTGCCTCGAGTGCAGAGCAGCAGAGACTTGCCTAAGGCAGTGAACAGGCTCGACTGGCTTAACACTGCATTGAGGTGCTGTAGCAGCTACGTTTTGGAGCGCAATTTAGCTGGCAGCCAGAAAGACGGTGTTGAGTTGTGAATGCTAGAAGACTCATTGGTGTTCAGATTCAGAAATGGAGGAGCTTAGTCATCAGCACAGAGTGAAACTTCGAGATGTCGAGACAATCATGTGAGGAAAATGAAGATTTCAGTGGTGGCTTACTTGCTGAGGCTTGGATGGCATTGTAGGACATTTGATGATGGAGGGAGAGCGAGGGATCGCTTGCTCAGTGGTTTGGATTCTGTGTAACACAGTTCAGGGTCTGAGGGCCAAGCTAAGTCACTTCTTCTGCCCTACCTAATCAGAAAGGTTTATAGAGATCACTTGCTGGGTTCTGTCACTTCCATTGAGCAGGGACTTGGGTACCACAGCCTCAATTGCTGTATGCTTTGGCCAGGCCGCTGCCCATCCCAAATAGGTCCTTACGATGGTTAGGGCAAAGAGTTTTCCTTTTATTGGAGCTACTTGTTATCGACTCTCTGGCCGAAGACTTTAGAGTAGACTGTACCTGCAATAAGAGTCCAGGGAATCCTTATTCAGGCAGTGTCCAAATATAAATTGGCTAAAAGAAGGTTTTCCCCTGTTGATATAGGCAACATTCAACAGTGTTTTGCTCCATCTGTTACAGTGCCAAGATTGAACTCCCAGAATTGTTCTCTCCCAGACAATTTTAAATGCATCTTTCCACCACCTGGGTCCTTCTTTACTTTCTCAATAGCAAACCCCTTGAACTCATTGTGGAACTCTTTGCAGGGCACAGGTGTCCCACATCATTAAAATGCTGTTCTAATGGTGCTCCCAATCTGTTTTGCTTAATTGTAAATGTGTGTTCAACGATGTGTGTATTAACACCTCTAGTTGTTTTATCAATGTATAGTTTGTTGTACGGGCAGCATATAGCATAAGTACCAATGGTCATTTTGCAATATGTATGGATTTTGAGAGGCCACTTATGGTCTTAATCAAATTCTGTCCAGTTTATTGCTAGGTGGCATACAGTACAATTGCAACATGTGCTATGCCCTACAACTGGTTTCATTTGCCAGTGTTCTCACAAATAAACACTCTTCTTAGTCTCTGCTAGTCTCAAAGCTCTCACTAAGGAATTTTTTATGCTGGCTCCTCTCTTAAAGGCAAAAAAGAGGTTACAATATTTCTGCACAACACAATTCTAAAATATATGCCAATGTCAAACGTTCCCCAGTAATCAACAACTTGGTGCCAGGTGACCATTCTAATGAGAGGACTCTCTTTGAGGCACTGGTTCCCAGATAACTTTCCAAGGAGTGTTCTTGCTCCCTTTGTGGAAGGTCACTGCTCTTCTCAGCAGGATCAACGAAAGGGCTTCATGAACTGTACCCAACATACTGCTGTGGGTATAACCACCCCAAGCAACTCAATACAAACCAGGGAATAATAAGAATGAGTCACCGTTCACCAAGCTGACATTAATGTGCATCAGATGCTTTTAGCTGTTTAATTGTTTAATCTTGGTACCCCCATTTCAAAACTAGACATGGGCCCTCATTACAACTCAGGCGTTAAGGGTTAACGCCACCGTTAACCCTTAACGCCTGATTCCCACCTTAACGCCTGCTTTTTGCAGGCGTTAAGTTCCATGGTGCTAAGGCACCTTGGTGCTAATTACGGCACCGTAATTTACGGTGCCGTAATTAGCGCCTTCCCCACTCCCATTATGGCCTATGGGGCAAAAATGGGAATGGGGAAGGGAAAATGGGAAATGGGGATTTACCGCCCCGCTCACCTTGTAATGGGGCGGTAAATCCGCCATCCACCATGGTGTAAACGTAGTTTACACCATGGTGGTAAAGTTGGTGCACTTAGCACCTCAGTTGTAATGAAGCTGCTGGACATTTTGAGCCATAGGTGCATACAGTTAAAAAGCCCCCTCTGCCTGTTGGAGCTTTTTGTTCCTGAAAATGTATTCAGGAATGAACATATAACTTTTGAACCTGCCCTGTGGTCAATAGATGGTCACAGTTGCTACATGTGTTCATTATGCGTTTTGGCATGCCACATAATAAAAGTAGGGTCTGATTAGCAGATCTCACTTTCAAAAACTGAATTACAAGCATGAATGAATGTATTATAACATTAAAAAGCTCAATATTCAGGTCCTCACAGATGACATTCGGTCGCATAGTTATCATCGAGAAACCATGCACAACATCTATCCATTGATTATTGTGCCATTACAAAACAATATTAACCTCACTGGTGAGACCTATCAATGGAGGACATATCTAGGTTGCTTCTGTTCCCAGGCAGAGGCAACAGCTGCTCTGTAAACGTTCAGATGGGCTAACAACATTTTAATTATTGCTCAGAGCAATGCTTATGGTAATGATTCATTCAAAACCTTCCATCCATCAATGTTTCCTTCTTTCCTTGAAGGGCACGTGGTGAACAATAAACAATTGTATGTTCTTTATTCAGAACCCTGTATGTTTAAAATGTAAATCTGCATTCATAAACTTTATTATCATTCCAATATTGTGCTTATAAAGCCCTAACAAGATGCGTTAAGAATTTCCAGCTCTTTCGTATATGTTGCAAAATGGAGAGCGATAAGAACGAAAGAAAGAAAAAGAAAGGAAGACTTTTTTGAACAACGTTTCTTGCTCTGACCAACCCTATTTACAGGTTAGGATATTCAAACTGATCATTTCATTGCATAATCTGCGAAAAATATGAAACTTTAATTTAAAGTGTTCTCATGTCATCATTAGCAAAACCATTTCATAAATGGGTACATGTTTTGTTTGTCTCGCCGTTTATCCTGTAAGGTTCTTCGTGATTGCTTGTGTACGACAATAAGAGATCTGCCTGTTAGTAAGATGGGTTCTGACAACCTGCTTGTATGAAAAATGAAAGCTTCTTCTTTCACAGTCCAAAGCAACGCCTGGGAAGGGGCGAGGCATTTGCTTCTCTGCTCTGAAAGCAATCCATTACTTGGTAGCCCTCTGGGATTACTCCATCATGACAGCTGACATCTACAAACAACTCTGCCTGGCAGCTTTGCCCCCCCACCCTACACAACCCCTTAGACAAGACCCGCATATCAGGTGTTGAATAAACAAAGGCTGACTGAAGATCAATGATAAACACTTCTGGTAAAACTCAAATCTTTACAGCTCTTGCATTCTGCAGCTTTGCTGAAAGAAAAAAGAAGACACAACAGAAATAAATCTCCCTGGCAATTTGTTAAAGACGAAATACAACATTGCATTCTGTAATAACAAGAAATATACAAGGAAGATGTTCCTTTTCCTCCCGGCTGTAATTTATTTCACTTATGAAACCGTGGCCTATTGCACGTCTGGTAATCGTGCAGAAATGTGGTGCCAGGTTGGAAGGAGGGTAAAGAGACAGCTTGTGCTATGGGGCTCTCCTTTCGTGGGCATAACAACAGAAATAAGACACTTACACCCTAGGAATCTAAAAAATGGGTAACTCCTTCCCACTATTGTTCAAATTGTTGTCACAATGTGTACTTCGGCACGCATTGGCACGCATTGGCAAAGCACATAGGTTTTGGCTCTCTTGTATGAAATGTACTTGCAAAAGACCCAATATTGCCATAATACACATGGTATAGTAAACATATGGTATGGTATAATAGTGAGGAATTGCCATCGGGCAAGGGTGTATTTTATTAAACAAATCAAATGATGCTGGTAATACCGTCTCAGAAAGGGCAGCCTGTGAACCAGGTCCCCCTTTACCAGAACTCCATTCCAAAAACAGAGAGTACGCCTGTGCCCTGCAGGATCAGTAGCCTGATATGCAGTGTGTGCTCTATCCGCAGCACAAAGCAGATTCATAGGTCACAGGTGCCCTTCTGACAGCTGCAGTGACAGCCAAGTCCCTGCAGCACAGGGCTGCATTTAAGATATGCACCTCTCCTCCAACTTACTTATAAAAAGGCTCTCGTGGTGACACACTAAACTGTAACTATCAGGTATCTATTTGATTCCATCGAAAAGATTTAGTTGAAGAAGAATTCATCTTTTTTTTATGACATTCCATCGCAAATATATGCGGGAGAGCCATCCGTGCTGCTCTCGCCCCACCTTTATTGTTACCCTAACCCACCCCCCACATACATTTGCAGTGAAATTCGACAAAAGAAATGGATGCAATCTTCCTCGAGCAAGTCTTCAGTGCATTAAGCTACCTATCCAATATAAACCTGACGTGAGTTAGGGTATGGTGGTCAGCATCTCTCATAGTTATCTAAGCCACATTAATTTGATATTATTGCACGTTGTTTGTTTAATTAATGTATTACACAGCCACAGTAGTGGCTGTGTAGTTATGGTTAAGTTGCTGTTTCCATAGGAAGAGCACTTTTTGGGCGGCTTATAACTCTGCTCCCCCTGGACGAATCATCACCAAGCTTTGCAAAAAAAAGTATATGGCCCACTCTGAATTTTTTTGCAAACGTTGGTGAGGTTTGGTCCAGGGGGGACAAAGTAATAGGGGGGTCCCAAAACTTCTTTTTTTTCCATAGTCTGAATGGGGGAAAACTTTGTGAATGCCTACAGCCCAAACCGCTGGACGGATTTTCACCAAATTTGTGGCAGGAGCAGGGGCTTGGTCCCGAAAGTGTGCTTTTGTAAATTTGGTGAAAATCCATCCAGTAGTTTTCTTTAAAATGACCAAAAAGCAGGTCTAAAAAAATTAGTGATATCTCTGTCTGCTCCGCGGAGACACTTCCATGTTCACTCCGCAGGCAGGACACTGATTGGCTAATGGCCTTGCGCCATGTTCACGGACACACGACTTGTCCGCTGATTGGATGAAGTGAGGCGTGATGTGTGTCAGATTGTTCCGATGTGCCCGCCATATTGGATCCGCCGACAGCCCGGCGGCGGACAGAGGCGAAATGCAGTTTTGGGGATTGTTTTGGTGTGCAAGAGTGCTTGGGGAGGTTTGGGGAGGAAGAGATGGGTAAAATACTGTATTTGTTTAGGTGGCAGGTGCTACAGATGTATTAGCCGTGGCCTCCATGTCCGGGATGTTCTTAATTACTGAAAATGAGGGGTGTCCTAAGGATAGTATTCCCGTCCGTGCTGTGCGCAGGCAAGTTGAAACTGTTCTAAGGACACGCGTGGTGTCAGCGGACTTCAAAATTGAGTATATGTCACAGTTAAAATTCTTCAATCTCTGGGTGTGATACTGAGTTTTAAGCCACCATGGTTTTGATATGCTGTGATGGTTGTTGCCAGGGCCTAGAGTCTTGGGTGCAAATTGCGTATATGCTGCAGTTAAAATGGTTGAGTCTATGGGTGTGATAATGAGTTATAAGCCACCATGGTTGTGATATGCTGCGGTGGTTGTGGCCAGGGCCTAGAGTCTTGGGTTCATGGCCGCAGGCTGTAGGCCGTAGGCTATATACCCAAGACTCTAGGCCCTGGCCACAACCACTGCAGCATATCACACCCATAGATACACCCATAGAATCAAATATTTATCAGGTGGTTGGGGGCAGGGCCTAGAGTCTTGGGTGCATGGCCAAAGGTCATGCACCCAAGACGGAATTTATAAGCAGTGAAGTTATAAGCCACCATGGGTTTGATATACTGTGGTGGTTGTGGCCAGGACCTAGAGTCTTGGGTGCATGGCTGTAGGCCGTAGGCCGTAGGCTATACACCCAAGACTCTAGGCCCTGGCCACAACCACCGCACCATAGCACAGCCATATATCGGACCTATAGATTTGAATATCTATAAAATGTTTGAAATTATACTTACTGCTTGATTTGTTGAGATTCAATATATTTTTCACATGAGTTTGGTATCTGGAGGAAATATTCTTTTTCAATTTATGTGATAAAAGAAAAGAGCATGTTAGTGTATGTATTCTATAAAGACTTATTACATTGCATAATAGACATTTCAGCTTTTTTTTGGACACTCATATTTGGTTTACAAACCAGTGGACTGTGCATTTTGCTCAGTTTCTGCGTTTGTTTTTCGAATCATTGGGTCTGTGGGAAAAAAAATCCTTGTTGGATTAAAAAAAACCTTTTTTGTTATGCTACAGTCTGTTTGTTCCCTTTCAGTGTTCAATTGTTGTTTCTGGTTAATGTTCTATCTGTTGGCTTGTTGCAGATTTCTGAAGCAGTTAGATACCTGTTGGCATATTCTAACTGTCTATTTTTTGGAGATAGAATTTTCTAAGGTATTTAGTCTTGTTGTGGCTTGTTGACACATGGGTTGTCATACCATGTACGTCAGAGTTTGTCTGTGCAGCAAATTTCAATTATTGGTTGCATTTCTTTTTTCAACATTGTTAAATTGAATTTGGAACAGCTTGCAAGAGTTGGCATTAAGGCCATACAATTGACATGTGTGTGCGCTAATTGTTCCATAACATCAGTAGCACATGAGTTATCGTCATAAAGTACATTGATGTGCCGGGTTTTTAATATTGCTTGTGCTTCTTGAGATAGTACACCAACTCTAACACTTTTTAAAATGTTGGCGTAGGTGCGGTCTGCAGATTGGCACATGTTTTCTGTTAATTCTCTGCATTGGAAATGTTGCCAAAGGTTGACATTTCCTATGCTGCCAACAGTTTTACAGCAGAGTTTGTGTCCTAAAGTTTTAAAAATAGGTTCACCTTTCACTGGTGTCAATTGAAGAAGATCTCCGAAAACAATATTGTGTTTTCCTCCAAAGAGTCCTTCGTAGTTTGTTTTAAGTACTTCTTGCAATCTGAGGTGAATCAAAGCCAACATTAGGTTGGAGACCATGCTACACTTAACACTGTATGTAGTTCCATTGCAGCTTCTGTAGAAAGTTTGTAATAGTCTAATTTGTTTTGGTGTTCTACTGGAAGGAGTAGTAATTGGTGTAAAGTGACACCACCTATGTTGTAGGCAGCTGATCCTGTGGGGGCAGTTACAACAGCTGATAGTTTGTTGTTTGTCAATTGTTGAAGGAACCTGCTGATGATTTTGATTAAGAACGTTTTGCCTGAACCAGCTTCACCACTGACGTATAGCAGTATAGGTTTGTAATTTTGGCAGGTACATTCTTGATTTTTGTGTTGTACACCATGTGCAATTATTTTTGTTACTTCTTCAAAAATGGTGCGCTGGTCTTTGTTAAGTTTTGATTGTAGTACAGTTAGGTCTTCTGTACCTTCTTCATAGTAACACATTGGGCCTCATTACGACCCTGGCGCTAAGTGAAAAACGATGGCGGTAAATGGTTACCGCCATCGTTTTCCGCCAGGTCCGATCATGACCCGTGACCGTTAACTACGATGCCATTAGCGGCATCGTAGTTAACGCTGGCGCTAACTGCGCTAAGGGTGCGCGCACGCGACCGCCCACACCGTACTTATCGCCATGGCGGAAAGGTACGCAAATGCCGACCCAAGCGGACATGCACCTAACGCCATCACCCAGCCCGTTAAGTACCTTACCGCCATGGTGCAAATAACGCCATTGCGAACCAACCGTAAAGGGCCATGTTAAGTGAATGCAGCTGCCACAGGTGCACAGAAACAGCACAGGTGAAGGCAATACAGACTCAGGGAAGCACAAAAAGAGCACACCCCACCCCTTCCCACACCCAGTCACACTCCACAATGATGGCAATACGACTAGCAATGTTGGGGCTGGAGGACCTGATAGCAATGCATGTGCTACAACAGCAACAACAACAACAACAGGCAGCACAGAGGAGACGCAGGAGGAGAAGGAGGGCAAGGCAGGCCCAGCAAGCCCCACCAGCACAGCCAGTGCCACCACGCAGGCAGCCCCCAATCCCACGCATCAGAGCCAATCCATTCAACCTCACTGCTGAGCAGATCCACACCCTGTACCATTTGGACCGGGACACCATCACCGCCATCGTAGACATGACACACAACGACATCGTCAGCATGATAGAAAGTCCAACCGCCATCCCCCCCCTACTGAAGGTAGTGTCTGTACTCCACTTCCTGGCCACAGGCACCTACCAGCACACAGTGGGGCACCTGCATGGCATTTCACAACCATTATTCTCACGAACACTCATCCAAGTGCTCGATGCCCTCTTCAAGCACACAGACGACCACATCTCATTACCACGGACTGCCCAGGAGATTGCAAACACCAAAGTGGGTTTCCATGCACTAGCCGGCATACCCGGTTGCATTGGTGCCATCGACTGCACCCATGTGGAATTGGTGGTTCCACGTGCCATGGAGGTACCGTACCGCAACCGGAAACAGTTCCACTCAATCAACGTGCAAATGGTCTGTGACTCCAACAAGATCATCACACATTGTTGTGCCCGATTCCCCGGATCAACCCATGATTCTATGGTCCTGAGGAACTCCACAATACCACGCTACATGGAGCGACATGCAGGCCCAAGATCCTGGCTACTCGGTGAGTCCAATGTCATGGAAGTGGGCAGGTGAATGACGTACCGATGCATACTCCACCTGGCAGAAAGGGGGGGGGGATGATGCATACTCCACCTGGCAGAAAGGGGGGGGGGTGATGCATACTCCACCTGGCAGAAAGGGGGGGGGGTGATGCATACTCCACCTGGCAGAAAGGGGGGGGTGATGCATACTCCACCTGGCAGAAAGGGGGGGATGATGCATACTCCACCTGGCAGAAAGGGGGGGGGGATGATGCATACTCCACCTGGCAGAAAGGGCGGGGGTGATGCATACTCCACCTGGCAGAAAGGGGGGGGATGATGCATACTCCACCTGGCAGAAAGGGGAGGGGGTGATGCATACTCCACCTGGCTGTGAGTAACACAGAGAACGGAGACAGCGGATGGGCACTCACAATGCACACAACCCCTCTGCATACATTGGGTGATGGCATGCAAAACAGGCCATGGGAGCCATGAGCATATACTGGTTGCATTGTGTGAATCAATCAGTGCATGTAGAAGTGAGCCAAAGTAACAGTTGGATGCGAGCCATGGTGGAACATCATGTTCCTGATCAGACAACATGACTGACACATACATTCTCGCCTACATACAGGTGATGCAGGCTATCCCCTGAAGAGGTGGCTCCTTACACCAGTCCGGAACCCGCAGAACCAGCACGAGGAGGACTTCAACCGTGCACATACACGTACTCGTGTGGTCATAGAGCAGACATTCGGCCTATTGAAGGCACGGTTCCGAAGCCTCAGCAGGTCTGGTGGCGCACTCCTGTATGGCCATGAGAAGGTGGCAAAGATCGTCATGGCATGTGTCATGCTACACAATATGTGCGTCAGACGGAATGTGCCCCTGCCCCCTGACGCAGAACTGCAACCACCTGACGATGAGGATGAGGAGGGTGCTGATGGGGCGGCACCCCATGGAGGAGGCGATGCACAGGAGGGGCGTGCAATGCGCCAAAGTATCATCGACCACTGCTTCTAGCACACACGGCTGGTGTTTATCACATGGAGACTGCACTTGGGGCACTGTGTGTCTCTGGGACATGCACACTGTGGACTGTACACCAATAAAGCACACATACGCAATGAAAATGTCCACACATTACTTTTTTTGAAAGAAAAAAGTGTATTGAAACTATGAAATGTCGTGTCACACCCCCTCCCACCTCCCCCCTGCACACCCCAACACACCCCCTCCCACCTCCCCCCTGCACACTCCAACACACCCCCTCCCACCTCCCCCCTGCACACCCCAACACACCCCCTCCCACCTCCCCCCTGCACACCCCAACACACCCCCTCCCACCTCCCCCCTGCACACCCCAACACACCCCCTCTAGGTGTCAACAGATGCCTGTGACAGTGGCCACAGGCTGTTACAAGCCCCCTCTCCCGGCCCCCGGGGCACCCCTGGCTGTGGAGCGCAGGTTACGTCCAGAACGTTGCACGGGGCTGCTCTGTGCAGAACTGGCAGTGGAGGATGTCCCTGGCTGCCCCTGTGCATGCACATCCGGTAGGGTGTGGGTGTGCCCAGTGAGCGTACGACGCAAGGCGGCAAGTTCCGCACAGATGTCCCTGGACATGGCCTGCATGGCATCCCTCAGGGTGGCAGTGCTCTGTGCTACTTCGGCCCTTAGGGTCTCCGTGGCCTGTTCAATGGCAGACCTAGCCCCCACACATTCCGCGGCATGCTCATTCAGCATCGTGGACAGTTGATGCTGCCGTTCTGTGATGTCCTCGAGGGACTGCTGGCCCTGATGGCCCATGGCCGGTGCTGGTGGAGTGATGGAGGGGCTGCTCCCCTCCTGTGGAGTGTGGACAGGGCATGGGGTGGAAGGCCACTCCTCTACCTCTGTGTGCCCCTGTGTGTGATCCTCATGGGGGCTGGCGTCTGAGAAACAGGGGGAATGTAGTAGGTCAGTGGGGCTTCTGACCTCGTGCTCCATGTCTGAGTCTGAGCATGCAGCTGTTGCAGCTGTCTCACCGATGTTGCTGCTGGCCGCTGACCCCGTGCCTTCTGTGGCAGGCAATGTCGGTGGAGGTGGAGCAGCTGCTGCTGGCCTGCTGCCTACAGAGGTGCTTGCCGGTGGGACGTCAGGTATGCTTGCAGTGGGACCTGCTTGTAGTGGGGTCTGCTTCACTGCAGCTGAGGTTGAGGGTGCAGGGACGTTATTGATGGCCTTCTTGGCTCTCTTCGGCGCAGGGGTGTCCTGGTCCTCTGGGTGTGAATCTGTGCCTGTGGTGGAGCAAAGGAGGGAGGGCGTTATTGATGGGTCTGCGGACTTTGGAATGACAATGATTGACATTATTCTGGTCAGTAGATGAGGCAGATTTCAGGCAGTGCCATGCAGGTTGTCTCCTATTAGTGTGGAATGTGGATGCAGGTATGCGGGTGCCAGCAGTGCATACAGGGTGGTGCTTGCATGTGGCTATGGGCAGTGTTGATATGTGTTGCATTTACACTCTAGGGCAACCTTGTGCTACACATGATTGGACTGCAGTGACTATGGCATGTCTTTTTTGAGGCACCTACCTTCATCGCCTGATGTCGGAGTTCCCCTTTCCATCCCTCCGACGCCTTCAATGGATTCCATGCCAATCGTGGTAGCACAGATCTCCTCCCACGGTTGGAGTTTTAGGGGGGATTCCGACCCTCCACCGGTACCCAGGGCAAGGTTGCGGTTTGCAGAGATGACGGCTCTGACCCGTATGCGTAGGTCATCCCAGCGCTTCCTGCACTGCTGTGGGGTGCGGGGTACGGTCCCCACCGCGCTGACGCGCTCAGCCACCAGGGCCCAGATGGCCTTCTTCTTCCCTATGGCTGTCCTGGTCATTTCCGGGGAGAAAACGACACCTGCGTTGTCTTGCAGGGTCTCCGTAAGCATGCAGAGTTCCTCCCGGCTGAATCTCTCCTGGCGCTGGCGGTCACATGCCTTTTTCACAGCTTTTGGCATTTTCGGGTACTTGGATGGGTGGGTGATAGGTTGGGACAGGTGTCAGGGTTGGGTCTGGTGTTGTTCGGTAGGATGGCAATGGATTGTGTTTTTAAAGATGGCCGACGGGCTGTTTCCCGTTCCGGCGCAATGACGCTATTTCCGGTTCTGCTTTTTATGGCCGCCGCCAATTGCGGTGGCCGCTACTTACGGTGGACGCTACTTACGGTGGCCGCTACTTACAGTGGCGGAAGTGCACCTTGCTCGCTTTACGATGCCGGTAGGGGCCTTTTCCGCCATGGCGTTAATTGCATTACCGCCATGGCGTAATGCTCGTGCGCGATGGGTCGTAATGTGGCGCTCTTTACGCCATCGGCCCACGGCGTAAACGCTCATTACGCCATGGCGGTAATGACGGACGATTACCGCCTGGGTCGTAATGAGGCCCATAGTGTTTTCTACTTCTGTCATAGCTAATTCTGCCTCATTTGCTATTAGTGGCTGTCCCAGTGGTTCTTGGCTTCCTGTTACAGAAGGTTAACTACTGTCGGAAGTGACTTTATCTAGTTGGGCCTGGAGTTATTCTTCGAGTTGCTGTTCATTGTGCAACATTGTTTTGTACTGCGTAAAGTTCACATCAGTGATAATGCTTTCATTTGCTTTAAAAGAGTCTTCATAGCAGTCATAGTTATCTAGCATATCTTCTTCTTTTCTCCATGGTTTAAAAAGTTGTAGCAGGAACATTTAATATAGTTCTTTCTGTTGAGGAGTTTTCAGTGACGATTTGATATGATTAATTAAGCTTCATTTGGTAAGTTTCACTAAGCTGCCTTCACAATCTGTCACTCTATATCTACCTTTGTTTCGGTTGGGTTTTACATTATTTGTGTATGCAAAGTTTTGGGCTATGTGGTATAGACACATGGTTTCCAAAGTGGTACCCCTGTTCGGGTAGTATGTGTCAAGTAAATTGTTTTTCAAAATCTCTTGGCTGTTGGGATCATTTTTGGCTATTGTTTCTATGTCCTCATATGATTTGAGAACTCTTTTTCTAGATTTAGCAGGACCAAGACTTAGCCATACTATATTTTCAGATTTTCCATACAAAGCAGTACCGGTTAAACGATCTGCAGCTTTGTAGGCACCATATAATCTAAGAGAGAGCATTTTTATGCCTAAACTGTACAATTTCTGAGATAGTGTTTTGTCTGATGATAGGTTATTCCAGAGGTCTTGAAGCTCTGTTTTTTCTGCTTGTGTTAAGTAGGCTGTAACATATCATGCAACTGCAGTGGAATTGTCTCCAATGTACTGCACATCTATGTTTGCGTTCCATAAGAGGGCAATAATTGCATTGTAATCATTGATATATTTTGATTCTTCTGTTCTTTTTATGTAATATGTGTTCTTAGGGGATTTACCTTTAACACTATGTCTAACTGAAGACATGAAGTTGTTCACTTCACCTGTTTCTGTAACTGGTCTAGGGAAACCAAAGCAGCATTTGGTGTAGTATTTCCCTTTGTTTTTGTATTTGCGACGACAATATTTGCCACATTTGTGTCTTTGAAATTGTACAATGTGTGCATGAAGGTCACTATGTCTCGTTTGTGAAGGGATTTCACAAGTGACATATTTTTGGATGAACTGCAAAACAGTGGCATCACTGTCCTGACCAAATTTAGGAGCATCTTTAATCCGTAAAAGCATGTGGATATGTAGTGCTCCTCTGGCTTGGTATTCCTTTCTCCAAAAGAAGTGTTGCACTTCTCAGAGGGGAGGAACAGTTGTATTACAAATTAAGTGTAGCATAGCAATGAAACAATGGTGGAAATATCTTGAAACATTAACAGGATATAGAGAGCAAAGTTCTCCAGGTGTTAGTATATCTATGTTTGTTTTGTTATTGTTTGTTATGCGTAGGAAATCATGTAAATCCTCCCATGCATATTCTGCACAACTTAATGAAACAAACCTAGTGGGTGGTCCAAGGTATCTGATCATACAACGTACATCTCCGTGACGTCGGAACCAGTATTCTTTCGTACCACGCATGTTTGCAAACAGATTTGCAATACTTGTTTGTAAAACCGTATCTTTTTCTTGCCCTTTTTGTATTAATTGCGTAGCTGACATATTTTGAAAGTGAGTACCCGATTTTAATATGTGTGCAACTCCGTAACATAGAGTTGCTAGTTCACTTTCAAAGAGTAGGTGGAATATGTATTACACATTTTGTCTAAATCTGGGATCTTCAGAATGCATTCGTAATGAGCGGTATTATGATGCTGTTATCTGAGTGGGTCTATCATTGTACCTTCCTCCTTTGCCAGTAGGAAAGAGTACAGGAAAAGCACGTGCTTCTATACTTTTTTCCCATATGCTCATTGGTGAACGTTTGGTTTGTCACATTTGGTACGTTTCTAGTTCATCATTTATGCTGTCATTAGAGTGCAATGGATGAATTTTCTAATGGTCTAAAATTTTGGATACTGCAACAGGAACCAGCAGTTCAAATTGACCAGTTTCTGGTGAGTCTTGAATTATTTCAGTTGTTTCCCTTAAGTTTTCTTCAATATTTATTTCTTTGTAGTATTCATTATTGTCTTTTAGTTATTGCAAGGCTTGTCTAACTTTATGTGAGTCCACGAGTTGTTGCCAAATTATTTTTTCTTTTGTTGGTACACCATTTACTAAGACAATTAAAGATTGCTCTATTGGACTTTGCACTCCTAGAGTGTGCACATTTCCTGTCAGATCTAATGGTAAATTAACTACTTTGCCACAAATGCCTTTCACCAATTTAGAGGGAGGTAATTTTTCTGTTTTTGGTTGAAGGCGTATTATTGCTTGAAATGGGTGCACCGTTTCAATTATGATGCTCTCATACAAATTGAGTCTTTGCAGGGGTTTTGGTAGTTATTTGTGATAGCAACTGAAGGAGTTTGGTTGTCAAGTTTTGTAGAGCAATAACTGCAAAGTATTAAGGGGTCACATATTTCGTATTTGGTCTCTGCTACAAGGTAGAGAGCTAAATCAAACCATTTAGAATCTTCTTTGTCTTCTATTTTGTATGTTACGTCTATAGATTTTGTGTTACTTTTGTAAAAAGTTATGTGGCAACACACACACACATGGTTTAGTACTTCAGTGGATGTACTTTAAAAATTTAGCATTTCTTTTTTGTATGTGTGTAGTAGAAGGTTTTATAACAACAAACAGGGTTACGTTGTTGTAGAAAAAACAAGGGAGGGCACGGACAAGCCGTTGGTTTCCTTTTAACCGTTAAAGGGGTCAGACGTGGTAGCACAAAAACAACGGTTTTGTAGGAAAATGTATTTAATTACTCAGAGTATCTGAAGCAAAAAACTGGAAGTTCGTATCCTCGAACTCAAGTGCAAGGGGTGACAAAAGAGTGGCAAATCCAATGGGGTTGGTACATAGCTGTCCAGAACTGAAGATTAGATACTGTAGCTGTATGGTGGTAATCCGACCTGGAAAAGGTCAACTGTTCATATTCTGTTTTCCTGTGTTGTTATTTTAATGGTTCCCGTGGGTCACAGGGAGTCAGGAATACTTGCGGTTCAACGATTGGAAATGCACAAAATAAAAATGGCCAAGGGGCCAAAATGGTGAAGGAAGGCTCTTATAAAAATTGCACACTCTTTCCATCTGGGAGTGCGCAGGAACAGTTGTTCTCTCGCAATATCTTATTCCTTTCCGTGAAGATATTTGGTGTAGGTCATGAGAGCCCTCCTGACCTGTGGGGTCGACCGGTTTCAATGGCACTCAAAATTGGGGCCATCTTCATCAGGACCGTGATTCTAAAAAGGAACAAGAGGCGCGTACAATTTAGCGGACCCAACCTAGGCACCCCCCCTGCGGTTCCTTTTTTAGGCCCATGAGGGAGAGGCCAGCACCGGGCACAATGGCAGAACCATCCGCCACCTACGGTATTCACCCGCAGCAGAGGCCAAGGAAACATACCAGCACTGCTCCCTCATTGATCGTCAATCAGTCCACACATATACTGACTAGAGCTGAACAAGAAATTCTGCAAAAGGGTCTATCCTTCATCCCTACAGCACGGTACGACCCGTTCCAAATGAGGGTCGAATGTACACAACTGATGCGGAAAATAAGACTGAAGCAGTACTTCACCAATGAGACAATTGAGACCACTGATGTGACGGGCTTACGCCCACCTTCACAGTTTTTTCCTCCACATTGTATGAACACTCCGGAATCAGTCACCTTTGAACAAGCATTACTTAAGAAAATCTCAGAGCTCGAGCGGACCATTCCATTCATCAATAATAACTGTACTAAACCCCAACTGGCAGCACTTTCCGATCTAGCTAAAAATACAGCCATTACTATAAAACCGGCCGACAAGGGGGGAGGCATTGTCATTGTGGACACTACCAACTATATCAACATGGTCAACAACCTTCTGAGCGATAATACCAGCTAAAAAATGCTCCGCACGGACCCCACACCTGCTCTTCAAGAAATGATAGCTCCAATCATATATGAAGCCGAGGCTGAAGGATACATCAGCGCCCGTGAGGCCGCTTTTCTTTCCCCGCCTCATCCCCACATTCCAGCGATGTATGCCCTACCTAAGATCCACAAGGGCATTGTGCCCCCACCAGGGCGCCTAATCGTGTCCGGCATTGGCTCCATTTTGGAACCCCTCTCTCAATTTGTAGACTTTTTTTATAAAGGACCAGATTCCCAAAATGACTAGCTATGTCAAAGACTCCACCAATATGCTGAATCTACTTGATACCCTGCAGTACGATCCACAACAAGAATGGCTAGTTACTATCGACATTGAGTCTCTGTACACTCGGATCCCCCAACAAGAAACTTTGAATATGCTGAGCAGACTATTACATTCTGGGATTGAACTACATGGTGTGTCACCAACCTTCATCCACCAACTGGCAGAGATCGCACTGACCAAGAACTATTATTTATTCCAAAATACCTTCTACCAACAGGTATCCGGCACCGCGATGGGAGCTATTTTATGCCCCTAGCCTTGCCAACCTGTATGTCGACCTCTTTGAACAACAACATATCTACCCTACTACCAACCCTTTTCTTGCCAATCTTGGCACATGGCGTAGATACATAGACGACATTTTCGTAATCTTCAAAGGGACGGAACAGGACCTTGCTTCTTTTCATGCTTGGCTCAACTCACTCAATCCACACTTACAGTTCACACTAGAAAAAGAGAAACACTCCACTCATTTTGTGGACCTTGCAATCTCCACAAACAATGGTAGACTAGTCTCAAGTGTCTACAAAAAGTCCACCGACAGAAACTCCCTTCTATGCTATTCTAGTTACCACCCAAAAGCACTCAGAGACAATCTCCCTTTCGTACAATTCTTGCGATACCGCAGGCTGTGCAGCCAGACCCCCACCTACACCACACAGTCCAGCCTCCTACGAGAACAATTGGCAGACAGGGGGTACCCTCAGAAAATCATTAGGGACACTTACAAAAGAGCTAGAAATATCCCTAGATCCGTAACCCTGCAACAACACACAAAACCAGCCATCACTACAGGAATTACAGCAGTATTTAGTTACTCGCCCATACTTAACAAGATCAAGAAAGAAGTCAAGACTTTATGGCCGATCTTGAACACAGGGCATACCACCATCCCTGTACCACGTTTTGCTCTTAAAAGACGAACAAACTTGCGAGATAGAGTGGTTAAAACACTAACACACAATATCCCGATCACAGGACCTAGCCAGCGTACCCTCTGGGATACAGCTCCACCCAGAGGACATGCCCCCTATGGCAATTGCTCCATGTGTCCCCAGACATCACGCACCACAGAGATCGACATAGGATGGCAGACACCATGGAGGCAAATGACATTGACCCATTGCAACTCCAAAGGAGTGATCTATATGATCACGTGCCCCTGTGATCTTAGTGATATTGGCATGACAACTAGGACAGTCCGCACACGCATGGTCGAACATCGGTCATGCATTCGCACCAACAAACTTACTGCTCCCTTAGTCCAACATTTTGTAGCCGAAGGACATACTGCAGACTCTTTTAAATGGACCATCATAGAAAGGGTCACACCTCCTGCGAGAGGGGGTAACTTCAACAACATTTTGTTCAGAAGGGAACAGCAGTGGATCTACAGACTCAACACATGCTCCAAAGGACTGAATGAGAATATCCAGTGGCACGACCTAGCGGTGCTAGCGTAGGCCGCTTGGCTGATAGTACTGGTCCGCTCCTCCCTCCTTTTGCCCTTTGTCTCTCGTCTCGCCCTTCCTTCTGAGTGACTATCTCTTCTCACAGTATCCTCCTACTGTGTGATCAGCCCTCTTGAATGAACTTCCCTATGGTTCCCGGAACCCCCCCCGCTTTGCTGCATTTACACAGACATGGTGTTCCGATTCCTTGGGCTCCCCTCCTTGTCCTCTCTTCCCCTTCCACCCCTCCCCCCTTTCTCCCCACACCTTCCCTCCCACCCCTCCCCCTTTCCCCACATAAAAAGTAGTTATGCCCCTCCTTGGTGCGTTTAGCCTCCGAGCTCCTTACACAGCTCTAGAATCCACCAGCTGTTCACACATGTTTTTATGTTCTTTCTATGGGCGCTTGGGCACGTCACCCCTGTGTGGGCCCACACCGCACTTCACAGGACGTTGCCTAGACGCCCGCCGACGTCACCTTGACGCTAGGAGGGCGCGCGCTGCAACCTTGTTTTTATAGGCGCTTGGCCTTACTTCGGTATCGCGCTCATTCCGAGCGGCTCCACCGAACGAAGCAGACGCCTCCACTGAAGACGCAGAACAGGTACTGCCCTTGCTGCCACACCAGCCCTACAGAGCAGCCTGCATTCCAGTTGTATTTCCAATTATGTTACAAGCCTGTTTGTTACAGACTTTCCTTCCTGTCTTCCAGAGTTACCAGCCAGCCTGTGACAGACCCCCTCCAGCACACATTTTGTGCATAGAGGTACCCACGGCTCCCTTCTCTTGTTTTCAATAGTTTATCATATTGCCACCTAGCACGTTCCCCTTTGTGACCATGTCACCTCACCCCACCACTCCTCCCCTCCCCCCCCCATTCCGATGAGGCATGAATAGACACCGGTGATCAGGCACCAGCAATAGTCCTGTAATTTTCGCCGCAATTAGATTGTATCTTGATCCACATTGATCCTCTTACTCTTGGGGTAAGGTTTAGATCACACTTCTCGTCAAGGCCAGATTTTTCTAGCCCTTGTATTCTCACTCTTCCCCCTCGTTTCTCTCTCCCCCGCCCCCTTTCTGTATCCCTACAGGAGGAACTTGTCCCCGTTTCAGACAACTCTGAAACTTTCGGATTGATCCCCCTTTTTGGAATCATGGTCCTGATGAAGATGGCCCCAATTTTGAGTGCCATTGAAACCGGTCGACCCCACAGGTCATGAGAGCTCTCATGACCTACACCAAATATCTTCAAGGAAAGGAATAAGATATTGCGAGAGAACAACTGTTCCTGCGCACACCCAGATGGAAAAAGTGTGCAATTTTTATAAGAGCCTTCCCTCACCATTTTGGCCCCTTGGCCATTTTTATTTTGTGCATTTCCAATCGTTGAACCTCAAGTATTCCTGACTCCTTGTGACCCACGGGAACCATTAAAATAACAACACAGGAAAACAGAATATGAACAGTTGACCTTTTCCAGGTCGGATTACCACCATACAGCTACAGAATCTAATCTTCAGTTCTGGACAGCTATGTACCAACCCCATTGGATTTGCCACTCTTTTGTCACCCACTGTAGTAGAAGGTTGCCACCTGCAGAATTGTTGCTAGTCTGTTCTAAAGCTATTGCATTTTGTAAGTGGCTTTCACTTCCAAAATATTTTCTCTGGATACGGTCGTTTTCTTCTTGTAGGTGTTTGGGTGTACCACGTCGAAGAGTGTTATTTAAATTGGCTAGTTCTAAAGCAGGACTTTTAGCATAGTACAGTTTATAGACTAGATTTCTTACAGTTGAAGGATGTGTTGATATCATTTTGATATCATGGAAGGTGGTTTTGCAAATAGGTTCTGAAATGCAGGCTAATGAATGTCCTTGTAGCCCTGTGTATTTGCGCACTGGACAGGTATCCATATTTTGCAGCACTTTCATTTTGATTGTGTCTTTACCTTTCACATACTGATTGAGGAACTGCCGTAAAGATTTGAAAGATTTGTTGGGAATGTTACACATTGACGTGCATGGCCATTTGTATACTGGACGTTCTAGTTCAGTCGAATAGAGAGGTCATTCTGAGTTTTCTGGGAATATTTTTGTAAGCAGTCTTTCTTGTTCCATGATGGTATTATTAATTTTTTCATAACCTCGTCCACTGCTATGGATGGCAATTGTTTTTGTTTGGTTTTGTTTGTATGTTTCTTCATTAAAATATGGTTCTGTGGTCGTGGTGTGACTCCATTCACCTCCACAAATATTTAAGAAGTTATTTTTGTTGACATTGCGTTTATTGAGAAGTTTTTTTGTAGTTTAGTACTTATTTTTGTTAGTGGTTTCATCCTGTTTAAAACTAAAATAAATAACTTCAGTTTGAGAAGGATTGCACTGTCTACGAGAGGTTCTAGGATTTATTTTCTATGGTAAGTTTTAAGGGATGTGCATGATTTCGCTCCTGTTTTTATAAGATTCTGAAGGACCCTGTGGCAGAACATTTTTGCTAAAATACCTTTTTTGGTATGGTTACTTGCCACTACATCAAGATTTATAGGAGCGGTGTTAGCAGTAGTGGTAGCTGAATTCTTGTTAATCACGTTCTGTTTCATTTTACATTTTGATAGAGGAGGCAAAGTTTCTGTACTACAAGCTTCTTTTGTTTTTCTAAATGACTGCATTAGCTGTTTTGTTTGAATGTTTTGTACAAACATTGGTACATATGGATGCTTATTTTGGACACTTTTATTTTCATTTGCTCTATTTCTGTGTTGCTTTTTATGGACTTGCTTTTTGGTAGACATTCTTTGGGGTCTGTTGAAAAAAAAAGAAGGTATGGGTTGGTCTGTTTTGCAATGTATGTGCACTGTGTGCATGCGTGTATCAGTTTGATGGGGAAGATGTATGTGGTGGTGTGTGAATGTGGTTTGGGCAGTTACAATGATTTGAGAAGGCTATTCTTCAGTTTGTATGTTACTACACTGCGGTTCAGATGAGAGTAGAAAGTGAGCTAGTGGTGCGGAGAAGCATTAATAGTAAACGTAATGGTGTAAAATTAAAACAGTTCTTTGTTTTGTAGTACTAACATTCTAAGGGTTGAGTATGTTATTTGTTTTCCAAAAAAACAGGGATTTGTTTGCCATTCTGCCTGCTAATCTCTGTTTAATAAATGGGGATTTGTGGGCAGAATGGTTCAGAAATCAATGTTATTTTTGGTGCGTAAATTACATGAATGAACCACACTTGTGTCTTTGAGGAACAGTAAGAATATTAAGGTAGTATAAAGGTAGCATTGCACTTACTTTTTTTGGTGGAATGAGTAGGTTTATTCGGATATGTTGTTTGTAGTTTAGATGCTGCTGATTTTCAGGAGAGTGGTCTTCACTGCAATTGTAAAAGGAAGAAGTTAGTAATTTTGTGTGTTTATAGCACTGATGTTAATGTACACATTGATTTGTATGTCTTTGTGGTAGTATTCTTGTTTGATATCTGAACAAAGTGTATGCATGCATTTGATTTCACTATGTGCAGCCTGTTATTTACAGTATGTTAGTTCAACATGCTTCGCAAATGAGTAGAAATTTAAGTTCATGAAATTCACTTGTTTTTTTACAGCTGTGTTGTAGATAGCAGAGAGGTTTGGAAGTGATAGTTCATTATAGTAGATGGGAAAAATTTGAATAATTTCATATTATAACTAGACATGCAAACAATTGGGAGCACCTGAGAGAAAGATTTCACCACAGCAACCGGGAACATTTATTTTTCTCATACGATTGCATTGGGATTAGCAATTTAGGCATGAGACAGTAAAAAATGGTGTCATTTTTCAATGAAAAATCGAGTCTCACGCGTAAATCGGGAGGGTTGGAATGTATGTATAGGTTATGCGGGAGTCAGTAAAAAATAGTTCGATTTTTCAATGACAAATTGGAAGTCTTGTGCTTAAATCGGGAGCGTTGGCATGTATGTATTGGCTATGCAGATTTAGTGACATTACTTTGTTTATATGGAATCATAAGAGTTGTACATGTACTCTGAATAAAATATGCATACCTGTACTTTGTAATCATGCATGGGGATATGCATGTAGATGTAAGTAGAAATCTTCGAGACTTGTACAGTAGTTTTTGTAGTAGGTGCTTTCCAATGATATGAGACTTGTATTCAGAGTGCTTAATAGTCCATTTGAAGTGCGGAAACTCTGATGATGGAGTTAGATGTGGAGGTCTTGGATGTGATTGGTGGATGGTTGTGTGACTTCTTAGCTGTATCCAATGAGGGAATGGAACCGAGAGTGATGTGGAAAGGGTAGAATGGCTGGCCAAGAGTTACGTGCCGCGCGGACACCACGGCTGTCTGCGGGTAGGGCGTGCCACATACAGGGTTTTCCAGCAAATCCAGCATGGAAAGGGGACTGTAGGGATAAGCCAATCAGATGTTAACTTTGTTGATTTGTGTAGAAAGAGAGTGTGTGTAGTGAATGTTAAGAAGGATTTCTGAACTCTGACCTGGAGGGGCAGAGGTTCAGAAGGCCAACCTAGTTTCTTGGAACTGGGTAACCTCTGGACAAGCCAGACCAATCAGGGTAGCTATGGCAGGTGGTCAAGACTAAGTCTCAAGAGGGGTAATGGTGACTGAAAGACCTCAATGAGCACACAAAGCAAGGACACTTACAAATTACTCCAGACAGGTGTTATATTAAAAATATAGACACATTTATTACAAGGCCTTTGTAATATAAACCATAGCAAAGAATCACTATAACACTAAAGTAGATCAACACATCACAATCAACACAATATATATACAAGACCAGAGGGGTCTAACGGATTAAGAAGCATGAAATATGTATACCACCTAGATGGGGAGGAAAGCAGGCAGTGCAAGTAATCTTTAGACCCAGTTCCATATCAAGAATACACCTAACTAAGAGGCAGTCCAAGCCCTACGAAGAGAGGAGCCTTATGCTCAATACTACATGCACGCTCTTGTGCCACTGGACAAAATAGGGTCTCTTCAAGGGTCACTAGCAGCTCAGGAAGGAGGATAATGTCGATGAAGAACAAGTCCCCACTATTCAAGCAGGACCTCCACTTGTGGGCAGAGGCAGGTTGAGAGTGCAGGATAGAGTCTCTATTTCGCAATAGCGGTGGAAAGGAAAGGGGCCCTCAGGGGCCACTTCATGCAAAAAGAAATGGGCTCCTGCAGTAGGGGCCACCGGTTGGGGTATGGACTACTCACCCGTCCCCGATGCAGGCAGACCCAGACTTCGCCAGTTCAGTCCACTTCGCTGACAGGTTTGAATGCGATACTCAGGACGTCTCGACACTGTGTAGTTTCCGCGGTAGCAGGCTTTAGGGTCAAGGGGGTCACAAGTGCAGCGAACTTGCACAGGTCATTGCCACAGCAGAGCAACATGGTAACTGAATTTTACTCCGGTCCAGGCGCACTCGACTCACTTCAGACCTGGGAATGCCAAGTGTACGAAATTCGGTGTGAGGGTGCCGTGGACACAGAGCAAGCAGTATACCAAGTTTTGAGGGCTTCCTTGAAACCATGGCGGTGACAGAGCAAATGTCCTGCGTAAGCTGGTCAGCCCACTGGTTGGCCCAAGGACACGTCTGAAGAGGCTTACTTGCAGGTTTTGATGAAGATGCCGAGAAAAGTTGGTCCCACTATTCCAATGGGTCGAAGTGCCTTTGCAGACCTTCTAGGACGATCAGATGCAGAGGCGTCTCGCAAGACGACAGCGGGCTCAGGGTGCCAACCCTTCCAGCGGGTCACCAGGGGTTCCTTGACTCGGCTTCTTGTTGCAGGATACTTGGCTACTTATCCCTGTTCGTGTGAACTCAGGAGATCGACATGGTAGTGGTGTTTCCAGCCTCCACTTATCCAAAGTTCCCAAAACGGAGAGGACCCAATGGGAGATCTGCTCTCAAACTCTCACTCCATATGTGGACCAATCATGGACCACAGTGGTCCCAGGCTTTCAGTACACTTCAGACTCTCTGGCACCCAGGATGTGTATTGGGAACAGACATCCCAGGCAACATCCTGGAG